>NC_086450.1:246526517-247271517 GCF_028390025.1 Pseudophryne corroboree | reverse complement strand
AGAGGGGCGTTAATGGGGCCTTGGCGCCGTGTTTTGTGTGCGTTGACACACCGTTTGGAGGGTGTGGTCCAGACAACGCAAGCATACCCACGTCCACAATTATACCCTGTCCCCATCTACATTTGGCACTTCAACGTCTTGCTATAGCCAACCCTTTCAATGCCTATATCTGCCACCCATTGTTTAATGAACTTTGTTTAGAAGATCTGTGCATAAAAATAAGACAAGAGCAATATATATTTATATACAGTACTGTGCCAAAGTTTTAGGCAGGTGTGGAAAAAATGCAGCAAATGCTTTTGAAGATAGAAGTGTTAATAGTTTCTTTTTATCAATTAACAAATTGCAATGATTTATACCCCTTTCAGACCGCAATTAGCGGGTCGCAACCGGAAGCCGTACACGGGTGCGACCAGCCTGAGCCCCTTTCACACTGCTGTCCCCAGCCCGGCATATAGCCGAGTTGGTGACGTCAGCGATGATGCGTGCAGAGGAAGCACTTGCAGATCATCGGAAACTGGTCGCTACCAGGGTTTAAATAGCAAATCGCTTGACCCAGGATATTTCCCCTGGGCCCTTTCAAACCGCACAGGAACCTGGGTTACTCATGTGCAATAACCCATGTTACAAGCTGGCGGTCTGAAAGGGGTATAAGATTTTTCTTCTGTTCATTCACTTCGCATTTTGTTAATTGATAAAAATAAACTATTTACTACTACTAGCTGACAACTGATGGGTGAACTTTTGGGGCGTGGGGCTCCTTGGATTTCAAAAACCAAAAGGCTGGGACTGCGCAAATCAATCTGATGTGGATATTTATTTTCACATAAAATTACTTTCTGCACATATATACATATAAAAGTACTTGATACCGGCCAGCATCACATAAAAATATTACTACATAAAATATGATTGGTATGATACTAATAAGAATATATCTTTCCACTCCAATTCACGTGGCTGATATACTATCCGTTCATATACTTTTAAATGAGCTTTTTTAGAACCCTCTCATGCAATATTAGCAATATCACTGAGGTAATTTCAAACGGAAATAAAGTGTCCAGTGCTCTTTAATTAATAGTATACGACCATGTAGGTTTTCCTTCTAAGGTGTTAGTATTTCATCCAAGTATGCATTATTATAATTCCTTAGTCCCAGACAAACTTTTTCACCCGTACTTGATTAGTCACTTAGACTTGCTTTGTGCATAATAGGGCTTCTGCCGTTTAGCTGTGCAGATCATGCGTGATTAAAAAGAATCTTATAAAGCAATTTGTAACGTTCACTTATTCAAGATGTGATACATTGCCTGTGCAGTGTCCTGAGAGCAACCCCTCCCGGCTAATGATAGCCTTATCTGGAGCCTCCGGGTTCTTTCTGCGGCGTATCCTCCCCAAATAGCAGTGGGGTTTCTTGTGCCTGTGGCCGGCCGGCCCGCTGATAACTCAACTGTTGATTCCTGTATGGGGAATAATGATGACAGACGCGTTTCTCCGCCTTTGATTACATCGGCGGCTTCCTCAGTGTCGAATACTCCCACCTTCATTTCTCTGGTTTAAGTACCTGCTCCTTGGATTACTCTAGCTGGGCCACTTTTGGGCATTACCATTTCACATTTATTTTTAACACCTACATCACAGTGTTTGTTTTTTATTTATGTTGCATTTTTCTCACATCTTTTACACTTGTAACACTGATCAGCTAATCTCACCTTTTAACACTGACACTTTACTGCTGTCCTCTTTCTAATACTCAGCAGCTACTTTCACTTGCGTAACACTCTATTTAACCGCTATACTTTGTTTGATGCCCTGGGTGGTTTGGCTGGGGTGGTTTGGGGGTGCCCTGTGCCCCAGTGGTGAACCCCTATAATTTTAGGGACATGTCAGATGAGGTCACCTTGACGAATGGTGGGCAGGCTCATATATTGGCCAATTTATGCCAAGAACCTCAGATATGACATATAATTAAATGTATTATAATTATAATGAATGTATGGTCACCTGTTCTCTTGTTCCTCTGTTGTAGTACTGAGTCCCAGCAAGGTAGCACAGCTACCTTGAAGCTAGAATGTGCAGTCCAGCCCCCCTCCCACTAGTTCACATATGCTACAGTGCCCCCATGCTGGTGATGTAGCTATGTGTGAGGGGGCCTGGGTAACTGCTCCATCTACCCTGTTCTTAATCTGGCGCTGTATGTATTGTTTTTTAATCTTTAGTAGAACATTAAGTTGTGTGCAGTATAATTTTCTAGCCTCCAGATGTCGCAATTGTCTACAGAAGCATCTGTTTGGTGTCTAGAAATACCAGCAAATGTTGCTCTGTTCAATACATTTATTTAACTACAGCTTAGTATACCATGCCAATATCATTGCCGCTGTATGAGACGTGTGTATTGATATATTACTTGAAATTAAAAGTCTTATTAAGCACAGGGAAACAGGGCCGAGTGCCACTATTCCAGAATTTTTTTTTTACAAAAGTCCATTTTTATTAGCGAGAATTAAAGGTACTGTATGTTATCGAAGATTGGTTCTGGCTTAAAGTCTTTAGGTATGTATTTAATAATGCAGGGTGCATTAAAGCATTATGAGTGCCGAGAGAGCAATTATGTACACATGAACTTCTGTAAAACAGGACACACAGATCTTGCACATATAAAACCAGCAAACTGATGATTAAGCAAAGGTGAAGTAGCTTCCGATTATCAAGGTTTCCATTCAAATACAACATGACAAGTCAGGCCTTTGTGCACAGGGTCAGGCCTTTGTGCCCTCTGGGCATCCTAGGTCAGATTCCTACAAATGCAAGTTCTGCAGAAGAAGAAATGTTGTCCAAATCGCCATACATCATGTGTCTGAGCTAAGATATCAACTTATACAGACATTCCATATCTAACACGTATTTTCGCTTAAATAATCTTATGGGACTTGTCACGGTTAAAAACAATCCATCTACTATAATTTCTGAAGGCGCAACTGTCACATACTAACAGAGAGGCTGGCTATTTTGTGCATGTAGTCCAAATCCATAAGGATGCAGCCAACAAATTCACGAGGAGCCACTGACATGAATGAAGCATAAGTTGCTTTAGTGCATAGACAAAAGGTGCAGTAAACGATTTCTGTTTTATAAAAGGTAAAATGAGTAAAACAGATGCTGGAAAATAGGATCTCGCAGTCCGTAGTGGATGCTGGGGTCCACATTAGTACCATGGGGTATAGACGGGTCCACCAGGAGCCATTGGCACAATAAGAGTTTGAGAGTGTGGGCTGGCTCCACCCTCTATTCCCCCCCCCCCCACCAGACTCAGTCTAAAAACTGTGCCCGAGGAGACGGACATCTTCGAGTGAAGGATTTAACACAGATAGTGGCGAGATTCATACCAGCTCACACATACAAGGCCCATCAAGCTAACTAGCTTGAACTACTCAGCAACTGCTGAAACATTACTTACCAAGTAACAATGCAGTACATAACTAAACAAAGATGTACTGAACCAGATAACGGTTGCAGGAAAATGAAGCGCTGGGCGGGCGCCCAGCATCCTCTATGGACTATGAGAAAAGGATTTACCGGTAGGTAACCAAAATCCTATTTTCTCTTACGTCCTTTAGGATGCTGGGGTCAACATTAGTACCATGGGGATGTAGCAAATCTCCCAGAAAGGGAGGGAGAGCGCGGAGGCTCCTGCAGAACTGATTGACTGAACTTCAGATCATCAGAGGCCAAAGTATCGAACTTGTAAAACTCTGCAAACGTGTTCAACCCAGACCAAGTTGCAGCTCGGCAAAATTGCAATGCCGAGACACCCCGGGCAGCCGCCCAGGAAGACCCCACCTTACGAGTAAAGTGGGCCTTAACAGATTTTGAACACGGCAATCCTGCCGTAGAATAAGCGTGCTGAATAGTGAACCTAATCCAGCGAGAGATCGTCTGCTTAGAAGCAGAACACCCAATTTTTGGGGGATCATACAGGACAAACAGAGAGTACGACTTTCTGTGACGAGAAGTTCTCTTCACATATACCTTCAGAGCCCTCACAACATCCAAGGACTTTGATGTAATTGAGGAGTCAGTAGCCACTGGCACCACAATAGGTTGGTTGATATGAAATGCCGACACAACCTTCGGAAGGAACTGATGACGTGTCCTGAGCTCAGCTCTATCTTCGTGGAAGAACAAATAAGGGCTTTTACAGGATAAAGCCCCCAATTCTGACACACGTCTAGCAGAAGCTAAGGTCAACAACGTAACAGCCTTCCATGTAAGAAATTTGACCTCAACCTCCTGTAGAGGCTCAAACTAATCCAACTGGAGGAACTGCAATACCACGTTAAGGTTTCAAGGCGCTGTAGGCGGTACAAAGGGAGGTTGGAGGTGCAGAACTCCCTTCAAAAAAGACTGAACCTCAGGGAGGGCAGCCAACTGTTTCTGGAAGAAAATGGATAGGGCCGAAATCTGGACCTTCACAGATCCCAACCTCAGGCCCATATCCACACCTGTTTGCAGGAAGAGGAGAAAACGTCCCAGTTGAAACTCCACCGCAGGAAACTTCTTGGATTCACACCAAGAGACATATTTCTTCCAAATACGATGGTAATACTTAGACGTTACCCCTTTCCTAGCCTGTATCAGGGTAGAAATTACATTCTTTGGAATGCGCTTCCAAGCAAGTATCAGGCGCTCAACTTTCATGCCATCAAACGTAGCCGCGGTGAGTCTTGATAGGCGAATGGCCCCTGCTGCAGCAGGTCCTCCCGAAGAGGAAGAGGCCTCAGCTCTTCCTGCAAGAGATTCAGAAGGTCCGCGTACCAAGCACGCCTTGGCCAGTCTGGAGCAATGAGGATCGCTTGAACTCTTGTTCTCCTTACGAGCTTTAGAACTCTTGGAATGAGTGGAAGTGGTGGAAACACGTACACCGACTGGAACACCCACGGAGACACCAGGGCGTCCACTGCCACTGCTTGTGGGTTCCTCGACCTGGAACAATAGCGCCTGAGCATCTTGTTGAGACGAGAGGCCATCATGTCTATTTAGGGTAACCCCCAAAGGTCTGTTATTTCCTTGAATACCTCCGGATGGAGACACCACTCCCCTGGATGGAGATCGTGTCTGCTGAGGAAGTCTGCTTCCTTGTTGTCCACTCCCGTAATGAAGATTGCTGAGAGCGCCAACGCATGTCTTTCTGCCCAGAGGATGATTCTTGTCACCTCCAACATTGCAGCTCTGCTCTTCGTTCCGCCTTGTCGGTTTATGAAGGCTACTGTCATTACATTGTCCGACTGCACTTGAATGGCCCGATTTCTTAGTAGATGGGCCGCCTGAAGAAGACAGTTGTAGATGGCTCTTAGTTCCAGGATGTTGATGGGCAGGCCGGCTTGCAGACGTGACCACCTTCCTTGGTATATTACTCCTTGAGTGACTGCCCGAGCATGGAACCTCCCGTACTGGAGAGCCTCGTAAGAGGCCACCATCTTTCCCAACAGGCGAATACATTGATGAACCAACACCCGGGCAGGCTTCAGGACATCCCGGACCATAGCTTGTATCACCAACGTCTATTCCTGCAGAAGAAACACCCTCTGCACTTCTGTGTCTAGGATCATTCCCAGAAAGGACAATCTCTGGGTTGGTTCCAAATGTGACTTTGGAAGGTTTAGAATCCAACCATGGATCTTGAGGAGGTGGGTTGTGAGAACAATGGACTGCAGCATCTTCTCCTTGGACGACGCCTTTATCATCAGATCGTCCAGATATGGAATGATGTTCACCCCTTGTTTGCGTAGGAGAACCATCATCTCTGCCATTACCTTGGTAAACACCCTCGGTGCTGTGAAGAAGCCGCATGGCAGGGCATGGAACTGTAAATGACAGTCCAGTAATGCGAAACGGAGATAAGCTAATGTGGCAACCAGATAGGAATGTGGAGGTACGCATCCTTGATATCCAGGGATACCAGGAATCCCCCCTAATCCAGACCTGATATCACCGCCCTGAGAGACTCCATCTCGAACTTGAACTCCTTTAGAAAGGGGTTTAATAATTTTAGGTTCAGAATGGGCCTGACCGAACCATCCGGTTTCGGTACCACGAAAAGGTTCGAATAGTAACCTGTGGTTTGCGAATGAGGAGGAACTGGCACAATGACCTGTGCCTCCACCAACTTTTGGACAGCTTCTTGTAGGACAGTGCTGTCTGCCAGCTAAGCTGGTAAGCCTAATTTGAAAAATCTCTTTTTTCAGAGAGTCCTGTATTTCAGCTGAAGTTATTTGTGGATTTTTCTTTGCATCCCGAACAATTTTCCTGGCAGTTGAGGCTGTAATTTTTTTTGGTCTACCTGACCGTGATTTGGTTTCCACAGAATCCCTCATTTTCCACTTCTTAATCAGAGTTTGAACACTGCTGATTGGCTTTCTCAATTGCTTGGATATCTTTTTATATCCCTTTCCTGTTTTATATAGTTCAATAACCTTTTCCCGCAGATCCTTTGACAATTCTTTTGCTTTCCCCATGACTAAGAATCCAGACACGTCAGTGCAGCACTGGATGAAAGATGCAAGGGTCTTTTCAGAAACTCACTGACCTTTTATACACACAAGCTGATTACAAGCAAACAGATCACAGGTGAGGATGGTTACCTTTAGTAGCCATTCAAACCCGTTTGTGTCAACTTGTGTGCATGTTATCAGGCCAAAATCTCCAGGGTATATAAACTTTTGATCAGGGTCATTTGGGTAGTTTCTGTTGTCATTATGATTTAAAAAGAGTAAACACAGTTGTTTGACAATAAATGGCTTCACTCAACCACTAACCATGAGTGAAAGAAAAGTTTGTGAGTTATCATTCATATTCTCTGACAAATAGATAAATGGCCAGAAAATCACAAATTATACTAGGGTATGTAAACTTATGAGCACAACTGTATATATATATATATATATATATACTGCTCAAAAAAATAAAAGGAACACTAAAATAACACATCCTAGATCTGAATGAATGAAATATTCTTATTAAATGCTTTGTTCTTTACATAGTTGAATGTGCTGACAACCAAATCACACAAAAATTATCTATGGAAATCAAATTTATTAACCCATGGAGGTCTGGATTTGGAGTCACACTCAAAATTAAAGTGGAAAAACACACTATAGGCTGATCCAACTTTGATGTAATGTCCTTAAAACAAGTCAAAATGAGGCTCAGTAGTGTGTGTGTGTGGTCTCCACGTGCCTGTATGACCTCCCTACAACGCTTGGGCATGCTCCTGATGAGGTGGCAGATGGTCTCCTGAGGGATCTCCTCCGAGACCTGGACTAAAGCATCCGCCAACTCCAGGACAGTCTGTGGTGCAACGTGGTGTTGGTGGATGGAGCGAGACATGATGTCCCAGATGTGCTCAATTGGATTTAGGTCTGGGGAATGGGCGAGCCTGCAGGAGAGGTGCCTCAGACATGTAAGAACATGCAGGGGGTCTGTATCATATATGGGAGGGGGCCCCCGGCTCAGAGGCTGTGCTGTAATAATAAGATTTTAAACCTACCGGTAAATCTTTTTCTCGTAGTCCGTAGAGGATGCTGGGGACTCCGTAAGGACCATGGGGAATAGACGGGCTCTGCAGGAGACATGGGCACTTTAAGAAAGACTTTCGGTATGGGTGTGCACTGGCTCTTCCCTCTATGCCCCTCCTCCAGACCTCAGTTAGAGAGATTTTTGTTAATCCAAGGGCAAGATTCATACCAGCCACACCAATCACACCGTATAACTTGTGTATATACTAACCAGTTAACAGTATGAAAACAACGTAGCATCAGTCCAAAACCGATGAAAACGATAACATAACCCTTATGTAAGCAAAAATAAGAATTTACTTACCGATAATTCTATTTCTCATAGTCCGTAGTGGATGCTGGGGACTCCGAAAGGACCATGGGGAATAGCGGCTCCGCAGGAGACTGGGCACAAAGTAAAAGCTTTAGGACTAGCTGGTGTGCACTGGCTCCTCCCCCTATGACCCTCCTCCAAGCCTCAGTTAGGATACTGTGCCCGGACGAGCGTACACAATAAGGAAGGATTTTGAATCCCGGGTAAGACTCATACCAGCCACACCAATCACACCGTACAACTTGTGATCTGAACCCAGTTAACAGCATGATAACAGAAGGAGCCTCTGAAAAGATGGCTCACAACAACAATAACCCGATTTTTGTAACAATAACTATGTACAAGTAATGCAGACAATCCGCACTTGGGATGGGCGCCCAGCATCCACTACGGACTATGAGAAATAGAATTATCGGTAAGTAAATTCTTATTTTCTCTAACGTCCTAGTGGATGCTGGGGACTCCGAAAGGACCATGGGGATTATACCAAAGATCCCAAACGGGCGGGAGAGTGCGGATGACTCTGCAGCACCGAATGAGAGAACTCCAGGTCCTCCTCAGCCAGGGTATCAAATTTGTAGAATTTAGCAAACGTGTTTGCCCCTGACCAAGTAGCTGCTCGGCAAAGTTGTAAAGCCGAGACCCCTCGGGTAGCCGCCCAAGATGAGCCCACTTTCCGTGTGGAATGGGCTTTTACAGATTTTGGCTGTGGCAAGCCTGCCACAGAATGTGCAAGCTGAATTGTACTACAAATCCAACGAGCAATCGTCTGCTTAGAAGCAGGAGCACCCAGCTTGTTGGGTGCATACAGGATAAACAGCGAGTCAGATTTTCTGACTCCAGCAGTCCTGGAAACATATATTTTCAGGGCCCTGACTACGTCCAGCAACTTGGAATCCTCCAAGTCCCTAGTAGCCGCAGGCACCACAATAGGTTGGTTTAAGTGAAATGCTGAAACCACCTTAGGGAGAAATTGAGGACGAGTCCTCAATTCTGCCCTGTCCGTATGAAAAATTAGGTAAGGGCTTTTATAGGATAAAGCCGCCAATTCTGATACACGCCTGGCTGAAGCCAGGGCTAACAGCATTACCACTTTCCATGTGAGATATTTCAAGTCCACAGTGGTGAGTGGTTCAAACCAATGTGATTTTAGGAATCCCAACACTACATTGAGATCCCAAGGTGCCACTGGAGGCACAAAAGGAGGCTGTATATGCAGTACTCCCTTGACAAACGTCTGAACTTCAGGAACAGAAGCTAGTTCTTTTTGGAAGAATATCGACAGGGCCGAAATTTGAACCTTAATGGACCCTAATTTGAGGCCCATAGACAGTCCTGTTTGCAGGAAATTCAGGAATCGACCCAGTTGAAATTCCTCGGTAGGGGCCTTCCTGGCCTCGCACCACGCAACATATTTACGCCAAATACGGTGATAATGTTGTACGGTTACATCCTTCCTGGCTTTGATCAGGGTAGGGATGACTTCATCCGGAATGCCTTTTTCCTTCAGGATCCGGCGTTCAACCGCCATGCCGTCAAACGCAGCCGCGGTAAGTCTTGGAACAGACATGGTCCCTGCTGGAGCAGGTCCTGTCTTAGAGGTAGAGGCCACGGGTCTTCCGTGAGCATCTCTTGAATTTCCGGGTACCAAGTCCTTCTTGGCCAATCCGGAGCCACGAGTATAGTCTTTACTCCTCTCCTTCTTATGATTCTCAGTACTTTTGGTATGAGAGGAAGAGGAGGGAACACATACACTGACCGGTACACCCACGGTGTTACCAGAGCGTCCACAGCTATTGCCTGAGGGTCCCTTGACCTGGAGCAATATCTGTCCAGTTTTTTGTTGAGGCGAGACGCCATCATGTCCACCTTTGGTTTTTCCCAACGGTTTACAATCATGTGGAAGACTTCTGGGTGAAGTCCCCACTCCCCCGGGTGAAGATCGTGTCTGCTGAGGAAGTCTGCTTCCCAGTTGTCCACTCCCGGAATGAACACTGCTGACAGTGCTATCACATGATTTTCCGCCCAGCGAAGAATCCTTGCCACTTCCGTCATTGCCCTCCTGCTTCTTGTGCCGCCCTGTCTGTTTACGTGGGCGACTGCCGTGATGTTGTCCGACTGGATCAATACTGGCTGACCCTGAAGCAGAGGCCTTGCCTGACTTAGGGCATTGTAAATGGCCCTTAGTTCCAGGATATTTATGTGAAGTGACGTTTCCATGCTTGACCACAAGCCCTGGAAATTTTTTCCCTGTGTGACTGCTCCCCAGCCTCTCAGGCTGGCATCCGTGGTCACCAGGACCCAATCCTGAATGCCGAATCTGCGGCCCTCTAGGAGATGAGCACTCTGTAAACACCACAGGAGAGACACCCTTGTCCTTGGAGACAGGGTTATCCGCTGATGCATTTGAAGATGCGATCCGGACCATTTGTCTAGCAGATCCAACTGAAAAGTTCTTGCGTGGAATCTGCCGAATGGAATCGCTTCGTAAGAAGCCACCATCTTTCCCAGGACCCTTGTGCACTGATGCACTGACACCTAGCCTGGTCTTAGGAGTTTCCTGACTAGGTCGGATAACTCCCTGGCTTTCTCTTCCGGGAGAAACACCTTTTTCTGTACTGTGTCCAGAATCATCCCTAGGAACAGCAGACGTGTCGTCGGAATCAGCTGCGATTTTGGAATATTTAGAATCCATCCGTGCTGTCGTAGTACTATTTGAGATAGTGCTACTCCGACCTCTAACTGTTCTCTGGACCGTGCCCTTATCAGGAGATCGTCCAAGTAAGGGATAATTAAGACGCCTTTTCTTCGAAGAAGAATCATCATTTCGGCCATTACCTTGGTAAAGACCCGGGGTGCCGTGGACAATCCAAACGGCAGCGTCTGAAACTGATAGTGACAGTTCTGTACCACAAACCAGAGGTACCCTTGGTGAGAAGGGCAAATTGGGACATGGAGGTAAGCATCCTTGATGTCCAGAGACACCATGTAGTCCCCTTCTTCCAGGTTCGCTATCACTGCTCTGAGTGACTCCATCTTGAACTTGAACCTTTTTATGTAAGTGTTCAAGGCTTTCAGATTTAAAATGGGTCTCACCGAGCCGTCCGGCTTCGGTACCACAAACAGCGTGGAGTAATACCCCTTTCCCTGTTGTAGGAGGGGTACCTTGATTATCACTTGCTGGGAATACAGCGTGTGAATGGCTTCCAATACCGCCTCCCTGTCGGGGGTAGACGTTGGTAAAGCAGACTTCAGGAACCGGCGAGGGGGAGACGTCTCGAATTCCAATTTGTACCCCTGAGATACTACCTGCAGGATCCAGGGGTCCACTTGCGAGTGAGCCCACTGCGCGCTGAAATTCTTGAGACGGGCCCCCACCGTGCCTGAGTCCGCTTGTAAGGCCCCAGCGTCATGCTGAGGACTTGGCAGAAGCGGGGGAGGGCTTCTGTTCGTGGGAAGAAGCTGTCTGTTGCAGTCTTTTTCCCCTTCCTCTGCCCCGGGGCAGATATGAGTGGCCTTTTGCCCGCTTGCCCTTATGGGGACGAAAGGACTGAGCCTGAAAAGACGGTATCTTTTTCTGCTGCGAGGTGACTTGGGGTAAAAAGGTGGATTTCCCAGCCGTTGCCGTGGCCACCAGGTCCGATAGACCGCCCCCAAATAACTCCTCCCCTTTATACGGCAATACTTCCATATGCCGTTTGGAATCCGCATCCCCTGACCACTGTCGCGTCCATAATCCTCTTCTGGCAGAAATGGACATCGCACTTACTCTTGATGCCAGAGTGCAAATGTCTCTCTGTGCATCTCGCATATATAGGAATGCATCCTTTAAATGCTCTATAGTCAATAATATATTGTCCCTGTCCAGGGTATCAATATTTTCAGTCAGGGAATCCGACCAAGCCACCCCAGCACTGCACATCCAGGCTGAGGCGATTGCTGGTCGCAGTATAACACCAGTATGAGTGTATATACTTTTAATGATATTTTCCAGCCTCCTATCTGCTGGCTCCTTAAGGGCGGCCGTTTCTGGAGACGGTAACGCCACTTGTTTTGATAAGCGTGTGAGCGCCTTATCCACCCTAGGGGGTGTTTCCCAACGAGCCCTAACCTCTGGTGGGAAGGGATATAGTGCCAATAATTTTTTAGAAATTAGCAGTTTTTTGTCGGGGGTAACCCACGCTTCATCACACACTTCATTCAATTCATCTGATTCAGGAAAAACTACGGGTAGTTTTTTCACACCCCACATAATACCCTTTTTTGTGGTACTTGCAGTATCAGAGATGTGCAAAACCTCCTTCGTTGCCGTGATCATGTAACGTGTGGCCCTACTGGAAAATACGTTTGTTTCTTCACCGTCGACACTGGAGTCAGTGTCTGTGTCTGGGTCCGTGTTGACCCACTGAGGTAACGGGCGTTTAATAGCCCCTGACGGTGTTTGAGACGCCTGGACAGGCACTAACTGAGCTGCCGGCTGTCTCATGTCGTCAACAGTTTTCTGTAACGTGCCGACACTGTCACGTAATTCCTTAATTACGGCCATCCATTCAGGTGTCGACTCCCTAGGGGGTGACATCACCATTAATTGCTCCGCCTCCACATCATTTTCCTCCTCATACATGTCGACACACACGTACCGACACCCAGCACACACACAGGGAATGCTCTGATAGAGGACAGGACCCACTTAGCCCCTTGGGGAGACAGAGGGAGAGTTTGCCAGCACACACCAGAGCGCTATATATGTATAGGGACAACCTTACAATAAGTGTCTATCCCTTATAGCTGCTTATATCTGTTATTTTTGCCAAATAAGTGCCCCCCTCTCTTTTTTACCCTGTTTCTGTAGTTGCAGGATGCAGGGGAGATTCTGGGAGCCTTCCTACCAGCGGAGCTGTGTGGGAAAAATGGCGCTGTGTGCTGAGGAGATAGGCCCCGCCCCCTTCACGGCGGGCTCTTCTCCCGCTTTTTTCTGGAAAACTGGCAGGGGTTAAATACATCCATATAGCCCAGGAGCTATATGTGATGTATTTTTTTGCCAAATAAGGTAAATTCATTGCTTCCCAGGGCGCCCCCCCCCAGCGCCCTGCACCCTCAGTGACCGAAGTGTGAAGTGTGCTGAGAGCAATGGCGCACAGCTGCAGTGCTGTGCGCTACCTTATGAAGACAGGAAAGTCTTCTGCCGCCGATTTATGGACCTCTTCTTGCTTCAGCATCTGTAAGGGGGCCGGCGGCGCGGCTCCGGGACCCATCCATGGCTGGTCCTGTGATCGTCCCTCTGGAGCTAATGTCCAGTAGCCTAAGAAGCCCAATCCACTCTGCACGCAGGTGAGTTTGCTTCTTCTCCCCTTAGTCCCTCGATGCAGTGAGCCTGTTGCCAGCAGGTCTCACTGAAAATAAAAAACCTATTTAAACTTTTACTCTAAGCAGCTCAGGAGAGCCACCTAGATTGCACCCTTCTCGTTCGGGCACAAAATCTTAACTGAGGCTTGGAGGAGGGTCATAGGGGGAGGAGCCAGTGCACACCAGCTAGTCCTAAAGCTTTTACTTTGTGCCCAGTCTCCTGCGGAGCCGCTATTCCCCATGGTCCTTTCGGAGTCCCCAGCATCCACTAGGACGTTAGAGAAACTATATACAAGTCTTGCAGAAGTAGTCCGCACTTGGGATGGGCGCCCAGCATCCTCTACGGACTACGAGAAAAAGATTTACCGGTAGGTTTAAAATCTTATTTTCTCTTACGTCCTAGAGGATGCTGGGGACTCCGTAATACGCAATACGTATTGAGAATACGGGATGTTGGTCTTCCAGTTCTTTTGATGGCAACTCTTAAAATGCAAGTAGCTGTTTGTGTACTGTGCACTTACCCTATGCTGTTGCTGCCTGTGGATGCTTTCATATAACAGCACAGACAGCACAAACCTTCAAACCATCAGGTTCAATATTGTTTTAATTTCGGCGGAAGTGACGTATTTTGCGGTTCAAAGCCATCGCGGGCGGAAATGGCGCGTTTTTGCGTTCCACCTGTAGTTTTTCACTTTATGCTCTTTCCTGTCCTTATCTATCTGATTGTCTCATAAATATCTGCTTATGTTACATAACATCTCTGCATTTACTTCAAGTACCCACTGTTTTAAACATTTGTTATGGTTTTGATGTGTAGGAAGTGATGTCACACCCACATGTTCAGCATGTGACCTCTCACTAGCACTATAAATATCCTGTTTGTGCCCATAATGATTATCCCCTTGAAGTCCACCTAATAGGACGAAACGCGTTGGGACAGGGACCTGCTACTTACCCCTTGGACTCCCTATATGCGGACAGATAAGCTGTTTTTACTTTTCAATCCTGTACGTGTGCTACCTGCACTTATGGACAGATGAACTGCCTATTTGTTTTAATTGACTTGTACGTTTGTTACTTTTAAGCGTGGCAGGATTGTGCCTATTAAATTGTTATTTTTTATCACGTTTGCTTAACATTGATTGGAATGAGCCACATTCCTAGCTTTTAAGCTTTAGTGAAAACTTTGTCTTTTATAGCTTTCATCTTTTTTATATATTTTTAATATATTTCAGTCTCCATTATCAGTTCTGCTTACTTAAATAATTGGAATGAGCCACATTCCTAATTCCTGATTTCACCGTAAAATATTGTGTTTTAAAACAGTACACACTATGTTGCTTTTATTTTCTCTTTACATGTTCGGTTTCCAAATGTCATCAGCCTGAAAGTATTTGAAGCTAAGTTGTTATTTATTTTAATAACTGCACCTGACTGCACAGGTTTTATCTCACCTACACTATTAGGCGCTTGTTTTACTTCATTTTTTTATATTCTATTCACATACTGTATAAAAGCTGCCACTCATTTATAGATGAGGTGTGTTGTGTAAAAAGAAAAAATTCTTTTCTCGGCCTTGGTCTCTATTAGATATACCTAGGCGCTGTTCTCCACTGCCCCCATATATATATATATATATATATATATATATATGTATCTCATTATATATATATATATATATATATATATATCATTATGTATGTGAATGGGCGGTATTTAGTATGCCGGCTGTTGGAATCCCAGCGCTAAGCATACCGGCGCAGGAATCCCGACACACGGCATACCGACAACTATTCTCCCTCTTAGGGGTCCATGACCCCCCTGGAGGGAGAATAAACAGCGTGGCAAGCGCAGCGAGCCCGCAAGGTGCTCATTTGCACTCACCCAGCTGTTAGTATGCCGGAGGTCAGGATCCCGGCACCAGTATGCTAGCCGCCGGGATCTCGGCCGCCGGCATACGATACTACACCCATGTGACTGACCTGCGCAGGTTCTTTGTAGTGACAGTACACAGGGGATGTGTGTGAGATTTTATATATATATATATATATATATATATATATATCTTATCCAAAACAGTGCGGCACTCCCAGCCATAGGAAAACAACAGAAGTGGTATTGGATATCAACAATTCAATCAATTGCTATCAGTTACCATGTGCCATTTTTCTGTAGCCGGGAGTGCCGGAATGTTTTGGATATGCTATGAATACAGCTTGTGGAGGCACTGGCTGCAGTTTTTCAGTTTAATGGAGTCCCAGATCATATGCTAATATAAATATATAAAATATTATTGTGTGTATAATATACTCCTTGTATTATAATATATACTGCATACACCCTGCGTAATGTCACTGTAGAGATCCTTTTGCCTGCCCTAGCTCCCTTCTTGTCCCCTGCACTGCCCTGACTGCTTGTCCCCTCCTTACCCCATCACGGCCCCCAGTATTGCCTACACCTATCCCCCTCCTTTAACCCAGTACTGCCCAAACTTCTTTCTACCCTTACCCCCTCCAAACCCCCAGTACTGCCTGCCCCTAACCTCCACTTTGTGTGATGGTACCCAGAAATAGTGGAGTAGGACCTCTATTTTTTTTAAGTGAGGGGTCCCTGGGACCCACAAATCTTTTTGCTCAGCGCGATCACTGATGACAATGCCCAAATGGAAAATCGGATAAAAATTTGGATAGCACCTCCAAATGTGTAGGATTTAATTAGCTACAAAAATGGTCCTGTCACTTTTTACAGTATCTGTTACGGGTGCTTCTCGGGTAACGTTAAGAACCATGGATTAATATTTACTTACATTAAGACGTCTCAAATTTATATCTCTATAGATTTAGCAGATTTTTAACACTCATTTATATTTATAACCATGAAGATCAGATAACGCCCAAACGGACAATCAGATCAAAATTTGTATTGCACCTCCAGTGTGTACAATTTAATTTAGTACAAAAATGGTCCTGTCACTTTTTACTGTACAGTATCTCTCACTCACTGACTGACTGATCACTAATTCTCTTACTTCCTGATATGTTAAGAAGCTGAAATCTAACATAGGTATTTGGGTCAATCCATATCACATGGTCCAGAATTAAATTAATTGGTTGCTTGACCATTTTTAAAATATGGTTTTTTTTTTGTGTGATGACCCCTGTAACTTAGTAGTCAGAAACCACTATTACTTTATTTATCTTAATTTGAAGATGGCAGCCCTTTTTGGTATCATGGCATATGACATTATTAATTTTTGCGGGCGTTTGGAGTAAATGCAATATCCCAGCTCAGAAAAGTCATAGAAGGCTGGGATCAAAACCATTTTTTTTCAGCACATTTCAAGCTACATTTTTGACATATAGCTATTTCCCTACTTGACTTCCTTATGACTGAAATTTAAGGCAAAGTTAATTGTCTGATTTAAAAAAAACAAAGTCTATTTATTGGACTGTATTTCAGTGGGAAGGAAAAAAAATTCAGAGCTTTAATTTTGTTGGAAATAGTTATATACTCAAAGATTTTCCACCCGAATTTTTAGTTATCTATTTTGTCTACTTTTTTTATTAGAGCACTTTGAAATTGCTCGATTTTCCATTTTTCACCTAAATTGACCTCTTATATCTCTGGTGGGGGACATGGTAAAAAATTTAAATTCACAGCATACACAGTACATTATGAGGGGTAACTGAAAAAAAAAAAATTGGCGTTTGATATGTGTATAACATGTTGAACTTGCTATAGCCCACATCAACCAATCATATGCCACGCCTCTTGGTCCCAGCATGCTGTACATGGATGAAACCTAATATGCAATTGTCTACTATTGGTTACAGACATGTAATGTGCAACATGTTACTGAACTAGCATTTTAGTGAGTTTACACCTCTTTGATTATAATGAATATGGTCACTCATTGTATCTTAAACAGTGTGTCACAAAGAAGGGGTTAACAGCAGAGTGTGATGAAAGTCATTTCAGGACAACGAGCCGATCACAATCGGTGTAAATGTATGTGGGATCTGCACTGTGACCAGGAAAAGCTCTTATTGTGCTCTATGAAAGAGCTCACTGACTTCTGTTCCCAACTTGTACAAATTACAAAGTACTGGCAGAGTCCTCTCTGCGGAGTTTATTTTGGCAGCACTTAACTTTACCCCAAGTGATCTACTGAAATCCTGTGTCCACCTTGGGGGCTGGCGCTGAATAGTTTGTTCTGTAGGGGCTCTTGTACATTAAAAGCAATCATCAATACCACTCTCACAGGGTGAGAAATATGCTTCCCATTACATCCTCACATAGTGACTTCAATTTCCAAATCATTAAAACGAAATGCCAGATGAGTAATGTTTTTTCCACAGGCTCTTATTTAAGCCGTGTGTCTTTTGTCTTATTTTAGAAAGAAAATACTTTGCATATTTGTGAAATGTGTATAATATTATGACTGCAGTGAGACTTAATTTAGATTTTATTTGGATTTATAAGTTAAGCCAACAGTTTTCTTAAACGTCTGGCACTTAAACCTGTCCTTAGCCTTACCGCTTGTTAGGGTCTCCTGCCCTGTGCTGCCACGTCGTCATGGCAACCGGGAGACAAGTGCTAGCGGAGTAACCTGAGCGCAGCTGATACTCCGGTTCGGGTCTTTTGCTGTGCAGTGGTTATAGGCTCTGTGCACGGCAGGGGATCCGGTGCTGGTTTTTGTGCTCACAGTCTGTGAGGTCTGAGTGGGGCGTGGACAGCACCTGCTTTATAAGGCCTCTTCTCAGGGTAAGCAGATGCTGCTGAATCTTTGTTGGTTAGTCAGTTCCTGAAAGTTAACCAGTACTGTGTAGCTTTGTATTTGTTTGTTGCTTACTGCAAATAGGCCTGGGAATTTGGTATTACACTCTGCCAATCCAGACCTAGCAGTAAGACTGGAGTCAGTCGTTTAGCTTGCTGGGGTTCTGTTACTACTCTGTGAACTTAGCAAGTTTGCGGCTGTATTCTAAGACTTGCCTGTCTAATCCTGTCTCACTGTGCTAGGTGTCAGGGGTCAGTTTAGTGGCAGTAAGATGAACCTGTGCACTGCAAGTGAGAATTAGGATTGTGGAGACTCTCCTTGTGTCTATCATTCCATCTCTGACCAAGGAGTTTACTGCCACACCCGTTGGTAACCCTTTAGGGTTTTGCTGTTGCCCTTAGCAACAGCATTTCGGGTTCTCTACGTATTAAAACACAACATCTTGCTTTTCCCATCTGAGCAGTTCTAATACAAGGGAGATACCCAGTTCCTTAGCCTCTGGGCTTCTCTGTTCACCTTGTGTGTATTTTGTTACCCTATCACCTTCTGTGTACGTTATGTCATATTCCCCAGTCTGTCTGTGAGTCCATTTGTTTTGCATAACAGTTCTGACACCAGTACTTTCCTGCAGGCACTGGTGTGCATAACATATTCAGCAGCCTAATACTCCTGTTGAAATTTTGTGGGAATATGGAGCATACCCCTCAAAATACGTTGCAACAGGTGGTCGATCAGGTGCAGGTCCTGACTCGACAATTTAATGATTTGTCCATTAAAATGCACACCTCCCAGGCTGCTGGCGGAGCTCCCGCAGCAGCAGCACCTGCAGGGGTTAAGGAGCCGAAAGTAAATATCCCGGATCGTTTTTCTGGAGATCGCTCGCAGTTCTTTTGTTTCAAGGAGAGCTGCAAGCTATACTTCCGGCTTAGGCCTCAGTCTTCTGGGTCGGAGATTCAGCGGGTGGGCATAGTGATTTCCTTGCTACAAGGAGACCCACAGGTCTGGGCATATGGGTTGCAGCCTGACTGTCCGTCGCTTAAAAGTGTTGATGCTTTTTTTACGGCACTGGGCATGTTGTATGATGACCCTGACAAGACGGCCTCAGCCGAGGCTCAGATTTCGATCCTTAAGCAAGGGCGAAGGCCAGTTGAGGTTTACTGTACGGAGTTTCGGAGGTTGGCCCATGATACCCAGTGGAATGACCCAGCCCTGAGACACCAGTACCGAAGAGGTCTTTCTAACCAGATAAAGGACCAACTGGTACAATATCCCTTGCCTGATAGCTTGGATCAGCTCATGCAGTTATCCATCCGGGTGGATAGACGGCTGAGAGAGCGTAGGCTTGAAAGGGAGACTGAGATTTCCTTCCTTCCCAAGGGAACCTCAGACTCTGAGGAATTTTCCGAGGAGCCTATGCAGATTGGGGCTACCCGCCTCTCCTCGCGTGAGAAGACGCGGAGGAGACAGCAGGGGTTGTGTTTGTACTGTGGGAATAAAGGTCATGTGGTAGTATCATGCCCAGAAGAGCCGGAAAACTTCAGGGCCTGAGGGTGATGGGAAATATCCTGTCAGGCCAGAAGTCAGAATTTCCCAAGAAGACTTTTATCATTCCGGTGACCTTGAAGATCCTCGGTCAAACTGTCAAGACTGAGGCCTTTGTAGACAGTGGGGCCGACGGGGTTTTTATGGACCGCCAATTCGCCCTGAAACACTCTGTTCCCTTAGTACCCTTGGCATCGGAAATTGAGATTTGTGGGTTAAACGGAGAACCATTATCCCAAGGTAAAATTACCTCTTGCACTAGCCAGATTTCTTTGTTTATTGGAGCCACACACTCTGAAAAATTGTCCTTTTATGTGACTGTCTGTACTTTTGCCCCATTGGTGTTGGGGTTACCCTGGTTAAGGGCCCACAATCCTCAATTTGACTGGGTCTCTGGGGAGATTCTTAGTTGGGGTACTGATTGTTTCAGGAGTTGCTTGAGCCTTCCAGTCAGGCTCTCGCAGCTAAGTTTGCCAGGATTGCCAGGGTGTTATGCAGATTTTGCGGACGTGTTCTCCAAAAAAGTTGCAGAGGTACTACCTCCCCATCGCCCCTATGACTGTGCCATTGATTTGTTGCCAAATGCTAAGCTTCCCAAGAGCAGGTTGTACTCCCTGTCACGTCCTGAGACTCAGGCTATGGCAGAGTACATTCAGGAGAACTTAGCTAAGGGATTTATCAGACCTTCACAGTCTCCAGTTGGGTCGGGGTTCTTCTTCGTGGGTAAAAAGGACGGTTCGTTGCGACCCTGCATCGACTTCAGGGAATTGAACCGTATCACGATTAAAAACTCATACCCACTGCCTCTCATTTCGGTCTTGTTTGACCAGCTTCGTACTGCCACCATTTTTTCTAAGATTGACCTACGCGGTGCGAACAATCTAATCCGAATAAGAGAGGGGGATGAATGGAAGACTGCCTTTAATACCCACTCAGGGCATTATGAATATTTGGTGATGCCTTTTGGGCTCTGTAATGCCCCGGCAGTCTTCCAGGATTTCATGAATGATGTGCTCAGGGAATATTTGGATAGATTCTTAGTTGTATACTTAGATGACATCCTAATCTTCTCCCATTCCCTGGAGGAACATCGGAAGCATGTACGCTTAGTCCTCCAGAAACTCAGAGACCACCGGCTTGGGGCGAAGCTGGAGAAGTGCGAATTTGAAGTTCAGCAAATCGCATTTCTAGGATATATTATCTCCCCAGAAGGTTTCCAAATGGAGGGTTCCAAGGTACAGGCAGTCCTGGATTGGGTGCAGCCCACTAGTTTGAAGGCGCTTCAGCGTTTCCTGGGCTTTGCGAATTTTTATAGACGATTTATCGCTGGATTTTCGTCTATAGTGGCGCCCTTGGTGGCACTCACTAAGAAAGGGGCGGATGTTGCTCACTGGTCTTGTGAGGCTAAAGCGGCTTTTGCCCGTCTCAAAAGGGCATTTGTTTCGGCCAAGGTGCTGCGACACCCAGATCCAGAGCGTCCTTTTGTGGTGGAGGTGGATGCCTCTGAGATGGGTATTGGGGCAGTGCTTTCTCAGATGGGAGTGTCTGATAATCGCCTTCATCCCTGTGCTTACTTTTCCCGTAAATTTTCGCCTGCCGAGATGAATTATGACGTGGGTAACCGGGAATTGTTGGCTATTAAGGATGCACTCGAGGAGTGGAGACACTGGCTTGAGGGGGCTAAGTTTGAGGTCTCAATTCTCACTGACCATAAGAATCTGGCATATTTAGAGTCAGCAAAGCGTCTCAATGCCAGGCAGGCACGATGGGCTTTGTTTTTTGCTCGCTTTAATTTTTTGATAACATATCGCCCTGGGTCAAAAAACATCAAGGCTGATGCGCTCTCGCGGAGTTTTGCTCCAATCCAGGAGACCACAGAGGAGCCGTTGCCCATTGTTTCCCCATCATGTATTAAAGTGGGCATTACCCAGGACCTCTTATCATTAGTCCTTAGAGCACAGGAGCAGGCTCCTCCAGACCTTCCGGTAGGTCTTTTGTTTGTGCCTCCTAGGTTAAGACAGCGAGTGTTCCTGGAATTCCATGCCAAGAAGTCGGCAGGTCACCCGGGTATTGCCAGAACTCGGGAGTTGCTATCTAGGGCGGTGTGGTGGCCCTCGGTGGCTAAGGATGTGGATCAGTGGGTTCGGGCATGTGACATCTGTGCCCGAAATAAGACTCCTAGAGGGGTTCCTGTTGGCCCATTACATCCACTCTCTATCCCATCTAAGCCATGGACCCACATTTCAATGGATTTTGTGGTGGACTTGCCCAAATCCTCTGGGATGACAGCCATCTGGGTTGTCGTTGACAGGTTTTCGAAGATGGCGCACTTCGTTCCACTGGTTGGGCTGCCATCGGCCAGACGCCTGTCTGAATTATTTATGCTGCATGTTGTGCGTCTCCACGGGTTGCCACTTGATGTGGTCTCTGACCGCGGATCCCAGTTTGTGGCCAAATTCTGGAGGGCATTTTGTTCCGATCTCCAGATTTCCGTCAGCTTGTCGTCAGGCTACCATCCGCAGTCTAATGGGCAGACTGAAAGGGTGTACCAGTCCTTGGAGCAGTTCCTCAGGTGTTGTGTCTCCAAGTGTCAGACTGACTGGGTTGCTCATCTGTCCATGGCGGAGTTTGCCTATAACAACGCGGCTCACTCTGCTACAGGGATCTCTCCCTTCCTTTGTGTGTATGGGCATCATCCTAAGGCCAATTCTTTTGACCCCCTGGACTCCACGCCTGGTGGTTCCTCTGTGGTTTCGGTCCTTAGAGGTATTTGGCGGAAAGTGAAGAAAGCCCTTGTGTCTGTGTCATTAGTGACCAAAAGGGTTTTTGATAAGCGGAAAAGACCCTGCAGCTTCAAATTAGGAGACTTCGTCTGGTTGTCTACCAAGAATTTGAAGTTGAGACAGCCATCTCATAAGTTAGGCCCCCGGTTCATCGGCCCTTATAAGATCACCAGGGTTATCAATCCGGTGGCATTTCAGTTAGATCTGCCCCGTTCTTTGGGTATCAATAAAACATTTCATTGTTCCCTTTTAAAACGGCGATTAGTAATCCTTCTTCCAGTGGAAGACCTTCCCCTCTTCTGATACGTGGCCAGAGGGAGTTTGTTGTTGAAAGGATTCTTGACTCCAAGGTGGTTCGGGGTCGGCTGTCATTTTTGGTGCACTGGAAGGGGTATGGCCCGGAGGAGCGGTCGTGGGTGCGCAGTTGTGATCTTCATGCCCCCAGACTGATACGCTCTTTCTTCTCGCAGTTCCCCGATAAACCCGGTGGTAGGTGTTCTTTGACCCCTCGTCAGAGGGGGGGTACTGTTAGGGTCTCCTGCCCTGTGCTGCCACGTCGTCATGGCAACCGGGAGACAAGTGCTAGTGGAGTAACCTGAGCGCAGCTGATACTCCGGTTCGGGTCTTTTGCTGTGCAGTGGTTATAGGCTCTGTGCACGGCAGGGGATCCGGTGCTGGTTTTTGTGCTCACAGTCTGTGAGGTCTGAGTGGGGCGTGGACAGCACCTGCTTTATAAGGCCTCTTCTCAGGGTAAGCAGATGCTGCTGAATCTTTGTTGGTTAGTCAGTTCCTGAAAGTTAACCAGTACTGTGTAGCTTTGTATTTGTTTGTTGCTTACTGCAAATAGGCCTGGGGATTTGGTATTACACTCTGCCAATCCAGACCTAGCAGTAAGACTGGAGTCAGTCGTTTAGCTTGCTGGGGTTCTGTTACTACTCTGTGAACTTAGCAAGTTTGCGGCTGTATTCTAAGACTTGCCTGTCTAATCCTGTCTCACTGTGCTAGGTGTCAGGGGTCAGTTTAGTGGCAGTAAGATGAACCTGTGCACTGCAAGTGAGAATTAGGATTGTGGAGACTCTCCTTGTGTCTATCATTCCATCTCTGACCAAGGAGTTTACTGCCACACCCGTTGGTAACCCTTTAGGGTTTTGCTGTTGCCCTTAGCAACAGCATTTCGGGTTCTCTACGTATTAAAACACAACATCTTGCTTTTCCCATCTGAGCAGTTCTAATACAAGGGAGATACCCAGTTCCTTAGCCTCTGGGCTTCTCTGTTCACCTTGTGTGTATTTTGTTACCCTATCACCTTCTGTGTACGTTATGTCATATTCCCCAGTCTGTCTGTGAGTCCATTTGTTTTGCATAACAGTTCTGACACCAGTACTTTCCTGCAGGCACTGGTGTGCATAACACCGCTCTGCTCCAAAAACGGCAATATTTTGTAGAAAGGAGACTTCCAGTATAGGAAATTCATCACTTATAGGCAGCTTCAGTTTGGGATTTTAATTTCAAGTGGGTACAAATAATCTTGTGAACGATACGTTGGCAAATCCACTCAGAAGTGTACTGTACTAACTCTGACTGCTCCCCAAACTGAAACTGTTCATCTGAAGAACAAAGGATACTATATGTCAGCAGAAAATTACTACAACTCAAGTGACACTACTATAAACATGAATCATACGCTTAGAAGATGGTGCAGTTATGGCACATGTTAAATAATAAAAGGTGTAAACGTGTTTCAAGCTCTGACCATGGTATACTGCCTTTCTTCAGTAGGATACCCATAGGGATCAATGGTCCATATATTTAGCATTTGGTTAAAACAGGTTTAGTATGAAATACATACACACAAAATCCTGACGGTCAAAATCCCGAAAACAATTGATCGATGGTCAAAATCCTGATAAGGTCAAAATACAAGGTCAAAATTGACATTAAAAATGTCGACAGGTCAAAAAGTCGACAAGTTTTTTTTTGTATGTCGACATAGGTCAACAGGGACACCGTATAAGTGTACCGCTGTGCTCGCCATGCTGCACTCTGCACACTATTATATTCCCAATCCAGGTCCACTGGGATGGTAAAGTATGAACAAGTCTGTTTCAGTGAAAAAATCATGAAAAATGCATGTCGACTGTTTGCCATCGACATTTTAAATGTCGGTATTTTGACCATTGGTCAAAGGTCATTGGGATTTTGATTGTAGGTAAATTGACCACATCCAGGTTAAAACAACTTGAATAGATTTAATATCAGGCAAAAACCATGAATGGAGAGAATTTGCAATGCCTCCTACATATCTTAAATGCCTGTATGTAAAAATTCCCTGCAACAGGTAACATTCCAATTATGTTTTAAGATATTATATATTACAGTCAATGTTTAACATGGTAATTGTTTAACATGGTAATTGATAACATGATACTTGATTAACCCCTTACTGTATAAACTGTGATTATAAAGGATTTGGTAAAAGTTTGTGGAGATATGCGACAGGTCATATGTCAAAGTGAACTGTAACCTATGTATATCAGTATACTACAGAAAACGGTCATATGTCAGGAACAAGACAAAATAATCTGCACATTGCCATCAAGTAGCACAGAATTATGAGTTTAAAAGGCTGCACAGCAAATAAGATGTATCATTGTTAATTCTATTTCTGCGATTTCCACTGGTTTCCACTGGGAATAATATCGTGGTGTAGAGTTGGATCGTGATCCGAGGCACCAACAGGCTAAATCTTTGACTGTTCCCACAAGAGTGACCCCAATTAACTTTGCAGTTAACCGCAGACCGCAAAGTTCCCATCATTGGTTACAATGGAGCACCGCTAAACTACATTTTAACCAGTGCGCTCCTCTGATTGACAGTGCAGGAGCGCACAGCCAATCAGGAGAGTGCCATGACGTGGCGCTCCCTGATTGGCTGGCGGGACCTTCACTGACAGGAGTCACGGGGGGTCCCGCCGGTCGGGGAAAGGGGTTCCATGTGCAGTGAGTTCCATGTTTCAGTGAGTGGACCGAGTTCTTCCTTCTTTTTTTTTTTTTTCAACAAGTACGTGGATTACAAACTTAAAGAAGAGGAGCGATCTACACAGGATTGTTTGTAAGTATTTTTTTTTTCAGGTACCCCGTGGATTCTACTGGACAAGACGACCGAGGTGCTCCGTGTCAACATAGGTATGTGTGTGTGTGTGTGTGTGTGTGTGTGTGTGTGTGTGTGTGTGTGTGTGTGTGTGTGTGTGTGTGTGTGTGTAAGTGTGCATGTATGTAATAAAGTTTTACTATCACGGTGTGTGTTTACTGTTTTTATTTGAGTATTTTTTTTGTAGAAGAACTATAGGTACCAGCGGGCCCGTTTTTTCCCCGCATGCTGGTACTTGTGGTTCTCCAAGTACCAGCTTGCGGGGAAGGCTTGCTGGGACTTGGTAGTTCTGCTACAAGAAACAATATTCTTTTTTTTTATACTTGGCTATCAGCCTCCCATCCGCCGCCCTTGGATGGGGGGGACAGCCTCGGACTTCACCCCTGGCCCTTGGGTGGCTGGAGTGGGGGACCCCTTGATTGAAGGGGTCCCCACTCCTCCAGGGTACCGCGGCCAGGGGTGACTAGTTGGGGATTTAATGCCACGGCCGCAGGGACCGGTATAAAAGTGTCCCCCGGCTGTGGCATTATCTCTCTAGCTAGTGGAGCCCAGTGCTGGTGTGAAAAATACGGGGGACCCCTATGTGTTTTGTCCCCCGTATTTTTTGCACCAGGACCGGACGCAGAGCCCAGTGCTGGTTGATGAAATATGGGGGGACCCCAATCATTTCCCCCCCCCCCCCCCGTATTTTTACAACCAGGACCGTCTCAAAGAGCCCGAGGCTGGTTATGCTTAGGAGGGGGGACCCCACGCATTTTTTTTCAGGGTTTTTTTAAACACTTTTGTGCCGTCCATGAAGTCGAAGGGATCCTCTTTGACAGCAGTCATGGGGGGGGGGGCAGTCGGGGAAAGGGGTCCCATCTGTAAACATGGGACCCCTTTCAGTGCGTGGATCAGGTTTTGCGTTTTATTATTTTGCCAAGTACGTGGATTACAAACTCTGAAGAGGACAGATCTACACTGGAGTGTTGTGAGTATTATTTTATTTACAGGTAACCCGTGGATTCTACTGGTGAAGAGGACCGACTGCTTCGTGTCAACATAGGTAAGTATGTGTGTGTCGGTGTGCATGTATGTAATAATTTACTATCACGGTGTGTGTGTACTGTTTTTATTTGGGTTTTTTTTTGTAGTAGAACTACAGGTACCAGCGGGCCCGTTTTCCCCCCGCATGCTGGTACTTGTGGCTTGTGGTTCTCCAAGTACCAGCTTGCGGGGAAGGCTTGTTGGGACTTGTAGTTCTGCTACTAAAAAAAACAATATTCTTTTTTTTGACACTTGGCTATCAGCCTCCCATCCGCCGCCCTTGGATGGGGGGGGGGGGGGGGGGACACAGCCTCAGGCTTCACCCCTGGCCCTTGGGCGGCTGGAGGGGGGGACCCACTCCTCCAGGGTACCCCAGCCAGGGGTGACTAGTTGGGGATTTAATGCCACGGCCGCAGGGACCGGTATAAAAGTGTCCCCCGGCTTTGGCATTATCTCTCTAGCTAGTGGAGCCCTGTGCTGGTGTGAAAAATACGGGGGACCCCTACGTCTTTTGTCCCTCGTATTTTTTGCACCAGGACCGGACGCAGAGCCCGGTGCTGGTTGTTAAAATTCGGGGGAACCCCTTTAATTTCCCCCCCCCCCCCCGTATTTTTACAACCAGGACCGGCTCAAAGAGCCCGAGGCTGGTTATGCTTAGGAGGGGGGACCCCACGCATTTTTTTTTTTCAGGATTTTTAACCCATTCCCACCCCTTCCCACTGAAAAACATGCTCTGATCTCTCCATATTATTTTAGTCAGTAAAAAAAAAAAAAAAAGATTTTACTTACTGGTAAATCTATTTCTCGTAGTCCGTAGAGGATGCTGGGACTCCGTAAGGACCATGGGGAATAGACGGTCTCCGCAGGAGATAGGGCACTTTAAGAAAGCTTTGGACTCTGGGTGTGCACTGGCTCCTCCCTCTATGCCCCTCCTCCAGACCTCAGTTAGGGAAACTGTGCCCAGAGGAGATGGACAGTACGAGGAAGGATTTTTGTAAATCTAAGGGCGAGATCCATACCAGCCACACCAATCACACCGTATAACTTCTGATAAACTTACCCAGTTAACAGTATGAACAACAACATAGCCACGGTTCAACCGAAAAACTACAACATAACCCTTATGTAAGCAATAACTATATACAAGTCTTGCAGAAGAAGTCCGCACTTGGGACGGGCGCCCAGCATCCTCTACGGACTACGAGAAATAGATTTACCGGTAAGTAAAATCTTATTTTCTCTAACGTCCTTGAGGATGCTGGGACTCCGTAAGGACCATGGGGATTATACCAAAGCTCCCAAACGGGCGGGAGAGTGCGGATGACTCTGCAGCACCGATTGAGCAAACAGGAGGTCCTCCTCAGCCAGGGTATCAAACTTATAGAACTTTGCAAAGGTGTTTGTCCCCGACCAAGTAGCTGCTCGGCACAACTGTAATGCCGAGACCACTCGGGCAGCCGCCCAAGAAGAGCCCACTTTCCTAGTGGAGTGGGCCTTAACCGATTTCGGTAACGGCAATCCTGCCGTAGAATGCGCCTGCTGAATCGTGTTACAGATCCAGTGAGCAATAGTCTGCTTTGAAGCAGGAGCGCCAACCTTGTTGGCCGCATACAGAACGAACAAAGCTTCAGTCTTCCTGATTCTAGCCGTTCTGGTCACATAAATCTTCAAAGCCCTGACTACATCCAGGGACTCGGAATCCTCCAAGTCCCGTTTAGCCACAGGCACGACAATAGGTTGGTTCACATGAAAAGATGAGACCACTTTTGGCAGAAAGTGAGGGCGAGTCCTCAACTCTGCCCTATCCACGTGAAAAACCAAGTATGGGCTTTTATGTGATAAAGCCGCCAATTCGGAAACACGTCTTGCCGAAGCTAACGCCAACAACATGACCACTTTCCACGTGAGGTATTTCAACTCCACAGTTTTGAGTGGTTCAAACCAAGGTGACTTGAGGAAACGTAACACCACGTTAAGATCCCAAGGCGCCACCGGAGGCACAAAGGGAGGCTGAATATGCAGCACCCACTTCACAAAGGTCTGTACTTCAGGAATAGAGGCCACTTCTCTTTGAAAGAAAATGGATAAGGCCGAAATCTGGACCTTTATGGACCCTAATTTTAGGCCCAAAGTCACTCCTGTTTGAAGGAAGTGAAGTAGACAGCCCAAATGGAACTCCTCCGTAGGAGCAGCTCTGGCCTCACACCAAGAAACATATTTCCACCATATATGGTGATAATGTTTTAACGTCACGTCTTTCCTAGCCTTGATCAGGGTAGGAATGACTTCCTCCGGAATCCCTTTTTCCGCTAGGATCCGGTGTTCAACCGCCATGCCGTCAAACGCAGCCGCGGTAAGTCTTGGAACAGACAGGGCCCCTGCCGCAGCAAGTCCTGCCTTAGAGGAAGAGGCCACGGATCCCCTGCGAGCAACTCTTGCAGCTCCGGATACCAAGTCCTCCGTGGCCAATCCGGAACAACGAGTATTGTTCTGACCCTGTTTCTTCGTATTATTCTCAACCTTGGGTATGAGAGGAAGAGGAGGAAACACATAGACCGATCTGAACACCAAAGGTGTCACCAGAGCGTCTACCGCTACCGCCTGAGGGTCCCTTGACCTGGCGCAATACCGCTTTAGCTTTTTGTTGAGACGGGATGCCATCATGTCGATTTGAGGCAGTCCCCAACGATCCGTGATCTGTGCGAAGACTTCTTGATGAAGTCCGCACTCTCCCGGATGCAGGT
Source organism: Pseudophryne corroboree (assembly GCF_028390025.1). Classification (NCBI taxonomy): domain Eukaryota; kingdom Metazoa; phylum Chordata; class Amphibia; order Anura; family Myobatrachidae; genus Pseudophryne; species Pseudophryne corroboree. The sequence continues at coordinate 247,242,259 of NC_086450.1, read as the reverse complement.
CGTGCCTGCTGAGGAAGTCCGCTTCCCAGTTGTCCACCCCCGGGATGAACACCGCTGATAGCGCGCTTACATGGCCTTCCGCCAAGCGTAGAATCCTGGTCGCTTCTGCCATGGCCATTCTGCTCCTTGTTCCGCCTTGGCGGTTTATATGAGCCACTGCCGTGACATTGTCTGACTGAATCAGAACCGGTTTTCTCCAAAGCAATTCCTCCGCTTGACGCAGGGCGTTGTATATGGCCCTCAACTCCAGGACGTTGACGTGGGGACAAGACTCTAGGCTTGACCAGAGACCTTGGAAATCTCTTCCCAGTGTCACTGCTCCCCAGCCTCGGAGGCTTGCGTCCGTGGTCACCAGGACCCAGTCCTGAATGCCGAACCTGCGACCTTCTAGTAGGTGAGCACTGTTCAGCCACCACAGGAGAGATACCCTGGTCCTGGGAGACAGGGTGATCCTTTGATGCATTTGTAAATGGGACCCGGACCACTTGTCCAAGAGGTCCCATTGAAAAGTCCTCGCATGGAACCTGCCGAAAGGGATGGCCTCGTAGGAAGCCACCATCTTCCCCAGGACCCACGTGCAATGATGCACTGAAACTTTTTTTGGTTTTAATAGGTTCCTGACCATGGCTATGAGTTCCTGAACCTTTTCGATCGGAAGAAAAACCTTTTTCTGATGTGTGTCTAGAATCAGCCCCAAAAAGGTCAGACGCGTTGTAGGGACTGGCTGGGACTTCGGTATATTGAGAATCCAGCCGTGTATCTGCAACGTCTTCATGGACAGAGACACGCTGTCCAGCAACCTCTCCCAAGATCTCGCCTTTATGAGGAGATCGTCCAAGTATGGGATAATTGTGACCCCCTGCCTGCGCAGGAGCACCATCATTTCCGCCATTACCTTGGTGAAAATTCTCGGGGCCGTGGAAAGCCCAAACGGCAATGTCTGAAATTGGTAGTGACAGTCCTGCACTGCAAATCTCAGGAACGCCTGATGCGGGGGGAATATCGGAACATGAAGGTAAGCATCCTTTATGTCCAGGGACACCATCCAATCCCCCCCCCCCCCTCCAGGCTGGCGATGACCGCCCTGAGTGATTCCATTTTGAACTTGAACCTCTTCAAGTACAGGTTCAGAGATTTCAGGTTTAAAATGGGTCTGACCGAACCGTCCGGTTTCGGGACCACAAACAGGGTTGAGTAATATCCCTCTCCTTGCTGGAGATGAGGAACTGTGACAATCACCTGTTGAATATACAATTTTTGGATTGCTGCCAACACTAGCTCCCTCTCTGACTGGGAAGCCGGCAGAGCCGATTTGAAAAATCGGCGAGGAGGCAAGTCTTCGAATTCCAGCCTGTATCCCTGAGAAACAATCTCTAATGCCCAGGGAACCACCTGCGAGTGAACCCAGACGTGACTGAAAAATCGAAGACGAGCCCCCACCAGATCTGCCTCCCCTCGGAAAGCCCCAGCGTCATGCGGTGGACTTTGCAGACGCAGGGGAGGACTTCTGCTCTTGGGAACTAGCTGTGTGCAGCTTTTTTCCCCTGCCTTTCCCTCTGGCAACAAAGGATGATCCGCGTACCTTCTTGTTTTTATTGGAACGAAAGGACTGCATTTGATAATGAGGTGCCTTTTTTGTATGCTGCGGGGGGACATAAGGTAAGAAATTTGACTTACCAGCCGTTGCCGTAGAGACAAGATCCGAGAGGCCGTCTCCAAACAACTCCACCCCTTTGTAAGGCAAGGACTCCATATGCTGCTTTGAATCGGCATCTCCCGTCCACTGTCAGGTCCACAAGAGCCGCCTAGCAGAAATAGACATAGCATTTATTCTGGAGCTTAATAAACAAATGTCTCTCTGAGCATCCCTCATATACAAGGCAGCATCTCTGATATGCTCTATGGTCATTTGAATGGCGTCCCTATCTAAGGTGTCAATTTCCGTACATAAGGAATCTGCCCATGCCACAACCGCACTACAAACCCAGGCCGACGCCATAGCCGGTCGACCAATAGTACCGGAATGATTGTAAATGTGCTTTAAGGTAATTTCCTGCCTGCGATCAGCAGGTTCCTTGAGGGAAGCCGTATCCTGAGAAGGCAGTGCCACCTTTTTGGACAAACGTGTCAGCGCCTTGTCAACTTTTGGCGAAGATTCCCAGCGTATCCTATCAGTTTGTGGAAAATGATACGCCATGAGAATCCTTTTGGGAACTTGTGGTCTCCTATATGGAGATTCCCAAGCCTTTTCGCACAAGTCACTTAATTCAAATGAGGATGGAAAAGTGACTTCAGGCTTTTTCCCTTTATACATGTGTACCCTCGTGTCAGGGACAGGGGGTTCCTCAGTAATATGCAAAACCTCTTTAATGGCAATAATCATGTACCGTATACCCTTAGCCACCTTCGGCTGTAATTTTGCATCTTCATAGTCGACACTAGAGTCAGTATCTGTGTCGGTATCTGTGTCATCGATCTGGGATATGGTGCGCTTCTGAGACCCCGAAGGACCTGGCGCCCCAGGGACAGGCATGGACTGGCTACCTGACTGATCCCTAGCTTCTGCCTTGTCAAACCTTTTATGCAATAGATTGACATTTGCATTCAAGACATTCAGCATATCCACCCATTCCGGTGCCGGCGTTGCCGACGGCGACCTGACATTCAAGCACTCCCCCTCCACATTAAGCGAGCCTTCCTCGTCAAACATGTCGACACACGCGTACCGACACACTTCACACACACACACAGGGAACCCCTTTCCTGAAGACAGTATCCCTGTCAAGGCCCTTTGGAGAGACAGAGAGAGAGTATGCCAGCACACACCCCAGCGCAATAACCCTGGAGACCAACACAAAATGTTTTTCCCCAGCAGCGCTGTATAATATGTAAACCGCCAATTATGTGCCCCCCCCCCTCTCTTTTAAGCACCCTTTCACCGTGTGTAAGCAGGGGAGAGTCCGGGGAGCTTCCTCTCAGCAGTGCTGTGGAGAGAAAATGGCGCTGGTGAGTGCTGAGGGAGAAGCCCCGCCCCCTCGGCGGCGGGCATCTGTCCCGCTCAAACTTAGTAAAATATGGCGGGGGCTCTTTTATATACATGTACAGAGCCCACCCGTAACGTGTATATAGTCTTTCTGCCATGCAGAGGTTTATATTGATGCCCAGGGCGCCCCCCCCCCCCCCCCCCCTGCGCCCTGCACCCTTACAGTGACCGGAGTATGTGAGGTGTATGGGAGCAATGACGCACAGCTGCAGTGCTGTGCGTTACCTCAGTGAAGCTGAAGGCTTCTGCCGCCTGACGACTTCTGTACTTCTATCTCTGTGAGGAGAACGGCGGCGCGGCTCCGGGGGTGGACGCCCAGTAAGAACCTGCGTTCACCCCCTCTGGAGCTAATGGTGTCCAGTAGCGAGGAAGCAGAGCCTATCTTTGACAAGGTCTGCTCCTCTCTCCTCAGTCCCTCGATGCAGGGAGCCTGTTGCCAGCAGTGCTCCCTGTGAAAAAGTAGTAAAAGGTAGAAAAAAATCCAAACAAAAATGCTTCTAGGCAGAGAACTCTGGAGAGCTCTCTGCAGTGCACCCATCTTGCTCTGGGCACAGTGTAAAACTGAGGTCTGGAGGAGGGGCATAGAGGGAGGAGCCAGTGCACACCCAGAGTCCAAAGCTTTCTTAAAGTGCCCTATTTCCTGCGGAGCCAGTCTATTCCCCATGGTCCTTACGGAGTCCCAGCATCCTCAAGGACGTTAGAGAAAATATTCTTTTAAAAAATATATTAAATAATACTTGTGGCTCCTAAATAGACAAACCAAGTAGATAATCCCTTCTAACATACATAGATATGCTATTAGCAATAAAAATAACACAAAAAAAACATGTTTTTAAAAAATTTTATTAGATCACGCCAGCAAAATGATGCGGCCTGAAATTGATGAAATGACTGTCGAAAAGCACTGTTGTCGAATCGACATTCTTCAATTGAATATACTTTTGTCGAAAAGCCGCATTTTTACCATTGCAGACTTGTCGAATTTTGAAAATGACGAATTGCAAAAAGTTGAATCTGAAACGGCAGGTTTTTTGATGAAAAGTACTGTATTGCATTGTCGAATCAGTTTTTTTTGTCGAAAATGCCCCGTTTTTCGACATTTGCGGCAATTCGACCGCAATTGCATATACCCCTTCATCTGCTAAACCATGCCTTAAAGCTGTGCACCAAGCTACAAAAACATTTTCCAGAGTAGGGATCTAATCTTAGCCAGAGCCCTGGGTGTGGGTACATGTGAACGCCTTTTTCAGGGATTTGTTATTTCTGTAATATGGTAGTGGAACAGAGGTATGAATGGAGGACCAATCACAAGCCTCAAATGATGGCTTTAAGAGAAACCAAGGAATAGCTGCACTTAAATATTCTCAAGATTCTGGCAAAGTGGAAGGACCACCATATCCTAGGTAATGAATAACTCCAAGGAAACTCAGAGGGTCGGATTCAAATGTCTCGACCCCCCTCCCACCCGCGGGTAGTGAGCTGAAATGCACGTAAAGAGACACATTTGGGAGCCCAAACTGGTCTTTTCAAGCTCATGGCCATTACTTTAGTTGGGATTAGGTGCCTAAACCAGAGTGTAATGGGTGGGATCAGTATTATAAGTGGTGGCATTTCAATATCGCCCCGCGAACTCCCGTCACTTTAGACAGGAGATCGGGGGTGCGATAACATTTGAATCCCCCCCAGAATAAGTCACTTTATAAGCTATTTACCTTCGTAGAACATGTACCTACATTTTTGTCATACATAAAATGCAAGTTAGCATAGAAAAAATAAGAATTTACTCACCGGTAATTCTATTTCTCGTAGTCCGTAGTGGATGCTGGGGACTCCGTAAGGACCATGGGGAATAGACGGCTCCGCAGGAGACTGGGCACATCTAAAGAAAGATTTAGGACTAGCTGGTGTGCACTGGCTCCTCCCCCTATGACCCTCCTCCAAGCCTCAGCTAGGAACTGTGCCCGGAAGAGCTGACACAATAAGGAAGGATTTTTGAATCCCGGGTAAGACTCATACCAGCCACACCAATCACACCATATAACACGTTATAGGAACCCCGGTTAACAGTATGATAACAAATGGAGCCTCTGAAGAGATGGCTCACAACAAAACCCGATTTTTGTAACAATAACTATGTACGGGTATTGCAGACAATCCGCACTTGGGATGGGCGCCCAGCATCCACTACGGACTACGAGAAATAGAATTACCGGTGAGTAAATTCTTATTTTCTCTGACGTCCTAGTGGATGCTGGGGACTCCGTAAGGACCATGGGGATTATACCAAAGCTCCCAAACGGGCGGGAGAGTGCGGATGACTCTGCAGCACCGAATGAGAGAATTCCAGGTCCTCCTCAGCCAGGGTATCAAATTTGTAGAATTTTGCAAACGTGTTTGCCCCCGACCAAGTAGCTGCTCGGCAAAGTTGTAAAGCCGAGACCCCTCGGGCAGCCGCCCAAGATGAGCCCACCTTCCGTGTGGAATGGGCTTTTACAGATTTAGGCTGCGGTAAGCCTACCGCAGAATGCGCCAGCTGAATTGTGCTACAAATCCAGCGCGCAATAGACTGCTTAGAAGCAGGAGCACCCAGCTTGGTGGGTGCATACAGGATAAACAGCGAGTCAGTCTTTCTGACTCCAGCCGTCCTGGAAATATATATTTTTAGGGCCCTGACTACGTCCAGCAACTTGGAATCCTCCAAGTCCCTAGTAGCCGCAGGCACCACAATAGGTTGGTTCAAGTGAAAAGCTGAGACCACCTTTGGGAGAAACTGAGGACGAGTCCTCAATTCTGCCCTATCCATATGGAAAATCAGATAAGGGCTTTTACAAGACAAAGCCGCCAATTCTGAAACCCGCCTGGCCGACGCCAAGGCCAACAGCATGACCACTTTCCACGTGAGATATTTTAAATCCACAGTCTTAAGTGGTTCGAACCAATGTGATTTCAGGAATGCCAAAACCACATTGAGATCCCAAGGTGCCACTGGGGGCACAAAAGGAGGCTGAATATGCAGTACTCCTTTGACAAAAGTCTGAACTTCAGGCAGTGAAGCCAGTTCTTTTTGGAAGAAAATCGACAGAGCCGAAATCTGGACCTTTATGGACCCCAATTTGAGGCCCAACGTCACCCCTGCTTGCAGGAAATGCAGGAATCGACCCAGTTGAAATTCCCCTGTCGGGGCCTTCATGGCCTCACACCAAGCAACATATTTTCGCCAAATGCGGTGATAATGTCTTGCGGTGACATCCTTCCTGGCTTTGATCAGGGTAGGGATGACTTCCTCCGGAATACCCTTTTCCTTCAGGATCCGGTGTTCAACCGCCATGCCGTCAAACGCAGCCGCGGTAAGTCTTGGAACAGACATGGTCCCTGCTGCAGCAGGTCTTGTCTGAGCGGCAGAGGCCAAGGGTCCTCTGTAAGCATCTCTTGAAGTTCCGGGTACCAAGCTCTTCTTGGCCAATCCGGAACCACGAGTATGGTTTTCACTCCTCGCCTTCTTATTATTCTCAGTACCTTGGGTATGAGAGGTAGAGGAGGAGACACATAAACCGACTGGTACACCCACGGTGTCACTAGAGCGTCCACCGCTATCGCCTGAGGGTCTCTTGACCGGGCGCAATATCTTTTCAACTTCTTGTTGAGGCGGGACGCCATCATGTCTACCTGTGGTTTTTCCCACCGGTTGACCAGCATTTGGAAGACTTCTGGATGAAGTCCCCATTCTCCCGGGTGGAGGTCGTGCCTGCTGAGGAAGTCTGCTTCCCAGTTGTCCACTCCCGGAATGAACACTGCCGTCAGTGCTAACACATGATTCTCTGCCCATCTGAGAATCCTTCTGGCTTCTGCCATCGCCATCCTGCTTCTCGTGCCGCCCTGTCTGTTTACATGGGCGACCGCCGTGATGTTGTCTGACTGGATCAGTACCGGCTGGTTTTGAAGCAGGGGTCTTGCCTGGCTTAAGGCATTGTAAATGGCCCTTAGCTCCAGGATATTTATGTGAAGAGAAATCTCCTGATTTGACCACAGTCCTTGGAAATTTCTTCCCTTTGTGACTGCCCCCCAGCCCCGAAGGCTGGCATCCGTGGTCACCAGGACCCAGTCCTGTATTCCGAATCTGCGGCCCTCTAGTAGATGAGCCCTCTGCAGCCACCACAGCAGCGACACCATGGTTCTGGCCGATAGGGTTATCCGCTGTTGCATCTGGAGATGGGACCCGGACCATTTGTCCAACAGGTCCCACTGGAACGTCCTTGCGTGGAACCTTCCGAATGGAATTGCTTCGTACGAAGCTACCATTTTTCCCAGGACTCGTGTGCATTGATGTACCGACACTTTTCCTGGTTTTAGGATGTCTCTGACCAGAGATGACAATTCCTCGGCTTTTTCCAGTGGAAGAAACACTCTTTTCTGGTCTGTGTCCAGAATCATTCCCAGGAACAGAAGACGTGTCGTCGGGACCAGCTGTGACTTTGGAATGTTTAGAATCCAGCCGTGCTGTTGTAGCACTTCCCGAGAAAGTGCCACCCCCACTATCAACTGTTCTTTGGACCTCGCCTTTATCAGGAGATCGTCCAAGTACGGGATAATTAAAACTCCCTTCTTGCGAAGGAGTATCATCATTTCGGCCATTACCTTGGTAAAGACCCTCGGTGCCGTGGATAACCCAAACGGCAGCGTCTGGAACTGATAGTGACAGTCCTGTACCACAAATCTGAGGTACTCCTGGTGCGGAGGGTAAATGGGGACATGCAGGTACGCATCCTTGATGTCCAGGGATACCATGTAATCCCCCTCCTCCAGGCTCGCAATAACCGCCCTGAGCGATTCCATCTTGAACTTGAACCTTTTGATATAAGTGTTCAAGGCTTTTAAATTTAAGATGGGTCTCACCGAACCATCCGGTACCACAAACATTGTGGAGTAGTAACCCTTTCCTTGCTGAAGGAGGGGTACCTTGACGATCACTTTCTGTGAATACAGTTTTTGAATAGCCACCAACACTGCCTCCCTGGCAGAGGGAGTTGCCGGCAAGGCAGATTTTAGGAAACGGCGTGGGGGAGACGTCTCGAATTCCAGCCTGTACCCCTGAGATACTACTTGAAGGACCCAGGGATCCACTTGTGAGAGAGCCCACTGTGTGCTGAAAAACCTGAGACGTGCCCCCACCGTTCCCGATTCCGCCTGAGCAGCCCCAGCGTCATGCTGTGGACTTACCGGACGCAGGGGAGGACTTCTGCTCCTGGGAACTAGCTGTGTACTGCAGCTTTTTCCCCCTTCCTCTGCCCCTCGGCAGAAAGGATGAGCCTCTAGCCCGCTTATTTTTCTGGGGCCGAAAGGACTGTACCTGATAATACGGTGCTTTCTTTTGCTGTGGGGTAGCCTGTGGCAAAAAGGTCGATTTCCCAGCAGTAGCTGTGGAAACGAGGTCTGAAAGACCTTCCCCAAAAAGTTCCACCCCTTTATAGGGTAAAACTTCCATGTGCCGCTTGGAGTCGGCATCACCCGACCATTGCCTAGTCCATAACCCCCGTCTGGCGGCAATGGACATAGCGCTTATTTTTGATGCCAGCCGGCAAATATCCCTCTGTGCATCACGCATGTATAAGACCGCGTCTTTTATATGGTCAATCGTTAGCAAAATATTGTCCCTATCCATGGTATCAATGTTTTCCGACAGGGAGTCTGACCACGCAGCAGCAGCACTGCACATCCAAGCTGATGCAATAGCGGGTCTCAATATAATGCCAGTGTGTGTGTATATAGCTTTTAGGGTACTTTCCAGCTTTCTATCAGCAGGTTCTTTTAGGGCGGCCGTATCCGGAGACGGTAGTGCCACCTTCTTTGATAAGCGTGTCAGTGCTTTATCTACCCTAGGGGGTGTTTCCCAGCGTGACCTATCCTCTGGCGGGAAAGGGTACGCAGCCATTAACCGTTTAGAAATGATCAATTTCTTATTTGGGGAAGTCCACGCTTCCTCACACACCTCATTTAATTCGTCCGATGCAGGAAAAACTACTGGTAGTTTTTTCTCACCAAACATAATACCCTTTTTTGTGGTACCTGGGGTATCATCAGAAATGTGTAATACATTTTTCATAGCCTCAATCATATAACGGGTGGATCTATTGGAGGGTACACTCGTCTCATCATCGTCGACACTGGAGTCGGTATCCGTGTCGACATCTGTATCTGAGGTAGCGGGCGTTTTATAGCCCCTGATGACATTTGAGACGCTTGGACAGGCACAAGCTGAGTAGCCGGCTGTCCTATGTCGTCAAACCTTTTATGTAAGGAGCTGACACTGTCACGTAATTCCTTCCATAAGTCCATCCACACTGGTGTCGACCCCGCAGGGGGTGACATCACATTCACAGGCATTTGCTCCACCTCCACATCATTATCCTCATCATACATGTCGACACAGCAGTACCGACACACAGCAGACACACAGGGAATGCTCTTACAGAGGACAGGACCCCACAAAGCCCTTTGGGGAGACAGAGGGAGAGTATGCCAGCACACACCAGGGCGCTATATAACACAGGGATATCACTATACAGAGTGTTTTCCCCTATAGCTGCCTATAATATATATATATATATATATAACTGCGCCTAAATTGTGCCCCCCCCCCCTCTCTTTTTTACCCTTTCTGTAGTGCAGGACTGCAGGGGAGAGCCAGGGAGCTTCCTTCCAGCGAAGCTGTGAGGGAATAATGGCGCCAGTGTGCTGAGGGAGTTGGCTCCGCCCCTTTTTCGGCGGGCTTTCTCCCGCTATTTTATCGTTTCTGGCAGGGGTTAATATACACCTATATAGCCTCTGGGGCTATATATGGTGTTAGTTTTGCCAGCCAAGGTGTTATTATTGCTGCTGAGGCGCCCCCCCCCCCCCCAGCGCCCTGCACCCATCAGTGACCGCAGTGTGTGGTGTGCATGAGGAGCAATGGCGCACAGCTGCAGTGCTGTGCGCTACCTTGGAGAAGACAGAAGTCTTCAGCCGCCGATTTTCCGGACCACCTTCTTGTTTCTGGCTCTGTAAGGGGGACGGCGGCGCGGCTCCGGGAACGGACGACGAGGTCGGGTCCTGTGTTCGATCCCTCTGGAGCTAATGGTGTCCAGTAGCCTAAGAAGCCCAAGCTACCACCACTTAGGTAGGTTCGCTTCTTCTCCCCTTAGTCCCTCGTTGCAGTGAGCCTGTTGCCAGCAGGTCTCACTGAAAATAAAAAACCTAAACTATACTTTCTTCTAGGAGCTCAGGAGAGCCCCTAGTGTGCATCCAGCTCAGCCGGGCACAGAAATCTAACTGAGGCTTGGAGGAGGGTCATAGGGGGAGGAGCCAGTGCACACCAGATAGTCCTAAATCTTTCTTTAGATGTGCCCAGTCTCCTGTGGAGCCGTCTATTCCCCATGGTCCTTACGGAGTCCCCAGCATCCACTAGGACGTCAGAGAAAAATGGGTTCAATATTTAATTTTGTAGCTTGTTCCAGCTCTGAGCAAACACTGGATACAGGGAATGGCCCAGTGATTTACAGATATTTTGACTTGATAGGGATTCATCAAGAAGCAAAACAAGTGTCCTCATCCTTCAGGAAAGCTTGAAGCCATCTTGTATAATTCTAAGTAGACATCTTTTCCCACATTTTTACCCCTATTCTTTGGAACATTCTCTTTCGTTTAAACATAAATCAGCCTCTGAAGAGTTCCTGTAAAGTGGCAAATTGAGGTAGCATAATGTAGTAGTAGTACAGGTTGAGTATCCCATATCCAAATATTCCGAAATACGGAATATTCCGAAATACGGACTTTTTTCAGTGAGAGTGAGCTAGTGAAACCTTTGTTTTCTGATGGCTCAATGTACACAAACTTTGTTTAATACACAAAGTTATTAAAAATATTGTATTAAATGACCTTCAGGCTGTGTGTACAAGGTGTATATGAAACATAAATGAATTGTGTGAATGTAGACACACTTTGTTTAATGCACAAAGTTACAAAAAATATTGTATAAAATTACCTTCAGGCTGTGTGTATAAGGTGTATATGTAACACAAATGCATTCTGTGCTTAGATTTAGGTCCCATCACCATGATATCTCATTATGGTATGCAATTATTCCAAAATACGGAAAAATCCCATATCCAAAATACCTCTGGTCCCAAGCATTTTGGATATGGGATACTCAACCTGTAGTAATAATAATAATAATAAGAAGAAGAAGAATAACACACACAAACAACATAGCTATACATAAATTGATAGTCCTGGCAGATAAGCTAAAAAGTGCTCCTATATATTTCATGTTAACATCAGTCAGGATAACAGAGCACTTTTATTTTCTATCCAGCTATAGAAGTAGAAAAATAGAGGACTGCAAAGTTTTCAACTAAAACAAGTAAATTGTTCAGCGTTCAAAGCACAGAGAAGCACTTGTTGCCGATAGAGAAAGAACAAAGAGCATACAAATGGCCATAGTAGGAGCAGTCCTGCGCTCCCACAGTCCCATGGACAGAATGGTGCAGTTCACTGAGCTCTGTCTAGCAAGCAGCTGCTAATTAACATTCACTAAATGTGGACTGCCACAGATCACCAGCACCCAAAATGCTAGCACAGGAAGTAGCTTACTTTAAAGTACTGTAATTAAAGGAAAACTCCCAACACAATGTTAAAACACTCCTTAGAGCCAAGATCATATGTACACTGTACTCAACTCAGGAAACTAAAAAGGAGATTTATGGTAGACTTACCATTTTTAAATCTCTTTCTGTGAGGTACACTGGATTCCACAGGGAATACATCGGGTTGTAGAGATGGATCTTGATCCAGGCACCAACAGGTTAAAGCCTTAGCTGTCCCAGGATGCATATGGGCCTTCTCTACAACCCCGCCTCCAGGCACTGTGAGCTCAGTTTCATTAACCAGACCAATGCAGGAGCAGGTAAAAGAGAAGGCAGATGTTAGTCATATACTGTAGAACCACATTCTCATGAAAGGAAGAGAGACCAGTGGCTAATGCCATACAAACCCATAGAAGCTAGGTGCGTCAGGGTGGGCGCCCTGTGGAACCCAGTGCACTTCGCAGAAAGAGAATTAACAACGGTAAGTCTACCATAAATCTCCTTTTCTGCAGCAGGGTACACTGTGTTCCACAGGGAATACGTTGGGGATGTCCTAAAGCAGTTCCTCAAAGGAGGGGACGCGCCTTAGCGGGTATGAGAACCCGGCGTCCAAAGGAAGCATCCTTGCACAATTGTTCTGCAAACGCGCCACGAGGGGCAGCCCATGAGGGTCCAACAGACCGAGTAGAATGGACTTTAATAGCAGCAGCAGCCAGAAGTCCAGCCTGTGCATAAGCTTGTGCAATAACCATTCTAATCCATCTGGCCAAAGTTTGCTTATTCGCAGGCCAGCCATGTTTGTGGAAACCAAACAGTACAAAAAGGGTATCTGACCTCCTAATAGAGGCAGTTCGCTCCACATATATGCGGAGAGCATGTACCATATCCAAAGACCGTTCTTTGGAGGACAATTCAGAAGAGAAGAGATGAAGGCCCTCATTCCGAGTTGTTCGCTCGTTGCCGAATTTCGCTATATTGCGATTAGTCGCTTACTGCGCATGCGCAATGTTCGCAGAGCGCATGCGCTTAGTTATTTTACTCAAAAGTTAGGTATTTTACTCACGGCATTACGAGGATTTTTCTTCGTTCTGGTGATAGGAGTGTGATTGACAGGAAGTGGGTGTTTCTGGGCGGAAACTGGCCGTTTTATGGGTGTGTGTGAAAAAACGCTGCCGTTTCTGGGAAAAACGCGGGAGTGGCTGGAGAAACGGGGGAGTGCCTGGGCGAACGCTGGGTGTGTTTGTGACGTCAAACCAGGAACGCAACTGACTGAACTGATCGCAGTGGCAGAGTAAGTGTCGAGTTACTCAGAAACTGCTAAGAAATTTCTATTCGCAATTTTGCGAATCTTTCGTTCGCAATTCTCAGGATAGAGACAAGGGCCCTGTACGAGGATGTCTGGTCACTGAGGAAGAAGAAGAGGACCCTGCAGGTCTGAGAACCAATGCAGTCTGGGCCACGCTGGAGCGACTAGAAGTAGTATTCCTCCTTCTTGCTTGAACTTCCGTAGGACCCTGGGCAGGAGTGACACCGGAGGGAACACGTAAGGCAGCCGACAGTTCCATGGAATGGCTAGTGCGTCTAAGAACACTGCTTGAGTATCCCTGGTCCTTGATCCGAAGACCGGAACTTTGTGATTGTGTTGAGATGCCAGCAGGTCTACATCCGGTAGGCCCCACTAGTCCACTAGGAGTTGAAAGACTTCCTGATGAAGACTCCACTCTCCGGCGTGCACGTCCTGGCGAATGAGGAAGTCCGCTTCCCAGTTGAGGACACCCGTAATGAACACTGCCGATATTGCTGGTGGATGGCGTTCCGCCCATTGAAGGATTTTTTACACTTCTAACATTGCCATGTGGCTTTGAGTGCCACCTTGATGGTTGATGTATGCCACCGTGGTGGCTTTGTCTGACCGTACTTGAACAGGCCTGTTCTGTACTAGGGGCAGGACAAGAGACAATGCATTGAAAACTGCCCGCAACTCCAGAATGTTTATTGGAGTGATTCCTTCTTGCTCCACCGACCCTGAAAATTGTGTTGCTCCAAAACTGCGCCCCATCCCCTCAGACTGGCGTCCGTTGTCAGCAGGACCCAGTCGGTGATCCAGAAGAGACGGCACTTGCTTAATTGCTGGTCCTGAAGTCACCAGGTCAGCGACAAATGAACCTCCGGAGTCAAAGTGAACATATGAGACCTGATCCGATGAGGCAGGCCGTCCCATTTGGAAAGTATTAACCTCTGCAGGGGGCGGGAATGAAATTGAGCGTACTCCACCATGTTGAATGCCGACACCATCAGGCCAAGTATTTGCATTGCCGAGTGTATCGACACTCTGGGATGACAAAGGAAGCATCTTATCCTGTACTGAAGCTTCAGAACCTTCTCTGGAGACAGAAACAGCAGTTGACTGTGTGTGTCCAGCAGTGCCCCCAGGTGCATCATGCTCTGAGCTAGAACCAGCGAGGACTTCTTCCAATTGATGAGCCACACGTGTGCTTGTAGGAAGCTGTCAGTTGTAGATGACTGAGAAGGACATCGTGGGAGTCTGCCAGAATCAGCAAGTCATCCAGATACGGCAGGATCCTGACTTCCTGGCGATGAGATGAGCCGTATTCGCGGCCATCACGGCCATAACCTTGGTGAAGATCCGAGGGGCCGTAGCCAATCCAAATGGCAGAGCCTAAAACTGATAATGGATGTTGCCAATAGCAAACCACAGATATTGCTGATGCGACATGGCAATAGGTATATGCAGGTATGTATCCTGTATATCCAGGGAGGAAGGAACTCACAACCAATTGTAGAGCTTGCGCTTTTAACGGATCCAAAGAGATAACCGTGGTGCAAAACTGGCGAAGGGGACGTCTCTTGAAGGAGACTGTGTACCCGTGTGAGACGACTTCCCGCACCCATGTGTCTGAAGTGGTCTTTAACCTGACCTGGGAGAACTGTAGAAGTCTGCCTCCCACCCTGGGATCTCCCAGGGGGAGGCCCGCCCCATCATGCAGCAGGCTTGTCTTGTTTAGAAGCAGGCTGACAGGCCGCCCAGGACTGTTTTGTCTTGGGCTTTGTGGTTTTGGTATGCCTGACCTTTTGCTTTCCCTTGAGCCCGAAAGGTACGAAAGGTGGTACCTTTTGCCCTCTGTGCAGAGGGAGTAGGATTTGGGAGAAATTCCGTTTTAGCAGCCGCTAAATCCGACACAATTTTATTTAGGTCTTCCCCAAACAGGATGTCACCCTTTAAAGGGAGAACCTCCAAGGTCTTTTTGGAGTCCAGGTCCACCTTCCATGACCTTAACCACAGAATACGGCGAGCTAGGACAGACGTAGTCGACGCCTTAGCTGCCAACACACTTGCCTCAGAGGACGCCTCCTGAATATAATCGGCGGCGGTTGTGATGTGAGTCAGGTATTGTCTGGCCTTGTCAGATATTTCATCGGGTAGCTCTTCCTCCAGTGCCTGAACCCAAGCCTCAATACCTTTTGCAGCCCAGCAATAGTGGGTCTATGTACAGCACCTGTAAGGGGGTAAATAGATTTCAGGCATCCGTCCACACGTTTATCTGTCAGTTCCTTCTGTGAGTCTGGTAGGAGGGGCATAGAGGGAGGAGCCAGCCCACACTATCAAATGCTTAAGGTGCCCATGGCTTCTAGTGGACCCATCTATACCCCATGGTACTAAATGGACCCCAGTATCCTCTAGGACGTAAGAGAAACAGGGTTGAGTACAAGGATGGTTAGTTATGCAGCCCGTGGCCTTATTTCTATGTGAATTAAGTTACGATCAGTGAACTACAGGTTGAGTATCCCATATCCAAATATTCCGAAATACGGAATATTCTGAAATACAGACTTTTTTGAGTGAGACTGAGATAGTGAAACCTTTGTTTTCTGATGGCTCAACGTACACAAACTTTGTTTAATACACAAAGTTATTAAACATATTGTATTAAATGACCTTCAGGCTGTGTGTATAAGGTGTATATGAAACATAAATGAATTGTGTGAATGTACACACACTTAGTTTAATGCACAAAGTTATAAAAATATTGGCTAAAATGACCTTCAGGCTGTGTGTATAAGGTGTACATGAAACATAAATTCATTCTGTGCTTAGACTTAGGTCCCATCACCAAGATATTTCATTATGCATTATTCCAAAATACGGAAAATCCGATATCCAAAATACCTCTGGTCCCAAGCATTTTGGATAAGGAATACTCAACCTGTATAAACTAATACGGAATGGGTATGTGCATGACAAAGTTTATTTAGGTGCAATACTGTATATGCGACAACTGATCAATCAAAATAACACAAAGAGAGTTATATATAGTGTGATCACCAAGCAAACGAAAAGAATTGTCCAATTCAAGTTCATGAGAAAAATATTGCGTTTAAATTCTAAGTAACAATGTCAGGTTTGGATTCCAGTGAGATAACGGTTCTTGCAAAGGTGGTGGTTATCTTCCGTGGGATAGAGATGGTTTTGGGGGTGGGTGGCGTGGGTTCTGTGCTGGAGGGCCAGCGTCCCATACTCTCCAGTCTCCCAAGAACTTACCCCTCCAATGTACAGGATGTGCATTTCCTCAATGTCTATGATATCAGCCGCAATTGTTTTACCTCCGTTCACTAGTCGCCCGTGCTGTGCCGGTGAGCGTCTCTTCTCACATGGCTGGTTGCTTGAGGGACCGCCAGTCTCTGCACTGACTTCCGGAATCTCGCGATAACATGAGATCGTGCTGGAGCCATGGTCAGTTGCCGAGTTACTGGCTGGCGAGGAGACTTGTGGGGTTAGCAGTATAGGCCAGAAAGACCCACTGGGTGGTTGGTGTTGATGGATGTTTGTTATATGCCCCAACGCGTTTCTGCCTTAGCAGGCCTTCCTCAGGGAGTAGTGTGTCAAGCGGCCGTAACTCAGCAACTGACCCCAGTGTCTCCAGCAGAGAGGTGAAGCAGAAGGTAACATTTGCAAGAGCTTTACCGCGGTAAAATAGAGGAATTGGCAATAGCCTGCCTCATGTCATCTCAAGCTTCCTCGTCTGGTGGAGAGCCGAGGTCCACCTCCCAAGAGGATTCATGAGGGCTATGATTGTGAAGGTCAGTATCAATAATTCTAGCATAATCAATAATTATACCATCAATTTGGAAAATCATTCTTTCGGACACATAGTGGAAACTACAGAGGAGTTCAAAGGAGGTAAGAGTACAGGGTGGAACCTACAGAGGCGTTCAAAGGAAGTGATAGTATGAAGAAGTGAGTCTTGTTGCCATATTTGGTAGCGGATGAGGGGTCGAGCAGGGGTTTTCAATTATAACTCTAAAAGGGAAAGCCAATGCCTATACGCACTAAAATCCACATGTAATTTAAGGGCCAGATGCATCCAGCGTATCATGTGGTTAGATGTAGAGCCGGTGAAAAATAGGGATTACTCCACATGGGTGTAAGGGGTAATATGGGGGAGGTGAAGGAAAACTTAAGAATATAGAGACCACAAATATAGAAGGAACTTAAGAATAGGGAGGCTGGAAGAGGGAGGGCAGTGTTTCTTTTGTAAGCCCCAGAGAGATGACAGATCTGGGAAGGTAATAAAGCTGGCTTCAATATCAAGCCAGAAGGATGTTGCAGAAGAGTAGGAGGAAACAAAATTTGGGATGAGTGGGTAGTCAGATAGTATAGATTAAAATCTGGAAGACACCTACTGCCAGTAGAGATGGGCTCATTAAGGACAGCTGAGGATTATCTGGGTGGTTTGCTGATCCAAATAAAGCGGGTAAAGCTCTGTTGGATTTTATGGAGATGTGAGTGGGTAACGGGAAGGGTCTGGAATAAATAAAGCCATTTTGGAAGAATATAAATTTTGATGGCAATGATTCTGCCCAGCCACAAAATGAATGGTCGCTTCCAAGAGGTCAGGTCCATGTGAAGCTTTGCAAAAGGTGGGATAAGTTTACCTGGAACAGTAAGTCATAGCGAGAGGTCAGGAAAATTAACTTAGTATGTTTATGTGTTGCCACTTAAAGTACTAGAAGGATTTGAAGGATTTGAGGGATTTAGCGTCCTGATGGGGGACATGAAGAAGCATGGACTCCAACTTAGAGTACTTGATTTTGTACCTGGAAAAGGGCACCATAACTGTTCAGGAGATTGAAAAAGATCTGCAAAGAGATCCTGTGTGAGTAAGCGTGAGCAGAATTCATCCACAAAAAGGGCAATTTTAGAGGAGATGCTTCAGACCTGCACACCAGGGATGCTAGGATTATTGCTGGATAAGGGAGGCTAGAGGCTCAATTATTAGGGCAAAGATTAAAAGGGAAAGGGAGGATCCATGCATGGTGCCGGAAAAAGAATCAGATAAGACTCCATTAATAGAAACTATAGCTAAAGGGCCAGAATAAAGAGCCATAGAAACACAGAATGTGACGGTAGATAAGAACCACTTGGCCCATCTAATCTGCACCTTTTTCACAATATTTTTACCTCAAACCTTATTTGATCCTTATTTCTTTGCAAGGATATCCTTATGTCTATCTCATGCATGCTTGAATTGTTCTACTGTCTTAGCCTCTACCACCTCTGATGGGGGGCTATTCCACTTGTCTACTACTCTTTCTGTGAAGTAAATTTTCCTCAAATTTTCCCTGAACCTATCTCCCTCCATTTTCTGTGCATATCCACGTGTTCTAATACTTCTCTTCATTTGAAGAATGATTCCGTCCCAGATTTTTATAAAACCCCTGATATATTTGAAAGTTTCTATCATGTCCCCCCTTTCACTTCTCTGATCCATTCTATACATATGGAGATTTTTTAGTCTTTCTGTGTATGTTTTGTGATATAGGCCATGCACCATTTTAGTTGCCCTTCTTTGTACAGTATCTAATGTATTAATATCCTTCTGAAGATATGGCCTCCAGAACTGAACACAGTATTCTAGATGAGGCCGTACCAATCACCTATACAGTGGCATTATTACTTCTTTCTTTATGAAGCTGATTCCTCTCCCTATGCAACCAAGCATCTGAGTAGCCTTCCTCAATTCTTTGTTACATTGCTTACCTGCCTTTAAGTCACCGGAAATAATGACTCCTCAATCCCTTTCCTCCTCAGTAGTTATAGTGCCATTAATACGATATTTAGGGGTATATTCAATTAGGGTCGGATCCATTCCGAGATGCATTTGTCGGAATGGATCTGACAACCCCTATTCAATCTCATCTCAATTCGACTTTTGAAAAGTCAAATTGAAATGAGGGACCGGAGAGGGAGGAGAGGGGGGGATACCAGCGGGGACAGCCGCTGGCAGACGGAGGAGAGCAGCGCTGCAGAAGGATGTCTCACAGCCGCCAGTCCACACGGCAGTGTCCACCCGGCTCCAGCAAGTGTGACCTCACTTGCTGGAGCCGGGTGGACGCTGCCGTGAGCGGCGGGGCTGTGAGACATCCTGCTGAAGCGCTGTGCTATAGCGCTGCTCTCCCCTGTATGCCCGTGGCTGTCCCCCCCCATCCCCTCTGGGTCCCACATCTCACATTTTATTATGTCGGACTGAGATAGTCGGAAACGGGGCAAAATCGGAAACTGGGCCAAATCCTGTCGAATTTGGCCCCGTTTCACTCAAAAGTACGTGAATCGGCAGCTATACCGCCGATTCACATACTATTCGACAAGTCAAATTCCACGACTTGTCGAATAAAAACTGCAGGGATTGAATAGGTTGAATTAAAAAGTCTTAAACCTTAAAAAGTCGAAAACTGCCTTCTTTTCGACAGACAGCAGTTTTTGACCCTAATTGAATATACCCCTTAGCCTTTGGATTTTTGAGACCCAAGTACATGATTTTGCATTTTTTGGCATTAACTTTTAATTGCCACACTCTTGACCATTCCTCTAGTCTACCTAGAGCCTCAATCATCTGTTTTACCCCTCCTGGTGTGTCTACCCTGTTGCATACCTTTGTGTCATCTGCAAAAAGGCATACTTTCTCTTTAATGCCATTTGCAATGTCACCAATAAAGATATTAAACTGCACTGGTCCAAGTACAGATCCCTGGGGTACTCCACTGGTAACAGTTCCATTCCGTGAATGCACTCCATTTAGTACAACTTTCTGTTTTCTGTCCTGCAACCAAGATCTTATCCATTCAACCATCTTAGAATCAAATCCCAAGCTTTAGAGTTTATATAGCAGTCTGCAATGTGGGACAGTGTCAAAAGCATTACTAAAGTCTAAATAAGCTATAGGACACAGGACAGATATTTTTAAACATATTTATTCTTATATATTTATTCCTTATCAGCGTTTTGTAATATTTTAGTGGCCATTTCAATAATAAGAATTTACTTACCGATAATTCTATTTCTCGGAGTCCGTAGTGGATGCTGGGGTTCCTGAAAGGACCATGGGGAATAGCGGCTCCGCAGGAGACAGGGCACAAAAAGTAAAGCTTTACGATCAGGTGGTGTGTACTGGCTCCTCCCCCTATGACCCTCCTCCAAGCCTCAGTTAGGTACTGTGCCCGGACGAGCGTACACAATAAGGAAGGATTTATGAATCCCGGGTAAGACTCATACCAGCCACACCAATCACACCGTACAACCTGTGATCTAAACCCAGTTAACAGTATGATAACAGCGGAGCCTCTGAAAAGATGGCTCACAACAATAATAACCCGATTTTTGTAACTATGTACAAGTAATGCAGATAATCCGCACTTGGGATGGGCGCCCAGCATCCACTACGGACTCCGAGAAATAGAATTATCGGTAAGTAAATTCTTATTTTCTCTATCGTCCTAGTGGATGCTGGGGTTCCTGAAAGGACCATGGGGATTATACCAAAGCTCTCAAACGGGCGGGAGAGTGCGGATGACTCTGCAGCACCGAATGAGAGAACTCCAGGTCCTCCTTAGCCAGGGTATCAAATTTGTAGAATTTTACAAACGTGTTCTCCCCCGACCACGTAGCCGCTCGGCAGAGTTGTAATGCCGAGACCCCTCGGGCAGCCGCCCAAGAAGAACCCACCTTCCTTGTGGAGTGGGCTTTTACCGATTTTGGCTGTGGCAGGCCTGCCACAGAATGTGCAAGCTGAATCGTACTACAAATCCAGCGAGCAATAGTCTGCTTAGACGCAGGAGCGCCCAACTTGTTGGGAGCATATAGTATAAACAGCGAGTCAGATTTCCTGACTCCAGCTGTCCTTGAAATGTATATTTTTAAAGCTCTGACAACGTCCAACAACTTGGAGTCCTCCAAGTCGCTTGTAGCCGCAGGCACTACAATAGGTTGGTTCAGATGAAATGCTGACACCACCTTAGGGAGAAAATGCGGACGAGTCCGCAGTTCTGCCCTGTCCGAATGGAAAATCAGATATGGGCTTTTGTAAGATAAAGCTGCCAGTTCTGACACTCTCCTGGCCGAAGCCAGGGCTAGTAGCATGGTCACTTTCCATGTGAGATATTTCAAATCCACAGTTTTTAGTGGTTCAAACCAATGAGATTTGAGAAAGTCCAAAACAACATTGAGATCCCACGGTGCCACTGGAGGCACCACAGGGGGCTGTATATGCAGCACTCCCTTAACAAAAGTCTGGACTTCAGGAACTGAAGCCAATTCTTTTTGGAAGAAAATCGACAGGGCCGAAATTTGAACCTTAATAGATCCCAATTTGAGACCCATAGACAATCCTGATTGCAGGAAATGTAGGAATCGACCCAGTTGAAATTCCTCCGTCGGAGCACTCCGATCCTCGCACCACGCAACATATTTTCGCCAAATGCGGTGATAATGTTGCGCGGTTACTTCCTTCCTTGCTTTAATCAAAGTAGGAATGACTTCTTCCGGCATGCCTTTTTCCTTTAGGATCCGGCGTTCAACCGCCATGCCGTCAAACGCAGCCGCGGTAAGTCTTGAAACAGACAGGGACCCTGCTGAAGCAAGTCCCTTCTCAGAGGTAGAGGCCACGGATCTTCCGTGATCATCTCTTGAAGTTCCGGGTACCAAGTCCTTCTTGGCCAATCCGGAACCACTAGTATCGTTCTTACGCCTCTTTGCCGTATAATTCTCAATACTTTTGGTATGAGAGGCAGAGGAGGAAACACATACACCGACTGGTACACCCAAGGCGTTACCAGCGCGTCCACAGCTATTGCCTGCGGATCTCTTGACCTGGCGCAATACCTGTCCAGTTTTTTGTTGAGGCGAGACGCCATCATGTCCACCATTGGTCTTTCCCAACGGGTTACCAGCATGTGGAAAACTTCTGGATGAAGTCCCCACTCTCCCGGGTGAAGGTCGTGTCTGCTGAGGAAGTCTGCTTCCCAGTTGTCCACTCCCGGGATGAACACTGCTGACAGTGCTATCACATGATTCTCTGCCCAGCGAAGAATCCTTGCAGCTTCTGCCATTGCACTCCTGCTTCTTGTGCCGCCCTGTCTGTTCACATGGGCGACTGCCGTGATGTTGTCCGACTGGATCAACACCGGTTTTCCTTGAAGCAGAGGTTCTGCCTGGCTTAGAGCATTGTAGATTGCTCTTAGTTCCAGAATGTTTATGTGAAGAGACGTTTCCAGGCTCGACCACACGCCCTGGAAGTTTCTTCCTTGTGTGACTGCTCCCCAGCCTCTCAGGCTGGCGTCCGTGGTCACCAGGATCCAATCCTGTATGCCGAATCTGCGGCCCTCCAATAGATGAGCACTCTGCAACCACCACAGAAGAGATACCCTTGTCCTTGGAGACAGGGTTATCCGCTGGTGCATCTGAAGATGCGACCCTGACCATTTGTCCAACAGATCCCTCTGGAAAATTCTTGCGTGGAATCTGCCGAATGGAATTGCTTCGTAAGAAGCCACCATTTTTCCCAGGACTCTTGTACAGACACCTTTCCTGGTTTTAGGAGGTTCCTGACAAGCTCGGATAACTCCTTGGCTTTTTCCTCCGGGAGAAAAACCTTTTTCTGAACCGTGTCCAGAATCATCCCTAGGAACAGCAGACGTGTTGTCGGAATTAACTGGGATTTTGGAATATTCAGAATCCACCCGTGCTGTTTTAGCACTTCTTGAGACAGTGCTAATCCCATCTCTAGCTGTTCTCTGGACCTTGCCCTTATTAGGAGATCGTCCAAGTATGGGATAATTAATACGCCTTTTCTTCGAAGAAGAATCATCATCTCGGCCATTACCTTGGTAAAGACCCGAGGTGCCGTGGACAATCCGAACGGCAGCGTCTGAAACTGATAGTGACAGTTCTGTACGACGAACCTGAGGTACCCCTGGTGTGAGGGGTAAATTGGAACGTGGAGATACGCATCCTTGATGTCCAAGGATACCATAAAGTCCCCTTCTTCCAGGTTCGCTATCACTGCTCTGAGTGACTCCATCTTGAACTTGAACTTCTTTATGTACAGGTTCAAGGATTTCAGATTTAGAATAGGTCTTACCGAGCCATCCGGCTTCGGTACCACAAATAGAGTGGAATAATACCCCTTTCCTTGTTGTAAAAGGGGTACCTTGACTATCACCTGCTGAGAGTACAGCTTGTGAATGGCTTCCAAGACCGTCACCCTGTCGGAGGGGGACGTTGGTAAAGCAGACTTCAGGAAACGGCGAGGTGGATCCGTCTCTAGTTCCAACCTGTACCCCTGAGATATTATCTGCAGGATCCAGGGATCTACCTGCGAGTGAGCCCACTGCGCGCTGAAATTCTTGAGACGACCCCCCACCGCCCCCGAGTCCGCTTGAGAAGCCCCAGCGTCATGCTGAGGCTTTTGTAGAAGCGGGGGAGGGCTTCTGTTCCTGGGAAGGAGCTGCCTGTTGCTGTCTCTTCCCCCTTCCTCTGCCTCGTGGCAGATATGAATATCCCTTTGCTCTCTTGTTTTTAAAGGAACGAAAGGGCTGCGGTTGAAAAGTCGGTGTCTTTTTCTGTTGGGGAGTGACTTGAGGTAAAAAGGTGGATTTCCCGGCTGTAGCCGTGGCCACCAAATCCGATAGACCGACACCAAATAACTCCTCCCCTTTATACGGCAAAACTTCCATATGCCGTTTTGAGTCCGCATCGCCTGACCACTGTCGCGTCCATAAACTTCTTCTGGCCGAAATGGACATAGCACTTACCCGTGATGCCAGTGTGCAGATATCCCTCTGTGCATCACGCATATAAAGAAATGCATCCTTTATTTGCTCTAAAGACAGTAAAACATTGTCCCTATCCAGGGTATCAATATTTTCAATCAGGGACTCTGACCAAGCTACCCCAGCACTGCACATCCAGGCTGTCGCTATAGCTGGTCGTAGTATAACACCTGTATGTGTGTATATACTTTTTTGGATATTTTCCATCCTCCTATCTGCTGGATCTTTAAGTGCGGCCGTCTCAGGAGAGGGTAACGCCACTTGTTTTGATAAGCGTGTGAGCGCCTTGTCCACCCTAGGAGGTGTTTCCCAGCGCGCCCTAACCTCTGTCGGGAAAGGGTATAAAGCCAATAACTTCTTTGAAATTAGCATTTTTTTATCGGGGGCAACCCACGCTTCATCACACACCTCATTTAATTCATCTGATTCAGGAAAAACTATAGGTAGTTTTTTCACACCCCACATGATACCCTGTTTTGTGGTACCTGTAGTATCAGCAATATGTAACGCCTCCTTCATTGCCAAAATCATATAACGTGTGGCCCTACTGGAAAATACGGTTGATTCGTCACCGTCGCCACTGGAATCAGTGCCTGTGTCTGGGTCTGTGTCGACCGACTGAGGCAAAGGGCGTTTTACAGCCCCTGACGGTGTTTGAGGCGCCTGGACAGGCACTAATTGATTGTCCGGCCGTCTCATGTCGTCAAACGACTGCTTTAGCGTGTTGACACTATCCCGTAATTCCATAAATAAAGGCATCCATTCTGGTGTCGACCCCCTAGGAGGTGACATCCCCATATTTGGCAATTGCTCCGCCTCCACACCAATATCGTCCTCATACATGTCGACACACACGTACCGACACACAGCAGACACACAGGGAATGCTCTTAACGAAGACAGGACCCCACTAGCCCTTTGGGGAGACAGAGGGAGAGTTTGCCAGCACACACCAAAAGCGCTATATATGACAGGGATAGCCTTATAATAAGTGCTCCCTGTATAGCTGCTTTAATAATATAGTTTTGCCACAATTTTGCCCCCCCTCTCTTGTTTTACCCTGTTTCTGTAGTGCAGTGCAGGGGAGAGCCTGGGAGCCTTCCTGACCAGCGGAGCTGTGTGAGGAAAATGGCGCTGTGTGCTGAGGAGATAGGCCCCGCCCCTTTTTCGGCGGGCTCGTCTCCCGCTCTTTAGTGGATTCTGGCAGGGGTTAAATATCTCCATATAGCCCCCGGAGGCTATATGTGAGGTATTTTTAGCCAAAAAAGGTTTTCATTTGCCTCCCAGGGCGCCCCCCTCCCAGCGCCCTGCACCCTCAGTGACTGCCGTGTGAAGTGTGCTGAGAGGAAAATGGCGCACAGCTGCAGTGCTGTGCGCTACCTTAAGAAGACTGAGGAGTCTTCTGCCGCCGATTCTGGACCTCTTCTTGTTTCAGCATCTGCAAGGGGGCCGGCGGCGAGGCTCCGGTGACCATCCAGGCTGTACCTGTGATCGTCCCTCTGGAGCTAATGTCCAGTAGCCAAGAAGCCAATCCATCCTGCACGCAGGTGAGTTCACTTCTTCTCCCCTAAGTCCCTCGTTGCAGTGATCCTGTTGCCAGCAGGACTCACTGTAAAATAAAAAACCTAAGCTAAACTTTTCTAAGCAGCTCTTTAGGAGAGCCACCTAGATTGCACCCTTCTCGGCCGGGCACAAAAATCTAACTGAGGCTTGGAGGAGGGTCATAGGGGGAGGAGCCAGTACACACCACCTGATCGTAAAGCTTTACTTTTTGTGCCCTGTCTCCTGCGGAGCCGCTATTCCCCATGGTCCTTTCAGGAACCCCAGCATCCACTAGGACGATAGAGAAATATGAGATACCACTTGATGAAATTGCATTCCACATTTTTCCATATAAAATGTTTTTAATGCATGACATAAGATAATAAATTGATTTATATTTGTATACATATGTGTCTTGATTGACTGTCTTACCACTGGGACATTACTTTTTTGATTTTGGTTAGTTATTTAATTTTTTTATTATTATTATTATTATTATTATTTTCTTATATTCAACCCAGTTCCAATAGTCTTTTTTCTTTTTAAGTTTTTAGTTTGTGGAAAAACATAGTTGCTGGTGAAGGAACTAAGGTACAATGAATTAACATTTCATTTTGGAAGAAAGTTTCCTGATTTGTAACTGAAAGAATTTTGTGGCTGTAACGCTGCTGTGCTTTGGTTTTTTTCTGTATAAGAGGTGGGTTATTCTGTATCATTTTGTATGCTGTGACATTAACTGTCTTAGTAAAGACACTTATGAAGCAATACACATCTTCATGCTTTCAAGAAACCCCAAATACACCAACTAGGAGATGTGAAAGCATGGCCACACCTACCCAGACGTGATCTCAGGTGCTAGTGGGAGGAGCCTGAGATAACTGTAGGAACATGGTTGGAACAAACAGTTCCTGGTGCCGACAGCGAGTTACCCACACCACAATTAATTGGGAGGAGTCAGCAACATGCAGTTACTGACGGTGAGAGGGAATCCCTATAGCCTAGGAGTAGTAAAGTAAGGCCAATCAGATCAAGGAAGAGTAACCTCCTATGCAGATGGCTCCAGAGGAGGGGTTGCAGGCCAGCTCAAATTTCAAATAGGGGAGCCACACCAACTGCCACTAAGTGCCATTTCAAACTGACTCACTGGCAGTTGGTGTGGCTCCCCCATTTGAATTTTGAACTGAGCTGCAGCTCCACCTCTGGAGCAGCCCCTGCTACTATGTACAACAATTCTGGGATTACCTGATAGAATTATACCCCCTTCACATCGCAAAAATAACCCAGTATCGACCCGGCATACTGCCGGGTCAACACGGGTCAGTGTGCGCAGTGAAAGGGCCCCGTGAGAATTCCCGGGTTGCCTGACCCGGTAATTTAACCCGGGTAATAAGAAGGGTTATTCCCGGGTTGAATACCGGATCAGTGGCATCGTAAACGGATTCCCAGGTCGATGCGACCCGGGAACCGGTTTAGTACATAGGGAGAGGTGGCACGGAGATGAGCTAATCTCCCAGCGCCGCCTCCACCCCGCCCCAGCCCCCTGCCGCTATGGCAACTGACCCGGCATATTGCCAGGTCGGAAAGGCAGCACAGAGGCTCCAATGCCAGATCCCACTCAGGACGGACCCATTTCCAATTCCCAGCTGGGATCCGCCTTTGGAGATCTGAAAGGGGTCTTAGGTCTTCATGGTTCCAGAGTCTACATTACATTTGCAAATATGTAGGTTTAATAGAAACAACTTATTCAAAGATCCCAGTATCCTTTACAAAATGAATAATATAATATGGATTGTATGTACTATTATTTTTTATTTGGAATTATTTTTCATTTATACAGCAGTACAAATTTTCTAACATTGGATCCCTAATTTAAATGTCATAATTTTTGGCCTCCTCTTGGATCTCTCCCAGTTATCCTTGAAGCCCAGAGACAACTACCCAATTATTTTCAATCTGAAAAATATAATATAGGGGATATATAGGGGACACAACTATATTAAACAGGGTAAAATCTTATGCAGAAAATGCTAAAACTCAAGCATTATAGCCAATATAACCCACATTTGTACATAAAAGTTGAAGAACATTCTACATTTAACACAGACACAATACACATCTTATTTTGAGGATATATTTTCAATACGGACACCCAACTACATGAGGTCTAATTTTCAAGTACTAAAGGCAGACAGATAGACTGGCTCAGCACATAGATCTTTTTAAAGCAGCTGACAGTCAGATTAGGACATACAGTACATCACTCAATGGCGCAGAAACACACACATTTCGTGTCACATCGATAGACTCCTTGGATTCTGCATCGCAGCAGTGAATAGTCGAATACGTGTCAGGACCCAGCACACAGGGGAATGAAAACCTACAATCCACATGTGTCTGAGATCAGACAGCTGTGTCCATGCGCTGGTGTAATCTCAGACACTTTGCCAAGAACTGCTGATGAGAAGCTGTGGACAGGGCAAAGAGTTTCACAGCAACCAAAAGATCTAAATTCTGCACAAGCTTTTGCTGAATGACATACACAGCGCTTTGGCTGCAAACTCCCGGAATACCACAGTCTGGGAACTACAGGAAGCCACCATTGCTGCTTTCTGGAACTATAGTGTAAACTCAGTTCTTGCCAGACTGTACAATAATCCAAGTAAAAAATATTAGTAAAGGAACATATTTGTATTGTAATTCATTCATGCTGCTAGTGTTAGCTGAGGAGATGGTTTTAACCATCTTTAAAACCAACTTTAAAAATAGTTTTGTGCTGAACGCAGTTACTGACCAGGGTACTGCACATCTATGCTCCTGCTTGGCATCTCTTTCCAAATCTCCTCCAATGTCACTCATCAGCTTATTTGCTACTTCTACAGGAAAGTTTCCCCCAAAAAATAAATTGTGTTTCACTATAAAAGCTACAAATGTTAGACTATTGGAATCTTAAAGGGTATATCCACTTTACTTAGTCTAACCCTATTTCTGTAGTTGGCACTGAACCCCACCATTAATGAAGATATTTTCCAGCAATGAAGGACCCGCACCATTTACAGAACTCACTGTGATTTAGTCCAGTAGTGTGTAGATGTGGTACTTATTGGATGGCCCGATGGACAACATTTGGATATCCTTCTTTCAAACAAAAATTAAAATGGGTAGATGGATATTTTCCCATCATTCCCTGCATTAGGCTTCATCTCCTCCTATTCTCCTCTCCACATTCCATATCAGAGCAGCACAGTACAAGCTGCACAGAGTGCACAACATATTGGCCCCCATTTATCAATACTTGGAGAGTGATAAATAGCATGGTGATAAAATACCATCCAATCATATCCTAACTGACATGTCACAGGCTGTGTTTGAAAATATGGCAGTTAGAAGCGGATTGGCTGGTACTTTATTGGCGTGCTATTTATCACTCTCCAAGGCTTGATAAATGTGGGCTAGTATATGAATGAAGTGTGTGGTACAGGTGTAATCTATACTTATAATGAAGTTGTAATGGTTGTGTCTCCACATAAAAAATTTTGGGGGAGAAATGTACTCTTTGGTACTGTGTATGTACTATGAAGACAAAAAATTAATTTCAGAATTATTGTTTGTCTATTTGCTCCGGCATCACGGAAAAACTACACATGACTATGGATTACATTTTACTATTGTATAACTTAGTCACCTAGAAAGAAACAGAATTACGCATTACCTCAGTATGACATTAGTGAGAGGAGCAATAATAGAAAAAACAGATGCTTGACACTCGGCGTGTGCAGGCTTCTCAAGCTAAAAATGACTATATGTATATGAACATAATTTTTTTGGGGACAAATATACTTCTTGGGACTGTTTTTGAACTATGGAGACAAAAAATATTTTAGCAGTATTTGCACATGTTCTTCAAGTACAAATTGACTATATGTATATATATATATATACACATATTGCACACCCCGAACAAAT
Source organism: Pseudophryne corroboree (assembly GCF_028390025.1). Taxonomy (NCBI): domain Eukaryota; kingdom Metazoa; phylum Chordata; class Amphibia; order Anura; family Myobatrachidae; genus Pseudophryne; species Pseudophryne corroboree. The sequence continues at coordinate 247,212,968 of NC_086450.1, read as the reverse complement.
ACAATTATATATGTTTGCATATATAAATGTATATATATATATATCAAGATCGATATTAAGAAGGAAGATCTGACTATATATTAATCACTAGGTCGGGCAGCTTATCTTGACCTATGAAGTTGCACTATACATGTGAAGCTGTTAGATGGCGCACAAAGACAAATACATCATATCATAGAGTCGCTGCTCATGTTACTTGCAACCTTTCAGTGTTACTGTAGGTTAAGTAGCAACGAATTTGAGATCAACAACATAATATTTGTTGGCCTAAAGTGAATTTAGACTGGATTGTGAAATTGATTGCACCTTCAATTGGATTTTGTGGTTTACATTAAAAAAATAGTAAACTGTGGATTATAGCATATCGGTGTACTGTCGCATGGACAGACGCTCAGAGCTGCAGATGTAGATCCTTCAGGACCAGTTGTTTCTTCCATGGGCAGCTAAGCTTTATGTGGCTTGATAACATGTAACATGTAGCCCCAATCATCTTTTTGTTTTAATCCCTGTAGAAAATGGTCAAATATAGACAATTTGTGATCAATTTCTACAATATAAAATATACATCACAATATTAGATGCCACTAGCGTCTAGGTAAAATTAGTTCCACTAAGCAATGACAGACATCCAAGCAAGCGAAGCCACGAGCAAATGATAGTGTACAATAAAGTAATGTATATATAAGTATATCACCAACTAGTGGGCACTGAATTAGCCTCTCAGTCTGCGGTAGCGTTAGCCAGGAGATCAGCATCCTGTACCCATATGCACTACCGCTGCGATCACTCCGTGACGTCAGCACATCCTATGACGTTTGGCCATACCAAGACAGAGCAGGTAAGGAAATCTAACCTGTGAGAGGCAAGACTCTTAAGACTTCAAGACTTTGCATGCAGACTATGTGCCTATTGTGTATTAACCCTTAGAGAGGGATGAACCTACCATCTCCCGACATTTTTCAAACCTGTAAAATAAAAGCAGTTGATTGTTTAGCATTTTATCTCTCCCCACTTTCTCTATCTCTCAGAGTTTCTTTTTGATTTTCATTTATGTATTCTGCTGACATCAATAAAGCTCCATTTTATTTATTGAATCTGGAAAAGCTGCATGTTGAGCCTGATTTGAGCACCTAAACACTGCACTACTGTGCTACAGAACTAAATACCACAGATTGTCACAATATATAGGGCATAGGTACTGAGCCTTGAATAGTGATAAAGTATAGAGAGGTAAAGTACATTACAAATCAAGATAAAGGGCCTTATTCAGCTCCAGTTGCAAAATCGCGAATAGGGCAATAATTGGCTGACTTTGCATGTGTGCAAAGGCTAAATTGTGATCGCAATTTAGTGAAATGCAATCACAATTTGACTGACCAGTAGTGACCATTTGTGGGTGTTTGTAGGGAGTCGTTGGTAAAACGAAGGCAGATCATGGGCATTTTGGGGCATGTATCCGAGATCAGTTGCAATGGATTGGTGCGACTGCATTCTCATTATTCTCAGTAGCCCTGGGTCAACCGCAATTGTCGATGGTACTCGATTTCTGCGTATGCATCGCAATTTTGCAATTGCATCGGGGGCCATCTTTTACCTTTCCGGGCGGCTCTCACATGCGATTTTTAGCAGGATTAAGAAAAACGCAATTTGTGTTTCAATAGCGATCCAAGCTGAATGAGGTCCAAAGTACGTATCAGCTCCTAACTGTAATTTTTCAAACACAGCCTGAGCTCATTGGCTTGTACTTTATCTCACTCCAAGGCTTAGTACATCTCCCCCATATGTGGAGGCAGATCATTAGAGATAATAAGATTTTACTTACCGATAAATCTATTTCTCGTAGTCCGTAGTGGATGCTGGGACTCCGTAAGGACCATGGGGATATAGCGGCTCCGCAGGAGACAGGGCACAAAATAAAAGCTTAAGGATCAGGTGGTGTGCACTGGCTCCTCCCCCTATGACCCTCCTCCAAGCCTCAGTTAGGATACTGTGCCCGGACGAGCGTACATAATAAGGAAGGATATTGAATCCCGGGTAAGACTCATACCAGCCACACCAATCACACCGTACAACTTGTGATCTGAACCCAGTTAACAGTATGATAAACGCAAAGGAGCCTCTGAAAAGATGGCTCACAACAATAATAACCCGAATTTTTGTAACAATAACTATATACAAGTATTGCAGACAATCCGCACTAGGGATGGGCGCCCAGCATCCACTACGGACTACGAGAAATAGATTTATCGGTAAGTAAAATCTTATTTTCTCTGACGTCCTAGTGGATGCTGGGACTCCGTAAGGACCATGGGGATTATACCAAAGCTCCCAAACGGGTGGGAGAGTGCGGATGACTCTGCAGCACCGAATGAGAGAACTCCAGGTCCTCCTCAGCCAGGGTATCAAATTTGTAGAATTTAGCAAACGTGTTTGCCCCTGACCAAGTAGCTGCTCGGCAAAGTTGTAAAGCCGAGACCCCTCGGGCAGCCGCCCAAGATGAGCCCACCTTCCTTGTGGAATGGGCTTTTACTGATTTTGGCTGTGGCAATCCTGCCACAGAATGTGCAAGCTGAATTGTACTACAAATCCAACGAGCAATCGTCTGCTTAGAAGCAGGAGCACCCAGCTTGTTTGGTGCATATAGGATAAACAGCGAGTCAGATTTTCTGACTCCAGCCGTCCTGGAAACATATATTTTCAAGGCCCTGACAACGTCAAGCAACTTAGAGTCCTCTAAGTCCCTGGTAGCCGCAGGTACCACAATAGGTTGGTTCATGTGAAATGCAGAAACCACCTTAGGTAGAAATTGAGGACGAGTCCTCAATTCCGCCCTGTCAGAATGAAATATCAAGTAAGGGCTTTTAAATGATAAAGCCGCCAATTCTGACACACGCCTGGCTGAAGCCAAGGCTAACAGCATCGACACCTTCCATGTGAGATATTTTAAGTCCACAGTGGAAAGTGGTTCAAACCAATGTGACTTTAGAAAACTCAACACCACATTGAGATCCCAAGGTGCCACTGGAGGCACAAAAGGAGGCTGTATGTGCAGCACCCCTTTTACAAATGTCTGAACTTCAGGTACTGAAGCCAGTTCTTTCTGGAAGAAAATCGACAGGGCCGAAATTTGAACCTTAATGGACCCTAATTTTAGGCCCATAGACAGTCCTGTTTGCAGGAAATGAAGGAAACGACCCAGTTGAAATTCCTCTGTAGGGGCCTTCCTGGCCTCACACCACGCAACATATTTACGCCAAATGCGGTGATAATGTTTTGCGGTTACGTCCTTCCTGGCTTTGACCAGAGTAGGGATGACTTCTTCTGGAATGCCTTTTTCCCTCAGGATCCGGCGTTCAACCGCCATGCCGTCAAACGCAGCCGCGGTAAGTCTTGGAACAGACAAGGCCCCTGCAGTAGCAGGTCCTTTCTTAGAGGTAGAGGCCACGGTTCGTCCGTGAGCATCTCTTGAAGTTCCGGGTACCAAGTCCGTCTTGGCCAATCCGGAACCACGAGTATAGTTCTTACTCCTCTCCTTCTTACGATTCTCAGTACTTTTGGTATGAGAGGCAGAGGAGGGAACACATACACTGACTGGTACACGCACGGCGTTACCAGAGCGTCCACTGCTATTGCCTGAGGGTCCCTTGACCTGGCGCAATATCTGTCCAGTTTTTTGTTTAGACGTGACGCCATCATGTCCACCTTTGGTTTTTCCCAACGGTTTACAATCAGGTGGAAGACTTCTGGGTGAAGTCCCCACTCTCCCGGGTGAAGGTCGTGTCTGCTGAGGAAGTCTGCTTCCCAGTTGTCCACTCCCGGAATGAATACTGCTGACAGTGCTATCACATGATTTTCCGCCCAGCGAAGAATCCTTGCAGCTTCTGCCATTGCCCTCCTGCTTCTCGTGCCGCCCTGTCTGTTTACGTGGGCGACTGACGTGATGTTGTCCGATTGGATCAACACCGCCTGACCCTGAAGCAGAGGTTTTGCTTGACTTAGGGCATTGTAAATGGCCCTTAGTTCCAGAATGTTTATATGAAGAGACGTTTCCAAGCTTGACCACAGGCCCTGGAAATTCCTTCCCTGTGTGACTGCTCCCCAGCCTCTCAGGCTGGCATCCGTGGTTACCAGGATCCAATCCTGAATGCCAAATCTGCGGCCCTCTAGTAGATGAGCACTCTGCAGCCACCACAGGAGAGACACCCTTGTCCTTGGCGACAGGGTTATCCGCTGATGCATCTGCAGATGCGATCCGGACCATTTGTCCAGTAGATCCCACTGAAATGTTCTTGCATGGAATCTTCCGAATGGAATCGCTTCGTAAGAAGCCACCATTTTCCCCAGGACCCTCGTGCACTGATGCACTGAGACCTGTCCTGGTTTTAGGAGGTTCCTGACTAGCTCGGATAACTCCCTGGCCTTCTCCTCCGGGAGAAACACCTTCTTCTGGACTGTGTCCAGAATCATTCCTAGGAACAGTAGACGTGTCGTTGGAATCAGCTGCGATTTTGGAATATTTAGAATCCACCCGTGCTGACGTAACACTACCTGAGATAGTGCTACTCCGACTTCTAACTGTTCCCTGGATCTTGCCCTTATCAGGAGATCGTCCAAGTAAGGGATAATTGAAATGCCTTTTCTTCGCAGAAGAATCATCATTTCGGCCATTACCTTGGTAAAGACCCGAGGTGCCGTGGACAATCCAAACGGCAGCGTCTGAAACTGATAATGACAGTTTAGTACTACAAACCTGAGGTACCCTTGGTGAGAAGGGTATATCGGGACGTGGAGATAAGCATCTTTGATGTCCAGAGACACCATATAGTCCCCTTCTTCCAGGTTCGCTATCACTGCTCTGAGTGACTCCATCTTGAATTTGAACCTTTTTATGTAAGTGTTCAAGGATTTCAGATTTAAAATTGGTCTCACCGAGCCGTCCGGCTTCGGTACCACAAACAGCGTGGAATAATACCCCTTTCCTTGTTGCAGGAGGGGTACCCTGATTATCACCTGCTGGGAATACAGCTTGTGAATGGCTTCTAGAACTGCCTCCCTGTCGGAGGGAGACTTTGGTAAAGCAGACTTCAGGAAACGATGAGGGGGAAACGCCTCGAATTCCAGTTTGTACCCCTGCGATACTACCTGTAGAATCCAGGGATCCACTTGCGAGTGAGCCCACTGCGCGTTGAAATTTTTGAGACGGGCCCCCACCATATCTGAGTCTGCTTGTAAAGCCCCAGCATCATGCTGAAGACTTGGCAGAAGCAGGGGAGGGCTTCTGCTCTTGGGAAGCGGCTGCATGGTGCAGTCTTTTTCCTCTTCCTCTGCCCCGGGGCAGAAAGGAGTGGCCTTTTGCTCGCTTGTACTTATGGGAACGAAAGGACTGAGATTGAAAAGACGGTGTCTTTTTCTGCTGATGTGGAGTGACCTGGGGTAAAAAGGTGGATTTTCCAGCCGTTGCCGTGGCCACCAGGTCCGATAGACCAGCCCCAAATAACTCCTCCCCTTTATACGGCAATACTTCCATGTGCCGTTTGGAATCCGCATCCCCTGACCACTGTCGCGTCCACAACGCTCTTCTGGCAGAGATGGACATAGCACTTACTCTTGATGCCAGGGTGCAAATATCCCTCTGTGCATCACGCATATATAATAATGCATCCTTTAAATGTTCTATAGTTAACAAAATATTGTCCCTATCCAGGGTATCAATATTCTCAGTCAGGGAATCCGACCATGCGACTCCAGCACTGCACATCCAGGCTGAGGCGATTGCTGGTCGCAGTATAACACCAGTATGTGTGTATATACTTTTTAGGATATTTTCCAGCCTTCTATCAGCTGGTTCTTTGAGGGTAGCCGTATCAGGAGACGGTAACGCTACTTGTTTAGATAAACGTGTGAGCGCCTTATCTACCCTAGGGGGTGTTTCCCAACGCGCCCTAACCTCTGGCGGGAAAGGATATAATGCTAATAATTTTTTAGAAATTAGCTGTTTTTTATCGGGAGAAACCCACGCTTTTTCACACACCTCATTTATTTCCTCTGACTCAGGAAAAAATATTGGTAGTTTTTTCTCACCCCACATAATACCCTTCTTTGTGGTACTTGTAGTGTCAGAAAGGTTCAATGCCTCTTTCATTGCCGTGATCATGTAACGTGTGGCCCTACTGGACATTACGTTTGTCTCGTCACCGTCGACACTAGACTCATGTCGACCCACTGAGGTAACGGGCGTTTTAGCGCCCCTGACGGTGTCTGAGACGCCTGGACAGGCACTAACTGGTTTGCCGGCTGTCTCATGTCGTCAACAGTTTTTTGCAAATTGCTGACATTATCACTTAATTGTTTAAATACAATCATCCAGTCAGGTGTCGACTCCCTAGGGGGTGACATCACCAACGCAGGCAACTGCTCCGCCTCCACATAATTTTCCTCCTCATACATGTCGACACACGCGTACCGACACACAGCACACACACACCGGGAATGCTCTGATAGAGGACAGGACCCCACTTAGCCCTTTGGAGAGACAGAGAGAGAGTCTGCCAGCACACACCCAGCGCTATATATATATACAGGGATAACCTTATATAAGTGTTATTCCCTTATAGCTGCTGTTAATTATTGTTATTTGCTGCCAACAATGCCCCCCCTTCTCTTTTTTACCCTGATTCTGAAGCAGGACTGCAGGGGAGAGTCAGGGAGCCGTCCTTCCAGCGGAGCTGTGAGGGAAAATGGCGCTTGTGTGCTGAGGAGATAGGCTCCGCCCCTTCACGACGTCCTTATCTCCCGCTTTTTTGTGTAAAATGGCAGGGGATTAAAATACATCCATATAGCCCAGGAGCTATATGTGATGTATTCTGTTTTGCCACCTAAGGTATTCTGTTATATTGCGTCTCAGGGCGCTCCCCCCCCAGCGCCCTGCACCCTCAGTGACCGGAGTGTGAAGTGTGCTGAGAGCAATGGCGCACAGCTGCGGTGCTGTGCGCTACTCTGAAGACAGGATGTCTTCTGCCGCCGATTTCACCGGACCTCTTCGTCTCTTCTGGCTCTGTAAGGGGGACGGCGGCGCGGCTCCGGTGACCCATCCAGGCTGAACCTGTGATCGTCCCTCTGGAGCTAGTGTCCAGTAGCCTAAGAAACCCGATCCACTCTGCACTCAGGTGAGTCCGTTTCTTCTCCCCTTAGTCCCACGATGCAGTGAGCCTGTTGCCAGCAGGACTCACTGAAAATAAAAAAACCTAACTAAACTTTTATTCTAAGCAGCTCAGGAGAGCCACCTAGATTGCACCCTTCTCGGCCGGGCACAAAAATCTAACTGAGGCTTGGAGGAGGGTCATAGGGGGAGGAGCCAGTGCACACCACCTGATCCTTAAGCTTTTATTTTGTGCCCTGTCTCCTGCGGAGCCGCTATATCCCCATGGTCCTTACGGAGTCCCAGCATCCACTAGGACGTCAGAGAAATATTTATTACTATTAGTACTACAGATACACATGCCCGAACAGAAGACTGAGAATGCACACTGTATGAAAGCCTGAGGATTATTTTAGAGAATCCAAACGACAGAATATTCTATTGGCCAGTGGAGATTTCACAGAGACAGCCTGTTAACGAAAGCGATGTCCCTGTCAATTTTGTCTGAATATTTGTGAAAGAAAGAAAACAGTCCCATAGTACTCTGATTGCTAAATAGATCCCTAAATCTTTACTTGTTATCACAAAATACTATTCTGGACCTAAAGCACAGTCTTATGCAAATGAATAACGAATAAAGGAATAGAACAGGAAACAATGTTTTTATTTTACCTGCTTATTCCACTATACTGTATATTGGTAACTGCTAAATTCCAGCTAAAGAAATAACAATCTCAAACTCTACTCTGTGTGACCCAGAACTGAAACAGTTAAAGAAAAACAGTAGTAGAGGAGGGAGCAGACCTTGTCAATCTCCCACAAATCTGCTCCATGACCCAGAAAAACTCCAAATAAATTGTAGGTCTACAGATAATGCTAAGGAGTGGGCAGGCAAAATGTGTTTGTGTCTCAGTCAGCGATAAGCATGCAAACACGAAGCGACGGTGATTGGGATGCGTTGTGATAGCTAGTCAGTGATGCAGTAATGTCATTACCGTCTTAGTCTGTCATCCAAGGGCCTATAAACAACACATGGGGATTAGGTGGAAACATTGTTTTATCTTAGTACTGAGTACTCTTGCTGGAGCTCTCACGATATAGAAATGCAGTAAATTCTGCATAAAAAGCAGGAATGAGAAACCATTTTGTTAATTACTAAGAAAGGCACACATGACAGGGGAAAAAAAGCTTTGCACACACTGCAGTGTTCTCACTGGCTACAAATCACAGCCATTATTCTGTATGTATTGCATGCTATAGATACCATTCATATGAGAAGAACTGAAGCAGCCACCAGAGTGTACGCATACATCACATACGCTTGTTCACCTTCAAATTACTTTATTTTCCACATGGCAGTGTTTTGTAAGTGTACTGTGCTGCCCGTGCAACGCAATCTTAGATTGGTTTTGTGTCTCACTGTACCTGGGACGGGTGGTCTTCTGTATGCCGGCGGTCGGGCTCCCGGCGCTCAGTATACCGGCGCCGGGAGCCCGACAGCCGGCATACCGACACTTATTTTCCCTCGTGGGGGTCCACGACCCCCATAGAGGGAGAATAAAATAGTGTGGCGCGCGTAGCGCGCCACCGTGCCCGTAGCGTGGCGAGCGCAGCGAGCCCGCAAGGGGCTCATTTGCGCTCGCCACACTGTCGGTAAGCCGGCGGTCGGGCTCCCGTAGTGAACCCCCTGGGACAATAGGGGATTCCTTTTTACCATCAGTAACCGCCTGTTACTGACTCTGCCCACTGCGCAGTGGGCGGGTGTTTTGCTGCCACAACCAGGCTCCTACCATAGGCACCTGTTACCACTTGCTGCTGTGTATGTGTAGACACTCTGCTGCCACACCTCCTGGTTGGCGTCGTATGGTTCGCCGCTGGTCACTGAGCATTGACCAGGCTCTGCATCTGTAGCTGGCAAAGGGGAGAGCTTGGAGGTGCTGGCCTCACTACAGAACAGGCGGAGAACAAGGCTCCATGTGTTGCATTCCTGCCTGGCGCAAGATGAAAAAAAAACAGTCATCTTTAAAGCAAGATGTTTATTGACTTCGATAGTCTTAAAGAAGACTCTTCGCTCTTTCAAGGGGATGCAGCATACAGATGCTAACAGCAGTTCAATCTTCTTGATATCACAAAAAGTATACACATTCTGAAGCATGCGGGCCTCCTTTTATCCTCATCCAACACACAATACCACAGGGGGGTAGTCTCGCTCTGTTGTCTTTACCCAATCAAGTGCATGTGCCGTGCATGCCCAAAGGATGATCACCTTTAACATTGTCCTCTATGCACAGTGAGGAGTAGTCACTCCTCTGTGCTTTGTCCCAACCCCTGTGCTTTGTCCAAACCACAGCCCAGGTGCCGGGTGTGGGGAAGGTTTTCTTCAAAACGAACTTCCAGGAATCTACTACGGGACCCAGCTATCTATAGCCTGAATTCGGGTTTCAAGATGGGCAGGCAGGGTAGGTGGTCAGGGGTACCTAACAGCCCACAGAGAGCTCTGGATTCCTCCTAGACCAAGGGGTCTGCTTGCCCACCCAACTCTGTGCTGCTCATAACTTTAAATTACGTTTATGCATTTTATTTTTATACACTGTGCACAGTGCTGAGGGTCCAGAGAGCGGTCTCTTCCTGTCCCAGCATGACTAAGTCCCAGCTGCAGTGGCTTAAGTACCCGGCAGGCTAACGCTGAGCACTGCTCAATTGCTGCACTGGGAGTTTGCCTGGTAGGGTTCGGTATGTACTGTATTACGGCGGACGGGATGCCGGCTGTCCATATCCTGACATCGGCAAATCACCCACCAGAATGACAGCAGCGCACTGCGGGCTTGGTGGCTCTCTGCGCTCGCCACAGGATCTATTGGGTTCACTACAGCTGGCCGGCGGTCGGGCTCCCGGCGACCAGCATACCGGCGCCGGGAGGCCGACCGCCGGCTTACCGACAGTGTGGCGAGCGCAAATGAGCCCCTTGCGGGCACGGTGGCGCGCGACACTATTTTATTCTCCCTCTATGGGGGTCGTGGACCCCCACGAGGGAAAATAAGTGTCGGTATGCCGGCTGTCGGGCTCCCGGCGCCGGTATACTGAGCGCCGGGAGCCCGACTGCCGGCATACAGAAGACCACCCGATCTATTCCCACTCTATGGGTGTTGTGGACACCCACGAGTGGGAATAGCCTTAATGCGCTGGGATTCTGGCTGATGGCATTGTCGGCTTGTGGGATTCCGGCATCTGTATCCTGAACGCCGAGATCCCGACCACCGGCAAATCGACTACATCCGTTCTGGTAGTTCTGGGGGCAGTCCGCGCACACAGCCCTGTAGTGCTGGGGCACCATAAGCGAAATTCGGTTGGTGCTGCTTTCACTTGCGACCCTGCAGTCTGGGGAGTGCAGGGTTAACAGCACGGTGTCTGGGTGCTGCACTAAACTCAGTCTGGGCTGTGAGCACTCCTGGTTGGCTCTTCTTAGCACTGGCGGTACGAGAAGCTGGCTTTCCCTGTTCCCCCTAACGTGCGGGCACTCTTTCCTGCATTGCCGAGGTGCCGAGAGAGCAGCTCCCGAATCTCAGCGGTCAGCACACAGTCCCTTGGTGCAACGCACCAAGGGTTAACACAGCACTGCTGCGGCTGCCGGACAGGGTTCGGGGCCCCGCAGGGCGCCGGTAATACAATATAAACTTGGCTCTTAGCGCCGTCCACACATTTAAATATGGCGCCTAGTGCCTATTGGAAAGCTGCAGCTGCCATCTGCCACGTGGGTTGGGGGGCCTCTGTCCACCCTGGTTTTCCTTTTCTGCTATTTTCTTCACTATTAGCACCAAGTAAACCTATTTTTTTTTAAGACAGATAAAGTGGAGAGAGATAAAAAAAAAATAGGATTTTAATACCTACCGGTAAATCCTTTTCTCCTAGTCCGTAGAGGATGCTGGGGACTCCAAAAGGACCATGGGGTATAAACGGGATCCGCAGGAGACATGGGCAACCTATAAGACTTTGAATGGGTGTAAACTGGCTCCTCCCTCTATGCCCCTCCTCCAGACCTCAGTTATAGGAACTGTGCCCAGGGAGACGGACATTTCGAGGAAAAGGATTTTTGTTAACCAAGGGTAAGAAACACACCAGCTCACACCACAACACACCGTACAACATGGCTTTTAAGCAATACCAGTTAACAGCATGAACTAAAAACAGCAACAAGCTGAACATAACCGATACAAACCTCCGTGTAACAGAAGCACTATCAATACTACTGAAAAAAAACAGTACGCACAGGGACGGGCGCCCAGCATCCTCTACGGACTAGGAGAAAAGGATTTACCGGTAGGTATTAAAATCCTATTTTCGCTTACGTCCTAGAGGATGCTGGGGACTCCAAAAGGACCATGGGGTCTATACCAAAGCTCCAGACCGGGCGGGAGAGTGCGGACGACTCTGCAGCACCGACTGAGCAAACATGAGGTCCTCATCAGCCAGGGTATCAAACTTGTAGAACTTAGCAAAAGTGTTTGAACCCGACCATGTAGCTGCTCGGCAAAGTTGAAGCGCAGAGACTCCTCGGGCAGCCGCCCAAGACGAGCCCACCTTCCTGGTAGAATGGGCTTTCACCGACTTCAGCAACGGCAATCCAGCCGTAGAATGAGCATGCCGAATCGTATTACAGATCCAGCGGGCAATAGTCTGCTTGGGAGCAGGAGCCCCAATTTTGTTGGGAGCATATAGGACAAACAGAGCCTCTGATTTCCTAATTTGAGCCGTTCTGGTGACATAAATTTTCAAAGCTCTGACTACATCGAGAGATTTTGAAACAGCCAAGGCATCCGTAGCCACAGGCACCACAATAGGCTGGTTTATGTGAAATGAAGAAACCACCTTCGGCAGAAATTGTTGACGAGTTCTCAATTCCGCTCTACCCACATGGAAAATCAAATATGGGCTCTTGTGAGACAAAGCCGCCAATTCCGACACCCGTCTTGCGGACGCCAAGGCCAAAAGCATGACCACTTTCCAAGTGAGAAATTTCAACTCAACCTTTTGCAAAGGTTCAAACCAGTGAGACATAAGAAATTGCAACACCACGTCAAGATCCCACGGTGCCACAGGTGGCACAAACGTAGGATGGATGTGCATTACTCCCTTCATGAAAGTCTGAACCTCTGGAAGGGCAGCCAATTCTTTTTGAAAGAAAATAGATAAAGCCGAAATCTGCAGTTTAATGGAACCCAATTTCAGGCCTGCATCTACACCTGCCTGCAAAAAATGGAGGAAACGACCCAGCTGAAACTCCTCCGTAGGAGCCTTCTTGGCTTCACACCAAGAGACATACTTTCTCCAAATACGGTGATAATGCTTCGCCGTGACCTCCTTTCTAGCCTTAAGGAGAGCGGGGTTGACTTTCCCGGGAATACCCTTTCGAGCTAGGATTTGGCGTTAAACTTCCACGCCGTCAAAAGCAACCGCTGTAAGTCCTGGAAGACGCACGGCCCCTGCAGTAAGAGAGGAAGAGGCCAGGGATCTTCTATGAGCAATTCCTGAAGATCCGGATACCAGGCCCTCCGTGGCCAATCTGGAACAATGAGTACCGCCTGAACCCTTGTTCTTCTTATGATCCTTATCACTTTTGGAATAAGTGGAAGTGGAGGGAACACATATACCAACTGAAACACCCACGGAGTCACCAGGACGTCCACTGCACTGGCTTGAGGGTCCCTCGACCTGGAACAATATCTCTGAAGCTTCTTGTTGTCATGTCTATGTGAGGAATTCCCCAACGACTTGTCACTTCTGCAAAAACTTCTGGATGAAGACCCCACTCTCCTGGATGGAGATCGTGTCTACTGAGGAAATCTGCTTCCCAGTTGTCCACGCCCGGAAGGAAGACCGCTGACAGAGCGCTTACATGTTTTTCAGCCTAGCGGCGAACTTTTGTGGCTTCCGCCATCTCTGCTCTTTGTTCCGCCCTGGCGGTTTATGTACGCCAACGCTGTTACGTTGTCCGACTGAATCAGGACAGGTAGACCTCGAAGAAAGTGTTCCGCTTGCAGAAGGCCGTTGTAGATGGTTCTTAATTCCAGAACGTTTATGTGCAGACAAGCTTCCTGGCTGGACCATTTTCCCTGGAAATTTTTTCCCTGTGTGACTGCTCCCCAGCCTCGGAGACTTGCATCCGTGGTCACCAGGACCCAATCCTGGATCCCGAACCTGCGTCCCTCTAGGAGGTGAGAACTTTGAAACCACCACAGGAGAGATATTCTGGCCCTGGAAGATAGACTTATTTTCCGGTGCATGTGCAGGTGAGACCCGGACCACTTGTCCAACAGGTCCCACTGAAACACCCGGGCATGAAACCTGCCAAACGGAATGGCTTCGTAAGCTGCAACCATCTTCCCCAGCACCCGAGTGCATTGATGGATCGACACTCTTGCTGGTGTCAGAAGCTCCTTGACCATGGTCTGGATTTCCAGAGCTTTTTCCGCTGGAAGAAACACTCTCTGCAGTTCCGTGTCTAGGATCATGCCCAAGAAAGACAGCCGAGTTGTCGGAATCAACTGTGACTTTGGCAAATTTAGAATCCAACCATATTGTTGCAGAACTGTCAGGGAGAGTGCTACGTTTCTTAACAACTGCTCCTTTGATCTGGCCTTTATCAGGAGATCGTCCAAGTACGGGATAATTGTGACACCCTGCTTGCGCGGGAGTACTATAATTTCCGCCATTACTTTGGTGAAGACCCTCAGGGCCGTGGAAAGACCAAACGGCAACGTCTGAAATTGGTAATGACAATCCTGAACCGCAAACCTCAGGAAAGCTTGATGTGGAGGATATATTGGGACATGTAAATAGGCATCCTTTATGTCTACAGACGCCATAAAATCCCCCCCTTCCAGACTGGAGATCACTGATCGAAGAGATTCCATTTTGAATTTGAAAGTTCTCAAATACAGATTGAGGGATTTTAGGTTCAGGATCGGTCTGACCAAGCCATCCGGCTTTGGTACGACAAAAAGGCTTGAATAAAAACCTTCCCCCTGTTGAGACGGGGTACCGTGACAATGACACGCTGTTGACACAGCTTTTGTATCGCAGCACGCACTACTTCCCTTTCTGGGATAGAAACTGGCAAGGCTGATTTGAAAAATCGGTGGGGGTGGCACTTCTTGAAACTCCAGTTTGTACCCTTGGGACACTATGTCTAACACCCAAGGTTCCAGGCCCGAGTGAAACTAGACCTGACTGAAGAGTTGGAGATGCGCCCCCACCGGTACGGACTCCCGTAGAGGAGCCCCAGCGTCATGCGGTGGACTTGGCAGAAGCCGGGGAGGACTTCTGCTCCTGGGAGCCTGGCACAGCAGGCGACCTTTTTCCTCTTCCTCTACCTTTAGAGGCAAGGAAGGATGACCCTCTTCCTTTTTTGTATTTATTAGGCCAAAAGGACTGCATCTGATAATGCGGCGTCTTTTTCTGTTGTGCAGGAACATAAGGAAGAAAGGATGACTTACCCGCTGTAGCTGTAAACACCAGATCAGCGAGGCCGTCACCAACAAGACCCTACCTTTATAAGGGAGAGCTTCCATAGCTTTCTTAGAGTCGGCATCAGCATTCCATTGATGAATCCACAGCGCTCTCCTGGCCGAGACTGCCATGGCATTGGCCCTTGATCCCAAAAGGCCAATATCCCTTGCCGCATCCTTTAGGTAAGCCGCAGCGTCCCTGATATAACCGAGAGTCAAAAGAATGCTATCCCTATCCATGGTATCCATGTCAGATGCCAAATTATCTGCCCACTTGCCAATAGCACTACTCACCCATGCCGACGCCACGGCAGGTCTGAGCAGCGCACCCGTAGTGACATAAATGGATTTCAAGGTCGTTTCCTGCTTACGTTCCGCAGGGTCCTTTAGGGCAGCAGTGTCAGGAGACGGAAGCGCCACCTTCTTGGACAGTCATGACAGAGCCTTGTCCACATTGGGAGATGACTCCCACTTTTCCCTGTCGTCAGAGGGGAAAGGATATGTCATTAGAATTCTCTAGATATGCCACCTTTTGTCAGGAGATTCCCAAGCTTTCTCACAAAAAGTGTTCAGCTCATGAGAGGGGGGAAACGTCACCTCAGGCTTTTTTCCCTTATACAAACAAACCCTTGTATCAGAAACAGTAGGTACGTCAGAAATATGTAAAACGTCTTTAATTGCCACAATCATGTACTGAATACTCTTAACCAGTTTCGGATTTAAACTGGCCTCACTATAGTTGACACTGGAATCAGAGTCCATGTCGGTATCAGTATCCGCCATCTGTGTAAATGAACGCTTTTGTGACCCTGAGGGGGCCTGTACCTGAGACAAGGCGTCCTCCATGGATTTTCTCCACGTTTGTGTCTGAGAATCAGATTTATTCAGCCTTTTAGTCAATAACGCCACATTTGCATTCAATGTACTCAACATATCCACCCAAACAGCAGTCGGCAGTGCCAACAGAGTCACTCCCAGCGCCTTATCTGCCCCCACTGCAACTTCCTCCGGGGAGGAGTACTCGGCCTCAGACATGTCAACACACATGTACCGACACGCACAAACACACTGGCTATAGGGGACACAGACCCACAGGAAAGCCTGTTAGAGAAACACAGAGGGAGTTTACCAGCTCACACCCCAGCGCCTATCCCGGTACTGAGAGCAATACACACTGCCTCAGACCTGTTTGCGCTGCTATTATAATGGGTTAATCAAATTACTGTGCCCCCCCCCCCCCCCCCCCCGTTTTGCTCCCTGTTACTTGTGCAGGAGAGTGGAGGTCCGGGCCAGCGTCTCTGTCCTGTGAAGAGAAAATGGCGCTGGTAAGCTGTGAGGGCTAAGCCACGCCCCCTCACCGGCGCGCTGTAGTCTCGCTCGAATTTTAAATATTTATACTGGCGCGGGCTATATCAAGTGCCTAGGCACTGCATACATATATACTTTGGCCAGATTAATTGTTAGACTCCAGGAATCATGCTGCCCAGGGTGCCCCCCCTGCGCCCTGCAAGTGCCGCCAAAGGTGTGTGTGGGAGCATGGCGCGCAGCGTGACCACTGTGCGGTACCTCATTACTGAAGTCTTCTGCCGTCACTGACGTCTTCTGATCTTCTTTATACTCACCCGGCTTCTTTCTTCTGGCTCTGTGAGGGGGTTGATGGCGCGGCTCTGGGAACAAGCAGCTAGGCGCACCAAGTGATCGAACCCTCTGGAGCTAATGGTGTCCAGTAGCCTAAGAAGCAGAGCCTTTAACTCAGAAGAAGTAGGTCTGCTTCTCTCCCCTCACTCCCACAAAGCAGGGAGCATGTAGCCAGCAGGTCTCCCTGAAAATAAAAAACCTAACAAAGTCTTTTCAGAGAAACTCAGGAGAGCTCCCCTAGTGTGTCCAGTCTCTCTGGGCACAGAATCTAACGGAGGCCTGGAGGAGGGGCATAGAGGGAGGAGCCAGTTCACACCCATTCAAAGTCTTATAGTGTGCCCATGTCTCCTGCCGATCCCGTCTATACCCCAAGATCCTTTTGGAGTCCCCAGCATCCTCTAGGACGTAAGAGAAAAATAAAATAAAAGGTACCAACTTACTGTTAATTTTCAAACACAGCCTATAATGGGATCCAGTCAAAATGCCAGCTGTCAGAATTCCGACGCCGGAATCCCGAAAAAGGTCAGGACCCAGATGTTGAAATCGCGAAAGCCGGTTTCCCGACCGTGAGTACAGCGGGAGGGTTAGGTTTAGGACGGGGGGTGGTGTTGGGTTTAGACGATAACCAGGATGTTAGGGAGGGGAGAGGTTAGGGTTAGGCTGCGATAAGGGAGGGTTAGGGGATAGGGGAGAGGGGAGAATAGACCTACCTACCCCCTGTTGGGATTTAAATTGTCGGGATGCTGGCGTCTGTATACTGAACGCCGGCATCCTGACCGCCGGAGATTCATACCAAATATGCCTGTAACATGGCAGTTCATAGGAATAGCAAATGGCACATGATGTGAACCATTTTTCCACCCAGTGAGAAGCCTAACACATGATACACAGCATACATGCAGGGTACAGTTCTAAGCCAGAGCATCAACTTTACACCTGAAGTAATGTTTATAACATTTTTTTTATGCAAGTAGCATCATATTTTGCCTCTGAGATTTAAAGGTTAAATCACTACACACATAACAGAAATTGTCTGGATGATTGACATTACTGAAACTATTCTAACAACTAATCCAACAAATACTTTTCCTAACAGGCTCCTTAATGGTGAGAGACACCCAGGGGTCAACCGTACAATGGTGGTCATTCCGAGTTGTTCGCTCGCAAGCTGCTTTTAGCAGCTTTGCACACGCTAAGCCGCCGCCTACTGGGAGTGAATCTTAGCATAGTAAAATTGCGAACGAAAGATTAGCAGAATTGCGAATAGACACTTCTTAGCAGTTTCTGAGTAGCTCCACACTTACTCGGCAACTGCGATCAGTTCAGTCAGTTTCGTTCCTGGTTTGACGTCGCAAACACTCCCTGCGTTCGCCCAGACACTCCCACGTTTCTTCAGACACTCCCGCGTTTTTCCAAGAAACTGCAGCGTTTTTTCACACACACCCATAAAACGGCCAGTTTCCGCCCAGAAACACCCACTTCCTGTCAATCACATTATGATCACCAGAACGAAGAAAATACCTCGTTATGCCGTGAGTAAAATACCTAACTGCATAGCAAATTTACTTGGCGCAGTCGCAGTGCGAACATTGCGCATGCGCAATTAGCGGAAAATCGCTGCGATGCGAAGAAAATTACCGAGCGAACAACTCGGAATGAGGGCCAATGTTCTGAGCCCTGATTGGAGGAGTCCAGCATACATGCTCCTCTGACCCAACAAGGGAGTTGGGGCTACACCAAAAGGTCAGGCTGCATAGACAAGGAGGAGGAAGCTGCTGGAGGCTCTACATAAAGTTGAGAGGGGAGAGTGGGGAGGAACTACAGAGGGGACATATTGTTTGTACGCCCGTCTGTAGGTCTGCGACAGGCCATAAATAACACTAAAATCTGAAAAAAGAAAAGTAACTGTCACAAACACACTATACCTGATGGAAAAATTACAAAAAATAAGAATTTACTCACCGGTAATTCTATTTCTCGTAGTCCGTAGTGGATGCTGGGACTCTGTAAGGACCATGGGGAATAGCGGCTCCGCAGGAGACTGGGCACAACTATAAAGAAAGCTTTAGACTACTGGTGTGCACTGGCTCCTCCCACTATGACCCTCCTCCAGACTTCAGTTAGGATACTGTGCCCGGAAGAGCTGACACAATAAGGAAGGATTTTGAATCCCGGGTAAGACTCATACCAGCCACACCAATCACACCGTATAACTCGTGATACAATACCCAGTTAACAGTATGATAACAACTGAGCCTCTCAACAGATGGCTCAAAAATAACCCTTTAGTTAAGCAATAACTATATACAAGTATTGCAGACAATCCGCACTTGGGATGGGCGCCCAGCATCCACTACGGACTACGAGAAATAGAATTACCGGTGAGTAAATTCTTATATTCTCTGACGTCCTAAGTGGATGCTGGGACTCCGTAAGGACCATAGGGATTATACCAAAGCTCCCAAACGGGCGGGAGAGTGCGGATGACTCTGCAGCACCGAATGGGCAAACTCTAGGTCCTCCTCAGCCAGGGTGTCAAACTTGTAGAATTTAGCAAACGTGTTTGACCCCGACCAAGTAGCTGCTCGGCAAAGTTGAAGAGCCGAGACCCCTCGGGCAGCCGCCCAAGAAGAGCCCACCTTCCTCGTGGAATGGGCTTTCACTGATTTAGGATGCGGCAGTCCAGCCGCAGAATGTGCAAGCTGAATCGTACTACAGATCCAGCGAGCAATAGTCTGCTTTGAAGCAGGTGCACCAAACTTGTTGGGCGCATACAGGATAAAGAGCGAGTCAGTCTTTCTGACTCCAGCTGTCCTGGAAACATAGATTTTCAGGGCCCTGACTACGTCCAACAACTTGGAAGCCTCCAAGTCATTTGTAGCCGCAGGCACCACGATAGGTTGGTTCAGATGAAAAGCTGATACCACTTTGGGGAGAAACTGGGGACGAGTCCTCAATTCTGCCCTTTCCATATGGAAAATCAGATAAGGGCTTTTACATGACAAAGCCGCCAATTCTGATACACGCCTGGCCGAAGCTAAGGCCAACAACATGACCACTTTCCACGTGAGATATTTCAAATCCACGGTTTTCAGTGGCTCAAACCAATGTGACTTTAGGAAATCCAACACCACGTTGAGATCCCAAGGTGCCACTGGAGGCACAAAAGGGGGCTGAATATGCAGCACTCCCTTAACAAAAGTCTGAACTTCAGGTAGTGAAGCCAGTTCTCTCTGGAAGAAAATCGATAGAGACGAAATCTGGACCTTAATGGAACCCAATTTAAGGCCCATAGTCACCCCTGACTGTAGGAAGTGCAGGAAACGGCCCAGCTGAAATTCCTCAGTTGGGGCCTTCCTGGCCTCACACCACGCAACATATTTTCGCCATATGCGGTGATAATGGTTTGCGGTTACTTCTTTCCTAGCTTTAATCAGCGTAGGAATGACTTCCTCCGGAATGCCCTTTTCCTTCAGGATCCGGTGTTCAACCGCCATGCCGTCAAACGCAGCCGCGGTAAGTCTTGGAACAGACAGGGCCCCTGCTGCAGCAGGTCTTGTCTGAGCGGTAGAGGCCATGGGTCCTCTGAGATCATTTCTTGAAGTTCCGGGTACCAAGCTCTTCTTGGCCAATCCGGAACAATGAGTATAGTTCTTACTCCTCTTCTCCTTATTATCCTCAGTACCTTTGGTATGAGAGGAAGAGGAGGGAACACATAAACCGACCGGTACACCCACGGTGTCACTAGAGCGTCCACAACTATCGCCTGCGGGTCTTCTTGACCTGGCGCAATACTTTTCTAGCTTTTTGTTTAGGCGGGACGCCATCATGTCCACCTGTGGCCTTTCCCAACGGTTTACAATCATTTGAAAGACTTCTGGATGAAGTCCCCACTCTCCCGGGTGGAGGTCGTGCCTGCTGAGGAAGTCTGCTTCCCAGTTGTCCACTCCCGGAATGAACACTGCTGACAGTGCTAACACGTGATTTTCCGCCCATCGGAGAATCCTTGTGGCTTCCGTCATTGCCGTCCTGCTTCTCGTGCCGCCCTGTCGGTTTACATGGGCGACCGCTGTGATGTTGTCTGACTGGATCAGTACCAGCTGGTTTTGAAGCAGGGGTTTTGCCTGACTTAGGGCATTGTAAATGGCCCTTAGTTCCAGAATATTTATGTGCAGGGAAGTCTCCTGACTTGACCATAGTCCTTGGAAGTTTCTTCCCTGTGTGACTGCCCCCCAGCCTCGAAGGCTGGCATCCGTGGTCACCAGGACCCAGTCCTGTATGCCGAATCTGCGGCCCTCTTGAAGATGAGCACTCTGCAGCCACCACAGCAGAGACACCCTTGTCCTTGGAGACAGGGTTATCAGCCGATGCATCTGAAGATGCGATCCGGACCACTTGTCCAACAGGTCCCACTGAAAGGCTCTTGCATGAAACCTGCCGAATGGAATCGCTTCGTAGGAAGCTACCATCTTTCCCAGGATCCGCGTGCAGTGATGCACCGACACCTGTTATGGTTTTAGGAGGCCTCTGACTAGAGATGACAGCTCCTTGGCCTTCTCCTCCGGGAGAAACACTTTTTTCTGTTCTGTGTCCAGAACCATCCCCAGGAACAGTAGACGTGTCGTAGGGACCAGCTGTGACTTTGGAATGTTTAGAATCCAGCCGTGCTGTTGTAGCACCTCCCGAGATAGTGCTACCCCGACCAAGAACTGCTCTCTGGACCTCGCCTTTATCAGGAGATCGTCCAAGTACGGGATAATTAAAACTCCCTTCTTTCGAAGGAGTATCATCATTTCGGCCATTACCTTGGTAAAGACCCTCGGAGCCGTGGATAGACCGAACGGCAACGTCTGGAATTGGTAATGACAATCCTGTACCACAAATCTGAGGTACTCCTGGTGAGGATGGTAAATGCAGGTAAGCATCCTTGATGTCCAGTGATACCATGTAATCCCCCTCGTCCAGGCTTGCAATAACCGCCCTGAGCGATTCCATCTTGAACTTGAATTTTTTTATATATGTGTTCAAGGATTTCAAATTTAAAATGGGTCTCACCGAACCGTCCGGTTTCGGTACCACAAACATTGTGGAATAGTAACCCCGTCCTTGTTGAAGTAGGGGTACCTTTACTATCACCTGTTGTGAATACAGCTTGTGAATTTGCTGTAACACTGCCTCCCTGCCTGAGGGAGTGGTTGGCAAGGCAGATTTGAGGAAACGGCGGGGTAGACGTCTCGAATTCCAGCTTGTACCCCTGAGATACTATCTGAAAAATCCAGGGATCCACCCGTGAGCGAGCCCACTGATTGCTGAAATATTTGAGACGGGCCCGCGGCGTACCTGGCTCCGCCTGTGGAGCCCCAGCGTCATGCTGTGGACTTAGAGGAAGCGGGGGAGGACTTTTGCTCCTGGGAACTGGCTGTATGCTGCAGCTTTTTTCCCCTACCTCTGCCTCTGGGCAGAAAGGACGCGCCTTTAACCCGCTTGCCCCTATTGGGCCGAAAGGACTGTACCTGATAATACGGTGCTTTCTTTGGCTGAGAGGGAACATGGGGTAAAAATGTAGACTTCCCAGCTGTTGCTGTGGAAACGAGGTCCGAGAGACCATCCCCGAACAACTCCTCACCCTTATAAGGCAGAACTTCCATGTGCCTTTTGGAATCTGCATCTCCTGTCCACTGCCGAGTCCATAACCCTCTCCTGGCAGAAATGGACATTGCACTAATTTTGGATGCCAGCCGGCAAATATCCCTCTGTGCATCCCTCATGTATAAAAGTGCGTCTTTTATATGCTCTACGGTTAGCAATATAGTGTCCCTGTCTAGGGTATCAATATTTTCTGACAGGGAATCTGACCATGCAGCTGCAGCACTGCACATCCATGCTGAAGCAATAGCTGGTCTCAGTATAACACCTGTGTGTGTATATATAGATTTCAGGATAGCCTCCTGCTTTCTATCAGCAGATTCCTTCAGGGCGGCCGTATCCAGAGACGGTAGTGCCACCTTCTTTGACAAGCGTGTGAGCGCTTTATCCACTCTAGGGGATGTTTCCCAACGTGACCTATCCTCTGGCGGGAAAGGGTACGCCATTAGTAACCTCTTAGAAATTACCAGCTTCTTATCAGGGGAAGCCCACGCTTCTTCACACACTTCATTTAACTCCTCAGATGGAGGAAAAGCTACTGGTAGTTTTTTCTCTCCAAACATAATACCCTTTTTTGTGGTACCGGGGGTAACATCAGAAATGTGCAACACATTTTTCATTGCCTCAATCATGTAACGTGTGGCCCTACTGGAAGTTACATTAGTCTCATCGTCGTCGACACTGGAGTCAGTATCCGTGTCGACATCTGTGTCTGCCATCTGAGGTAGCGGGCGTTTTAGAGCCCCTGATGGCTTTTGAGACGCCTGGGCAGGCACAGGCTGAGAAGCCGGCTGTCCCACAATTGGTATGTCGTCAAACCTTTTATGCAAGGAGTCGACACTGTCGCGTAATTCCTTCCACAGCACCATCCACTCAGGTGTCGACCCCGCAGGGGGTGACATCACATTTACAGGCATCTGCTCCGCCTCCACATAAGCCTCCTCATCAAACATGTCGACACAGCCGTACCGACACACCGCAAACACACAGGGAATGCTCTGACAGAGGACAGGACCCCACAAAGCCCTTTTGGGAGACAGAGAGAGAGTATGCCAGCACACACCAGAGCGCTATATAACACAGGGATCCCACTATAAATGAGTGTTTTCCCTTATAGCTGCTTTTAATATATATATATATATATAAAACAATAGAGAATAGATCCTAGGTAAATTCAATAAGAGCTCTTAAAATAGAGGAAGAATACTGACTCATTAGTCAAACCTAACACTCCTCACAAGTAAGTGAGTGGCAGCTCTTAGACAATATGAAGATAAATATTTAAAAAATGAAGTATAAAAAGCGCCTAATAGTGTCGGTGAATCACTCTTCGTGAATATAAACGTGATGATAAAACAGACAAAGTATAACAACTTAGCTGCGGATATTTCTGGTAGATGACTCTTAGAAGCCGGACATGTAAAGGAGAGATAAATTTGACATAGTGTGTACTGTTTTAAAATTTCACAGGTGTTTAAAAACCAATTTAGGAACTATGCTGGTTCCAAATTTTTAGTAAAAAACTATATTGGTTAAAAACGATAACAATTTAATGAACACACTCCTGCCATACATGCAGGTTACATATATAGACAATAAACAGTAAAAAAAGTTTTAAGGACGTATATAGCAGCTCATTCAGTTGTAAATGTAGGTATTAACCGTACAAGTTTATGAAGTATAGCAGGCTTATCTGTCCACATATAGAAATTTTGGGATAGAATTCATCCGTAAATGCAAGTATCAAACGTACAAGATAAAATATAAAAGCATAGCTTATCTGTCCACGGATGGGAAGTCAGAGGGGTGAGCATCCAGTCCCTGTTCCAACGCGTTTCGTCCTGATATGAGGACTTCTTCAAGGGGATCCTGCGCCTAAATTTAGTGCCCCCCCTCTCTTTTTTACCCTTCTGTAGCTTGTACACTGCAGGGGAGAGCCAGGGAGCTTCCTTCCAGCGGAGCTGTGAGGGAAACATGGCGCCAGTGTGCTGAGGGAGATGGCCCCGCCCCTTTTCCGGCGGACTTCTCCCGCTTTTTCTGGAATACTGGCAGGGGTATTTTTACATCTATATAGCCTCTAGGACTATATATGATGTAGATTTGCCAGCCAAGGTGTCTTATATTGCCCTCAGGGCGCCGCCCCCCAGCGCCCTGCACCCATCAGTGACCGGAGTGTGAGGTGTACATGAGGAGCAATGGCGCACAGCTGCAGTGCGCTACCTTGGTGAAGACCGAAGTCTTCTGCCGCCGATTTTCCGGACCTCTTCATGCTTCTGGCTCTGTAAGGGGGACGGCGGCGCAGCTCCGGGAACGAACACCAAGGTCGGGTCCTGCGGTCGATCCCACTGGAGCTAATGGTGTCCAGTAGCCTAAGAAGCCCAAACTACCACCTGTTAGGTAGGTTTGCTTCTTCTCCCCTTAGTCCCTCGCTGCAGTGAGTCTGTTGCCAGCAGATCTCACTGTAAAATAAAAAACCTAAATATACTTTCTTTCTAGGAGCTCAGGAGAGCCCCTAGTGTGCATCCAGCTCAGCCGGGCACAAGATTCTAACTGAAGTCTGGAGGAGGGTCATAGTGGGAGGAGCCAGTGCACACCAGTAGTCTAAAGCTTTCTTTATAGTTGTACCCAGTCTCCTGCGGAGCCGCTATTCCCCATGGTCCTTACGGAGTCCCAGCATCCACTTAGGACTTCAGAGAAACATCTTTTAACTCAGAATTTAAAACTGCACTAGTCACTGTGCAGTTTTCTTGTGAAAAAAAAAAATCAGTTGACCAGTGTAATTTAGTTTTGTCCACTTCTATCACTCTCGAAAGGCTTAGTACATCTGCCCCAACAAGATGCTTTGTAAACACATTTATACGAAATACAGGAAGCACAGCTAAGTAACTCATACATGTATTCTGCAATTCCTAACTCTCAGTCTAAGGGAAGAATGAAAATTGTTTGTGCTGATGGGCGCAAGTTCCACGTTATTTCTGCGCAAACGCTTCTGAGGTGGAAATCAGAAATCCGCCCAAAGTCGAACCTTAGCAGGCCAAACTGCCGTTTCGGCAGTGTGCCCAATACTTTGCATGGGTTTAGCCGCTTATGGGGCTCATATATCAAGCCTTGGAGAGTGATAAATAGTACAGTGATAAAGTACCAGCCAATCATCTCCTAACTGCCATGTTACAGGCTGGGTTTGAAAAATGACAGTTAGGAGCTGATTGGTTGGCACTTTATCACCGTCCTATTTATCACTCTCCAAGGCTTGATAAATCTAGGCATATGTCTGAACCCGGTAATTTTGTGACAAGTGCAATAAGTAATGGGCACTCGCACCCATCTGCAGAACAATTGCATATCGTAGGAACCTGGTGGTGGCAGCAAGCTACCTACCCACTGTGCAGTGGGTGGAGTCAGTAACAGGCGATTACTAACCATAAAAGGCAATTCCATAATAGCCCAAATCCAATGTGATCAAAGAAATCTGTGATCACCTGGCGCAGCAAGGTGCATCTGGCCACAAAGAGCAGTATACACATGTAACCTACACTTCCTAACCCCATTGCTCTCATTCTACTAACAGACACATGCATCCTACACTTGCTAACCACATTGCCCATACTCTACTATAGCTGGGTTCACAGTATCCAGCGGGTGCTGCTGATCGGATTATCAGATCGGGGCACACCCGTACACGAGGAGTAATTTCTTGCTAAGCGTGTACTCTCCTTTCAATGCTTGAACGTGATCGGGAGGTCATGAATGAGTTCATTTGTGCAGCACAATATATAACGTTCCACGAATCTGACTGCTGTAGGAGTGCTTGAAGCCATTTATCAACTTCAAACATATCAACGCTTCTGTATACACACTACAGAATTATCAAGCTAATCAGACAATTTTCAGATAATCGGCCCGATAATTGGAGAGTGTGTACCAAGCATAAGAGATGAGCAGCCTACACATATCCTGTATTTATTTCATAACTATGGGCCCGATTCAGACCTAATCGCTGTTGTGCGAATTCGCAAGGCGGCCGATTATCGATCAACTGTGCATGCGTACGGATCGTAGTACGTATGCGCAAGGCCAAACTGCGGAAAAATCCAGCATCTTTTTTTATTTCTAGGCATACGCAAGTTGACTGACAGGAAGCAGTCGTTTGTGGGTGGTAACTGGCCGTTTTCTTGGGAGTGTCAGGAAAAACGCAGGCGTGCCCAAGTGTTTTCAGGGAGGGTCAGCTCCGGCCCTGATCAGCTTGATTCTATCGCACTGTGGGAGTAGGTCCCGGGCTACGCACAGACTGGAAAAATCATTCGATGGTGAGTGAGCTGCAAACGGATTTGCAGCTGACCAGCGTTCGCAGAGATTTTCGCAAGGCGTACACAGACTTGCACCGGGTGGGATTTTACTCTGTCTGGGTGGCAACTATCTGATCTATCTGCCAGTTTGCAGAGGCGCAATCACGTCTGAATTGCCCCCTACATCTCTCTCCTTTTAAGAATCCAACAGATCGATATATGAATACTACAAAAATACTAGTCCCAAAGGAATTTTTACGAGGACACACTTAGAGCACATTATGGATTGATTAAATATTTAAATAACTTACTGGAAGGAGACTCTTAAAAAACATACATCTAGCATGGAACTCAGTAATCTGTTAACTGCCTTGAGAGGCAGCAATACATACAGTACAGTTAAAGCCTGCAAAGACAACCCTGAATTTGTTGAGAACATCCCTTAATCTGTTAATGCAACAACACAACAAGGAGGTTTGCGTTTATTACATTACTGATAAATGTGCCTTCATCTGAGAAAGAGCCTCATTGTTTAATATAAGTACAAAGTGAGTGTTCCATCACCTTTACCACATTCCTTGGAAAACTTTTAATACCATAAATTTTTAATTGGCTAAAGATTACCACATTGTGACCGGATGCACCTTGCTGCGCCAGGCGATCACAGATTTGTTTGATCCCACTGGATTTGGGCTATTAGGGGATTCCTTCTTAACCATCAGTAACCGCCTGTTAATGACGCCATTAACTGCGCAGTGGGCAGGTGACTTACTGCCACCACCAGGCTCTTACAATCGGCGCCTGGAACCTCCTACTTCAGGATATGCATGAACATGCCTAGGCCACATCTCCTGATTGGTGTCTGCTGATTCCCACTGGTCCCTCACCATGGACCAGTCCCTGCATGGTAGCTGGCAGAGGGCTTGAGCTTGGAGACACTGGGCTCAATGCATTTTATACTGTTCCGATACACAATACTAAGTACTCCCTGTGGTATTTAACCAATCAAGTTAAGTGCATGTGCCTGGCATGCACACCTTTAACATTGTCCTAATGGACGGGGGGGAGTGGTCACTCCTCTGTGCCTGAGACCACCTGGAGTGATCGTCGCTGCCCAGGTGCTGGTACATCTAGAGTGGGGAATAATCTCCTCCAAAACTTACTTCCATAATTCAAAGGAACCTTGCCACTCTCACTGGACGAATCTGAGCTCCAGAGATAGGCATACAAGATCACCAGGCAGAGTTCCCCATTTCAGATGTGGAAGCTCTTTGTAGCTCCACTGAAACAAGTAGCTCGTCTCTCTACTTCCTCGTTCCACTTGGCCATAGGAGGCTGCAGGACAAGTTACTCCTGTTCCCTGATACAGTGCTGGGGAACCTAGCAACCCATACAGGGCTCCAGATTCTCCCTAGATCTCCAGGTAAAGGGTAAGAGCATTTCACTTTAAATACATTTTACCCTTTTTAAAATTAAATGTATAAACACCCTGCACCTGTGCACCGCATCAGGCTTTACAAACAGCAGCAATGAAGCTCAGGAACTGCTTTCCTAGCTCAGTGCTGCACATGTTGTAACATTTACCTTTTAATCCACATTTAGGGGGGAATTCAATTACATGCAGTAAGCGCACCCGTGAAGAAAAAAAAATGGGACTTTACCGCGATGTTTAGCCTGATGGTGGCATTTTCTCCTTCCTCCGGTAAGTGAAAGAAAATCCGCGAAGCTGCCGGCTATTGAGGCTAATTGAATAAACCCCCGGGGGACACTTAGCCGCGGATATTTACCACAGCAAAATGAATTCCCCCATATACAGTTTATTTTAACACATATATATTCTCTTTATTTTCTTTGCAGCACGAGCACTAACCTCTTCAGTGCCGCCGCCATCTTGGACACATGGGGGAAGCCGGCATCAGGACTGGGATCTGGCCACACACATATTATTGGAATAAAAAGTCACAATATAATTTTTGAGACAAAACAGATGTAATACTATTCTTGTACAAGAGTCTTTTACAGTTCTGGTGTCTACACAACAGCCCAGCACAGTTATCAGGTTATAGCTCTCTTTCTGGATCACCATTATAGTGTGCCCAGCCCACTGGTTCATCATACTGGCCAACACTACTGTATTTGTACGTTTATTGTGTATTGATCACAATTTCTAACCACTTAACTTTTATATCTTTGTAATTAATTGATGGATAAAAAGAGTCCTAACAGAAAACAATATTGTGTTTATCTTCTATTGTCACTTGTTGTGGAATTAAGTGATTTTTACTGGTTTTTCATAAAGGAAAAGCAAAAAAATAGGAATTTAATACCTGCTGGTAATTCATTTTCTCGTAGTCCGTAGTGGATATTGGGGATTTGTACTTTAGTACCATGGGGTATACAACGGATCCACTGGAGCCTGGCACTTTAAAACCTTTAGTGTGTGTATGTATGTTTTGGCTCCTCCCCTCTATGCCCCTCCTACCAGACTCAGTCTAGGAAAACTGTGCCCGAGGAGATGGACATACCAAGAGAGAGGGAATAAATACAACAGCGGTGAGGCAACAAGCCGACACACAACCATAACCAAAAGGAGGGCGCAAACCAGAACAGAGGATAGCAACACCAACCCATCCAGGATAGTACAGCTATCCCAACAACATAAAGGGTCTGCAACGGTGGACCAACCAAACACTTACGCAAGTAAGCAGGAATCGAAGCACTGAGGCGGACGCCCAGTATCCACTACGGACTACAAGAAAAGGAATTACCGGTAGGTATTAAATTCCTATTTTCTCTTACATCCTAGTGAATACTGGGGATCTGTACTTTAGTACCATGGGGAAGTCCCAATGCTCCCAAACGGGTGGGAGAGAGTTGAGACCCCTGTAAAACACATATGGAAGGAAAGGAAAGACAAAAGAAATCCTTTTTGGGAGCACTCTTTATGAAATTTATTCAATATTAAATCATATTATGCAATGAGATGATGTGAAAAATGAATAATTTAAAACTTAACATTTATTCTGTTCCTTAAAAAAATGACCTGTACGGTCTTCTGTTCCTAGCACTATCGACCAATTATGGTCCACAATATTTAATATCTCTATCTGAATTTCTTAAATAAGAAGATAGAAGGGTGAAAATATAGGTTAAAATAGTGAGAGTGAGCAGCATAGGGTTGCTCCACCAGTGTTGTTCAATTGGAGATATAAGTGATCATCTAGGTGATATCCACAGTGCCTGGTATTCCTGAGTGGTCCCCCTTCACAGTACTAGCCAGGTCTATCCTATCAGCTTCCGAGATTGAAGATCGGGCTACTTTCAGGATAGTACGACCTTGAATAGTATAGATGATATAGGAAGGAAGAACCCACTTCTGCTGTCTGTACTCTGCCTGTTATGTGTCACTGGAAAAATAAGCCCCAGGCTTTTCCAGATGAGAGAGTGTTGGAAAAGAGAACCAAAAGCAGTCTTTGAATGTTAGCAGAATAACTGTAGAAATTGTAAACTACAGCTCATTTATTGCTTTGGAATTACTCTGGATTAAGAACTATACATAAATTTAAAGGATTTTATCCGATTAAGTGGATTGACTTTAATCATCAGTCAATCACTCTGATCTCCCTTCATAAAGTCAGGGCTGGGCTTGTGGGATTGAGGCTCCCATGAACAAGCCCAGCGGTGAAACGTACGTCGGGACTGACGTCACTGAGGACGTCGTGCGGCCACACCCCTTCCCCTTCCCGGTTCGGGTAGCCGCTGCACCTCTGTGCATGTGAGAGGTGCGAGAGGTTAAGCGGATAGCAGGCCACGCCGAAGCAGCGGAGGAGACAGACACACGCCGGCATCCAAATGTGTTTGGAGCGGCGTTTGGTAATGTAAATGTCCGTCACCATTCAACGCTCATATACGGCTATATTTGTCCCTGCTCCCTCCCACCTCACATTATGTTTAAGATCACCAGTGGGGATTCATGTTGATTTACACATATCCCTATATCACTAGTGGTGTTTCTATTTCTATTTTTTTCATTGTTACATATGTTGCAAATCTTATGTGTATAAAAATCTGTCTCAGGAGTGCTTACACTGCTGATTTGCACTTAAAAACTTGTTAGAATCCTTTTAGACTTACTTCATGAATTGATGAATGAATCATTTGAATTAACTAGCCTTGTGCTCTCTGATTCTATATCGTTAATAATAAGGTGAATCATGAATATAATTTAGGATATATGCACAAAAATTTCCTTACACTGGTTAGTAATTTTCAAGGTGTCAAAACTTGTACAGATTTATATTTGGTCCATCAGAATACAAATTAATTTTGGAATTGAATTATTTCTGATAATATATCCCTTTGCTATATTGTGGTATGCATCAAGCTCAAACAAGCACTTATGCAGATGTGGATATCGTTTTGTGTAAATTGACATAGATTTATTATTTCTGATCAATGAAGTAACGTTGCATACCAGGTTTTTAAGGATGTCTCTGCAATATTGTTCTACTATCACGTGAGAGACTAGAGCTGGTACAAATATATTTTAGGTGGAAAATAGTAGATTTATCTCTATAGATACTCTTACTCTCTCTTTGATTATTGAATTGGACTACCACTAATTGTTGAATGATCAACATCTCAGTTAGAAGCAATTTAATCAATTATTTTTGATGATGCATCTATTGCTATACTATGCTACCTAACGAACTTAATTAAGCACTTATTTATATGTGAATACTCTGCTGTAGAAATTGACACAGACTAATTATAGTTGATTAATGTATTAATTCTGCGGACCAAAATGCTTGTAGTGGACACTTAGTTGTGGAAACTACATATATAAATTGCATTGAATTAATGAATTAGGCCTGCAGACCTAACATATGTGGAAGACAATTCATTGTGGAATCAACACAGACCCATTAAAATTGATTAAAGAACCAGTCCTACAGGCTAAAATGCCTGTGGATGTCTGTTTGTAACATTGTTTTACTTTTTGTGAGAGATCAGTCTTATAAATGATACATCATCTATATGTATGATTAGTACCTGCTCCTCCATTTTTTTGCAACATTGTTCTATTTTTTGTGAGAGACTAGAGCTTTACAAATAATCTACCATTTATATGTTTGAACATTATTCTGCCTACCCACACAGATGCTGTTATTCTTGCGTTGATTATTCAACTGGATTATTTTAAAAGCTAACTGCTGAATGACAAATACCCAGGAAATATAACTGAACCTATCTGTGTGTGAATGTTAGCTAGCCCTTCAAATAATAATTTTTGTTTCATATACCATCCAGCAATTAACATTTCATATATGTTACATGTTACATGTTACACTTCCTACTTTTCTTTTCCTTTCATCACTCTCTCATCTGGTTGACAGTAGTGCTGACTAGGGTTCTGCCCTCTTCAGCGTACAATTTACCGTCACAACAGAAAGCAGAAGTGTTTCTTTCTTTCTTCTCTTTTTTCTATCTCCCATTCAAAGGGGAAGAAAAATTTCTACAGTTATTCTGCTAACATTCAAAGACTGCTTTTGCTTCTCTTTTCCAACACTCTCTCATCTGGAAAAGCCTGGGGCTTATTTTTCCAGTGACACATAACAGGCAGAGTACAGACAGCAGAAGTGGGTTCTTTCTTCCTTCCTATATCATCTATACTATTCAAGGTCGTACTATCCTGAAAGTAGCCCGATCTTCAATCTCGGAAGCTGATAGGATAGACCTGGCTAGTACTGTGAAGGGGGACCACTCAGGAATACCAGGCACTGTGGATATCACCTAGATGATCACTTATATCTCCAATTGAACAACACTGGTGGAGCAACCCTATGCTGCTCACTCTCACTATTTTAACCTATATTTTCACCCTTCTATCTTCTTATTTAAGAAATTCAGATAGAGATATTAAATATTGTGGACCATAATTGGTCGATAGTGCTAGGAACAGAAGACCGTACAGGTCATTTTTTTAAGGAACAGAATAAATGTTAAGTTTTAAATTATTCATTTTTCACATCATCTCATTGCATAATATGATTTAATATTGAATACATTTCATAAAGAGTGCTCCCAAAAAGGATTTCTTTTGTCTTTCCTTTCCTTCCATATGTGTAGTTTATCTACAAAAGTATTTTGGGAGCACCACCAATAAGTAAAGTGCGGTTTACAGGTTAAATAAAGAAGCACTGTGTATATTGGTATTTTCAGATTTATCAGATTTATTGATATTCAGGTGTGGCCATACAACACACGACTAGTGCGGAACTGACAAACCCTCTTTACCAACCCCTGTAAAACAGCCTGACCAAACTGAAGGTCCTCCCTGGCCAAGGTGTCGAACCAATAGAATTTCACAAAAGTGTTCAAACCAGGCCAAGTAGCAGCTCGGCACAACTGTAATGCCGAGACACTCAGGGCAGCCGCCCAGGAAGAGCCCACAGACCTCGTCGAGTGGGCCTGAATAGACGTCGGTAAAGGCAGAGTCGCCGAAGTATAGGCCTGTTGAATGATCAACCTGAGCCAATGAACAATGGATTGCTTGGAAGCCGGACGACCAATCTTGGTGGCATCATAAAGGAAAAACAGCGAATCAGATTTACAATGACGAGCCATCCTCTTAACATAGATCTTCAGAGCCCTCACTACATCCAAGGACTCTGGGCCAATGGAAGCATCCAAAAACACCGGGACCACAATGGGTTAATTCAAATGAAAAGCTGAAACCACTTTTGGCAAAAACGGAGGATGGGTACTGAGTTTCGCCCTGTCTTCATGAAAAACCAAATAAGGGCTCTTACAGGATAAGGCACCCAATTCAGAGACACGTCTTGCAGACGCCAATGCCAATACCATTACCGTTTTCCAGGTGAAAATTTTTAACTCCACCCTATGTTGGGGTTCAAACCAGTACGAATCGAGAAATGACAGAACCACATTGAGATCCCACGGAGCCGTGGGAAGTACGAAGGGCGGTTGCATATGAAGAACTCCCTTAAGAAAAGTTGTTTCTGGAAGAAAATAGAGAGCGCCGAAATCTAGTTTGATGGAGCTTAAACGTAGGCCCATATCCACTCCCGTTTGCAGGAAAAGTAGAAAATGAACAATTCTAAATTCCACGGGAGAAACCTTTCTGCTTTCACACCAGGAAACATACTTTTTCCAGATACGATGATAATGTCTTGATGTCACCATCTTTTTGACATGGACCATGCTGGAAATAACCCAGGAGGGAAGACCCTTTCTTGCTAGAATTTCCCTCTCAACTTCCAAGCCGTCAAACGTAGCCGTTGTAAGACTGGATAGATGAACGGACCTTGTTGAAGAAGATCCTGTTTGAGCGGTAGAGGCCAGGGATCCTCCAGAGCGACGGTTAGGAGGTCCGAGTACCACGCCCGCCGAGGACAATTCGCGGCAATTAGAATTGCTTGAACGTTTTCCCTTCTTAGTCTTTTTAGAACCCATGAGATTAAAGGTAGAGGAGGGAACAGGTACACAAACTGGTACGTCCAAGGTGTCGTCAGCGTGTCCACTGCTAAATCCCTCGTTCTGGAACAGTAAAGGCATAGCTTCTTGTTGTGACGAGAAGCCGTCAGGTCTATCTGCGGACAGCCCCATCGGTGAATTAACTGTTGAAACACCTGGGGATGTAGGCCCCATTACCCCGGATGGAGGTCGTGTCTGCTGAGGAAGTCCACTCCTGGAATGAATATGGCTGAGATGGCCCTTGCGTTAGCCTCTGCCCAGAGTAAGATTTTTGACACTTCTCGCATTGTTGCTCTGCTTCCTGTACCCTCTTGTTGGTTTATGTACGCCACCACCGTGGCATTGTCCGATTGAACCTGGATCGCACGATCCCTCAGGAGATGGGAAGCTTGCAGAGGGGCACTATAAATTGCCCTGAGTTCAAGGACGTTTATCGGCAGAGTAGATTCCTGACTTGACCATATCCCTTGGTACCCCTTGGGCCACAGCCCCCCAACCCCGGAGGCTGGCATCTGTTGTCAGTAGAATGTATGATTGGATATTGAAAGTCCTGCCTTCTACCAGGTGAGGAACTTGTAGCCACCATAATAGAGAAATCCAGACTTTTGGAGATAAGGACACTTCCTGATGCATGTGAAGGTGAGACCCCGACCACTTGTCCAGCAGATCCAGCTGAAATGGCCGGGCATGAAATCTGCCGTATTGGATTGGCTCGTAAGCAGCAACAATCTTGCCCAGTAAACGTATGCAAAGATGTATGGACACCTTGCGAGGACAGAGCATTGAGCGGACCAAAGGCTGAATAGCCAAGGCCTTGTCCATTGGAAGAAAAACCTTCTGAGACACCGTATTCAGTATCATTCTCAGGAATTGAAGATGTTGGGTCGGTTCCAGGTGAGATTTCTGGAAGTTTAGGATCCACCCATGATCCGTTAGCAGGCGAGTCATCAGATCGATGCTCTGAAAGAGACGTTCCCTGGACATAGCCTTTATCAGGAGCTCGTCGAAGTAGGGGACTATGTTGACTCCCATCCTGTGCAGTTGCAGCATCATCTCCGCCATTACTTTGGTGAAGACCCTTGGAGCTGTGGACAGGCTGAAGGGCAAGGCCTGAAACTGGAAATGGTCGTCCAAGATGGCGAACCTGAGGTAAGCCTGATGAGGGAGCAACATGGGAATGTGTAGGTAAGCATCCTTGACATGTAGGGATATCAAGAATTCCCCCTCCACCAGACCAGACACCACTGCCTGCAGGGATTACATCTTGAATTTGAACACCCGCAGATATGGGTTTAGAGACTTCAAATTTAAGATGGGTCGCACCGAACCGTCCGGTTTTGGAATGACAAAAAGACTGGAGTAAAACCCCCTTTTGTGTAATGGAGGAGGTACTGGAACCACCACCCCTGTCCGCAAAAGTTTTTGAATTGCCTCTTGCAAGGTAACTTTTGCTGCGGACAAAACTGGGTAAACACAATTAGAAAAATCTGGGAGGAGAAAGTGCTTGAAATTCCAGCCGGCATCCCTGGGAAATGAGATCCCTCACCAAAGGATCCCGGCAGGACTTCACCCACACATGGGCAAAGTGTTGAAGGTGAGAACCCACCTGAAAGTCGCCTTGCTGCTGGGGCCAATCGTCACACGGAAGGCTTAGCGGCAGGGGATCCGGTGGTCTGTGACAGGGTTGCAGGTTTACAGGACTTACCACGAGATCCTCTCTGAGTGGTCCCTGCCTCTGAACCTTGCCACACGAAAGGACTGCAAGGAGGGTCCTGTGTTATAACGTCTAGCAGGTGGCGCAGCCAACGGCAGATAGGTAGACTTACCCGCCTATAGCCTCGCTCATAAAATTTACAGCATCCTGTATGTGTTGCAGCAGAGTAATGACCTCATCCTGGGGCAGATTGTCTAATCCATAGGTTCTCAAACTCGGTCCTCAGGACCCCACACAGTGCATGTTTTGCAGGTAACCCAGCAGGTGCACAGGTGTATTAATTACTCACTGACACAGTTTAAAAGGTCCGCAGGTGGAGCTAATGATTTCACTTGTGATTCTGTGAGGAGACCTGCAAAACATGAACTGTGTGGGGTCCTGAGGACCGAGTTTGAGAACCACTGGTCTAATCAATTAATAATATTATCAGACAAGTTGACCATTGCCCTAGAAAATCCACCCACAAACTATTGTGGGGCGTTGTGTTACGCCCGCTGCCATATAAATTGCCTTGAGAGTGGTCTAAATTTTACGGTCAGCCGGCTCTTTTAGGGATATAGTCCTTGGCACCGTCAGTACCGATTCCTTAGACAGTCTGGACACGGACGTATCCTCTGACGGGGGGGGTCGTTCCCATACCTTCCTGTCCTCAGCTGGGAGGGGATGGGTAGCTAAAAACCTCTGGAGGAATTTAAATTTTTTATCAGGGTTTAACCATGCTTACCTGGCCAGGGAGTTTAACTCTTTAGACACAGGAAAGGTTGCTGAGGTCTCCGTAGGCATAGTATCGAAGGCATAGAACCTTATGAACGTGTTCACTGAGGACCACATAGCCGCCCTGCACAATTGTTCAAGAATGGCACCACGGCAGGCCGCCCAAGAAGGTCAGCCTGTACATAAGCTTATGCAACCACCATTCTAATCCATTTAGCCAAGGTCTGTTTATTCGCAGGCAAGCCACGTTTGTAAAAACCAAAAAGTACAAAAAGAGAATCATACTTCCTAACGGAGGCTGTCCTCTTCACATAGATATGTAGAGCCCGTACCACATCCACAGACTGCTCTTTGGAGGACAATTCAGTAGAGATAAAGGCTGGAACCACAATCTCTTGATTAAGGTGGAAAGAAGACACCACCTTAGGTAGATAACCATAGCGCGTCCGAAGAACCGCCCGGTCACGGTGAATAATCAGAAAAAGTGACCGACAGGATAAGGCACCAAAGTCTGAAACCCGTCTAGCAGAGACAATAACCAGCAGAAACAAAACCTTAAGAATAAGCCACTTAAGGTCCACAGATTATAGAGGTTTAAACGCGAGACTCTTGTAAGGCCTCCAGAACCACCGACAAATCCCAAGGAGCCACGGGCGAAACATAGGGAGGTTGAATCCGTAAAACACCCTGAGTGAACGTATGATCATCAGGCAGGGTCGCAATTTTTTTCTGAAATCATACCGACAAGGCAGAACTATGAACCCTGATGCAGACCCTGTTGCAGGAAAGCCAAAAGACTGGCCGTACTAAACTTGTAAGCGTCATGATTGTTAGATGCACACCAAGCAAAGTAAGAATTCCAGACCCTATGATGAATCCGAGCGAAGCCGGCTTACGGGCCTTACATATAGTTCAAATGACCGCCTCAGAAAATCCTTTGGCCCTCAGAACGAAAGCTTCAAGAGCCACGCCGTCAAAGCCAGCCGGGCCAAATCCTGGTATACACAAGGGCCCTGAAATAGAAGGTCTGGGCGTTGCGGAAGCAGAAGAGGAAGCTTTAACGAGAGACATTGTAGGTCTGAGAACCAATGCCGTCTGGGTCGCGCTGGAGCGATCAGAAGAAAGATTCCTCCTTCTTGCTTGAACTTCCTTATTACTCTGGGCAGGAGTGACACTGGAGGGAACACGTACGGCATCCGAAAGTTCCACGGAACTGCCAGTGCGTCCGCGAACGCCGCTTGAGGATCCCTTGTCCTTGCTCTGAAGACCAGAACCTTGTGATTGTGTCGAGACGCCATCAGGTCCACATCTGGTAGGCCCCACTGGTCCACTAGGAGTTGAACTACTTCTGGATGGAGGCTCCACTCTCCGGCGTGAACGTCCTGATGACTGAGGAAGTCCACTTCCCAGTTGAGGACCCCCGGAATGAACACTGCCGATATGGCTGGC
The DNA here is from genome assembly GCF_028390025.1 of Pseudophryne corroboree. Taxonomy (NCBI): domain Eukaryota; kingdom Metazoa; phylum Chordata; class Amphibia; order Anura; family Myobatrachidae; genus Pseudophryne; species Pseudophryne corroboree. The sequence continues at coordinate 247,175,381 of NC_086450.1, read as the reverse complement.
AGATGGCGTTCCGCCCACTGAAGAATCCTTGACAATTCCATCATTGCCATGCGGCTTCCAGTGCCGCCTTGATGATTTATGTACGCCACCGTGATGGCGTTGTCTGACTATACTTGAACAGGCCTGTTCTGTATCAGATGCTGGGCCAGGTTCAGAGCATTTAACACCTCCCACGATTCTAGAATGTTTATCGGCAGGAGAGACTCCTCACTGGTCCACCGACCCTGAAGAGAGTGTTGCTCCAACACCGCGCCCCGACCCCACAGACTGGCATCCGTTGTCAGGAGCACCCAGCTGGAGATCCAGAAAGGACGACCCCCGCTCAATTGTTGGTCCTGCAGCCAACAGCTCAGTGACAGACGAACCTCTGGAGACAAGGAGATCATGTGAGACCTTATCTGGTGAGGCAGGCCATCCCACTTCGTAGAATCAGCTTCTGCAGAGGGCGGGAATGAAATGGAGCGTACTCCACCATGTCGAAAGCCGACACCATGAGACCTAGTACTTGCATCGCCGAGTGTATCAACACTCGCGGGCGAGAGAGGAGGCATCGAATCCTGTCCTGAAGGTTCAGGACCTTTTCCTGTGACAAGAACAACCGCTGGTTGTGAGTGTCCAACAATGCCCCCAGGTGCTCCATGCTCTGATCAGGGACCAGGGAAGATTTCTTCCAGTTGATGAGTCACCCATGGGCTTGCAGAAACTGGACCGTCAGATCCAGATGACGGAGGAGAACTTCTGGGGAATTCGCCAGGATAAGCAAGTTGTCCAGATACGGTAGGATCCTGACACCCTGAAGTCGGAGCAAGGCCGTCATCACCGCCATGACCTTGGTGAAGACTTGCGGTGCCGTGGTCAATCCAAAAGGTAAGGCCTAGAATTGATAATAGAGGTTGCCAATAGCAAACTGCAGGTATTGCTGATGCGACATGGCAATAGGAATATGAATGTAACCATCCTGTATGTCCAGGTAGACCACATAGTCCCCGAGCTCCAAAGCCAGAACAATAGAGTGAAGAGTGTCCATACGAAACTTGGAAACCCTCACAAATTTATTCAAAGACTTGAGGTTGAGAATGGGCCGGGAACTAGGAACAGCGGTGAATAGTATCCCTTGCCTCACTGAGTCAGAGGCACCGGCACTACCACTCCTGTGTCCAGGATGGAATGTACCACCAAATGAAGATTTTTTTGCCTTCACCTAATCCGAAGGGATGTTTGTCAGGAAAAATTGATGAGGGGGATGATTGTATGGTGTATCCGTGAGTGACGACTTCCCTTACACAGGCGTCGTAAGTGGTTTTCAACCATACCTGGGTAAACCGTAGAAGTTGGACTCCCACCCTGGGATCCCCCCCAGGGGGAGGCCCGTCCCGTCACGCAGTAGACTTGTCTGATTTGGAAGCAGGCTGACGGGCAGCCCAGGCATGTTTAGGTATGGGCTTAGTGGTTTTGGAAGTGCGAGCCTGTTTCGGGTACGCCTGACCCTTTGCTTTACCTGGAGGTCGAAAGGAACGAAAAGAAAGTACTCTTAACCTTCGGAGCCGAAGGAGCAGTACTAGGCAGACATGCCGTCTTAGAGGAAGCTAAGTCAGCAACAATCCTGTTGAGATCCTCACCAAAATGGATGTTCCCTTTAAAAGGGAGCACCTCCAGGATTTTCTTAGAGTCCAGATCCACAGACCAGGACCGCAACCAGAGAATCCAGCAAGCCAGTATGGACGTAGTAGAGGCCTTGGCCGCCAGAACACCGGCATCAGAAGCCGCCTCCTTAATGTAATGAGAGGCTGTGACAATATACGAAAGACATTGTCTAGCATTATCAGAAAAATTGGACGGCAGCTCTGCTTCCACTTCCTGAGCCCACGCTTCAATAGCTTCTGCAGCCCAAGTAGCCGCAATAGTGGGCCTATGCACAGCTTCCGCAAGGGTATAAATAGACTTTAAGCAACCCTCCACACGCTTATCCGTCGGTTCCTTCAGAGAGGTGACAGTAGTGACAGGCAGAGCAGATGACACCACCAGCCGAGCGACTTGTAAGTCCACCGGAGGCGGCGTTTCCCAATTTTTACTTAACTCCGCAGCGAGGAGATAGCGAGCTAGCATCTTCTTGTGAGGTGTGAATTTCTTTCCTGGATTCTCCCAGGATTCCTGACGTATATCAATTAAGTGGTCAGAATGAGGCAAAATTAATTTGGTAACCTTCTGACGTTTGAATCTATCAGGTTTCTTAGAGGCAACAACAGGTTCTGGGTCATCATCAATTTGAATAATCAGCCGGATAGCCTCCAATAGGTCAGGAACATCCACCTGTGAAACAGCCTCCCCATCAGAAGCATCTGAATCAGTGTCTGAGGGGTCAGTATACACGCCATCCTCATTGCATGAAGTATCTGAAACATGAGTCGATTGTGAGGAAGTAATGGCCCGCTTAGAGGACCCCTTGGTCTTAGGTGGGCGAGGGAAGGTTTCTGTTTAGTCAATGAGATCTGCCCATGGCGGATTAACCGCAGGGACGATACGTGGATGTAAAGGCACGGGAGGTCCCATAAAGGGCGTAAGTTTAGTTACCAGCGTAGTCAGTAAATTAGAGAAAGTAGCCCAAGGCGGTCATGATGTGCCCCCGTTGCTACAAACTGACTGGGGGATAGAGAACCCCCAGACCCTGAACCCTCCGCTGCTATGTTTTCCTCTAATGCATCTGTGGCATCTCCACTGTGTATTGCAGGATCAGCCACAGAACCATCGCCCCCTGTAGCTGACATGATATGAAAGCGTAAACCACGGGCAACACAGTACAATATAAGCAGATATAATACCTAACCAAGAACCCCCTGTGCAGCATGACAGCACAAACAGAGGATTCAAGAGGTATATGGTGACTGAGAATCACAGAGAAAAATACAAAATAAAGTATATCCTGTGAAATACCTATATCAAATAATAACCCTGATGCACTTAGCCCCCCTCAGGGTACACAATAGCAGTATGAGTGAGATACACGAAGTAGATATCACACAGCAGCTATATGCATACACACAGTCACATGTACAATGCAGAAATTATGATAAACAATAAAACTGCACAGGACCAGCAATACTAAGTAGTACTAAGTAAAGCTATATAGTCTTATAGATATATCATTGCATAGTAAAGACTGGATGCATATCACAAGGTACTTGTACTAAATTGCCCTGTAGTAATGCACTGTTTCTTAACTAACACTGTCAAAAGACATGTAGAAAACGTAAGTGTCCTGTAAAATGCACAGCGCTGATGATGCAGGCGGCTTTACAGAGGAGACTTTGCCCATGCAGTCCCAGAATCAGCTCAGCATATGTAGTGATGGCGCCCAAACGCTGACAGGGAGTGAGGGAGAGAGATGCAGCTCCAGGACGGGAACATTTACTGTAAATGGCGCCCTGGGGCTGGGGAGGGGCTACAGATCAGAGCCTGATCCCCTTGCTGGACTTCACCATCGGATACTGCGGGCCTCAATAAAACAGATTATAGGAGAATCCAACCTGTGCCCCTGCCTTGGTGGTCTAGTGGGGTCCCTGTACCAACACAGTGTCCACGCCAGCGAGCGCGGCCCGTCTCCTAATGGCCGCGCCGGATCGTGATTTGCAGCTGGTCCCGCCTGGGGGACCCTCTTACCTCCTCTCCCTTGATGCGGCCACGCGATCCCGGATAGCTGCGGCGAGTGTGTGTGCCAGATGAGAAAAACCGGAGCCCTCCACTGCAAGTACCCAGCAACCAGGGCGCTGGAGTATACAGCGCCACCGAGGGAGGTGATGGAGCTGCAGCATGAGATGTCAAAATGACATCTAGCACTAAGAGTGCCTATGCTGCAGCCCTTGAAGTCTTCTATCTTCTTTTAAAAGCTCTTTTCAGTGCTGCTCCCTGTTAGTGTCCTGCCTGCAGGGCACCAACTTACAAACTGAGCTCCTGTGCACGGAGGCGGGGTTATAGAGGAGGCGGCGCTGAGTATTTTGGGAACAGTCAAAGCTTTTAGCCTGTTGGTGCCTCGGATCAAGATCCAACTCCACACCCCGATGTTATCCCTGTGGAACCCAGTGTACCCCGCTGCAGAAAGACTGTTTTAACACCTGTCTCTCCTCTTTAGCTGCAGCTAATTCTGAATTAACATTATGAATCATGCTTTTAAAATTATCCAGCCAGTTAGGTGCCTGTGAACTGTGTCCCTGAGGAGATAAGGAGCACTGTTCACACGAGAGACCCCGCTGATGAAGGGGTGGAGTTAAAAGCAGCACACAAAAACACCCCCACACAGACCCTAGAGAGCCCCTGGAGTGACACTGAGGAGCGTATAATGTGTATAACCTGATAAAAGTGCAGCGCCGCTACCGCTGTAGGGCAATTCCATTTGTGACAGATAAGACAAATGATTCACTGCAAGAATAATGTTGATTATTTTTTTCATTAATAAAATATCAGTAGTTCTGCAAACTATGCTAGTTATAAACTATAATCATTCAGTTAACTGTTAAAGTAACAGGGAAGTTTAATTCTGTAATTATCAGAATTATACAGGTACAAATATTATGTGACAGACATGACACTGAACGGGAACACAAATTCAGGATAACTTCCTTCCAAATCTTCCAAAATATGAAACCTACAGTTCCATGACTTAACACTGAGAATGATAGAGTTGTTGGCTTGGTTGGGTAAAAAAGATAATAAATTTCAAGTATTTGTAAATAGTTTATTAAACATTATTCCTGTGACAGACCCGACATAGGAATTGTGACAGACACGACATGTTCCAAAATTCTTGCAAAAACCATTTAAATCTGTCAATTAAACTACATCATTATCAAAGCTAACATCTTGAAAATACAGTTTAAGCCTATTATCAAATTGTGGCTCTGGTAAGATTCTTATACTTATCTCCAACATTATGTTAATATAAGGACAATTACATACCTGTAAACAGTTGTCAAATAAGGCACAAAATCACCACAGCTTTACACAGACTGCCATCTTGAATAAACAATGCTGCCAACTTATGATTTATGAAAAACAGGTGTTTATCATCTTTGGTTTTACAAAATATTAACTTCAGAGAATATAAATTTTCACTACAAGATTAATTGTGGCCACTTTCAGGAAAAGATGTTCTGGTTGACATAATCATGGAATTACCCTGTTGTGCTCCCCCCCTGCTATGACCCCCTAGTACCAGTACAGAGTCTGTAACAGCGTGGGTCCATTGAGGAGAAGCGTGCATGCAGCCTTGATGATCCTCATCAGGAGGAGATGGCGCCTTCCCGCCTCTAGTTCCGCTCTGGGAAGCCCCTTCCCTTGCAATGGCGCGTGGTCCCTCACAGTATTATACTGGCCATGAGTACATTTCACACATATAAAAGCACAGACAAGCCCTAAGGGGCAGTGAGCACTGCAGAGCATAAGCCCTGAGCCAGTTTTGTCTGCGGCAGGCACCTCAGCTCGTGGTCCGTGACCACCGCACGACCTGCCGCCAAACTGCACCAGGGACCCGCTAACTGGGACCCCGGTGTAACACTCACCGCACCTCAATCTTCAGCATCGGTTAGAGGGTGCCGGCTAGCTGCTGGCGTGGGCACACAAACTGACGATGTGTGATCAGCACCTCAGAAGCTCAGTGTCCTATCAAATGGGATTACGAACCATAAACCCTCAGGAGGTTGGTTCGGTCCCCCCTCTAAGTCCCACGAGGCAGGTAACATGGTTGCCAACCAGGACTACTTGAAAACAATAAACTAAAATAAAAATTCAAGGAAACTCTCTGGAGCTCCAGATAAATGCATCCGGCTCCTTGGGCACATTTTTCTAAACTGAGTCTAGTAGGAGGGGCATAGTGGGGAGCAGCACACACATACACACACTAAAGGTTTTAAAGTGCCAGGCTCCAGTGGACCCGATCTTTACCCCATGGTACTAAAGTACAGATCCCCAGTATCCACTATGACGTAAGTGAAAATAACATTGTGGTGAAGGTCTTATAGGAAGATAAACTAAACTCCTACAGGGATGGGCAGAAGTAATACATAAACTGTACAGGAATTAACAAAATCACATAATGACATAGAACAATCACCCTGCAGACAGCTATGGGCCTCTAAGGGCTAGTTCCAGGAGTGGAGACCAAGGCAGGCAATGCCCCAGGAGAGGTCCGAGCAAACTCTGAGTTAAGTCATTTTGCCCATATCCGTTCGAACTTGGACTCGGTGTTCCAGGCCAAATAGACGCTCAGCAACGCTCATCATTGCTGCTGCGCCATACAGGCGTCCTAGTCGCGCCATACAAATAGAAATACAAATACAAATAGGTTGGCGAAGAAAGGCGTGATAAGGCGCTAGAGGATCCACAGCATGCAATACACAACTTCACCACTGGGTGGTGAATTGTGCCACTAATGAAAACTACATTACAGTGCTTAATAGCAGCGGATGGATATGGAACTACAGAATACTGTACAATGTAGCAAGCCCTGACAAGCAGGCCAGTGCACAGTAAATACAGTAGTTCTTTTTTTAATACAGTAATACTTCAGGCCAGAGTACAAAATCATCTGAACAGCAGGCACCCAGTGAGAATATGCCTTACAACGGAACGTTCCCCTGGTGCGCTGTATAAAATGATCTCTACACTAGGTAGAAATGTGAACCCAGATAAAATTTGCTCAGCATCTCCGACTCACACAAAGAAAAGCACAGCTCAGAGTTATACACAGCTCTTACAATCAGTGATAGTGTTGGGACACACAGCACTATAAAAAACAAAATTACAATGAGCGACATCACTATGTCACTTCAGGTGTCAGTGACCTGTCTTGGTAGCTCTCTTAGCATAGTGGTATCGCCAATGGTTACCATGCCCGTGAGCTACGGTTTAATTCCCACAAAGGACAAGATGTTCTGAAAAACAATTTAGAATACTTTTCGGTTATCAATTTTATGCTGGATATACTGTATGTTATATATTGCAAGTCTCATTTTATTAAACACTGCGACTTGTGCAGTACACATTGTTCAGCAAGCGCTGATCATCAATTTCTGCAGTGTGGTCACACAATGCTAACATGCCTTACAAATGAACGTGGAGCCCCAAGACTGCTGTATAAAGTGAGAACACACTATAACTAAGAATGGCAACACTGAAAAAGTTTGGCTTCCATTTAAATGATTGTGCTTCTCTGACGCACACAACCAGCAATACCTTATATGCATCGCTATGCTAAAAGGACGCACAAGCAGCTTCTGCTAATTTAAAATGTGTGGCATGCCTTTATTCTGTATGCGAGTCCGGTTGTATCTGCATATGAAATGCTACGTTACAATGATTTCCAGGAAAACATTGTAACGTAGCATTTCCTATGCAGATACATCCTCAGCCTCAGACTGAATACAGGCATGCCATATACCATTTAAATCAGCAGAGTCTGCTCATGCATCATATTTGCATAGTAATGCGTATAAGATGCAAAATTTGCAGTGTGTAATTAAATTGTTATCGTCTTAAGGCTTGTTAAACATACATTACAGTATATCCACCATAATATAACATGCTACTTTACAGTGTTCAGTGCATCTGAGATGGAAAAAGCATCTAAAGTAGTTCTTAAACTACAAGCATCATTTCACTTTACAATGGAGACGTCACACATCTGCAATGGCGGTTTTGAAAAGAGACACCTGCTAGACCAGTATTGCACCCGCCGGAGACTCAATTCATTACATTGTCACTGAATACGCCACGCTACGACCAGGCGCAGGGAAGCGTAATGCGACTAGTGTTTCACACTACACGTCACACGGAGAATAGATGAGCGTGGCTACATGTATGTAGTGTTCCTTTTAGGCTGTTTCAGCAGGGTGCTGCACCCTGCCCATTTTTGAAATGTGAAAAAGCACCCTGCCCTTTTTCAGTGCACCCTGCAGGACCATAAATCATCCCCTTGTATACAGAATGCAACAGTCAGAGTGCATGTTCCAGTGTTATTGTCTACTCCCTGCCCACCTCTGAGATTGGAACACAATGTCTATCCTTAGCGAACTGGATGTCATTGTCAGAGGAGGGACTGTAAATGGCATCACTGCTGTGGCTGCCTGCATAACACTGCACTCTGATAAAGAGGGAAAGAACAGGGTAAGCAGTGAGCATGTACTGCCTACAGTATTTCGGCCTAGTAGAACACTTTTTTTTTTTTTTTTACCTATATATTTTAACCCTCTGCTTAACTTTTCTGTTTTATAACACATACGGATTATAACCACTTCAGCACTGGAGGATACATTTCTAATTATCTACTTATGTATATGCTACAGCCAATCTTTCAAGAAGACTGGACACATATAGTATGTTTCTCAGTACAGATGTTGGGTGTTACATGGGTGTCTTATATGTATATAGGGGTATATAATATACTAAGGGGAAAATGTATGTACAAAAACTATAAACATATGCACTATGCTTTGTGTGCAAAGCGTCACATCAAAAATGTGCCCTTCAAAATAAAAATGTGCCCTCCTCAATGATCAGCACCCTGCCCTTAAAAAATCCTAGAGTGAACACTATGTATGTATGTTTTTCATGTACAACAGTAGTTGAAACTTAGGAAAGCCTTAGGGCAGTACGGATGGTGTAATGGTTAGCATTACTGCCTCACAGCACTGAGGTCATGAGTTCAATTCCTACCATGGCCCTAACTGTGTGGAGTTTGTATATTCTCCCCGTGCTTGCGTGGGTTTCCTCCAGGTACTCCGGTTTCCTCCCACAATCCAAAAATATACTGGTAGGTTAATTGGCTCCCAACAAAATTAACCCTAGTGTGAATGTGTGTGCGTGAATATGTGATAGGGAATATAGAGTGTAAGCTCCACTGAAGCAGGGACTGATGTGAATGGCCAAATATATCTCTGTAAAGCGCTGCGGAATATGTGTGCGCTATATAAGTAACTGGTAATAAATAAATAAATAAAGCCAGGCATGGTATTTCTTTCCCAATGAGGCTATCCAGTAGCGAACAATACAAACTGGCTACCATGCATGCATTGAGAAAATATTAATGAGTATATTTAACTTATAGGTATTCATTTATTATCCCCAGTGTGCACACAATAATACAGCTGGAGAGAACCCCATGGAGGTGACCACTCGAATTATACTATCCCAGAAGACTTTTACCTTACATATATAAGGGCAGATGTAACAAATAAATAACAAATAAATTATTTCTAGGACCATAGCATATACATCATCGATAAATAGCAAGCATATAGAGTACACACATGTTGTTACAGTTTTAAAGAGTACAGTCAACAGTAGTAATCACCAAAAAGCAAGCTATAAATCAAATGCTCAAAGCATATCTCAGATCCACAACAGGAACCAGATTTTAGTTATGTGAACCATGACCAGCCAGGAGATGCAGGGAATCAGTCTTTAGCCATTTGTCTGCAACCCAGCAAGTGGCAGTCAAGCCACAAGGCAGCTCTTTTGAAAACTGAAAGAATTTGGTTTAATCTTTAGAGGGAAATGGCATAGCGCAGAGGTACTAAAACACAGTCCTCAAGGCACCCCAACTTTCCAAGTTTAATGTATATTGAAGCTCAGCAGCACAGATGGTTAAACCAAATTGACTGAGTTGCTAATTAAGTCAACTGTGGCCAAGCATGGATATACTTAAAATGTCGACCTCTGGGGTACCTTGAGGACCACGTTTGAGAACCTCTGACAAAGCGAATGGAACGTTGAATTCACATAAACATCTCTTTATAGTCAGGAATTGATCTTTCTCCTGCACACAATGGACACGTCTGCACATCAATACAAAAAAATGACCCTCCATGTCACTTTACATTGCACAGCAACAATTTGGGAATCTAAAGGTGCCCACTCACACCTACAGAGGGAATACAGAAGTTTACAAAGTGAAGATACGCGTCTCAGCTTCACCAACCCTGTTACGTATGCATTGTAAATCTAGATATATAATAGATAGCTCAAACTGCACATCTCCAATCCGATCTGCTAAGCGCTTTTCACTGGGAGTCACAGCATCCAGAACCTGCAACAGGGTGATATCAGAGGTGGAAGCATCACAGAAGCCAAAGCAGGTGGGGGTATTTGAGAGGGTGGGACTGCAGAATTGTCCTCATGTGGAGACTGGGATGCAGAGGTGCACGCTTAGCACTTCAATTTGACAGCCATCAAGGCATGGTGCATTTTGTCCATAACAGGAGTGTCAAACAACTTTGAAAAAACAGCATGGAGAATTGGTGAGATATCAGGAACACTACAGCAGAAATGAAGAGAAGGGTGCTGAATTAAGATGTCGTCCGCAGCATAGGGAAGAGAAAGAGGACACTGAGGCAGGAGGAACAGCCAGACCAGAGCTGTAAACGGGAGCTTCAGGAGGAAGTAAGCTGGAGGCAGACACTGACAGCTACCCTAAGCGGGTAAAGCAGCACAATTTGGCGGATTTAGGACCGATTGGCATGCTGTGGGACACATGGTGCACAGCAGACACAGGCGTCCTGGGGATAACGAGATGAAAAAATGGAGCACCTGACAAATGCGCAAAGATGGCTGCCTAAACTGTATCCACCAAGAAGGGGTGTCTCCCACTCCCCAAAAAGCAGACTTCTATGTAAAATTAGGTGGTAACAGTATTGGGCGCCTTGAATTCAAGTACTAATAAGGAATGTACCCCACTATTTGATATATGGGTGTTGCGTGATTGTGAACTCACACATTTGTTCATTGCTTAATTTGTCATTTGGGTTTGGCGCCCAATACTGTTACCACCTAATTTTACATAGAAGTCCTGGGGATAACGCCTAGACAGAAGATTCCAGGACAGCTGGAAACAGGCCAAAGTGCTCCCACACATGCACCACACCGACTGAAGGCTAAAATCACTGCAGGGCAGCATTCACCATTCAGGATCACAAAATTGTATAGTGAAGATGAAGAGTGTGTGCGTGCTACTGCATGTCCGCCGGGGACCATGCCTCCCCCTCCCCTATTGTTACATTTGACCAATAAGTCAAATTTACAGAAAATCTTTGTTGGGAACAGCTGGTATAATGCGATGAGCTCTGAATTAACCTTAGAAGCACAATACAGTACATACAGACAGAGAGCACAGCTAGCTATGAAAGTCAACAGAAATGGGGAAAATAAACCCCTATAAACAACTACATTATTATAATGACCCATTACTCACAAATAACATACATTATATAATATTGCATCATATTACATAAATTATCTATGCAATTATCACAGAGAAAGTACCTAGATAAGATAAAAGACAGAAAAGAATCATTGCAGGGAATGCTCCTTTAAATCAAAGCAGGTATCTTTCCAAACAACATGGGCCCTCATTCCGAGTTGATCGCTAGCTGCCGTTGTTCGCAGCGCTGCGATCAGGCTAAAAATCGGCATTTCTGCGCATGCATACGGGCCGCAATGCGCACGCGCGACGTAGTTTCACACAAGGCTGAGCGACGCTTTTCAGTCGTTCTGCTGATCGGTGAGTGATTGACAGGAAGTGGGTGTTTCTGGGTGGTAACTGAGCGTTTTCCGGGAGTGTGCTAAAAAACGCAGGCGTGTCAGGTAAAAACACAGACGTGCCTGGGGAAACGGGAGAGTGGCTGGCCGAACGCAGGGCGTGTTTGTGACGTCAATGCAGGAACTAAACAGACTGAAGTGATCGCAAGGAAGGAGTAGTTTTGAAGCTACTCTGAAAGTGCTAGAAAAAATTTCAGCACTATTCTGCTAACCTTTCGTTCACACTTCTGCTAAGCTAAGATACACTCACAGAGGGCGGCGGCTTAGCGTTTGCACTGCTGCTAAAAGCAGCTAGCGAGCGATCAACTCGGAATGAGGGCCAGGGACCACAGCTGAAACCGCACACTCACTCATTAGAATAGTCCAACATTATCATTTGGAAGAACTGGGACAATGGAGTTACAGGTAGTAAATTAAACCAGACATTTTAATGAAACATCTAGGATGGGATGCAGCAACTTTAAATTGTGGCCAAACCTCAGAAAACTGCAGTTTTTGGAGGTTTGGTCATTTAGCGCATATGCACCAAGCCCCGAAATGCGATAGATTCCAGGACTTGGATGCAATGGCCAAGGTCATCAGAAGAGGTGCGAGAAAACAGGATTTTGGTACCAACCGGTAAATCCCTTTCTCCAATTCCACAGGAAACACTGGAGTGCTCTTTACAATGGGTATAGAGTGTGTGCTAACCAGGAGCTGGCACTTTAAGAATGTGTAAGTGTGACTAGCTCCTCCCCCTCTATACTCCTCCTACAAGCCAGTCTTCGTAAACCGCACCTGAGGAGAGCTGGAAGAATAAACTTCAAAGGAGGAGTGAAACAAGTACACACAACAAACACAATACACAAGAGGTGTGAAACATAAGGAAACAGTCAAAAGCAGGAAGGAACCACGGGAGCGGGCGTCTAGTGTCCCCTGTGGAATTGGAGAAAGGGATTTACTGGTAAATACCAAAATCCTGATTTTAGTAGAGCTCCCATCACGGGCGGGAGAGCGCTGAGAACCATGCAAAACAGTATGGCCATATTGCGAAACAGAGGCTGCGAACCTATCAAATCGGTAAAACCGGACAAAAGTATGCAGGCCGGACCCAGCAACTGGTCGGCTAAGTTGATACATGGAAACCTTGCGGGCAACCACTCGGAGGCTCACTGGATAAGGCCACATAGGCCTGTCTGATGGCAACGCGTATCCATCGTGCAAGCATATGCTTTGATGCCGGCCAACCAGGCCAGGCAGCATTATAAAGGACTTGAGAGTCTGATTTCCTCAGAGAAGTGGTCCTGTGCATATAGAGCCTGAGAGCCCTGACAACATCCAGAGATCTAGAAGCAGGAAAGTCTTCTGGAAGAAACGGTACCACAAGAGGTTGTTAAAGTGGAAAGCCGAGACCTTTGAAAGGATCAACATTTCCTTGCGGAGTTCAGCCCTATCTTCCTGGAAGATCAAGAATAGAGGGCAAAAGGGCAGAGCTCTGAGCTCCGACACTTTTCTGGCAGAAGCCAGGGCAAGTAGAAGTACCACTTTCCATGATAGGTACTGTACTTTAACTCCACTTTCTCCAAGGGTTCGAACAGAGGGGACTGTAAGAACGAAATGACAATCACCAAATCCCACTGTGCCGTGGGAGGAACAAAAGTTGGTTGTAAGCAGTCAACCCCCTGAAAAAAGGGTTTAACATCTGGAAGCAAGACCAGTTTCTTCTGGAAGGAGACGGACAACGCAGACACCTGCACCATCCCAGATGTAATCCGGCTGATAAACCTGCATGCAGGAAAAAGGAGCCGTGACATTTTGAAGGTAGTGGGAAACATTCCACGACATACACACCAGAATGCGTAAACATTCCAGATGCGGTGGTAGTGTCTGGAAGTAACTTCTTCCGGTTCTGAGTATTAGTAGGGATGGCTGCTGCTGGAATCACCCTTTACCTTAGGAATGCCCTTTCAACAGCCACGCCGTCAAACGAAGCCGCCTTAAGTCTGGATAGACGAAAGGCCCCTGTTGCAGCAGATCCTCTTGCAGCAGTAGAGGCCACGGATCATCTATCAGAAGCAGACGAAGGCTGGAATACCAAGCTCTGTGCGGCCTTCTCTCCCATGATGCGTTGAAGAAGGCGAGGCAGTAAAAGGAATGGTGGAAACAGGTAGACAAATCAGAACCGCCAGGATGACGCGAGTGCATCTACCGTTACGGCTGTCGGATCCCTTGTTCGAGAACAATACAGTGGCAGTTGATGATTTTGTCTGGACGCCATAAGGTCAACTTGTGGAATGCCCCACCGATGGACCAGATGTCAAGACACCTAATGATGAGCCCACTTACCGGGATGCATGTCCTGATGACTTAGGTAGTCGGCATCTCAATTTGCACTGCCAGGAATGAATCATGCCTATATCGCCACTGTTCTTCTGCCCAGAGAAAGATGCGGCTTACCACCCATATAGCCGCTCAACTTCTGGTACCACCTTGTCAGTTTATGTAGGTCACAGCCATGGTGTCCTCCGACTGGACTCGGACAGCTTGGCCCCACAACAAGTGATGTGCTAGCTGTAGAGCCTAGAACACTGCCTGTCATTCCAAGATGCTTATAGGCAGTGTTGCTTCCTGGGTGTCTTGAGTCACTGCCTCCCACCCTCGCAGTCCTGCTTCTGTGGTGAGGAAAGTCCAATCCCACACCCTGAACCTCTAGTCCCGTAGGTGAGATGAGGTCAACCACCAGAGTAGAGATATCCGAATTCTAGGGGCTAAAGTCACTCTCTGGTGAAGCAACAAGTGGGATCCCGACAACTGAGATAGGAGATCCAGCTGAAAAGGTCAAGAGTGGAAACGGGCATATGGAATTGCTTCTATGGCCACCATCTTCCTCCCGAGTAGTCGTATGCAGAAATGTACAGACACTTGCCTGTGTTGTAGGCCCAATCAAACCCTATCCTGAATGGCTTTCACATTGTCCTGAGGGATGAAGATCCTCTGTCTCACCATGTCCCGGATCATAGCCAGAAACTGAAGTCGCTGCGTCAGTTGTAGATTGGACTTTGGAAAAGTCAGGATCCACCCATGTCATATGAGGAGCCTGTGAGTCACTCCTTTGTTCTGGAATAATTGGTTTCTGTAAGAAGCCTTCCAGGTAGGGAATGTGTCCTTAGGAGTGTCATAATTATCGCCATGACCTTTGTGAACCCCCTGGGGGACGTGGTAGGCCGAAGGGTAAGGCCTGGAACTGATGATTTGAGTCCCGAATGGCAAGTCGCCGATACATCTGGTGAGGTGGCCAGACGTGTATGTGCAGGTAAGCGTCCTTGATGTCCAAGAACACTAGAAACACCTTTTCCTCTATTCATGCAATGACTAAATGACAGGATTGTTTCCTGTACTTGGAAAAAAAACTCTAAAAAAGGATAGAGATCCTTTATGTTCAGAATAGGTCTGACCAAGCCGTCCGGCTTCGAAACCACTAATAAACTGGAGTAGAACACGTTTTAGCTGATGTGTAGGGACTGGTACAAACACTCATGCTGTCAGGAGTTTGACTATAGCCTCCTGTATAACGACATGCCTGTCATCTGAAGCTGGCAAACCGGTGGTAAAAAACCGGAGGAGGTTGGAATCTTAAATCGAGCTTGTACCCCTGAGTGATGAGGTCCCGTAGTCAGGAGATTCTGCCCAAACATCCCAAGACGACCTCCCACCCTGGGGTCCCCCATGTAAGAGGGAAACCCGTCAAGCACTGTGTTTTATGGTGGACATGGGTGTTCTAGAGGGAAGAGATCGCTGTGGCGTTGCCACGTTTTCTGGAGAAAACGCTGATCCTCCTCTGGAACAACCTCTGAATCTTCCAGAGACCCGAAAGGAAGACCTTTGAGTGGCCGGCACAGCTGAGGGGAGAAAAGTAGATTTGCCCCCAGTCGCCTGTGAAATCCACTTGTCCAGGTTGGGCCCGAACAGGATGTCGCCAGTAAATGGTAATTCTTCCACCTCCCTCTTTGATTCTGCATCTGCTTGCCACTGTTGCAACCAGAGAGCTTTGCGGCTGCCACTGCTAAGGTGGAGGCCCTAGAAACAAGATTACATACCACCTTAGATGCCTCACATAGATAAGCAGCTGACTCCTCACTGTGCTCTGCAAAGGTGATAAAATCCTCCTCTGGGGTTCCTGCTCGCAGACCCTCAGCTAGTTGTTTCGCCCAGGCTTCAAAGGCCCTATTGACCTGGCTGCCTAGCAGTGTAGGACGCAGTGTTCCGCCTGCTGCTGTGTTAAAAGGAAATTAATCTTCTACTTTCCTGTCCGATGCCTCCTTGAAGGAGGGACTGGCTGAACTGTCTTTTTGGACAGACGAATCACTGAGGAATCTACTATAGGGGTAGTATTGCATAATTTCCTGCTGTCAGCAGGGAAGGATATGTCGACAAAAGTAGACGGGGCACCTGGAATATTTTATTTGGGTATTTCCTGGCCGCTCTGACTTCCACCTTTAAAACTTAATGCCCTGGGATACAGTCTCCGGTTCCTCTGGGATCTGTTCCTCCCCTGTGTGTGGAAACTCGCCCCTCTAATGGGGGGTATATCCTCGTCCTGTGAATCGTCCGACTGCAGGACAGAGGGTAACAGTCTTAAAAACGAAGTAGGTGGCAGTGCCTTTACCGTATGTGTGTTGTAAAGGCCACTGGGACCTCTTCCATCCTTGAGGGTCATTCCGACCCAATCGCTCGCTGCAGTTTCTGGCAGCGCAGTGATCGGGTCGAAAATGTGCATGCACCGGCGCACGCCAGCCGTCGTTGCCTAGCAATCGCCTCTGAGGCAGGTCGCAGTCGCCGTTTAGGGGGCGCGGTCCGGCCAACGCAGGTGTGGCCGGACCATTGGGGGGGGGTGCGGAGGCTGCGTGACGTCACTCGCAGCCGCTGCGGGCCAGGAAGCGACGAGTAGCTACCGGCCAGCGCGCTAAAGCTGCGCTGGTCGGGAGCTACTGTTGAAGTGCAAAGGTATCGCCGCTGTGCGATGCCTTTGCACTTCTGGGGGGGGGGGGGGGGGCAGCGGCACTGATATGCGGTACAGACTAGCCCTGTGCTGGGCGTCCCCCCGCATGTCAGTGTGAATTATCGTAGCTTTGCTAAAATTAGCACAGCTACGAACAACTCGGAATGACCCCCTTGTCAAGGGAAGTGCTAACCCTCTCTCTTTCATATACTGTAACACCTTTTTTGGAGACTTGCGTCACAGAGGGGGATGGGACCATGGCCTTAGTAAGCCCTTCGACTGACCTTGCTGGGGCCTGAGCCCAGCCCGGTTCTGGGTTTGGGGAGGGGTCAGATTTGTGAGATCTGCAAACCTCCCAAAGAGGCTTCCAGCTCCGCAGACAGGTGTGACATAACAGTTGTGAGCTGCGACGCCCAAACTGGTGTATTCTGCACCTGTGGTGATCTATTGAGCCTTGTTGCTCCTAACCACAAGAATCACATAAAAGGGAACTACAGTATCTGATTGCCCTTTGAGTGAATGTTTCTGCACACCTTATGCAGATGAAAGTCTTCTGTGAAGCCTTAAAGCCCTTTTCCAGCCATGGTAAAACACACTGATATACAAACAGCACTGTAGCTTAGTGGACAGTGTGAGGGGAGAGACTGAGAGTTAAGACAGGCAGGAAAGAAGGGCAGAGGAGGAGGTTAATCACACTAGCCCCAATAAGCGCTGTTAGCAATGCTAAAACGTTAGGTATATTATGGTTGTGTCTATGTTACTTTCGTGATGAGGACATGGAAGTGACATAACGAGGGGGCAGGAGAGAACTTCTGCCCTTACAGCACCTAAATGTTTTCTCCGTTCGTTTGACATTAATTTTTTTTGCTATGCACCATTGGACCCTCGCGTGCTTGCTCCATTCGCCACGCTTCGGGCTCGGTGTCTCGCTCCGCTTCGCTCGCCACAGGTTACTATTCCAAATAGTTTGTGACATGGACCCAGGGGCTTATGGGAAAGGTCCTCTCCTCGAAGGGAAACTAGAGGCTACCGCTATAGTATATGCAGTTACTAAAGTTAAAGTGAAACTCAATTACCTGCAGTTTTACTAAAGTGAAACTCTGTTACATGTACTCTCCTGACAAGACAAAATCTCTACACCATCAGGGCCGACGCTTCCACTAAGCAGCTTTAGGCAGCTGCCTATGGGCGGCGGGACCTGAGGGCGGCCTGATAAGGCTGCCTGGAAGAAAAAAAATCTCTAAAATAGCAGCTTTCTATTGGCGGCATAAGAGCAGAGCAGTGTATGTGACCACACAGCTCCTCAGGGAGTCAGGCACAAGTGACTCCCAGCCTACAGATCAGCATCAGGGAGAGAGGGTGCAACGCTGACAGCCTCAGTCACAGGCACCAAAGAGAAAGGAGGGCAGAGCGTCTTAATTACATTGCGCTGCGCATACACAGTAGCTGTACCCGGCCGTCTACGTCAGCTCCTGGAGAGGTGCAAGTTTGCTGAGTTCTTGCCGCCGGGCAGAGGAGATGAAACTAATCCGAGGTGACTGCAGGTACCAGACACACGCACACAGCAAGCCAGGATGACAGGACTACACAGCCTCGGCACTGCCTTGGCTGAAAAATTAGTATGGGATTGGGGGGGGGTCAGCAGTAGGCTGAAGTTTTGCCTAGGGTGCTAAGAAACCCTGCACCAGCCCTGTACACCATTGTTAGCTCCCAATCTTGTTTAAGGTCTCTCAGTCTCAGCACTGCCTTATACTGTCAGCGCAGTCCTCAGCAGCAGCTCTTAATCGGAGTTGCAGGGACCACTGGAGAGTGCGTCCTCTGTATTTAGTAATGGCCGCCGGCTTCTGCTATACTGTGATAGCCCCGGGGCAGTTGAGAACAAGGAGCTGAACTTCGGCCTTTATCTTCACCCCCCCCCCCCAACCCCGCTATGGCGCTCTTTTGTGTGGACCGCTGCTGGGACTTCCTAAATCACAGCCATTTGTTTGTGCCTGGCATCCCGCCAATTGGGAGCCTGGTGATATACTCGCAGAGCTGCCGTATGCTGGCCGGTAGTGACTGTGGTTAGGGGGGCTGAGACGCAAACCGGCATGCAGCGGCATTCTGTGCTACCCCAGAGACAGTGGTCTCTGAGCCGAGGACCCCTGAGCGAACCGCGAGCAGTTGCGGAGGAGCCCCACCCCGGCAGCTCCATCGTCGCAGACAGACAGGGGCAGTCACTGCCTGTCATCTCCTCTTTCTTGGCTGCAGAGTCTCTGACTAACATTAAAAAAACTTTTGTATTTGGGGAGAAGCCCAGGATGTGACCAGCTCCCTCGGGCATTAAACTAAGGCTGGCTTGTAGGAGGGGTATAGACGGGGAGGAGCTAGTCACACTTCTAAATTCTCAAAGTGCCAGCTCCCGGTTAGCACACCCTCTATACCCATTGTAAATCTATACGCCCATTGCTATAGGAGCCCATCAGGGGGCGCAGAAAACAATTGAGTCAGCCCTCTAGAATCAAGTCTTCACAGGTGTATACGCGTGCTTGTGCTTTCTTTGCTAGTGCAGAGCTGCTCCATGCAAGATGCTCCACACAAATTGGCAGAGAACTCACATCGTTCCCAGAATCTAAGGGCCCTACACACTAGAAGACATGACCAATGTGAAAGATGAGCAATTTCCCTTGAACTTCCCAGAGCCCTGACAAACTAAATTGATTGTACACATTAAGCAATTTTTCAAACAATTTGAAAGATGAACGATATCTTTGGAATTGGCACCTTATTTACATATTTTAATAATGGGGAGGCATTTCTGGGTGTGCGGGCAGGGTTGTAGAAGGGGGAACCAATTAAGTTTTTTCCCCTCACTACCCCACCAACTTAATAAAAAATTCATTATAATGGGTTCGTAAATAAGTATAAATAATATATATATATATATATATATATATATTATTTATGAACTCATTATAATGAATTCTTTATTAAGTTGGTGGCACAGTGGATGAAAAAAATCTTCATTGGTGGGGCAGTGAGAGAAATTATCACATAAGACGGACGGAAAGCCCAGCGGTAAGGAGACTGAGCTGCGTGCGGTTCCAGTCAGCGGTTGAATATCGCTCATCGCGGCTCTGTACACATAAGTGACATTGAGCATGCTGCCGACCTCCAATCAACGAGCGCGGGTGCGCGCATTGTTGATTGGTAGGGCCATACACACTAGACACTGTAAACAATATATCGTTCACAATCGTCGTTATCGTCCATATCGGCCAGAATAGTCGCCTAGTGTGTATGGTCCTTTACTTCATATCACAATCTTCAAGGACAAATTAAATAATTAAATTTTCAATAGACAACATTTTAATCAGAGTTTTAGGTACATTGAAATGGTCATCAAAAGTTTAGTTTCCAAGCAAGAGACAAAAGCTCTTTGTAATACAAATACATGGGTCCCGCTTTTCCTTATACTATTCATGCTAAGAAAAATATAATTATGACCAGAGAGATGCAGTTAGTTCAGCGGACAACAAATGAAGGGAGCAGTTTCAGTGTGGTGCATTAATATAGGTACTGGATGAAGCATTATGGCTGAATGCAGCCTGCTCTCTACTTACTATTCTGGTTACAGTGGAACACATTGCTGTTTATGCATCCCTGGATTTAACTGGAGTTCCCCAAGCAGTTTTCATGATATGAAGGAATTATTTTGTAAATATGGAAATTGCAGAATAATAAATATGCATATAGAAAGCAGGAACTTTCCCTGGCAGTCACTAAGATGTAAAATGATATCTAGGAAAGACTGGTCACAGACATCAATAGTATTAATATCAATTATAATCAATATACAAAACACAAGTGTTACTCCCTAAGGAGAACAGATGTTAGCACTGCGGTAACACAGTCACAGGACCAGAGACTGCTTTCATCAATATTAACTTTTAAAGCACACCAATGAGACATAAAGTGTTATGGAGAACAGTTACAGATGTATCCACTTAAATCTAGCCTCACTGCCGAGGTGTAACTTGGTAGCGCTGAGCATCTTTAAGTGCGACTTTTTCCATTAATATGTGTCTTATTTTCAAAATAACGCTCAAGCAGCTTCTGTTTATTAAAGTGATATGTGGCATGCCTATATGCTGTGTGCGACAGAGTCTGTGTCTGCATACAAAATGATATGCAACTGTTTTCCTAGAAAACACTGTAACGTAGCATTTTGTATGCAGATACAGCCGCAGTCACACAGAATATAGGCATGCTGCATATTATTTAATCAACAGTCTGCTTGTAATGGGTAAAACAAATCTTGCATTTTGTATTTATTAAACACTTGTTAAAAGGTAAGTAAACCTTGTATGTTTTTCTTATTACACCCCTGGGTGTTACAGTATGATCCCCCTTAATACTGTAGAAGATTCTAATGTGCCTCTTGGATTTCGATTTCAGGACCTGGGGGGTCATTCCGACCTGATCGCACGCTAGCTATCTTATGCAGCGCTGCGATCAGGTCAGGTCAGGTCAAAATTCAGCAAACCTGCGCATGCACCACAATGCGCAGGCGCTTTGTACGGGTACAAAGCGGATTGGTGCTGAGCGATGGATTTAACGAAGAATCCATTCGCACAGCCAATCGCAAGAAGATTGACAGGCAGAAGGCGTTTATGGGTGTCAACTGAAAGTTTCCAGGGAGTGGGTGGAAAAACGCAGGCGTGTCCAAACGTTTGCAGGGCGGGTGTCGGACGTCAATTTCGGGACCGGACAGGCTGAAGTGATCGCAGCGGCTGAGTAAGTTCAGACCTACTCAGAAACTGCACAAACTGTTTTTGTACCACTCGGATGCACAAGGCGTTCGCATACTTGCAAAGCGAAAATACACTCCCCCACAGGCGGCGACTATCTGATCGCAGCGCTGCAAAAAATAGGATTTTAATACCTACCGGTAAATCCTTTTCTCCTAGTCCGTAGAGGATGCTGGGAACTCCAAAAGGACCGTGGGGTATAAACGGGATCCGCAGGAGACATGGGCACACTATAAGACTTTGAATGGGTATGAACTGGCTCCTCCCTCTATGCCCCTCCTCCAGACCTCAGTAATAGGAACTGTGCCCAGGGAGACGGACATTTTGAGGAAAAGGATTTTTGTTAAACTAAGGGTGAGATACATACCAGCTCACACCACAACACACCGTACAACTGGATTAGCAGGAATACCAGATAACAGTATGAACGAAAAACAGCAACAAGCTGAACATAACCGATACACAACCTTCGTGTAACCGAAAACAACAACTAACAATACAACTGCAAGTAACAGTACGCACTGGGATGGGCGCCCAGCATCCTCTACGGACTAGAAGAAAAGGATTTACCGGTAGGTATTAAAATCCTATTTTCTCTTACGTCCTAGAGGATGCTGGGGACTCCAAAAGGACCATGGGGTCTATACCAAAGCTCCAGACCGGGCGGGAGAGTGCGGACGACTCTGCAGCACCGATTGAGCAAACATGAGGTCCTCATCAACCAGGGTATCAAACTTGTAGAACTTAGGAAAAGTGTTTGAACCCGACCACGTAGCTGCTCGGCAAAACAGCCGCCCAAGATGAGCCCACCTTCCTGGTAGAATGGGCCTTCACTGACTTCGGCACCGGCAATCCAGCCGTAGTATGAGCGTGCTGAATCGTATTACAAATCCAGCGTACAATAGTCTGCTTGGAAGCAGGATTTCCAATCTTGTTGGAAGCATACAGGACAAACAGAGCATCCGTTTTCCTAACAAGAGCCGATCTGGCGACATAAAGTTTCAAAGCTCTTACGACATCGAGAGATTTTGGCACCGCCACGGCATCCGTAGCCACAGGCACCACAATAGGTTAATTTATGTGAAACGAAGAAACCACCTTCGGCAGAAATTGTTGACGAGTCCTCAATTCCGCTCTATCCACATGGAAAATCAAATATGGGCTCTTGTGAGACAAAGCCGCCAATTCCGACACCCGTCTGGCGGACGCCAAGGCCAAAAGCATGACCACTTTCCAAGTGAGAAATTTCAACTCAACCTTTCGCAAAGGTTCAAACCAGTGAGACATAAGAAATTGCAACACCACGTCAAGATCCCACGGTGCCACGGGTGGCACAAACGGAGGATGGATATGCAGCACTCCCTTCACGAAAGTCTGAACTTCAGGAAGGGCAGCCAATTCTTTTTGAAAGAAAATAGATAAAGCCGAAATCTGCACTTTGATGGAACCCAATTTCAGGCCTGCATCCACGCCTGCCTCCAAAAAATGGAGGAAACGACCCAGCTGAAACTCCTCCGCAGGAGCTTTCTTGGCTTCACACCACGACACATATTTTCTCCAAATACGGTGATAATGCTTTGCCGTGACCTCCTTTCTAGCCTTAAGGAGAGTGGGGATGACTTCCCCGAGAATACCCTTTCGAGCTAGGATTTGACGTTCAACCTCCACGCCGTCAAACGCAGCCTCGGTAAGTCCTGAAATACGCATGGTCCCTGCAGTAACAGGTCCTCTCTGAGAGGAAGCGGCCAACGATCTTCTATGAGCAACTCCTGAAGATCCGGATACCAGGCCCCCCGTGGCCAATCTGGAACGACGAGTACTGCCGGAACCCTTGTTCGTCTTATGATCCTCAACACTTTTGGAATGAGAGGAAGTGGAGGGAACACATATACCGACTGAAACACCCACGGAGTTACCAGGGCGTCCACTGCACTGGCTTGGGGGTCCCTTGACCTGGAACAATACCTCGGAAGCTTCTTGTTGAGGCGAGACGCCATCATGTCTATGTGAGGAATTCCCCAATGCCTTGTCACTTCTGCAAATACCTCTTGATGAAGAGCCCACTCTCCTGGATGGAGATCGTGTCTGCTGAGGAAGTCTGCTTCCCAGTTGTCAATGCCCGGATGGAAGACTGCTGACAGAGCGCTCACGTGCTTTTCCGCTCTGCTATTTGTTCCGCCCTGGCGGTTTATGTACGCCACCGCTGTTATGTTGTCCGACTGAATCAGGACAGGTAGACCTCGAAGAAAGTGTTCCGCTTGCAGAAGGCCGTTGTAAATGGCTCTTAACTCCAGAACGTTTATGTGGAGACAAGTTTCCTGGCTTGACCATTTTCCCTGGAAACTTCTTCCTAGTGTGACTGCTCCCCAGCCTCGGAGACTTGCATCCGTGGTCAGCAGGACCCAATCCTGGATTCCGAACCTGCGTCCCTCTAGAAGGTAAGAACTTTGCAGCCACCACAGGAGAGAAATTCTGGTCCTGGAAGATAGACTTATTTTCCGGTGCATGTGCAGGTGAGACCCGGACCATTTGTCCAGCAGGTCTCACTGAAACACCCGGGCATGAAACCTGCCAAACGGAATAGCTTCGTAAGCCGCAACCATCTTCCCTAGCACTTGAGTGCATTGATGAATCGACACTCTTGCCGGTTTCAGAATCTCCTTGACCATGCATTGGATTTCCAGAGCTTTTTCCGCTGGGAAGAAACACTCTTTGCAGTTCCGTGTCCAGGATCATGCCCAAGAAAGGCAGCCGAGTTGTCGGAATCAACTGAGACTTTGGCAAATTTAGAATCCAACCTTGATGTTGCAGAACCGTCAGGGAGAGTTCCACATATCTTAGCAACTGCTCCTTCGATCTCGCCTTTATCAGGAGATCGTCCAAGTACGGGATAATTGTGACACCTTGCTTGCGTAGGAGTACCATCAGTTCCGCCATCACTTTGGTGAAGACCCTCGGGGCCGTGGAAAGCCCAAACGGCAACGTCTGAAATTGGTAATGATAATCCTGCACCGCAAATCTCAGGAAAGCTTGATGTGGAGGATATATTGGGACGTGTAAGTAGGCATCCTTTATGTCGAGTGACGCCATAAATCCACCCCTTCTAGACAGGAGATCACTGCTCGAAGAGATTCCATCTTGAACTTGAAAGTTTTCAAATACAGATTGAGGGATTTTAGGTTCAGGATCGGTCTGACCGAGCCGTCCGGCTTTGGTACGACAAAGAGGCTCGAATAAAACCCTTCTCCCCGTTGGGACGGGGGTACCGGGACAATGACACAGGTTTTGTATCGCAGCACGCACTACTTCCCTTTCTGGGATAGAAACTGGCAAGGCTGATTTGAAAAATCGGTGGGGGGGGCACCTCCTGAAACTCCAGTTTGTACCCTTGGGACACTATGTCTAACACCCAAGGATCTAGGCCCAAGTGAAACCAGACCTGACTGAAGAGTCTGAGACACGCGCCCCCACCGGCAAGGACTCCCGTAGGGTAGCCCCAGCGTCATGCGGTGGACTTGGCAGATGCCGGGGAGGACTTTTGGTCCTGGGAGCCTGACACAGCAGGCAACCTTTTTCCCCTTCCTCTACCTTTTGAATCAAGGAAGGACGAGAATCTTCCTTTTTTGCATTTATTAGGCCGAAATGACTGCATCTGATAATGGGGTGCCTTTTTCTGTCTTGCTGGAACATAAGGAAGAAAAGATGATTTACCCGCTGTGACGGTAGACACCAGGTCAGCGAGGCCGTCACCAAACAAGACACTACCTTTATAAGGGAGAGCTTCCATAGCTTTCTTGGAGTCGGCATCAGCATTCCATTGATGAATCCACAGCGCTCTCCTGCCCGAGACTGCCATGGCATTGGCCCTTGTTCCTAAGAGGCCAATATCCCTCGCCGCATCCTTTAGGTAAGCTGCAGCGCCCCTGATATAACCGAGAGTCAAAAGAATGTTATCCCTATCCAGGGTATCCATGTCAGATGCCAAATTATCAGCCCACTTAGCAATAGCACTACTCACCCATGCCGACGCCACGGCAGGCCTGAGTGCACCCGTAGTGACATAAATGGCCTTTAATGTCGTTTCCTGCTTACGATCCGCAGGATCCTTGAGGGCAGCAGTGTCGGGAGACGGAAGCACCACCTTCTTGGACAGCCGGGACAGGGGCTTGTCCACATTGGGAGATGACTCCCACTTTTCCCTGTCGTCAGAGGGGAAAGGATATGCCATAAAAATTCTCTTGGGAATCTGCCACCTTTTGTCAGGCGATTCCCAAGCTTTTTCACAAAGAGCATTCAGTTCATGAGAGGGGGTAAACGTCACCACAGGCCTTTTCCCCTTATATAAACAAACCCTTGCATCTGGAACAGCACACACTTCAGAAATATGTAAAACATCTTTAATTGCCACAATCATGTACTGAATACTCTTAACCACTTTTTGATGTAAACTGGCCTCACTAAAGTCGACACTGGAATCAGAGTCCGTGTCGGTATCAGAATCCGCCATCTGGGTAAATTAACGCTTTTGTGACCCTGAGGGGGCCTGTACCTGGGATAAGGCGTCCTCCATGGATTTTCTCCATGTTTGTGTCTGAGAATCAGATTTATCCAGCCTCTTAGACAATAACGCCACATTTGCATTCAATGTACTCAACATGGCCATCCAATCAGCAGTCGGCGGTGTCGACAGAGTCACTTCCAAATCTTTCTCTGCGCCCCCAGTAACCTCCTCCGGGGAGGAGCACTCAGCCTCAGACATGTCGACACACCGTACCGACATACACACACTCACAATGGCAATAGGGGACAGACCCACAGAGAAGCCTGTTAGAGAGAACACAGAGGGAGTATACCAGCTCACAACCCAGCGCCCATATACTACAGAAAAAATATATGATCACTGCGCTGTTTAATAGCACCAAATCACTGTGTGTCCCCCCCCCCCCTCCTGCCCGTATTGCTCCCTGTACTTGCTAAGGAGAGTGGAGGTCCGGGCCAGCGTCTATGCAGTGTCTGTGGAGAGAGAAAAATGGCGCTGGTAAGCTGTGAGGACTAAGCCACGCCCCCTCCCGGCGCGCTGTAGTCCCGCTCAATTTTAAATATTTATACTGGCGGGGTCTTATATTTAGTGCCTAGGCACTTATATATGCTCTTTTACCAGTTTATATATCTCCAGTAACTTGCTGCCCAGGGCGCCCCCCCTGCGCCCTGCACCCTGTGAGTGCCGTTGGTGTATGTGTGGGAGCATGGGGCGCAGCACGACCACTGCGCTGTACCTCCGTTACTGAAGTCTTATGCCGTCACTGAAGTCTTCTTGCTTCTGTATACTCACCCGGCTTCTTTCTTCTGGCTTCTGTGAGGGGGGTGACGGCGCGGCTCCGGGAACAAGCAGCTAGGCACACCAAGTGATCGAACCCTCTGGAGCTAATGGTGTCCAGTAGCCTAAGAAGCAGAGCCTTTAACTCAGAAGAAGTAGGTCTGACTTCTCTCCCCTCACTCCCACGATGCAGGGAGCCTGTAGCCAGCAGGTCTCCCTAAAAATAAAAAACCTAACAAAGTCTTTTCAGAGAAACTCAGTAGAGCTCCCCTAGTGTGTGTCCAGTCTCTCTGGGCACAGAATCTAACTGAGGTCTGGAGGAGGGGCATAGAGGGAGGAGCCAGTTCACACCCATTCAAAGTCTTATAGTGTGCCCATGTCTCCTGCGGATCCCGTCTATACCCCATGGTCCTTTTGGAGTCCCCAGCATCCTCTAGGACGTAAGAGAAAATAGCTAGCGAGCGATCAACTTGGAATGACCCTCCTTGTGTACTTGAGACCAGTGCTCCAGTCAGTTGGTGCAGTTTGTTTAGTGTTTGCTTTTGGTACATATGTGTCCACTTAAAGCTAGCCTCCTTGTACGTTAAATAGCCCTTCTAGTCACACCATGCCGTGGAGTAACTTGGTAGCACCGAGTGTCTTTCCATGCAACTTTGTCCATTAAAATGCGTATTTTTCACATTGTTATGTGAATAGGACACATAGGAAGTTTATGCAGATTAAAATGATATATGACATGCCTATATTCTGCGTATCTGAATACGAAATGCTATGTTACAGTGTTTTTCTAGTAAACAATGTAACGTACCATTTCATATGCAGATACAGTCGCAGACACACAGAATATATTGCGATGACATGGTGTATGTTATGCAGTACTTATCAGCTGGTAACAAGTGATTAAACTTAGTATATTGCACTTATTACACACCTGGGTAACAGGTAACGGAGCCTTGTATAATGTAGTTATATACATGGATAAAAGATAATGGATCCTTTTATTTTGTATTTATTATATAAATAGTAATAGGTAACTAAGCCTTGTATAGTATACTTAGTACACACATGGGTAACAGGAATGAGAGCCTTATGTATTAGAAGTATACAATTGGCAACAGGTAACAAAGCCTTGTATATTGTATGTCACAACTGA
This sequence comes from Pseudophryne corroboree, assembly GCF_028390025.1. Classification (NCBI taxonomy): domain Eukaryota; kingdom Metazoa; phylum Chordata; class Amphibia; order Anura; family Myobatrachidae; genus Pseudophryne; species Pseudophryne corroboree. The sequence continues at coordinate 247,147,560 of NC_086450.1, read as the reverse complement.
GGGCTGAGGCTGACCTGGGAAAGCCTCAGATGTAGGGCCTGGCGTGTAGGTGAACCGGGGAGGTAGTATTGGGTTCCTAGACATACAGGAGATCTAGTACAATTTGCCCGAAGGCGTGACAACGAAGTTGTAAAAAGGTAAAGTCAGTTTTCTTGAACACACAGCTTTAGACACTTTGGATATGCAATAACGTCACAGTAGATGTGCAGTGATAAATTACAGAATGTTATAGAGTCCTTGCCAGAACTGGAGATGGTAAGTCCGTATGCCCCAGCTAACCGCTGAGGAGAGGTATGAACTGGTACTGCCCAGCAGATGGTATACAGAGGCTGGAGTAACACAGATGCACAGAAGTAGATGGTACTTGTTATAATTGCAGAGTGCGCCGGTATGAATGAAAGGTGTGCAGAACTCACCACTGTAGTTTAGAGTCCGATGGTGAGCATCGATGGACGCTGTGGTTCGATGGTAGAATGGTCACAGATGCAGGCGATATGGGAATACCGCTGATAATGTTGAAATAAACTGAAGAAACTGTAGAGCACCACTTGCAGAATACCAGTGACTCGGGAGCACTGTGGAAAGAAGGTAGGCCATGGTACATGCACTGTAAAGTATGGAGAGCGGTGCTGCAGAAGGAGAATTTGGAAACGATACCAGGATACCGCTGGAGGCGAAGCAGGACCAACGTTGTGAGCAGGAAGCCGGTGTCTGATCGAAGAGAGTAACCAGGAGCAATGCTGGAACACTGCAGAAGTCAGGCTGCACCGCAGGATGGAAACAGGTGCGGGTTTCTTAGTGAAGCTGAATCACAGAAGCTGGAATACCTGGAGAAACAAGCAGTAGAATCCACAAGCAGGAGAGACATGTGTACAGGTTAGACAACCAAAGCACTGACGATTATCCAGCCCAGGAGCAGGATATTTATACCAGCTGGGAAGCAGGCATTGGCTGGATAATTAGGCAGAGTCCAGAGTGCAGCGGATAGGTTGTAGAATGACATGTGATGAGGAAAAACATGGCTGCGCCCATGTTTGCATTTGGAGGAAAAGTCTGTTTGTATAATCCATGTGGTAAACAACAGCAATGGCGGCGGAGGCCGCGGAGGGCAGGAGACGCCATTCTTAAAAACAGTGCAACTACACTGTAAGGCTGCCATGACAGCGCTGCGGGATCATTGGAAGAGGCTTGAGGAAATGATATACAGCGCACTGCACGCAGACAGCGCAGATGGAATCCTGTTTTGGAACGCTGGGCCAGTCTCAGGAGACACTTGGAAGGTAAATAATGATGTCCAATTACCCGGATCATGACACTGTACATATCACACACCTAGGTAACCAATAACAAAATTGTGTATATTACACCTATACACTCGGGTACCAGGTAAAGAAGCCTTTTATACTGTACTTATTAACCAAGGCTTGTATATTGTACATACACACGTGTAACAGGTAAAGTACTTTAGGTCTGTACATTATACTAATACACATATGTAAACAGCATTGCATTATACATGGATAATATTACAAATATTTCCTCCTTCTGCACAAATACAGTATATCTTAACAATATCCCTCCACTGTAAAACAGAGGCGCCCGTGTTAACTAGAACCTCTCTCAAAATACACATTTTTTTTAGACCACAGGAACTCCATGACCTATGATAGATAACCCAAGAAAACACGTCTTGAAAATGGCTTCTATGGGCAGTGGCATAACTAGAAATTTTTCTCCCCCAAGCCAGAAAATTCTCTTGCGCGGGGTTTCATGCACTGGGTGACTGCTCATTGCTAGGGGGTAATGCTTGTTGCTAGGGCTGTGCTCCCAGTGCCAGATATTCCCCCACAGTGCCAGGTACACACATGCCCCCAATGCCAAAAATGCCCCCCCCCCCCCCTCCCCAGTGCCAGGCGCACATATACTCCCCAGTGGCACATATGCTCCCCCAGTGCCACATATGCCCCCCCCCCCCCCCCCCAAGTGCCAAATATGCTCCCCCAGTGCCAAATATGCTACCCCCCCCCGTGTCAAATATGCTCCCCCAGTGCCAGGTACAACTACCCCCCCCCCCCCTCCCGCTATTTTGTGAAGGAGGGACATGGAGGGCAGAGCGCACACCTCTCCTGTGTCCCTCCTGCGTCTACGGCGTGTCTGTTAAATGAAGTGCCGGTTCGTGAGCCAATCAAAGCTCACGAACGGGCACTTCATTTAATAGACACGCCGGAGACGCAGGAGGGACACAGGAGAGGTACACGCGCTGTGCCCTCCGTGTCCCTCCTTCACAGCAGAGATCAGTGGCAGCTAGGGCGCCCCGCAGTCCTGCGCTCCCCCAAGCGAGCGCAGTGGCTGCGGACCCCTAGTTACGCCACTGTCTATGGGGAGGAGTATGAGCTAAACTGCCACCAGGGTAGTATCATCCTTTCTATACGACATGCCACAGACCCAATGGTATTTTGCTAGAAAAAAAGTTGTGTGTACACCGAACCTGGGGTGAGGTAACTGTTTTAAGAATCCACAGGGTAGAAGAACAACGAGGTATGTGGGTCCCAGGAGTACAACACAACAAGGATACATGATATATGCAGGATACAAAGGTACACTGACTAAAGCAGAGAAGTATGTGTACTGGATACAAGTGCAGTTATGTTGCCACAGTGCAAAGGGTGAGATAAGTGTCCTGAGAAACCCGGGTTGAAAGTAGGTTTTATAGAGTACTTAAATGTTCTGTAGAATACAACCAGGAGTTGTCTGTTATGCAGAATCCAGATGAGCAGATTGGCTTTGAGCCTCATTGATACAGTGATAGTGAACCATGTACTGTACAGTCATAGCTAGCAACACATATTCAAAACTACTGGCTAGGAAGAAGCCGTTTTGTGTTATTAATCCTATTTTTTAATGCTACAGTGTAATATTGCTTTTTCTATCACAATGCTATCCACTGCAGACATTCTGCAGCATGGCCCTCGCTAAAGACGACATCCCCCGTCAGCCCTGCATGTAAGGCCGACAAAGGATATCGCTAATCAACCAAAGGAGTGCATATCATCAGCGACATAGTGGGTACACACTAGACAATGTGTGCGATATGTGGGTCCGAGTCGCTGGCTCGGACAACCCTATCGACTAGTGTGGACCCAGCTTAAGTTTTGCATATCTAAATGCTTGGTGGACACATCGTCAATGACGCATCAGCAGATGCTCGTTACTAATTTAATTTCAATAGCAGCAGATGCGTGATGACACCTGTAAAGAACAACACCTGTAATGTAAAATGGTATAGAAGACTATATAATGTGACAGGGTTGGCTGGTTTAAACCACCTTAGGGATTTTTTTTTTATAACAGACCAAATATATTTATTTTTATTTTAAAAAAAAAGGTTTTTTTTATTATGCTGTTAGTACAGGCACAGTGCCATGACTTCTTAAAAAAAGCTTATTATACTAAAAAAGGAGATTTATGGTAGACATACCATGGTTAAATCTCTTTCTGCGAGGTAAACTGGATTCATCGGGGTGTGGAGTTGGATCATGATCCGAGGCACCAACAGGCTAAAGCTTTGACTGTTCCCAGGATGCATTGCACCGCCTCCTCTAAAACCCCTCCTCCAGGCACTGGAGCTCAGTTTCGTTAACCAGTCCAATGCAGTAGCAGGTAAAAGAGACGGTAGGTTAGTCACATAAAACCACATTCTCACGACAGGAAAAGGGACTAGCGGCTAATGCCATACAAACCCAAAGAAGCTAAGTGCATCAGGGTGGGCGCCCTGTGGAATCCAGTGTAGCTCGCAGAAAGAGATTTAACCATGGTAAGTATACCATAAATCTCCTTTTCTGCAGGGGGTTACACTGGGATTCTACAGGAAATATATCGGGGAAGTCCTAATGCACAAGAACCCGGCGTCCAAAGGCATAGAACCTGATGAACGTGTTCACTGAGGACCACGTAGCCGCCTTGCACAATTGTTCAGCGAACGCGCCTCGGCCCAACAGACCGAGTAGAATGGGCTTTAATAGCAGCAGGAGCTGGAAAACCAGCCTGTGAATAGGCTAGTACAATCACCATTCTAATACATCTGGCCAAGGTTTGCTTATTCGCAGGCCAGCCATGTTTGTGAAAACCAAAAAGTACAAAAAGGGTATCTGACCTCCTGAGGGCGGCAGTCCTCTCTACGTAAATACGGAGAGCCCGTACCAAGGGGGTCATTCCGAGTTGATAGCTCGTTAGCTGTTTTTAGCAACCGTGCAAACGCTAAGCCGCCGCCCACTGGGAGTGTATCTCAGCTTAGCAGAAGTGCGAACGAAAGGATCGCAGAGCGGCTACAAAAAAATATTGTGCAGATTTAGAGTAGCTCCAGATCTACTCAGCGCTTGCGATCACTTCAGACAAGTCAGTTCCGGATTTGACGTCACAAACACGCCCTACGTTCGGCCAGCCACGCCTGCGTTTTTCCTGGCACGCCTGCGTTTTATCGAACACTCCCTGAAAACGGTCAGTTGACACCCAGAAACGCCCCTTTCCTGTCAATCACTCTGCGGCTGCCATTGCGACAGAAAAGCGTCGCTAGACCTTGTGTAAAAATACATTGTCCGTTGTGAAAGTACGCCGCACGTGCGCACTGCGCCGCATGCGTAGAAGTGCCGCTTTTTCACTTAATCGCTGCGCTGCGAACTTTTTTCACTAGCGATCAACTCGGAATGACCCCCCACATCCAAAGACCGCTCTTTGGAGTACAAACCAGAAGAGATAAAGGCGGGAACCACAATCTGTTGGTTTAGATGAAAAGATGATACCACCTTAGGTAGATAACAAGGGCGAGTTCGAAGAACTGCTCGGTCCCGGTGAAAAATCAGAAAGGGTGGACGACAGGACAAAGCGCCTAAGTCCGACACCCTCCTAGCAGAGGCAATAGCCAGTAAAAATATATAAGACATGTAAGACATTTAATGTCCACAGACTCAAGAGGTTCAAATAAAGACTCTTGCAGGGCATTTAAGACAACAGACAGATCCCATGGAGATACAGGAGGGACACAGGGAGGCTGAATCCATAAAAAACGCCCTGAGTTAAAGAATGAACGTCAGGAAGAGACGCATTTTCCTCTGAAACCACACCGACAATGCAGATATATGATCCTTGAAGGGAGGCCAGAGGAAGGCCCAAATCTATGCCTTGTTGCAGAAAAGCCTAGTAGTTCTGAACGAATGGGCATCATAATTCTTAGAAGCATACCATGTGAAGTGAGACTTCCAGACCCTGTAATAAATCCGTGCAGAAGCCGGTTTGCGGGCCTTCAACATAGTTTGAATAACCGCCTCAGAGAATCCCTTGGCCCTCAGAAGTGAAGCTTCAAGAGCCACGCCGTCAAAGCCAGTCTGGCCAGGATCGGATAGACACAAGGGCACTGAACAGGGAGATCTGGGCGTTGAGGAAGTAAAAGAGGACGCTCTATTGATAAACCCTGCAGATCGGAGAACCAATGTCGTCTGGGCCACGACTAGAAGTAGTATTCCTCTTCCTTGCTTGAACTTCCGTAGTACCCTGGGCAGGAGTGACACTGGAGGGTACACGAACGGCAGCCGAAAGTTCCATGGAAGTGTCCACGAACGCCGCTTGAGGATCCCTTGTCCTTGATCCGAAAACCGGAACCTTGTGATTGTGTCGAGATGCCATCAGGTCTACATCTGGTAGGCCCCACTTGTTCACTAGGAGTTGAAAGACTTCCGGATGAAGACTCCACTCTCTGGCGTGAATGTCTTGACGACTTAGGAAATCCGCTTCCCAGTTGAGGATTTCGGGAATGAACACTGCCGATATTGCTGGCAGATGGCGTTCCGCCCCACGGAGGATTTTTGATACTTCCAGCATTGCCATGCGGCTTCGATTGCCGCCTTGATGATTTATGTATACCGCCGCAGTGGCGTTGTCTGATTGTACTTGAACAGGCCTGTTCTATACTAGAGGCAGGCCAGTGTCAACGCACTGAACACCGCCCGCAATTCCAGAATGTTTATTGGGAGAAGAGACTCCTCCCTGGTCCACCATCCCTGGAGAGAGTGTTGCTCCAACACCATGCCCCAACCCTGCACACTGGCATCCATTGTCAGGAGGACCCAGTTGGAGATCCATAAGGGACGGCCCCTGCTCAACTGTTGGTCCAGCAGCCACCAGCTCAGTGACAGACGAACCTCCGGATTCAAGGAGATCACTTGAGACCTGATCCAATGAGGCAGGCCATCCCACTCGGAAAGGATTAACCTCTGCAGAGGGCGGCAATGAAATTGAGCGTACTCTACCATGTCAAAAACCGACCACCATGAGGCCCAGTACTTGCATTGCCGAGTGTATCGACACTCTTGGGCGAGAGAGGAAACATCTGATCCTGTCCTGAAGTTTCAGAACTTTCCCTGGAGACAAAAACAATGGTTGGCTGTGTGTCCAGTAGTGCCCCCAGGTGCACCGTGCTCCGAGCAGGGACCAGCGAGGACTTTTTCAAGTTGATGAGCCATCCGTGGGCTTGTAGGAATTGGACCATCAGTTCCCGATGACGGATGAGAACCTCTTGGGAGTTTGCCAGGATCAGAAAGTCGTCCAGATACGGCAGGATCCTGATTCCCTGACGGCGAAGAAGAGCCATCACCATGGCCATGACCTTGGTGAAGATCAGAGGAGCCGAGGCCAATCCAAAAGGCAGTGCCTAGAATTGATAATGTAGGTTGCCAGTACCAAACTGCTGATATTGCTGATGCGATATGGCAATAGGTAAGTGCAGGTAAGCATCCTCTATGTCCAGGGATAACAAAGTCTTCGGGTTCCATGGCCAGCACTAGAGCGCGCAGAGTTTCCATACGGAATTTGGATATTCTCACAAACTTGTTTAATGATTTGAGGTTGAGTATAGGCCGGAAGGATCCATTTGGCTTCGGAACTAGAAACAGGGTCAAATAGTAACACTTGCCTACCTGAGAAAGAGGTACTGACACTGCCACTCCTGTATCCAGGAGGGATTGGACAACCAAGTGTAGAGCTTGCGCTTTAAACGGATCCGCAGGGATAACCATTGTGCAAAACTGGCGAGGGAGACGTCTCTTGACAGAGATTGAGAACCCATGAGACACAACTTCCCGCACCCAGGCGTCCGAAGTGGTCTTTAACCAGTCCTGTGCGAACTGCAGAAGTCGGCCTCCCACCCTGGGGTGCCCCGGGGAAGGCCCGCCACGTCATGCAGCAGGCTTGTCTTGTTTGGAAGCAGGCTGATGCGGATACGCCTGACCCTTTGCTTTTCCTGGAGGTTAAAAGGAACAAAAGGTGGTACTCCTAACCTTCAGAACAGAAGGATTAGTATTTGGGAAACACGCAGTAGCAAAGTCAGTTACAATCTTGTTCAGATCCTCCACAAATAGGATGTCTCCTTTAAAAGGAAGCACCCTTAAGGACTTTTTGGAGTCAAGGTCCACCTTCCAGGACCTCAACCACATAATTCAACGAGCCAGGATGGACGTAGTAGATGCCCTGGCCTGCATCAGAGGCCGCCTCCTGAATATAGTGGGAGGCTGTGGTAATATAAGACAGATATTGTCTGGCATTGTAAGAAAAATCCTGAGACAGCTCATCTTCAATTGCCTGAACCCATGCTTCAATACCTTTCGCAGCGCCAGTGAGGGAGTAAATAGACTTCAGGCATCCCTCCACACGCTTATCCGTCAGTTCCTTCAGTGAAGTGACAATGGTGAAAGGCAGAGTAGAGGACATCAAAAGACGGGCGACATTGAGAGTCCACCGGCGGTGGAGTTTCCCACTTGTTACTCAACTCTGCAGGGATAGGATAACGAGCTAGCATCTTTTTAAACAGGGAAAATTTCTTTCCTGGCGACGACCAGGATTCCTAAAGTATGTCAATTAAGTGGTCAGAATGTGGTAAGACTACCTTAGCAAACTTCTGACGTTTGAACTTATCAGGTTTCTTAGACGCAGTAGTTGGCTCAATGTCATCATCTATTTGAAGACTTAACTTGATAGCCTCCACCAGGTCAGGAACATCAACCTGGGTTGTAGGTTACTCATCAGAAGCAACTGTACCAGTGTTTGACAGATCAGTATATTCCCCATCCTCATCGGAAGAATTATCAGAAATATTAGTGGATTATGAGGAAGAAATGGCCCTTTTAGATGACCCCTTGGCCCCAGAGGGGCGTGGGGAAGACTTTTGTCTAACCAAGGATTAATATAATTGTTGTAACTGGGTAGACAGAGTAATCGCCCAGGGCGGATTAACTACAGGGACAATATGTGGCTGCAATGGCAAAGGAGGTCCCACAGGGGGTGCAAGGCATGTCACAAGTGTAATCAACATACTTGAGAATGCTGCCCAAGGTGAGACCTGGCCACTCTGCGCCTGAACCAGCAGCTAAGCGCCTGAACTCAGCGCCTGAACCAGCAGCTAAAACTTCCCCCTCAGGTAAATCCATGGTGCCAGTACTGCAGGATGCAGAAGTGTCCGCGGATTTCCCGCTCTGTGTAGCAGACATTATAGGGAATGTAGCCGTAGGGCGTAACGGTACAATATAGCCAGATAATCACAATATCTGCAAAAAAAAACCCTGTTATACGACAGTAAACACAGGACACAAAACGGATTTAAGCGATATGAGGTTACTGAAACACACAGTAAAAAATACCAAATTGTATATTCCGTGTAACACTATATATATATATATATATATATATATATATACATACATACACATACATATATATATATATATATATATATATATTAAAACGAGATTTGTGGTAAGAACTTCCCATTGTTAAATCTCTTTCTACAAGGTACACTGGGCTCCACAAGGATTAACATCGGGGTATAGAGTAGGAACCAACAGGCTCAAAGCTTTGACTCTTCCCAAGATGCACAGCGCCGCCTCCTCTATAACACCGCCTCCGTGCACAGGAGCTCAGTTTCGTTAACCAGCCCAATGCGGTAGCAGGTACCAGAGACGACAATCGCTCATAGCCAAATACACCACACACTCACTACAGGAGAAGGTGTCAGCGGCTAATGCCACACCAACCCAAAGAAGCTAAGTGCGTCAGGGTGGGCGCCTTATGGAGCCCAGTGTACCTCACATAAAGAGATTTAACAACCATAAATCTCGCTTTCTGCTGCGGGGTACACTGGGCTCCACAAAGATTAAAATCGGGGATGTCCTAAAGCAGTTCCTTATGGGAGGGGATGCACTGTAGTGGGCACAAGAACCCGGCGCCCAAAGGAAGCATCCTGGGAGGCGGAAGTATCGAAGGCATAGAACCTTATGAACGTGTTCACTGAGGACCACGTAGCCGCCTTGCACAATTGTTTAAGGGTCGCAACACGGCGGGCCGCCCAAGAAGGTCCAATAGACCGAGTAGAATGGGCTTTGATGGTAGCAGGAGCTGGAAGACCAGCCTGTACATAAGCATGTGCAATCACCATTCTAATCCATCTGGCCAAGGTCTGTTTGTCAGCAGGCCAGCCACGTTTGTGAAAACCAAACAAGACAAAGAGAGAATCAGATTTCCGAATGGAGGAAGATCTCTTCACATAGATACGGAGAGCCCGTACCACATCCGAAGACCGTTCTTTGGAAGATACCTCAGGAGAATTAAAGGTCAGAAACCACAATCTACTGATTAAGGTGGAAGGAAGACACAGCTTAGACAAATAACCCGGAGGCGTTCTAAGAACCGCACGGTCACAGTGAAAAATCAGATAGGGGGACTTACAGGATAAGGCACCCAAGTCCGAGACCCCCTTAGCTGAAGCAATAGCCAGCAAAAACAAAACCTTAAGGGAAAGCCACTTAAGGTCAGCAGACGCAAGAGGTTCAAACGGAGACTCTTGCAAGGCTTCCAGAACCACAGACAGATCCCAAGGGGCCACAGGTGGCACATAAGGAGGCTGAATCCGCAACATGCCCTGAGTGAATGTATGAACATCAGGTAGGGCAGCAATCTTTATCTGAAACCAAACCGACAAGGCAGAAATGTGAACCTTGAGGGAGGCCAGACGAAGGCATAAGTCCAGGTACTGTTGTAGGAAGGCCAACAGTTTTGCCGTACTAAAATTGAAAACGTCATGATTGTGAGACGCGCACCAAGTAAAGTAAGCATTCCAGACCCTATGGTAAATCCGAGCAGAAGCCGGATTACGGGCCTTCAACATAGTTTGAACGACCACCTCAGAAAAACTTGGCCCTCAAGACGGAAGCTTCAAGAGCCACGCCATCAAAGCCAGACACAAGGACCCTGAACGAGGAGGTCCGGTCGTTGTGGAAGTAGAAGGGGACGATCTAGCGAGAGGCCCTGTAAATCGGAGAACCAGTGCAATCTGGGCCACGCTGGAGCGATCAGAAGTAGGTTTCCTCCTTCTTGCTTGAACTTCCGTATTACTCTGGGCAAGTGTGACACCGGAGGAAACATGTACGGCAGCCAAAAGTTCCATGGAATAGCCAGAGCGTCCACGAACGCTGCTTGAGGATCCCTTGTCCTTGCTCCGAAGACCGGAACCTTGTGATTGTGTCGAGACGCTATCAGGTCCACATCTGGAAGGCCCCACATGTCCAAGAGAATATGAAATACCTCTGGATGGAGGCTCCACTCTTCGGCGTGTACGTCCTGACGACTGAGAAAGTCCGCTTCCCAGTTTAGGACCCCCGGAATGAACACTGCGGATATGGCTGGCAGATGGCGTTCTGCCCATTGAAGAATTCGTGATACTTCCCTCATTGCCATGCGGCTCCGAGTGCCGCCTTGATGATTGCTGGTGGCGTTGTCCGATTGTACTTGAACAGGTCTGTTCTGTATCAAATGCTGGGCCAGGTTCAGTGCATTAAATACTGCCCGCAATTCCAGAATATTTATCGGGAGTAGAGACGCCTCCTCGGTCCACTGACCCTGAAGGGAGTGTTGTTCCAACACCGCGCCCCACCCTCTCAGACTGGCATCCGTCGTCAGCAGGACCTAGTTGGATATCCAGAAGGGATGGCCCCTGCTCAATCGATGGTCCTGAAGCCACCAGCTTAGCGACAGGCGAACCTCCGGAGACAAGGAGATCATGTGAGATCTGATTCGGTGAGGCAGGCCGTCCCACTTGGTCAGAATTAACTTCTGCAGAGAGCGAGAATGGAATTGAGCATACTCCACCATGTCGAGAGCCGACACCATTAGACCTATCACTTGCATTGCCGAATGTATCGACACTTGCGGACCAGATAGGAAGCATCGATTTCCTGTCCTGAGGCTTTAGGACTTTCTCCTGAGACAAGAACAACCACTGGTTGTGAGTGTCCAATAACTTTCCCAGGTGCACCATGCTCCGAGCAGGAACCAGTTGATTAGCCACCCGTGGGCTTTCATGAAATGGACCGTCAGATCTAGATGACACAGGAAAAGTTCTGGGGAATTTGCCAGGATCAACAATTCGTCCAAGTACGGTAGGATCCTGGCCCCTTGACGGCGGAGTACAGCCGTCATTACCGCCATGACTTTGGTGAAAACTCGCTGAGCCGTTGTCAAACCTAAACGTAAACGCCCGAAATTGGTAATGAAGGTTGCCCACCGCAAACCTCAGGTACTGCTGATGAGACACTGCAATAGGAATATGCAGGTAGGCATCCTGTATGTCCAGGGAGAGCATATAGTCCCCAGGCTCCAAGGCCAGAACAATAGAGCGCAGAGTTTCCATACGAAACTTGGAGACCCGCACATACTTGTTCCAGGACTTCAGATTGAGAATGGGCTGCGAGGACCCGTTCAGTTTCAGGACTAGAAAAAGCGGTGGATAGTACCCCTTGCCTCTGAACTAGAGGCACCTGTACTACCACTCCTGTGGTCAGGAGGGAATATACAACCGAATGCTGAGTGTTTGCCTTCACCGGGTCCAGAGGAACATCTGTCAGGCAAAATCGATGAGGGGGACGATTTTTGAAGGGTACGGCGTAACCTCGAGTGACGACTTCCCTTACCCAGGCATCGGAAGTGGTCGTCAACCATTCCTGGGCAAAACCTAGAAGTCGGCCCCCCACCCTGTGATCCCCCAGAGGAAGGCCCGCCCCGTCATGCGGCAGGCTTTTCAGTTGTGGAAGCTGGCTGACGGGCGGCCCAGGCACGCTTCGGTCTGGGCTTGGCAGGTCTGGAAGCACGAGCTTGCTTTGGGTACGCCTGACCTTTTGCTTTTCCTGGAGGACGAAAGGGCCGAGGGAAAGTACTTTTACCTTCTGTGCGGAAGGAGCCGTACTAGAAAGGCAAGCTGTTTTAGCAGTAGCCAGATCAGCCACAATCTTATAGAGGTCTTCTCCAAAGAGAATGTCTCCCTTGAAAGGAAGCACCTCCAGGGTTTTCTTGGAATCCATATCCACCGACCAGGATCTTAACCAAAGGATACACCTGGCCAAGATGAACGTAGTAGCAGCCTTGGCCGCGAGCACCCCGGCATCGGAGGCCGCCTCCTTAAGGTACAGAGAAGCCGTGGTTATATACGAGACATTGTCGAGCATGCTCAGATGCGTTGGAAGGCAGTTCCGCCTCAAGCTCCTGAGCCCACGCCTCAACAGCTTCAGCAGCCCAAGTCGCTGCAATTGTTGGCCTATGCACAGCCCCCGTTAAGGTATAAATCGCTTTTAAACAGCCCTCTACACGTCGATCCGTCGGTTCCTTCAGAGAGGTGACGGTAGTTACTGGCAGAGCAGAGGAAACAACCATACATGCCATGAGAATCTACAGGCGGAGGGGTTTGCCAATTTTTACATACCTCCGCAAAGAGAGGATAGCGAGCCAACAGTCTCTTATTCGGTGTGAATTTTGTCCCCGGATTTTCCCAGGATTCCTGACGTATGTCAACCAGGTGTTCAGAATGAGGTAAAACTTGTTTAACCACCTTCTTACATTTAAACCTATCCAGTTTCTTGGAGACGGTTTCAGGCTCAGGATCATCAGACACCTGAAGAATGAGCCTGATTGCCTCAATCAAATGCCGAACGCAGGGCGTGTTTGTGGCGTCAAATCCGGAACTGAACAGTCTGAAGTGATCGCAATCGCTGAGTAGGTCTGTAGCTACTCTGAAACTGCACAATTTTTTTTTGTAGCCGCGCTGCGATCCTTTCGTTTGCACTTTTGCTAAGCTAAAATACACTCCCAGTGAGAGGCGGCATAGCGTTTGCACGACTGCTAAAAACTGCTAGAGAGCCATCAACTCGGAATGACCCCCTATGTGCACAATATTGGGCAACCTGGTACAAAGTGTAGCAGCAATATACCTAGCAAGAACACTCGGTGAAGTGTGCCTATGATAGCACAGACCGGGTGTTCAAGAGATATAAACTATATGGGGACTATAAATCACAAGTAAAAATACAGTGCCAGTATATCTTGTGATACAATCCTATATTAAACAGAAAGAAAACCTGAAACACTTGGCCCCCTCAGGTATAGCAATATAGTAATAGCCCACTGAGTGAAATACTCTTTAATAAGGCAACCACGCAGCAGCTACATGCATACACACACATATATAGTCACAAGCGTACCATGCAGAAATTGTGTACCATAAAACTGCACTGGACTAGCAATACAAAGTAATACTCAGTATGGCTATATGTGTTAACAATAGATATATCAAAGCAGAGTAAACACTGGATGTATATCACAGGGTGTTTGTACCACACAACCGTGACTGTATGCACTCTTTCTTATCTAACACAGTCCCAGTGACAGGTAGAATACTTAAGTATCCTGTATGAAGCACAGCACTGGCAGTCAGGCGGTTCTAGAGAGGAGGATTTGCCCCAGCAGTCCTAGAAACAGTTCAGCGCAATCTGTGATGGCCGCTGGTCAGGAGTGAGCGAGAGATATGCAGCTCCAGGGCGGGAACATTGCAGAAATGGCGCCCTGGGGCTGGGGGGAGGGGCCTCATGTCAAACCTGCTCCCCCAGCTGGTATCCCCATCGGGCGCTGCGGGCACTGAAAAGCAGGGTTAATATAGTAAAAAAAAAAAAACCAGACGTGTGCCCCTTAAGTGTCCCTGGTGGCTAGTGGAGCGGCTGCCCAGTAATCAGTGTCCACGCCAGCGCGCGCGCGACCCGCCACCTACGGCCGCGCTGGATCGTGGTAAAGTGCAGGCACAGAAGCCCCTTACCTCCCCCGTACCTGCGGCCCCACGATCCGGGAGGACGGCAGCGTGTGTGTGACTGACCGTTTGTGAAGAAACCGGAGCCTCCGCTGCAGTGACCCGGCAACCAGTGCTGGGGGTGACGGAGCCGCAGACAGGAAAGTCTATGAGACTTTGCATGCTGCAGCCCTTGTAGTTCTGTATAAGAATCTTCTTCTTTTCTTGTAACATAAAGCTATGAATTGACTGCCTGAGGCAGCCCCCTGTTAAGTGCCTGCTTACTGCATGGCACCAACTTACAAACTGAGCTCCCTGTGCATGGAGGCGGGTTATAGAGGAGGCCGCACTGAGCATCTTGGGAACAGTCAAAGCTTTGAGCCTGTTGGTGCCTCGGATCAAGATCCTACTCTACAGCCCGATGTTAATCCTTGTGGAGCCCAGTGTACCCCACAGCAGAAAAATGGTTATATAGAAATATGTAACATAAATCAAATCAAAGACGAATAATTACTTATGTTAGAAAACATTAAAACATGCTTGATCAAGGTTTCTAATACAGGATTTTTTACATTAAAACATGAATGCAAAAAAAAAAACCAACCTGCTTTAAACAAAGAAACCTGTTTAAAAAAAAAAAAAAAGTGGTTTTTTTGTGTTGTTTTTTTTTTTAACTAGATTTTTTTTCCAACCCTGTAATGGGATAAGCTTAGTCAGTACTAATGACTCAAGGTCTTCTTTCAGTTGTATACAGAAAATGCTTCCTACAAAAGAAAATAGAGGTACAACAAATTTAAAGTCTAAAATAATCAGGCTCCTTTATGTTGATCATTTAAATAATAAATTTTTTCTATTTTAAAAATCGCATTAAAATAAAATGTATCTGTCTGGGAACACTGCAAGTTAGTGGATAGGATCAGCCAGTAAAATAATATTTTTACTGACATCTAGAATAATGTTTTAAGATAAATGCAGAATTTCTGTAAAAATTCTCACACAGTTATAAATTGTTTCAATGTTTAATGGACTAAACCTTAAAATGAGTCACTGGAGCCAGCAAGTAATTTGCTCTTCACCCATAGGACATGCTTGGTGCGGTCCAATGAACATGTGAAAGACAGATGGATCGAGGGGTTGCATACAGTACGGAAATCAATGACAATCTCACGCCTGGATCGGTCTCTTTAATTAGCCAGCAAGGCCAAGTGGTGCCCAGCAGGTATGGGAATTGTCCAGTGGGTGTATGTGGTATTTTCTGTAACAGAGCAGCAGCCAGGGATGTGCACACAAAGTACCACTTGCCTGTATAAAGTACATACAATATGCTCAAAGGCCAGCGGTAGTGATTTAAATGTCCCTATAATGACAGAAGATGACCTGGGGAGAAAATTACAATGTACATATGAACTAGATCATACAGTGTTTGGAATGAGAAGTTCCAGCACAGAATGCTAATCATTGTGGATGGGAGGAGTAGTATCCCAGTACTGTACATTATCATGAAACCATTATACTGAATAAATACAGCTGTCTGCTCTCATATATTTCTCATATTTTGGATATATCCATTTGTCTACAGTGTGGTAGAATGAGGCCAGGTGTCGCTCGTGAGCCAGTGAAAAGGGGTGTGCTAACACCCAGACCCATAACTAAACATTTTGGTGTCCTGTGCCAGAAAAATAATTGGTGATCCATATTTAAAATAGGGGAGTGGCTTCCTGGGGAAGGAGCGTGGCCACAGAATAGTACCAATTCATATTACACTGCACAGTAGTGTCCACTATAGTGTACACTCTAGGATTTTTTTTAGGGAAGGGTGCATTGAGGAGGGCACATTTTCATTTTGAAGAGCACATTTTTGATGTGACGCTTTGCGCACAAAGCATAGCGCAAATGTTTATAGTTTTTATATATATATTTTCCCCTTAATGTATCATATACCCCTACATACATATAGGACACCCATGTAACGCCCAACATCTGTACTAAGAAAAACACTGTATACTGTATTTCCAGCCTTCTTAAAAGAATGGCTATAGCATATACCTAATAAGTATATAATAATAAAGGTTTCCTGGTGTCTGGGGGGGGGGGGGGGGGTAAAAATAGAGGGGGAGGAGCCTGCCATACTAAGAAAATTTAATGTGCAGGCTCCTATCTGTCACTACCTATTACCATTCGTGAGAGAGGACTCCAGTGTCCCCTATGGTCTGACGGAGAAAAGTAGATAATAATAAAGGTTCCCTCCAGTGCTGAAGTAGTTCTAATCCTTATGAGTTATAAAACAGAAAAGTTAAGCAGTGGCTTAAAATATATAGGTAAAAAATAAGTCTGTTCTACTAGGGAAATACTGTAAGCAGTACATGGTCACTGCTTACCCTGTTCTTTCCCTCTTGATCAGAGTGCTATGTTATGCAGGCAGCCACAGCAGTGATGCCATTTACGGGTCCAGTATGTTTTACCACGTTTCGGGCCCGGTGGCTCGACTCGGTGGTGGGTATACCGGGCAGCAGTCGGGATTCCGGGAGTCTGTTTCATGAACAGCGAGGTCCCGACAACCGCCATTTTAACTGCATCCCCGATTTACAGTTCCTCCTCTGCAATCCATTTTTCTAAGGCTAGAAATTGTGGGCAAGGATTTAAAAACTGCATTGTTACATGCACTCGGGCTGTTGCATTGTGTATATAAGGGGGCGATTTATGATCCACCATGGTGCACTGAAAAAGTGCAGGGTACTTTTTCACATTTCAAAAAATGGGGAGAATGCGGCACCTATAAGGAACACTACATTAGTAATATTACACTGCATATTAGTGTCCGTTACTCACATTACACCACACATTAGTGTCCGTTAGTTACATTACACCACACAGCGGTGCTCCTTATACACATTGCATCACGGGAAAGCCATTTACACACATTACGCCAGGTACAGCCCATTACACACATTACGCCAGGGAGTGCCCCTTATGGTGCCAACACACTGAGCGATTCGCAAAGGATTCAATGTCATTAACAATTGCCTTGAACTCCCCCGGCAGCTCCCCGGCAGTCCTGGACAAACTATATAGGGCCCGATTCAGACCTGATCGCATAGCAGGCGATTATCGAACTACTGCGCATGCGTATGCACCGCAATGCGCGCGTGTGTCGCCATACAGCAACAGGATGGTGTGAAAATTTTGATCGCACAGCTGTTCGCAAGGTGATTGACAGGAAGAGGACATTTATGGATGGTAACTGCCCGTTTTCAGGGACTGTCTGGAAAAATGCAGGCGTTCCCATGCGTTTTCAGGGCGGGTGTGTGACGTCAGCTCCGGCCCCGATCAGTCTGATTTCTTTGCACTGGAAAGTAAGTATTGAGCTACGCACGGACTGCACAGAATGGGAAAAACATTCGATGTGATGCGATCAGTTTTGCAGATGTCCACTGACAGAGGGGAATTTTCGCACAGCGTACACATGCAATCGCACACTTGCACTGGGCGAATTTTCAGTCCCCCTGGGCGGCGACTATCTGATCGCAGGACAGTAATTTGCAGCACAGCGATCAGGTCTGAATTAAGCCCATAGTGCATACACATAAGACAGATCTTAAGATTTGAGGAATGGCCACATCCAGGAGCATGCTGTTGTTGATCTTGGCTACAGCAGGGAAGATCAGAGTATACAATAAACGAGCAGCAGGGAGGCGCATTGAATCGTTACTGTTTGTGGACAACAAACAATTCGCACTTTTGTAAACAATATATCATTTGTAATTTTTGGCCAAATCGGCCCTAAAATCGCTCAGTGTGTGGCTACCATAACACACATCTCACCAGGTAGAGCCCGTTATACACATTGGGGGTAATTCCAAGTTGATCGCAGCAGGAAATTTTTTAGCAGTTGGGCAAAACCATGTGCACTGCAGGGAGGGGGGGGGGGATATAACATTTGCAGAGAGAGTTAGATTTGGGTGGGTTATTTTATTTCTGTGCAGGGTAAATACTGGCTGCTTTATTTTTACACTGCAAATTAGATTGCAGATTGAACACACCACACCCAAATCTAACTCTCTCTGCACATGTTATATCTGCCTCCCCTGCAGTGCACATGGTTTTGCCCAATTGCTAACAGAATTCCTGCTGCGATCAACTTGGAATTACCCCCATTATACGAGGAAGAGCCCCTTATACACATTAAGGAAAGGGAGGGTGTGTGTGTGTGGGGTGGGTGAGGGAGGGTGTGTGTGTGTGGGGTGGGTGGGGGAGGGTGTTACCTGACAACTGCCTCACCAACAGAACTCCGCATTCAGCTCTCTCCAGCAGTCCCCTGAACCTGGAAGTCGCCATCACACACTGCAGGACAGACAAAGAGATGCCTATCTCCCTACTCAGCTCTGTGGCTATCATCGGCACAGCATGCATGCCTGACGCAAAAATGTGCAGTGTACAATGCACCGTCTGCACTATCCTAGATACGGCCCTTCCCACAACTATCACAGCTGACCTAAAGATATAGCCCAGATGGGATTGAGGGAGCCAAGCCAGAAGGCAAGTGGCCATACCCGCAAAAAGGGGTGTAGTACGGTATGCCGGCGCTTGGGATACCGGCGCCGGGAGCCCAACCGCCGGCATACAGACAGCGTGGCGAGCGCAAAGGAGCCCCTTGCGGGCTCGCTACGCGCACCACACTATTTTATTCTCCCTCCAGGGGGGTCGTGGACCCCCACGAGGGAGAATAGCTGTCGGTATGCCGGGTGTCGGGATTCCGGCGCCGGTATACTGTGCGCCGGGATCCCGACATTCGGCATACTGAAGACCACCCCGCAAAAAGCATGAGACAAGAAGTGGGATGCTTAGCTGCCCTTTTCTTTTACACTACACAGCGCCACTCCTTCTTTAGTTTTATTTTAATATTAAAAACAGCTAACAATTTTTCTTCCAAAATTATGTCTCCATGGGGTCGATTCTATTCGGCAACTAATGAATAGCGCCGGGAATTAGCTCCCGACGCTATTCAATTCAGCAACTAGTTACGTCGGCGATGGCCCGTTCTCGCCGACAAAACAGGTTGAATTGTCGGGAGAACGGGCATTCTCCGACTTAACTCCCCGGCGCGAGGCTGATTCCAGACAGAATCAGCCTCGCGCCGGCCGCGAGGCAGCACTTTTGTCGGCTTTCTTCTCTCATCCCCCGGGGATGAGAGAAGAATTCCCGACAATTGCAGGTAATTAGTTGCTGAATTGAATAGCGTCGGGAGCTAATTCCCGGCGCTATTCATTAGTTGCCGAATAGAATCGACCCCCATGTCTTTATTTTAGCTGCATAAAGATTTCTATTTTTATTGAGCTACACACACTGGACATCACCTGTAAGAAGGCAAAATAACCTCGACTTTCTACTGGCCGCAGTGTCCGTATATATGTGCAAAAACAAACTTGACGTTCGAGTCGGTGACACAGTAGAAGACCCAGGGTCTACATGATCCCCAAAGGATTTTTTATCCGGAGCAATGGTACTGGTGCTTTATCATATCCAATTAGCCATCTGCCATACTACAATACAAAAGCCAAGCGCTCCTTCTTTACATCCCATCATCAGTGTAGCAGCTGACACAGACCCATCGCTAGAAGCTATCTGCCTGTGATTACAGAGCCAATCAATGACAGGTCTACATACAGTAGAATGGGACACATGATCACTATATAAACTCACAACCCTGTCAGGAACTAGAATCTGTATTACTGTCCATAAAAACTCCACCCCGCAATTAAGGAGGTGCAATTAATAATTAAACAGTTAGTAGTAGGAAAGTGCTGGCACTGTTACATGGATGAGAGGTTTCATTAGATGGTTGTTGGTTTTGGTTTTGCTGTATGGCTCTTCAGCCTAAAAGCTGTGCTGTAGTTAAGCTGTCTTCACTGTCCTGTGTGACTCAGGCTGCAATGTGCATTAACTATGGGGAAGAGAAAACCTCATTATATATACAGGTTGAGTATCCCTTATCCAAAATGCTTGGGACCAGAGGTATTTTGGATATCAGATTTTTCCGTATTTTGGAATAATTGCATACCATAATGAGATATCATGGTGATGGGACCTAAATCTAAGCAGAGAATGCATTTATATTACATATACACCTTATACACACAGCCGGAAGGTAACTTTAGCCAATATTTTATGTGACTTTGTGCATTGAACAAAGTGTATCTACATTCACACAATTCATTTATGTTTTATATACACCTTATAGACACAGCCTGAAGGTCATTTAATACAATATTTAATAACTTTGTGTATTAAACAAAGTTTGTGTACATTGAGCCATCAAAAAACAAGGGTTTCACTATCTCACTCTCACTCAAAAAAGTCTGTATTTCAGAATACTCCGTATTTTGGAATATTTGGATATTGGATACTCAACCTGTATATGTATATGTGTGTATATGTGTGTATATATATATATATATATATATATATATATATATATATATATATACACACACACACACACACACTACATCAGGCTATAGTATGTGAGATTCCCTACTAATCACTGCAACCTCTGCTTTGCATGCAGCAGCAGAGATGAATTCTCTTCTGCACTAAGGAAAATGATTGGTGAAACACCACAGAAAGTCATTCATGCACAGCGTTCTGTATTATACATTTGTCTCCACACTGCAGACAGGACTTTTTTCTCAGAGATGATTATCTGAACAGTTAACGGACAATTATTTAAAAAGACAAACAGCTCAATAATTGAATTAAGTGAAGAACATGTAATTAAACTTATCCAAAATAAATGTAAAAAAAATAATAATTCTGGATATTTGTAAAAAAAAAACAGGATTTTGGTACTTACCGGTAAATCCCTTTCTCAGATTCCACAGGGGACGCTGGCAGGCTTAAGACCGTGGGGCAGTGGTTTCCAAACTTTTTTGAATCACGGCGCCCTAGAATATCAGAATTTTTTTCACGGCACCCCTAGGCCAAAATTTTCTTATTGAGAAATTTAGAAAGAAAAATTACATTAAGTAGATCGCGTTTATAGGTCATCCTTAGGGTCAGTTGTGTGGTGAGGGACAAGATTTGCTTCTGTTTGGCCACATATTTTATGACTGGCAGCCACCAGCACTGGTTTTGCCTATTATATTGACCATGAATAATTTGAATTGGTCCTGGACCTCCAACCCAGGGCACCCCTGCAAGTGTCCCGAGGCTCCCCAGGGAGCCACGGCACACAGTTTGGGAACCTATGCCGTGGGGTATAGATTGTGGTAGATGGAGCCAGCACTTTAAGAATTTAAACATGTTCCTCCAACTCTATGCCCCCCCACCCCCACCCCCAAAACCAGTTAAAGAAACTGAGCCTGAGGAGAGACGGAAGACCCAATAACAGAGAGGGAGGTGAAACAATAGAAACAGAACAGTGAAGGAACATGAAAACCTAGAATACATAACCTAAGATCGATATATGTATAACAAACCGCAGTCACAAGTAACTGTAAAAACCTAAACAGCATGGTAGGGAAAGAAGCGATGGATGGGCGTCCAGTGTCCCCTGTGGAATCGGAGAAAGGGATTTACCGCTAAGTACCAACATCCTGTTTTCTCCTTCATCCACTAGGGGACACTGGCAGGCTTAAGACCGTGGGGACGTCCCAGAGATCCCTTGTTGGGCGGGAGAGCGCTGAGAACCCTGCAGCACCGCTCGGGCAAACTGAGAGGACGAAGCGGCAAAAGTATCAAACTGGTAACACTTAAGGAAGGGATGCCGGCCTGACCAAGTAGCTGCCCTACACAATTGGGTCAGTGAGACCGCCCTGGCAACGAATAGAGTGCGCTGAAATAGCCTATGGAGGCTGTCTGGATGATGCCAGATAAGCTTGACGGATTGTAAAGCGAATCCACCTAGATAAAGTCTGTTTGGAAGCAGGCCAACCAGGACGAGAAGCGTCATAAAGAATAAACAGGGCATCAGTCTTGCAGAGAGAAGCTGTCCTGTCCACGTAAATCTTCAGGGCTCGGACAACATCCAACGACCGTGACGAAGGGGAGGTGTCCGTCAGAACCTGAACCACTATCGGCTGATTAATATGGAATGCCGAAACAACCTTTGGTAAGAAAGACAAACAGGTGCGTAATTCCGCTCTGTCAGAATGAAAGACAAGATACAGTGGTTTACAGGAGAGAACTCCCAGTTCCGACACTTCTGGCCGAAGCAAAACCACCTTCCACTTGAGATATATTAAATCTGTGGACTCCAAAGGTTCAAAAACAGAAGATTGAAGAAAAGATAGAACCAATTCAAGATCCCACGGAGCCAGAAACGTAACCCTGGGTGGTCTCAGTCTAAGTACACCCTGGAAAAAGGTCTGAACCTCTGGAATCAATGCCAACTTCTGTTGGAAGAAAATAGAAAGTGCTGATATTTGTATTTTTTAAGATCCCAAGCTGAGGCCTGCCTCAAAACCAGAGTGAAGAAAATAGCAAAAGTCTGGACAACTTAAAAGTCATAGCTGAAACACCACGATTCTCGCACCAAGTGGTCTATTCATGAAGTCGTGAAAATTGTGGAGAAGTGAACCAGTGGAGATGTTGCCCATGGCAACCAATCAGCTGCTACGTATAATTTTATAGAATGCATTTTATAAATGTTACCTCAACACTGATTGGTCGCCATGGGCAACTTCACCACTAGCTCATTTCTCCACACTTTTCACTGCTTCATGAATAGACCTCTTAAGGGTGGTGCAGTGGGTGAAAATCATTGGTGGCACAGTGGATGTGGGCTCAGAAGCGTCACAGAGTGTCCGAAAAAGGGGAATGGCCTAATTTACAGGGGCGTAGCCTCACAGGATCTCCTCTCCTTCGCTGACCCCACAGTGGGCTGTACATTGTTGGAGCAGTGGGCATGGAAGGCAGGAGGCTGAGCTGGCTATGCGGTATCCAGCTCCGGCGTGCGGCAGTTAAGATGGAGCCGGGAAGGAGGAGCAATGTCACATTGTGCACATCGCTCATCACAGCTCCGTACGCACATGCTGTGATGGGCATACACGCTAGACGACTTCAACAATTTATTGTTCAAAATCGTCATTATCGCCCATATCATTAAGAAAGGTTGTCTAGTGTGTATGCCCCTTAAAGGATGGTGGAACACTGGGGAAAGATGTGGGAAGTATAGCAAAGCACTACTTAAAGACTGCAAAGCACCACTAAAAGATGGCAGGACACCAGTAACGGATGGTGGAACACTGGGGAAAGAAGTGGGAAGTATGGCAACGCACTAGTGAAGGATTGCAGGGCACCACTGAAAGATGGCAGTTAACCACAAACCACAACAGGGCATGATTGAAAGATTGTGTGGCACTACTGAAGTACATATGGCAGGGTACAACTTTGAACATGGGTGGTTATTCAGAGTTGAGCGCTCGCTAGCAGTTTTAAGCAGCCGTGCAAACGCATTGTCGCCGCCCACTGGGGAGTGTATTTTGCAGAAGTGCGAACGCCTGTGCAGCAGAGCGCCTGCAAAAACATATTGTGCAAAACAAGACCAGCCCTGAACTTACTCTGTGTGTGCGATGATTCTAACGTTGGAGGGTTGGCTGTTGACGTCACACACCCGCACAGCCACGCCTGCATTATCACTGGCACGTCTGCCTTTTTCTATGCACTCCCTAAAAACGGTCAGTTAACACCCAGAAATGCCCCCCTTCCTGTCAATCTTCTTGCGGCCGCCAGTGCGAATGAAAACGTCGCTAGAACCTGTGCAAAACCACAAAAGACTTTGTACCCGTACGTCGCCCGTGCGCATTGCGGTGCATACGGATGCGCAGAAATGCAGATTTTTAACCTGTTCGCTGCGCTGCAAACAACGGCAGCTAGCGATCAACTCGGAATGACCCCCAGGGCTATAGGTATCAGGCATTTGCTTTTGAACTAAAGTGCCTTATAGCTTAAAGTAGATAAATAAGAACAATTACTATCCAGACTGTAGACTGAGTGCATGACTGTATGACTTTTCATTAAGTCCTAGATGGTTTGTTGGTTTTTATGTTTG
Source organism: Pseudophryne corroboree (assembly GCF_028390025.1). Lineage (NCBI taxonomy): Eukaryota > Metazoa > Chordata > Amphibia > Anura > Myobatrachidae > Pseudophryne > Pseudophryne corroboree. Next base: position 247,123,366 of record NC_086450.1, on the reverse strand, counting down.
TTTAACCACTTAACTAGCGATTTTCTCCCCAAAAACCGCTCAAAAATTGTTGGGTTATTTATGAGTGAATTAGATGAAGAGAGCAGCAGCAGAGGGAAGTTTCTCTTCCCTGCTGCTGTACATACTGTCTATCCTACTGGCCGAATCCTGGGTGACCAGGTCAGATAAAGCACTTGCTGGTGTGGTCGCATCCGATGCAACCATGCCAGGCAAGTGTTGAAGCCAATTTGTTGCTAGCCATTTCAGACAGAGTGCATTGGAGGTTGTTTGCAAGTATGCAAACACATACCTCGTATTGTTACGTAAAGGTCATTGTTGAGGCTGCATGTACTTAGATTTTAAGTATCATTTCTGCATTAAACAGGTATTAAATCAAAGAAAACAGAAGGAGAACATTCAATCAGCAATCTATACCACAGAATAACTGCTTTGAAACAACAAATGTGACTGAATTAACTCTCCAAAACAAATATCTTCTCTATATGGATAGCCTAGATCAGGCATGTGAAACTTAAAATCATGGTCTAAGTTTTGTGTCGGCCGCAAGAAGAAAAAAAAAAAGAAAGAGAGTATATATATATATATATATATATATAGATAGCATGCCTTTCCCACCTGTGGCTCAGGTATATCTGGAAGGGACAGAGGCGGCACTCCAAGGACTTAGAAAATACTTTATGTGCAAAGCATGGCAATTCCAAACAACTGTGCAAACAATCAAAACATGGAGATCTTACGACGTTTCAAAGCAAGAATAATGCCATCCATACCCAAGTATTTTCCAAACCCACGGACCGTAACACGCTTTTACATCACAGTAGCTGTCATCCCCCAGCACTGAAACGTGGACTTCCTAGATCACAAATGCTCCGTGCAGCCAGAATTTCCAGTGACCGCAGTACCCTGGTTACCACTCTGGACAAGATGATCCTAAAATTTGCCCATAGAGGATATAAATTAAGGGAGCTACAACAGACCAAGAACGAAGTGCTTCAAATCCCTAGAGAACATTTGCTTTACAAAGTTCCCCAAAAGCCAGCACAATCCCGAATTCCTTTTGTCACCAAGTTCTCCACAGCCAGCATAGTTCTTCCACGTGCCACCAAGGGCCTATGGCCCATTGTGTCTGGAGATAAGGATCTACCCTGTTTCAGAAACACCTCCCTGATGCCTAGCTATAAGAGAGGCCCCAACCTCTGTACTAATTTAAGGATGGCACCCAGGCATATCCCTGTTTTACATTGAGTGCCGGATGTATACATTCATATATATATATATATATATATATATATATATATATATATACACACACATACATATATATATATATATATATATATATATACACATACATACATACATACATATATATATACATACATATATATATATACATACACACACACACAGGTTAAGTGTGACCAGAAGCATTTTGGAGAACAGATTATTCCGTGTTTCAGAATATGTTTATGTCCCCAGTATAGTGCCAGTTACACATGATGTCTCACAGTATAGTGCCAGTTACACATAATGTCCCCCAGTATTGTGCATGATACACATAATGCCCCCATTACACCCCCCAATCCCTTTGTGCAGCATGCCCCAGACACTTACATTAGCAGGATGCTCCTTCTTGGGCATGCTGCTTCAGGGGTCAGGGCTCTGGCTGTTAGGGCTGCAGCTTTAAGGGCTCTGGCGGTTAGGGCTGAGACTTTCTGTCTGGGCTCTCCTTCTCCCTGCTGACTGTTTTTCAAAGACATCTGACTGCATAACCAAAAGGGATATAAGGATAGAGGTATATACACAGGCGAATTACGTAATGTATCTAAAAAGTTTGGCTGTATCACGATCTTTATAAGATTAACATGGCCCGTGACTGAAAGAGGAAGCCTCTGCCAGACATGGGACTTGAGGGCAGAGATTCAGAGTGAGATAACTAGCTGGAGAATGAGAGATCTGTATAGCAAGATACTTAAAGGTCATTCCACATCAAATCACCCAAAAAAATGAAATGTTCACCACCCATCTAAGATTTTTATGAATTTTTAAAAAACTATTTCTGCCAAATATCTCGACTGTCTGACAATTTGTTTATTAAATGTTGATTTTTCAATTTATTAAATTATTTACTAATCACGGCTTCTTGATCCAGTTTATTTGCAGTATAACAGGTATTTATTAAGGAATCATCATGAAATTTGGACCTCTAAGGTAAGTCTTCCTCCTAAATCCAAAAAGCCAAACCAAATTACTTTATCTACTTTACGTTTCGAGCTACGGTAAAAAGGCACGTTTTTCGAAAAGACTTAAAAACACTAGGTTCAATCAACATTAGATATCCCAATTTTTTTATGTGCTTAACAAAGGTATACATTACTACCACACAAAAAATCAGCATGGTACTCTGTTTCATAGTGGAGAAAAAAAAAAACATGAAGTTGTACGGCATGCATAATTAACACCAGAAATCATGAAATTTAAAAACTTAAACATAACTTGAGTCCCTAACTTATTTAATGTCACGGAATACATGGTAAAACAAATCAAGAAAACTTAAAGAAACCCATGGCATACTGGCAGAACCTGAAAAATATAGAGGGAAAGCCCTTCCTGTACAAATCGTTCATCATCAGGTACAGCAGTTTTACGAAGATGATGAATATTCTCGAATGTGCCCTGGAAAGAAAGTCTGTTTCTGTAAAAGTTCCAGCAGGAAAAATAATTCACAAACAGAAAAGGCTACTCCTAGTAAACTTGAAAGAGCTTTATCTTGTTTTCAGATACCATTTTCCAGACATTCAAGTTGGATTGTCTAAGGTTTCTTCCTTACGACCTACATGGGCCAAAATTTACTAATATTCGTGTTTGTGTCGGTTTGTGTAGTGTTTAAACTCGTCTTGTATCGGGTGCATTTTCATACAACCTTTTGAAACTATATATGCCAAGTTACTAAGCATTCGAGTTTATTGTTTTCGTGTTTTCCGATGTCGATGCCAGTCGGGTTTTTTTGGCACATTTACGGCCGTCATTGTCGTTTGCGTACGTGTTTGTGTTGTTTTTGCTGGGGGGTTTTCTAAGTTAAACGCGGCAGGGGTTTTTTTTCCCAGCGGCCGCATTTTCACTTTTAGTTTCGGTTTTCATCCCCGTTCGTGATTGGTTGTGTTTCTGATGGTAGGAGTGTCTGTGCGCAACCATATAAATACGCCCCAAACCGTCCGCACTTCGTGGGTTTAGTTAGTGGTGAGGAGAGAGGTTGTGCAGTGGAGTTTGGTGAGTAGTGTTTGTTTGGAGGAGTATTTTTTGCGAGTTCTGAGTGTTGTATTGTGTTTGAAAGTAGTTTTGTCATTCTTGTTGTCTTGTATTTTTTGGTTTTGTCTCAATTTTTGTCCTAGTTTTTTTTAATTTATAGTCCCTTGTCAGTGTGTGTGTGTGTGTGTGTGTGTGTGTGTGTGTGTGTGTGTGTGTGTGTGTGTGTGTGATTAGTGTAGTGGTAGCGGAGGAGTGTTTAGTTTTGTCTTTTTTTTTTCTGTGTTAATTGTTTAGTCACACAATTATGTGTGACTCAGAGGTGGCTGAGGTGAGTAGGTGGAGGGTGTTAGTGAGGGGGAGGTGTTAGTGAGGGGGAGGAGGTCGGTCAGGTGGAGGAGGTGAGTGTTAGTGAGGTTAGTGAGGTGGAGGAGGTTGGTGAGGTTGCTGCAGCAGCCTCAAGTGACAGTGATAGTGACAGTCAGACAGCTCCGCAGTCACGCACCACTACTAAGACTGGGCGGAATGTCAAGTTTAGTTATGCAGAAAATGTGGCATTGGTGCGGGAGCTGATGAAGTATCAGCGGCAGCTATTTGGGCCTGAGTCCGCCAAGGTGCCAACACGGAAGAAGACGGTGTTGTGGGCGAAAGTAGTTGCTGCTGTAAATAGTGAGGGGGTGGTGAAGCGGACGGAGGACACGTGCCGCAAACGGTACTATGACATAAAGCGACGTGTCAAGTCCAAAATGGCCAAAGAGGCGAAGTCGGCTCGCAAAACCGGTGGTGGTCCGCCCTTTATTGCCACATATCTGGACTATGAGGAGCCCATGCGGACTATAATCCCTCCAGAAGTAGTGTCTGCAACCCATGTCCGGGATTCCGATCGCCCCAGGAAGGATGGTGAGCATGTGTATTTGCCTTAACATTCTATGACATTACTTCTGGCTTACTGTATGTTTTAAATGTGTGTCATGTGACGTTGCATATTACTCCCATCTTCAAGTGTGCGTCATCAAATACATTGTTTTGGGTCATGTTTCATACAAAAGTCAATGTAACGTCTTACTTGCTTGTATGTCACGTGGTTTTTGGACAGTACATTTTCCATGTGTAGTTTGGACTTGGTGTGTCATTGAATTGTCCAGCAATAATGTTTTACTTTTGCACATTGTACATTTTGAAAGTTGGACTATGTTTTTTTATTCTGTTATCCATGTGCAATGTTTCCAAATCAGTGGTTGATATGTTAGAGGCTGGAGTAGTGCAAAGTGTCTTTGAAGGCAGTTACATGTGTAATTTCATTAGTACTCAATGTAATATTGTTTAAGTCAAGGCCACTATTTGCTGGTTCATTTTGAGTCTGTATTTGTACACTGACACAACAACTGCAGACTTAGTTTCCTTACTGTTGTTGTTTTTTTTGTTTTAATTTTTTAAATTTTTGTTGGCCTCATATTGGGTTAATGTGTTTGGAGTGCCACATCACAGACCTATTTCTATATCGCATCTGTATTTTTTATTTTTGAAAATGAAGCTGTGTGTGTTTTGGCTTGTTAGTGTATGGTTTTGGAATTGTGTCCTATGTCTGTGTCCTGTATATGATTCCCTGGGTTGCACTTTCCATAGTGCATATGGCTAGTGGACAATGTTTTGGGTTTGTTGTTGTGCTTTTTGTGTTTAATGTCCTTATTTTTAGATTCATAATAAAACATCCATTTTTTAAAGATGTAATGTTTATAAGCATAATGGGTGGATGTATTAACAATAGCATGAATAATTTTTTTTTATTTTTTGGGGGGATTTACAGTGTTGAAAAAAAGCAGTACTGGTCGTCCTACAGTCACTCCCATCACATCTGATGATGATGACGCTGCGGAAGCAGGTAAAGTGTCCATTGTAGTATAGGTTAGGTTTGTAAATGAATGGCAATAACAAAATGTCACTTTCAATACTAGGTCCATCCAAAGAAGTCTTAAGCAGCAGAAGGCGCACTTCTGGAACACACCACAAAAAACATCTGCCAGCAAAGAAAGCAAGGTCTGATGTCCAGGGCCAACCACAGCAGGCTACCCCGCCACGAAGATTATCTACTGTTTGTTCGGTGCCCCCACTCCAAATTTTGGACACACCTCCAAGACAACAACCACACTCCCCTCATCTTGATTGTGAGTAACAAACTGTGATAACAATTAAAAATGTCAGATCTTTAAAAAACCATTTACTTAAACTCATTAAGTTAATACCCATCAAAATGTGCTATACTTACCCAAGTCAGTAAAACATGAAATGGAAACCAAACAAAATGGCCTACACAACATCCAGTAAAGATATGTATGTCCACTTCAGCCATACAGTAGCACATTGTGTGGAAGATGCTGCAACAGAAACTCATGTGTAAGCTTTGCAAATAGTAAGGTTGTTAGAATCATTTACACATGTGTGCTTGGCCTAACATTGCCAACTGCATACAAAAACATTACTATGTTTTGGTTGGAGACACTATAAGGCAGGGGTGTCAAACTCAAATTCATCGGGGGCCGCATCAGCAGTTTGGTCCCCATCAAAGGGCCGGTTGTATCTGTAGGTCTATCCAAAATTTACCGCTCCACCTGCCTTATATGTGCCCAGCCATCTGCCCCCTTTTAAAGTGCCCAGCCATGTGCCCCCTTTTATAGTGCCCAGCCATGTGCCCCCTTTTATAGTGCACAGGTCCCCATTTTACACATTGCGGCAGGCACAGGTCCCCATTTTACACATTGCGGCAGGCACAGGTCCCCATTTTACACATTGTGGCAGGCACAGGTCCCCATTTTACACATTGTGGCAGGCACAGGTCCCCATTTTACACATAGCGGCAGGCACAGGTCCCCATTTTACACATAGCGGCAGGTACAGGTCCCCATTTTACACATAGCGGCAGGTACAGGTCCCCATTTTACACATTGTGGCAGGCACAGGTCCCCATTTTACACATAGCGGCAGGTACAGGTCCCCATTTTACACATTGTGGCAGGCACAGGTCCCCATTTTACACATTGTGGCAGGCACAGGTCCCCATTTTACACATTGTGGCAGGCACAGGTCCCCATTTTACACATAGCGGCAGGTACAGGTCCCCATTTTACACATTGTGGCAGGTGGTGGAAGGAGGGAGAGAGAGAGAAAGAGAGGAAGGGAGAGGGGCTGACTTACATTTGAAGCGGTTCTCGCCGCTCTTCAGCCGCCTCTCCCTCCTCGTCTGCGCGGCTCCCTTCTCCCTCCTCCGACGGGGTTTCGTTGAATGACGCGTTTGCGCCGTGACGTCACGACGCAATCGCGTCATTCCGCGAAACCCCGCCCCCCCCGAGCTGGGCATTCGGGAGAAGGGGGTTTCATGGCGGCGGCACCGCGGGCCATCAGACGAGGTCTGGCGGGCCGGATTTGGCCCGCGGGCCTTGTCTTTGACACCCCTGCTATAAGGCAACACATTATGGATTACAATGTGTTTTTAGGCAGGAGTATGTCTGATGTACCATACAACTCATGTGTTTGCTTTCAGAATGAAGTAACCAGACACATTTGCCACAAACAGGCATATGTCTGTATTTAAGTAATGAGTGATGATGTTGCTAGGCCGGATATCTGAAACCACCAGTCCATTACATGTGTTCCATGTTTAGTGCTTTGTACCAATGTATTAAACATATGGATAAGTAACGGATAAATGTTTTTAATTTCAGCTTCTAGTCCTGGTACCAGCATTCCTCCGCAACAACAGCAACACAGTGACATGGATGACACAATCATGTTAGAAATGCATCCAGTAAGCGAAGGAATCAGCCCCCCCAGCACCTGTGAGTACTCCCCCACAGCAAAGCACACCACCAACCCAACACAGCCCAACAACACCAGTAACACAAGGCCCTGATCAAGTGTTCTGGAACATTTGGGCTAGACAGCAGGCCACTAATGAAGATTGCCTGCGTAGGCAGACCCAAATGTTTGCAAGCCTACCATCTCACCTCAGACGAATCAGCAGAAATCTGAGTAGACAAAATGAAACAAACACAAGAATTGCAAATACCATGGAAATCATACGTGCAGACATTACACATGTCATGGGCAACTTACAGCGCATAATGGAAGAACAGCACAGACAACAGCAAAGCTATATAAACATTTTAGAAAGCAATCAAATGATCAATGAATCCATGTCCAGAATTGTAGACAATCAAAATGCTGCAACACGTGAACTCAATGCCACCCTCAGTAACCTCAATGAAACACTCAGATCCCTGCAGCAACAGCAAACAAGCAGCAGTTCTGGTGCGACTACTCCAAATGTAATGCCAGTGTCATCACCACCAAGGCTCTCCACCAGAGCACGCCAACACGACAGTGGTAAAGGCAAAGGCCAGGACAAGCAACCACCCAAATAAACATTAAAAAAAACACACCCATTTCTTTAAAGAGAAAAAAAACACTTACCAAGTGTATGATTAACAGAATATATATAACACTTAGCTCCTTGACAATTTGTACAACATCATTAATTATAACTGGTACAAACAACAAAAGGAATTTTGTACACACATTTCTTCTTTATCATCTTTGTATTTTTTGTTAGCAGGAAACTGTTGTTTGAGCTGCACATAGATGTTAGCATGCAGAAAGCAGACCACTTGATTTTTTTCTAATCATTACTCTTTCTAGATTCTAATCATTCTTTGAGCCAGCAGACAGACTAATTGGCAGCCAGGCAGATTGTCTTAAGCAGGCAGAAAGCAGACCACTTGATTTTTTTCTAATCATTACTCTTTCTAGATTCTAATCATTCTTTGAGCCAGCAGACAGACTAATTGGCAGCCAGGCAGATTGTCTTAAGCAGGAAGAAAGCAGACCACTTGATTTTTTTCTAATCATTACTCTTTCTAGATTCTAATCATTCTTTGAGCCAGAAGACAGACTAATTGGCAGCCAGGCAGATTCATCCATGACCAATACAATTTTCAATGTGAATTGTAACTGTTTTACATTTCTTCTCTAGACGAATTGACAAGAAAAACACAATTGAGTTGGCTAAAAGTGTCCTAATATGTTGGGAGTAATATTTAGATAATTCAGTTCGAAAATGACTGACATTATTGTTGTGCCATGTTTGTGTGTGTTAAAAATAAGTAATCAGATTTAAAAACATGATGCAGAAACAACAACATTTGAAATATTTGAAAGTTGAACACAAATGTGTGTAATAATGGATATATGTTGTTAAATGTGTATAGCCTTACAAATCTACAATTTTTGGCCAGCAAACATAAGGAAATAAATTATTTTGCATGAGAGAAGTTTGTGTCCCTTTTATAGGCATCCTAATTCAGGTTAGAATGATTTGTAAGTGTCAACACGGCTGAAAAAAGCAGGTCTATTTTTTTGCCGATTCGCAAAAAATACGACCTCAATTGAGCACTCAGAGACTAACACCTAAATACGAATGAATAGTGAATTCCCGTATTGTATGAAATAACAGCCGCGTTTGACCGATGGTCTATTCATTCGTATTTCGGAACTTTGCCAATCAAACCATTACGAATAGTCCAAACACTGCCGAGATTGGTGCTTAGTGAATTCCTGGATTGGGAAAAACACAAATCGGACAAACTCGAATTCTTAGTAAATATTGGCCATGGTGTGTTAGTTAGCGTGCTGCAAGAGGTATGCATTGTGTGTGTGTTTGCGAAACTCATCAAAACGCAAAAAATTATTGGTTGCTGCTCTACCACTAAAAATAAGATTTTACTCACCGGTAAATCTATTTCTCGTAGTCCGTAGTGGATGCTGGGACTCCGTAAGGACCATGGGGATTAGCGGCTCCGCAGGAGACTGGGCACAACTAAAGAAAGCTTTAGGACTACCTGGTGTGCACTGGCTCCTCCCACTAAGACCCTCCTCCAGACCTCAGTTAGGATACTGTGCCCGGAAGAGCTGACACAATAAGGAAGGATTTTGAATCCCGGGTAAGACTCATACCAGCCACACCAATCACACCGTATAACTCGTGATACTATACCCAGTTAATAGTATGAAAACAACTGAGCCTCTCAACAGATGGCTCAACAATAACCCTTTAGTTAGGCAATAACTATATACAAGTATTGCAGACAATCCGCACTTGGGATGGGCGCCCAGCATCCACTACGGACTACGAGAAATAGATTTACCGGTGAGTAAAATCTTATTTTCTCTAACGTCCTTAGTGGATGCTGGGACTCCGTAAGGACCATGGGGATTATACCAAAGCTCCCAAACGGGCGGGAGAGTGCGGATGACTCTGCAGCACCGAATGAGCAAACTCTAGGTCCTCCTCAGCCAGGGTATCAAACTTGTAGACTCTTGCAAGTGTTTTAACCCGACCAAGTAACAGCTCGGCAAATTTGTAAAGCCGAGACCCCTCGCGCAGCCGCCCAAGAAGAGCCCACTTTCCTCGTGGAATGGGCTTTCACAGATTTAGGGTGCGGCATTCCAGCCGCAGAATGTGCAAGTTGAATCGTGCTACAGATCCAGCGAGCAATAGTCTGCTTAGAAGCAGGAGCACCCAGCTTGTTGGGTGCATACAGGATAAATAGCGAGTCAGTTTTCCTGACTCCAGCCGTCCTGGAAACATATACTTTCCAGGGCCCTGACTACGTCCAGAAAACTTGGAATCCTCCAAGTCCCAAATAGCCGCAGGCACCACAATAGGTTGGTTCACATGAAAAACTGATACCACCTTAAGAAGGAATTGGGAGCGAGTCCTCAATTCCGCCTTATCCATATAAAATACAGATAAGGGCATTTGTATGACAAAGCCGCCAATTCTGATACACGCCTGGCCGACGCCACGGCCCACAGCATGACCACTTTCCACGTGAGGTATTGTAGCTCCACGGATTTAAGTGGCTCAACTCAATGCGACTTCAGGAAATCCAACACTACGTTGAGATCCCAAGGTGCCACTGGAGGCACAAACGGGGGTTGACTATGCAGCACTCCCTTAACAAAAGTCTGAACTTCAGGCAGTGAAGCCAGTTCTATTTTGGAAGAAAATCGATAGAGCCGAAATCTGGACCTTAATGGAACCCAATTTTAGGCCCATAGTCACCTCTGACTTGTAGGAAGTGCAGAAAGCGACCTAGCTGAAAATTCCTCCTTTGGGGCCTTACTGGCCTCACAGCACGCAACATATTTCCGCCATATGCGGTGATAATGGTTTGCGTTCACTTCTTTCATAGCTTTAAATAGCTTAGGGATAACTTCCTCCGGAATGCCCTTTTCCTTCAGGATCCGGCGTTCAACCGCCATGCCGTCAAACGCAGCCGCGGTACGTCTTGGAACAGACAGGCCCCCTGCTGCAGCAGGTCCTGTCTGAGCGGCAGAGGCCATGGGTCCTCTGAGATCATTTCTTGGAGTTATGGGTATCAAGCTCTTCTTGGCCACCCGGAACAATGAGTATAGTTCTTACTCCTCTCTTTCTTATTATTCTCATTACCCTGGGTATGAGAGGCAGAGAAGGGAACACATACACCGACTGGTACACCCACGGTGTTACCAGAGCGTCCACAGCTATCGCCTGAGGGTCCCTTGACCTGGCGCAATATCTTTGTAGCTTTTTGTTGAGGCGGGACGCCATCCTGTCCACCTGTGGCCTTTCCCCACGGTGTACAATCATTTGGAAGACTTCTGGATGAAGTCCCCACTCTCTCGGGCGGAGGTCGTGTCTGCTGAGAAAGTCTGCTTCTCAGTTGTCCACTCCGGGAATGAACACTGCTGACAGTGCTAACACATGATTTTCCGCCCATCGGAGAATCCTTGTGGCTTCTGCCATCGCCATCCTGCTTCTTGTGCCGCCCTGTCGGTTTACATGAACGACCGCCGTGATGTTGTCTGACTGGATCAGCACCGGCCGGTGTTGAAGCAGGGGTCTAGCCTGACTTAGGGCATTGTAAATGGCCCAAAGTTCCAGAACATTTATGTGTAGGGAAGTCTCCCGACTTTTCCATAGGCCTTGGAAGTTTCTTCCCTGTGTGACTGCCCTCCAGCCTTGAAGGCTGGCATCCGTGGTCACCAGGACCCAGTCCTGTATGCCGAATCTGCGGCCCTCTAGAAGATGAGCACTCTGCAGCCACCACAGCAGAGACACCCTGGTCCTTGGAGACAGGGTTATCAGCCGATGCATCTGAAGATGCGATCCCGTCCAAGAGGTCCCACTGAAAAGTTCTTGCATGGAACCTGCCGAATGGAACTGCTTCGTAGGAAGCTACCATTTTTTCCAGGACTCGCGTGCAGTGATGCACCGACACCTGTTTTGGTTTCAGGAGGCCTCTGACTAGAGATGACAGCTCCATGGCTTTCTCCTGCGGGAGAAACACTTTTTTCTGTTCAGTGTCCAGAACCATCCCCAGGAACAGTAGATGCGTCGTAGGAACCAGCTGCGACTTTGGAATATTCAGAATCCAGCCGTGCTGTTGTAGCACTTCCCGAGATAGTGCTACTCTGACAAACAACTGCTCCCTGGACCTCGCCTTTATAAGGAGATTGTCCAAGTACTGGATAATTCTTTCGGCCATTACCTTGGTAAATACCCTCGGTGCCGGGGACAGACCAACGGCAACGTCTGGAATTGGTAATGACAATTCTGTACCACAATTTTGAGGTACTCCTGGTGAGGAGGGTAAATAGGGACATGCAGGTAAGCATCCTTGATGTCCAGTGATACCCTGAAATTCTCCAGGCTTGCAATAATCGCCCTGAGCGATTCCATTTTGAACTTGAACCTTCGTATATAAGTGTTCAAGGATTTCAATTTTAGAATGGGTCTCACCGAACCGTCTGGTTTCGGTACCACAACATTTTTGGAATAGTAACCCCGGCCTTGTTGAAGGAGGGGTACCTTGATTTCACCTGCTGGAAGTACAGCTTGTGAATTGCCGCCAGTACTAACTCCCTATATCCGAGGGCAGCAGGCAAGGCTGATGTGAGGTAACGGCGAGGGGGAGTCGCCTCGAACTCCAGCTTGTATCCCTGTGATACTACTTGCAGAACCCAGTGATTCACCTGTGGGCAAGCCCACTGGTCCCTGAAGTTCCCGAGACGCGCCCCCACCGCACCTGTCTGTGGAGCCCCAGCGTCATGCTGTGGACTCAGAGGAAGCGGGGGAGGATTTTTGATCCTGGGAACTGGCTGTCTGTGCAGCTTTTTCCTTCTTCCCTTGTGCAGAAAGGAAGCGCCTTTGGCCCCCTTGCTTTTCTGAAGCCGAAAGGACTGTACCCAATAATACAGTGCTTTCTTAGGGTGTGAGGAAACCTGAGGTAGAAATTTTTCTTCCCAGCTGTTTCTGTGGATACAAGGTCCCAGAGACCATCCCCAAACAATTCCTCACCCTTATAAGGCATAATCTCCATGTGCCTTTTAAAGTCAACATCACCTGTCCACTGCCGGGTCTCTAATACCCTCCTGGCAGAATGTACCTTGCATTAATTCTGGATGCCAGCCGGCAAATATCCCTCTGTGCATCCCTCATATATAAGACTACGTCTTTAATATGCTCTATGTTAGCACCATATTCTCCCTGTCTAGGGTATTAATATTATCTGACAGGGTATCAGACCCTGCTGCAGCAGCACTATTCATGCTGAGGCAATTGCAGGTCTCAGTATAATACCTGAGTGTGTATATACAGACTTCAGGATAGCCTCCTGCTTTTTATCAGCAGGCTCCTTCAAAGTGGCCGTATCCTAAGACGGCAATGCCACCTTTTATGACAAACGTGTGAGCGCCTTATCCACCCTAGGGGATATCTCCCAACGTGACCTATCCTCTGGCGGGAAAGGGTACGCCAGCAGTAATTTTTTTTAAATTACCAGTTTCTTATCGGGGGAACCCACGCTTCTTCACACACTTCATTCACTCATCTGATGGGGGAACAAAACACCGGCTGCTTTTTCTCCCCAAACATAAAACCCCTTTTATGTGGTACTTGGGTTAATGTCAGAAATGTGTAACACAATTTTTATTGCCGAGATCATGCAACGGATGTTCCTAGTGGATTGTGTATATGTCTCAACCTCGTCGACACTGGAGTCAGACTCCGTGTCGACATCTGTGTCTGCCATCTGAGGTAACGGGCGTTTTTTGAGCCCCTGATGGCCTTTGAGACGCCTGGGCAGGCGCGGGCTGAGAAGCCGGCTGTCCCACAGCTGTAACGTCATCCAGCCTTTTATGTAAGGAGTTGACACTGTCGGTTAATACCTTCCACCTATCCATCCACTCTGGTGTCGGCCCCACAGGGGGCGACATCCCATTTATCGGCATCTGCTCCGCCTCCACATAAGCCTCCTCATCCAACATGTCGACACAGCCGTACCGACACACCGCACACACACAGGGAATGCTCTGACTGAGGACAGGACCCCACACAGCCCTTTGGGGAGACAGAGAGAGAGTATGCCAGCACACACCAGAGCGCTATATAATGTAGGGATAAACACTATCACTGAGTGAATTTTCCTCAATAGCTGCTTGTATAAACAATATTGCGCCTAAATTTAGTGCCCCCCCTCTCTTTTTAACCTTTTGAGCCTGAAAACTACAGGGGAGAGCCTGGGGAGCTGTCTTCCAGCTACATTGTGAAGAGAAAATGGCGCCAGTGTGCCGAGGGAGATAGCTCCGCCCCTTTTTCGCGGACTTTTCTCCCGCTTTTTTATGGATTCTGGCAGGGGTAATTATCACATATATAGCCTCTGGGGCTATATATTGTGAGTATTTTGCCAGCCAAGGTGTTTTTATTGCTGCTCAGGGCGCCCCCCCCAGCGCCCTGCACCCTCAGTGACCGGAGTGTGAAGTGTGTATGAGGAGCAATGACGCACAGCTGCAGTGCTGTGCGCTACCTTGGTGAAGACTGAAGTCTTCTGACGCCGATTTTCCGGACCATCTTCATGCTTCTGGCTCTGTAAGGGGGACGGCGGCGCGGCTCCGGGAACGAACACCAAGGACGGGTCCTGCGGTCGATCCCTCTGGAGCTAATGGTGTCCAGTAGCCTAAGAAGCCCAAGCTAGCTGCAAGCAGGTAGGTTCGCTTCTTCTCCCCTTAGTCCCTCGTTGAAGTGAGCCTGTTGCCAGCAGGTCTCACTGTAAAATAAAAAACCTAACATATACTTTCTTTCTAGGAGCTCAGGAGAGCCCCTAGTGTGCATCCAGCTCGGCCGGGCACAGAAATCTAACTGAGGTCTGGAGGAGGGGCATAGAGGGAGGAGCCAGTGCACACCAGATAGTACCTAATCTTTCTTTTAGAGTGCCCAGTCTCCTGCGGAGCCCGTCTATTCCCCATGGTCCTTACGGAGTTCCCAGCATCCACTAGGACGTCAGAGAAAATATCCAAGGATACAGCATTTAATTAAGATTAAAAAAGCAAAACAAAAAAACATTTATCATACAGGTTGAACTCGATGGACATTGTCTTTTTTCAACCTCAACAACTATGGAACTGTTCATTTGAATTTGAAATAGGATCATATCATCAGCAGAAAGGCCAGTTTTCTCTTCCTTCCCTGAAACCATAAAGCCTGAGAGCTCTGAGGAAGCCCTGACTACATACGCCAATGATTCTATAGCCAGACAGTGGGGACAGTGGGCAGTACTGCCTAGACCCACGCTCATGTGAAAAAACTTGTTCACACTAATCTGGGCAGCCAGACAGTAGTCTGATCCATGCTATGAAATTATTACCAATCCCAAAACTAGAAAGCACTTTCCAAAGAAAGTCAAATACACGGGTGACATCAAGGAAGACAACTATGCCATTATCCATCTCATCATCAGTCATCTGTAAACAGGGGTGGAGCCACCCAAAGGTGCATACACACTGTGCGGTGTGTGCTTACAATTTTGGCTATACCGTATAGTCAAAATCATAAGAAAAGTAAGCATATACCGCACCGTGGGGGTCATTCTGAGTTGTTCGCTCGTTGCCGATTTTCGCTATACTGCGATTAGTCGCTTACTGCGCATGCGCAAGGTTCGCAGAGCACATGCGCTTAGTTATTTTACACAAAAGTTAGGTATTTTACTCACGGCATAACAAAGCTTTTTCATCGCTGTGGTGATCGTAGTGTGATTGACAGGAAGTGGGTGTTTCTGGGCGGAAACTGTCCGTTTTATGGGAGTGTGCGGAAAAACGCAGGCATTCGAGTTCCAAAACGCGGGAGTGTCTGGAGAAACGAGGGAGTGGCTGGGCAAACGCTGGGTGTGTTTGTGACGTCAAACCAGGAACGAAAAGGACTGAGCTGGTCGCAATGACTGAGTAAGTCTGGAGCTACTCAGAAACTGCGGGGTAATCGTTACGAGAAAATTAGCGAAGCTTTCGTTCGCAATTCTGCTATGCTAAGATACACTCCCAGTAGGCGGCGGCTTAGCGTGTGCAATGCTGCTAAAAGCAGCTAGCGAGCGAACAACTCGGAATCACCCCCAGTGTGTATACAGCTTGCGATACCGATGCACGCTCCCACAGGGTCGGTATCACAAGAAAAAATAGACTGTGCAGGCATGGCAATTTTGACTATATTGTGTACAATCTAGTTTCTAGTATAGTCTAAATTGTATATAGTTAAAATTGTACATAGCCAAAATTGCACCGTATGCATAGCCAATATCGGTGGTTCTGGGTTCCGGGGAGTTCAAGGGAAATCGTTGTTCAAGTAAAAATCGGCATTTAGCCAGAATTGCAGTGTGTGTTAACAGCAGTGGACCTCCCAGCCATTCAAACCACACATTAAGTACTTTTCGCAGTACTGCCATTTCCATCTCAAAAATATTTATAGTATCAGACTCTTTCTCACCCAGGATGCTATGAAGACCCTAATCCACTCCCTAGTCATCTCCAGACTGGGCACCAGCAACCTCCTCTTCTTCCCTGACTCCCACCTCTCCAGTCCAATCTGTCCTGATTCCTGAATGATGCCGCCCAGCTCATCTGCCTCTACTCTCCTACAAGCCCTACACTGGCGCCTCTTTCCCTGCAGAACCCAATGCAAGCTTCTCACATTCACTTACAAAGCCTTCACCGAATACTCGGATTTCCTTCTCTGACATCATCTCCTTTCACACTCCCACCCGCCCTCTTCACCTCACAAGTGAATGCCGCCTCCAACTGATTAATACCTCTCGCTATCGCCACCAAGATTTTGCCCATGCTGCTCCCTACCTCTGGAATTCTCTTCCTCTCAGATTCTTTACCTCTCTACAAAACGTCAAACGGGTTCTCAATTTCAAACAGGTTCTCAATACCCATGCCTTCAACAAAGTCATCCTCTCCAGCTGTCTACCCATCTGCTCTCACGAGCATGGCCCTCTTTACTCATTTGCCTTTTCTTCCCCTACTTATACTATCATCTACTCCAAATTCGCTACAATGGCATCTGACCCTTGGTTTTAAACCGCTAATGCAGCAATGTTTATAAACCATGCAAATTGTCCTGCAATGTCTTATACTGTTTTCTTGTTTTGCTCATATATTTATGTACTTTGTTAGGCGCTGCAGAACCCTTGTGATGACATAAAAACAAAGGCTAATAATAACTGAAGGACGGCAAGTCATCAGTTCAGCAGCAGGGTCCATTAATTAATACTGCACACAAAAAAATGGTACAAATATTTTATCGTTTACAATTTGCTCTATTCATCAATATTTCACATGAAAGGCAAAAAAAAATTAAAAAAAAAAACACAAAAAGACATGTTGAAGAGTAATTCCATCATTGTCAGAACATCTCTGCTCACAAGACCATAAACTATGCATTCACATTGCCCTATAGTAGATGAGTTATCCATGATATAAAAGACTACTACAGACAGAAAATCAGGGTGCAGAGCTTTGAAATACGAGAAGATAATGGGTGACTGAGCCCCCACAACCAGCACATGCTTACAGGAATGTAAATACTCAGCTGTTCTATACTAATCTACCCCATCACCTAAATGACTACCTAGCTTTCTGAGATTCACCTTCCTACAATCTCCTATGTACAGAAAATGTAGAAAATGTAGAAAATGTCAACAGTAGAGAATGGTGCTGAAATTCATCAACCTAAAGTAGCGCATTGGTGCAGTGGACAGCTTTCCTGCCTCACATCACTAGGATCATGATCTTGCATACTCCCCCCCAAAACATGGTTTGCATGAGTGTCTTCTGAGTAGTCTGGATTAATCAGACAATCCCCCCCCCCCCCCCCCCAAAAAAAGTAAAATACTAGTACGTTAATTGGTTTTTAAAAAATGTTTTGTTCTTCTTCAGAAATTAACCCTAGTGCGTGCATATGTTGGGGCAGTGGTCTCCAACCTTCATTGGGGTGTGAGCTACTCGAGAAAAATGAAACTTCCTGAGGAGCCACTACATTTTTGGAAAAAATGCTGTGCTTGAATGGTTGCTGGGACTCTCTCAGTGTTAAGTCAAGACTCGTGGGCAGGGGCGTAGCTACAAATTTTGCACCCCCCTGCCAAAAAAGTTTCTGGTGACCCCTCCCATTGTCATATGAAAAGTAAAGAATTACGAAAAAGAGGGTGTGACCTCACTGCAAGGGGCGTGGCATTGCAGGAAATTACTACCTTATACCCCGGTTTTGCAACCTGCACACCCAGAGATTGGCAACCACAGGGGGGGGAAAAATCCTGATTCATGCCCCTTATATTATTTGTAATTTTTCCTCCTTATAGTAATGACCGTTACACATTATGCTACACAACATAATGCCCGTGACACATTATACCACACACCATAATACCACACACCGTAATGCCCGTTACACATTATGCCACACTCCACAATGTCCGACATATTATTCCACACACCGCAATGCCAGTGACAGATTATGCTACACACCGCAATGCCCATGACACATTATTTCACACACCGCAATGTCCCTGACACATTATTCCACACCGCAATGCCTGTGACACATTATGCCACACACCACAATGTCCGTGGCACATTATGCCACACACCACAATGTCCGTGACACATTATGCCACATACAGTAATGCCCATGATACATTATGCCACACACCGCAATGTCCCTGACACATTTTTCCACACACCACAATGCCCGTGACACATTACGCCACACACCACAATGCCCCTGACACATTATTCGACATACAGTAATGCCCATGACACATAATGTCACACACCGCAATGTCCCTGACAGATTATTCCACACACCGCAATGCCCGTGACACATTATTCCACACCAAGTAATGCCCATGACACATTATGCCACACACCGCAATGCCCAGACACATTATTCCACACAACGTAATGCCCATGACACATTATGCACACACCACAATGCCCAACACATTATTACAAACACCATAATGCCCATGACACATTATACCACACTCCGCAATGCCCCTGACACATTATGACACCTACTGCAATGCCCTTGCTAAATTATGCAACACACTGCAATGCCCATGACACATTATGCCACACACCGTAATGGCCATCACACATTATGCCCCAAAGTAAGGCTTCTAATTACTTAGAAATTATCTGCTCATTCCCAGGGGCGTCAGGCTCGTTGCCAGGGGTTTCATGCTCTGGGTGTCATGCTTGTTCCAAGGGGTGTAATGCTCTAGGTGTCATGCTTGTTGCCAGGGGTGTAATGCTCTGGGTGTCATGCTTGTTGCAAGGGATGTAATGCTCTGGTTATCATGCTCGTTGCCAGGGGTATAATGCTCTGGCTGTAATGCTCGTTGCCAGGGGTGTAATGCTCTGGCTGTCATGCTCGTTGCCAGGGGTCTGGTTGCCAGAGGTGTAATGTTCGTTTCCAGGGGGTCTTGTTGCCAGGGGTGTAATGCTCATTGTTAGGGGGATAATGTTCGCTGCCAGGGGTCTTGTTACCAGGGGTGTAATGTTTGTTGCCAGGGGTGTTATGCTCATTGTCAGGGGTGTAATGCTCATTGCCAAGGGTGAAATGGAAGTGCCGGGAGCGCCAGCGCTAAACACTCCCGACACTTCCGGGTAGCTATAGCGCTGTGCTGCCTGACAGACGCTAGAGGTCAAGTATGACTCCTAGCATCTGTCGGAGGAGCGCTACGGACTAGCGGGGCGAGTCAATTGCGTACTTTCCCCCCTAAAGTTGGGCGGTGGCAGCAGCCAGCAGGGGTTGAACGACCCAGAATGCGGCTGCGAATTACCGATTGCTCACGACGGGTTGGCGACCGCTGTGTTAGGAAATATAGGCATGAATCAAAATGTGGATACCATGTTGATATTTACAGAGTTTAGCATAGTTTTTTTTCTTTCGTACTGCGCATGAATCTGAGTCACACTGCACATTTATTGTGATTGTGTACAGACGGCGGACACAGTGAGAACTTAGAATGTACAGTGATTGACAGTTAGTGAGTGTTTATAGGAGGCAACAGTGGATGGATAGTCAAATGCATAGTTTTCCCGACCATTTCATGGGTGTATCGGAACCAGCAACTGTAAAGGCTACAGCAGCATAGTTCCAAATGACATTCTGGCCACTCAAAGGGTTACTCAGAAGTTTGATTTGCAACTGATGGTGCGTCTTTGTATGCAAGAAGCAGATGAAAGATGCAGTCGTGTGCATCTGAACACCCTCCTCTGAATCAGACACATAAGTACCAACCAGCTCCTAACTGCCATGATACAGGCTGTGTTTGAAAAATAAGAATTTACTCACCGGTAATTCTATTTCTCGTAGTCCGTAGTGGATGCTGGGGACTCCGTAAGGACCATGGGGAATAGACGGCTCCGTAGGAGACTGGGCACATCTAAAGAAAGATTTAGGACTATCTGGTGTGCACTGGCTCCTCCCCCTATGACCCTCCTCCAAGCCTCAGTTAGGAACTGTGCCCGGAAGAGCAGACAATAAGGAAGGATTTTTGAATCCCGGGTAAGACTCATACCAGCCACACCAATCACACCATATAACACGTGATAGGAACCCCGGTTAACAGTATGATAACAAATGGAGCCTCTGAAGAGATGGCTCACAAAAAAACCCGATTTTTGTAACAATAACTATGTACAGGTATTGCAGACAATCCGCACTTGGGATGGGCGCCCAGCATCCACTACGGACTACGAGAAATAGAATTACCAGTGAGTAAATTCTTATTTTCTCTGACGTCCTAGTGGATGCTGGGGACTCCGTAAGGACCATGGGGATTATACCAAAGCTCCCAAACGGGCGGGAGAGTGCGGATGACTCTGCAGCACCGAATGAGAGAATTCCAGGTCCTCCTCAGCCAGGGTATCAAATTTGTAGAATTTTGCAAACGTGTTTGCCCCCAACCAAGTAGCTGCTCGGCAAAGTTGTAAAGCCGAGACCCCCCGGGCAGCCGCCCAAGATGAGCCCACCTTCCGTGTGGAATGGGCTTTTACAGATTTAGGCTGCGGTAAGCCTACCGCAGAATGCGCCAGCTGAATAGTGCTACAAATCCAGCGCGCAATAGACTGCTTAGAAGCAGGAGCACCCAGCTTGGTGGGTGCATACAGGATAAACAGCGAGTCAGTCTTTCCGACTCCAGACGTCCTGGAAATATAAATTTTTAGGGCCCTGACTACGTCCAGCAACTTGGAATCCTCCAAGTCCCTAGTAGCCGCAGGCACCACAATAGGTTGGTTCAAGTGAAAAGCTGAGACCACCTTTGGGAGAAACTGAGGACGAGTCCTCAATTCTGCCCTATCCATATGGAAAATCAGATAAGGCTTTTACAAGACAAAGCCGCCAATTCTGAAACCCGCCTGGCCGACGCCAAGGCCAACAGCATGACCACTTTCCACGTGAGATATTTTAAATCCACAGTCTTAAGTGGTTCGAACCAATGTGATTTCAGGAATGCCAAAACCACATTGAGATCCCAAGGTGCCACTGGGGGCACAAAAGGAGGCTGAATATGCAGTACTCCTTTGACAAAAGTCTGAACTTCGGGCAGTGAAGCCAGTTCTTTTTGGAAGAAAATCGACAGAGCCGAAATCTGGACCTTTATGGACCCCAATTTGAGGCCCAACGTCACCCCTGCTTGCAGGAAGTGCAGGAATCGACCCAGTTGAAATTCCTCCGTCGGGGCCTTCATGGCCTCACACCAAGCAACATATTTTCACCAAATGCGGTGATAATGTCTTGCGGTGACATCCTTCCTGGCTTTGATCAGGGTAGGGATGACTTCCTCCGGAATACCCTTTTCCTTCAGGATCCGGTGTTCAACCGCCATGCCGTCAAACGCAGCCGCGGTAAGTCTTGGAACAGACAGGGTCCCTGCTGCAGCAGGTCTTGTCTGAGCGGCAGAGGCCAAGGGTCCTCTGTAAGCATCTCTTGAAGTTCCGGGTACCAAGCTCTTCTTGGCCAATCCGGAACCACGAGTATGGTTTTCACTCCTCGCCTTCTTATTATTCTCAGTACCTTGGGTATGAGAGGTAGAGGAGGAAACACATAAACCGACTGGTACACCCATGGTGTCACTAGAGCGTCCACCGCTATCGCCTGAGGGTCTCTTGACCGGGCGCAATATCTTTTCAACTTCTTGTTGAGGCGGGACGCCATCATGTCTACCTGTGGTTTTTCCCACCGGTTGACCATCATTTGGAAGACTTCTGGATGAAGTCCCCATTCTCCCGGGTGGAGGTCGTGCCTGCTGAGGAAGTCTGCTTCCCAGTTGTCCACTCCCGGAATGAACACTGCCGTCAGTGCTAACACATGATTCTCTGCCCATCTGAGAATCCTTGTGGCTTTTGCCATCGCCATCCTGCTTCTCGTGCCGCCCTGTCTGTTTACATGGGCGACCGCCGTGATGTTGTCTGACTGGATCAGTACCGGCTGGTTTTGAAGCAGGGGTCTTGCCTGGCTTAGGGCATTGTAAATGGCCCTTAGCTCCAGGATATTTATGTGAAAAGAAATCTCCTGATTTGACCACAGTCCTTGGAAATTTCTTCCCTTTGTGACTGCCCCCCAGCCCCGAAGGCTGGCATCCGTGGTCACCAGGACCCAGTCCTGTATTCCGAATCTGCGGCCCTCTAGTAGATGAGCCCTCTGCAGCCACCACAGCAGCGACACCCTGGTTCTGGCCGATAGGGTTATCCGCTGTTGCATCTGGAGATGGGACCCGGACCATTTGTCCAACAGGTCCCACTGTACCGACACTTTTCCTGGTTTTAGGATGTCTCTGACCAGAGATGACAATTCCTCGGCTTTTTCCAGTGGAAGAAACACTCTTTTCTGGTCTGTGTCCAGAATCATTCCCAGGAACAGAAGACGTGTCGTCGGGACCAGCTGTGACTTTGGAATGTTTAGAATCCAGCCGTGCTGTTGTAGCACTTCCTGAGAAAGTGCCACCCCCACTATCAACTGTTCTTTGGACATCGCCTTTATCAGGAGATCGTCCAAGTACGGGATAATTAAAACTCCCTTCTTGCGAAGGAGTATCATCATTTCGGCCATTACCTTGGTAAAGACCCTCGGTGCCGTGGATAACCCAAACGGCAGCGTCTGGAACTGATAGTGACAGTCCTGTACCACAAATCTGAGGTACTCCTGGTGCGGAGGGTAAATGGGGACATGCAGGTACGCATCCTTGATGTCCAGGGATACCCTGTAATCCCCCTCCTCCAGGCTCGCAATAACCGCCCTGAGCGATTCCATCTTGAACTTGAACCTTTTGATATAAGTGTTCAAGGCTTTTAAATTTAAGATGGGTCTCACCGAACCGTCCCGTTTCGGTACCACAAACATTGTGGAGTAGTAACCCTTTCCTTGCTGAAGGAGGGGTACCTTGACGATCACTTTCTGTGAATACAGTTTTTGAATAGCCACCAACACTGCCTCCCTGGCAGAGGGAGTTGCCGGCAAGGCAGATTTTAGGAAACGGCGGGGGGGAGACGTCTCGAATTCCAGCCTGTACCCCTGAGATACTACTTGAAGGACCCAGGGATCCACTTGTGAGAGAGCCCACTGTGTGCTGAAAAACCTGAGACGTGCCCCCACCGTTCCAGATTCCGCCTGAGCAGCCCCAGCGTCATGCTGTGGACTTACCGGACGCAGGGGAGGACTTCTGCTCCTGGAAACTAGCTGTGTGCTGCAGCTTTTTCCCCCTTCCTCTGCCCCTTGGCAGAAAGGATGAGCCTCTAGCCCGCTTATTTTTCTGGGGCCGAAAGGACTGTACCTGATAATACGGTGCTTTCTTTTGCTATGGGGTAGCCTGTGGCAAAAAAGTCGATTTCCCAGCAGTAGCTGTGGAAACGAGGTCTGAAAGACCTTCCCCAAAAAGTTCCACCCCTTTATAGGGTAAAACTTCCATGTGCCGCTTGGAGTCGGCATCACCTGACCATTGCCTAGTCCATAACCCCCGTCTGGCGGCAATGGACATAGCGCTTATTTTTGATGCCAGCCGGCAAATATCCCTCTGTGCATCACGCATGTATAAGACCGCGTCTTTTATATGGTCAATCGTTAGCAAAATATTGTCCCTATCCATGGTATCAATGTTTTCCAACAGGGAGTCTGACCACGCCGCAGCAGCACTGCACATCCAAGCTGATGCAATAGCGGGTCTCAATATAATGCCAGTGTGTGTGTATATAGCTTTTAGGGTACTTTCCAGCTTTCTATCAGCAGGTTCTTTTAGGGCGGCCGTATCCGGAGACGGTAGTGCCACCTTTTTTGATAAGCGTGTCAGCGCTTTATCTACCCTAGGGGGTGTTTCCCAGCGTGACCTATCCTCTGGCGGGAAAGGGTACGCAGCCATTAACCGTTTAGAAATGATCAATTTCTTATCTGGGGAAGTCCACGCTTCCTCACACACCTCATTTAATTCGTCAGATGCAGGAAAAACTACTGGTAGTTTTTTCTCACCAAACATAATACCCTTTTTTGTGGTACCTGGGGTATCATCAGAAATGTGTAATACATTTTTCATAGCCTCAATCATATAACGGGTGGATCTATTGGAGGGTACACTCGTCTCATCATCGTCGACACTGGAGTCGGTATCCGTGTCGACATCTGTATCTGTCATCTGAGGTAGCGGGCGTTTTATAGCCCCTGATGACATTTGAGACGCTTGGACAGGCACAAGCTGAGTAGCCGGCTGTCCTATGTCGTCAAACCTTTTATGTAAGGAGCTGACACTGTCACGTAATTCCTTCCATAAGTCCATCCACACTGGTGTCGACCCCGCAGGGGGTGACATCACATTTACAGGCATTTGCTCCGCCTCCACATCATTATCCTCATCATACATGTCGACACAGCAGTACCGACACACAGCAGACACACAGGGAATGCTCTTACAGAGGACAGGACCCCACAAAGCCCTTTGGGGAGACAGAGGGAGAGTATGCCAGCACACACCAGGGCGCTATATAACACAGGGATATCACTATACAGAGTGTTTTCCCCTATAGCTGCCTATAATATATATATACTGCGCCTAAACTGTGCCCCCCCTCTCTTTTTTACCCTTTCTGTAGTGCAGGACTGCAGGGGAGAGCCAGGGAGCTTCCTTCCAGCGAAGCTGTGAGGGAATAATGGTGCCAGTGTGCTGAGGGAGTTGGCTCCGCCCCTTTTTCGGCGGGCTTTCTCCCGCTATTTTATCGTTTCTGGCAGGGGTTAATATACACCTATATAGCCTCTGGGGCTATATATGGTGTTAGTTTTGCCAGCCAAGGTGTTATTATTGCTGCTCAGGGCGCCCCCCCCCCCCCCAGCGCCCTGCACCCATCAGTGACCGTAGTGTGTGGTGTGCATGAGGAGCAATGGCGCACAGCTGCAGTGCTGTGCGCTACCTTGGAGAAGACAGAAGTCTTCAGCCGACGATTTTCCGGACCACCTTCTTGTTTCTGGCTCTGTAAGGGGGACGGCGGCGCGGCTCCGGGAACGGACGACGAGGTCGGGTCCTGTGTTCGATCCCTCTGGAGCTAATGGTGTCCAGTAGCCTAAGAAGCCCAAGCTACCACCACTTAGGTAGGTTCGCTTCTTCTCCCCTTAGTCCCTCGTTGCAGTGAGCCTGTTGCCAGCAGGTCTCACTGAAAATAAAAAACCTAAACTATACTTTCTTCTAGGAGCTCAGGAGAGCCCCTAGTGTGCATCCAGCTCAGCCGGGCACAGAAATCTAACTGAGGCTTGGAGGAGGGTCATAGGGGGAGGAGCCAGTGCACACCAGATAGTCCTAAATCTTTCTTTAGATGTGCCCAGTCTCCTGCGGAGCCGTCTATTCCCCA
Organism: Pseudophryne corroboree; assembly: GCF_028390025.1. NCBI lineage: Eukaryota > Metazoa > Chordata > Amphibia > Anura > Myobatrachidae > Pseudophryne > Pseudophryne corroboree. The sequence continues at coordinate 247,097,863 of NC_086450.1, read as the reverse complement.
TGGTCCTTACGGAGTCCCCAGCAACCACTAGGACGTCAGAGAAAATTACAGTTAGGAGATGGTTGGTTGGGGTAGATGTACTATAACGGCACATAGCGACTCATTACTAAGGCGAACCAGGAAGGTACATCAACGAGATGTAAGAACATCCCATTTGCCGGTGCGGGAGGAGTGAACACTCCAAAAATCTCGGTCCCCTCCGGGTATTCCCACTCTGTTGGTGAGACCACCCCACCAACTGAGTGGCAATATAACCTGTGGTGAGCGAAGCATGGCAAGCGCAGCAAGCCCGCGAGAGGACTCACTGCCTTGCACCCTGGATTCTGACAGACAGGATGCAGCTGTCGGTATACTGACAGCCGGCATTCTGTCTGCCGGTAAGTCGTATGTATTCCACTGATGACAGTTAGGAGCGGATGGCTGGTACTTTCTCTCTCTCCAGGGCTTAGTAAATAGACCCCTAAATAACTGTTAAAAACAATGAAACCAGTTACTCGCATCCCTAACATCAACATTTTAGGGAGATTTATCAAATGTTGAAGTGGAAAAGTTGTTTATAGCAAACAATCAGCTTCTGTCATTTTTCTAGCCCAGCCTGTATAATTGGTTGGTACCCCCACCCCCCTTTATCTCTCTCAAGATTTGAAAAATGTCCTCCCTTTATACTGCAACAGTCAGAACAAGTCCTGTATTTCCCATGGTGGTCATTCCGAGTTGATCGCTCGTTATTTTTTTTCCGCAACGGAGCGATTAGTCGCTAATGCGCATGCGCAATGTCCGCAGTGCGACTGCGCCAAGTAAATTTGCTATTAAGTTAGGTATTTTACTCACGGCATTACGAGGTTTTTTCTTCGTTCTGGTGATCGTAGTGTGATTGACAGGAAGTGGGTGTTTCTGGGCGGAAACTGGCCGTTTTATGGGTGTGTGCGAAAAAACGCTGCCGTTTCTGGGAAAAATGCGGGAGTGTCTGAAGAAACGGGGGAGTGTCTGGGTGAACGCTGGGTGTGTTTGCGACGTCAAACCAGGAACGAAACTGACTGAACTGATCGCAGTGGCAGAGTCTCAAGCTACTCAGAAACTGCTAAGAACTGTCTGTTCGCAAATCTACTAATCTTTCGTTCGCAAATCTACTATGCTAAGATTCACTCCCAGTAGGCGGCGGCTTAGCGTGTGCAAAGCTGCTAAAAGCAGCTTGCGAGCGAACAACTCGGAATGAGGGCCCATGTACTAATTAATGTGTGAAAAGCAAATATGTGTAACTGAGCCCTCAAAGTATTACTGAATACAGCATGGCACACAGCAGGACTGCTTCAGAGGTGGATGCAGAAATAGATGCATCTTTTGACAGTTATCTGTCTGCAGCTTTATGTAAATGCTGCCACAAAGTGTTTCCCTGGTGTATATCCATGCACATGAATGTGCAAGTAAAGAGACGCCCACATTGAGCATCTGTAAAGTATATCTTTAGATGCCAACATTGGTTGCACCATGAAAACTTGCACCAGCCCTACCGCAGGTGAAGATTTACCATCCAAGTATGGCCTCCAAAGTGAGCGACTGAGCATCTGTGTAAGGTAAGCGAACACTTTAGCAACACGCCCTCCCTGTTTAGCCACCTACCAGTCATTTCCTAGGAATGCCTAGCATTCATATACAATGCATCTAAATCACAACATTGCCTTTGTGCGTACACACTGTGTAACTGCACAAGTGTTTAGGAATTTTTACGCATATGCAGACTATGTAATGTATGTTCTGCACATGTTTTTAGTGATTCTCATGCATGCGCAGTAGCAAAGGGAAATCACTCAACTATGCATATTGCGTGCAACTCTGATTCAGACACTGTGGGTGCAGTCATGTTGTTATGCAGCACAGTTAAGTCACTAACTTCTAGTGACTGCGTTGCCATTAAAATTGCATCTTAATATAAAATAAAATGCCAGCTTCCGCTGTGTTTCTTACATAAACAACCACTAATATTCCGTAGGCAAATGACTGTTGCTTTTGATCCAAGAATGACAAAATCAAATTGATACAATATATGGCAACACCATACTTGCTAGGATTCAATTAAAGTGTGTTAACTGCAATGCAATTTGTTAGCAGTTGGGCAAAACCATATGCACTGCAGGGGGGGCAGATATAACATGTGCAGAGAGTTAGATTTGGGTAGGGTGTGTTCAAACTGAAATCTAAATTGCAGTGTAAAAATAAAGCTGCCAGTATTTACCCTGCACAGAAACAAAATAACCCACCCAAATCTCTGCAAATGTTATATCTGCTCCCCCTGCAGTGCACATGGTTTTGCCCATCTGCTAACAAATTTGATGCTGCAATCAACTCTGAATTACCCCCTATGTTCTTTGTAAGTTGCATCGCTGTAGAAAAATATTGCATCATCATATGCTTATCTGTGACGTCTCCATTGTCAACTACAAAGCAGATTGTCTCAGGGGTCTTAACTGCTGAACCTTCCCGACAGCAGGAGGCAGCTGTTCCTGTTCCTAGGCTCTATACTCATCATGTGTCGTGTAAATATAGCCCAACAACAATATCCAGCTTACATCTTATGTTCTTTGTCTGTGATGTGCTACAGACAGCTCACTGGTGCTATGTATGACCACAGCAAAAGATGCAGCCCCTGATTCATACATGCAGGACCCGGACATCTGTGACAGAAGCTGAGTCACAGATTCATCTGCATGATGCACATTAAGTAACAAGATACCAAAGTTTACAACGTAGAATGAAAGAGGATTCTCAGCACGCCAACATCTGTCATCTGCTATACTGTCCCCTAAGTGCTCATGGGTCCATTACTGAGAATGTCCACAGACTGCAATTTCCATAGCTGGATATTTGGCTCTATGTTTGGCTGTACCTATGGCATATGCCAGCAGTTCTGCATCTACAAGAACATAAAGAGAATGATCTGTAGGTCTCTGTCAATAGTTATGTATGAATGAATTTATTTATTTATTTAAGGAAATTTGCTTGAACGGATGAGAGACAAAAGTCAACTGACCTACAGTACACAGAGGTCCATAAAAGACAAATGATACATCAATAATGAGCATGAACCATGCAAACTGAACCAAATACATATATATTATATATATATATATATATATTATATAAAATGGAAATGTGTCCGGCACTCCAACAAATTAAATAACAGCGCCCAGTGCCCTCATAGCCAACAGTGGATAAACATGGAATGTATACAGCGGCACTCACAGCTTGTAGAAACGGGTAAATAAACAGCCACAATCCGTATCAAGAATCTTGATACGGATTGTGGCTGTCTATTTACCCGTTTCTACAAGATGTGAGTGCCGCTGTATACATTCCATATATTATGTATATGTATGTATATATATATATATATATATATATATATATATATTTATTTATTTATTATGTGTGTATATATATATATATATACATACACATACATACATACATACATACATATATACACACACATATATACATACAAGATCTATCTATAATTCACATGATCACTATAATTTACTGATGAAATAAGAATACAAGTAAAGAAAAAAATAGGGGGAGTGGGGTTGGAGCACACAAACAAAAGAAAGAAAAAGATACCTAACCCCTGGTTTTCCATACTTGTCCTATATTGTCTTGAACTATAAGTGCTGTTTTGCTCAATTGTTTATGTACTCTGTAATGGGCACTGCGGATCCCGCGCAGCGCCATATAAATAAAAGATAATAATAATGTATTTATTTATTAACAATTGTTTATGTAGTGCATACTGTACATATTCCACAGCGCTTTACAGATAATATGTGGCTATTCACATCAGTCCCTGCCCCAGTGAAGCTTTCAATCTATATCCACTACCACATTACTATTTTACTATTTTTCTATATATTTTTTTAAATGTATTTATTAAAAAAATTGGGGAGGGGGGGTATGGGGGGTGGTAGCCATTTAACTTACCAGTATATTTACGGATTGTGAGAGGAAACTGAAGCATCTGGAGGAAACCCACACAAGCACAGAGAGAATATACAAACTCTAAACGGTTCGGGCATTGGTGGAAATTGACCTCAAAAACCCGATTGGGTTCTTTTTGATTTTTTTTTTTTTTTCATTCCTTCTGCTTTAAGAAGTAAGAAGGAAAACAAAAGCCTCATATAAGGTAAGACCACAGTGGCCCAGGCATAGCTAGAGGTCGGTAACCATAGATGGCCATCTGAAGATAAAACGTAGACTTTGCCTAATGTCTTTTACATTTGCTATTTTTATGATATGAGAAGTCAGAAATGTATACAGTGCTTTATGTCTGCTGATAAGAATACTACCAGTGCCATAAAAGATTGACTTCCTTTCTTCTGAAATGCTTTTTGGATTATTGTTCTGGGCAAAGTAGTCCCAATTTGTTCCTATGTGATATAAAGGACTGAACCCTCACACCTTAAAATAAACAAGGGCCTCTCTCAACTGTGCAACATTCAGTGGATCCATTAGACGGTATTCAAATGATACATCACGCCCAATCTCCTTTCTAAAGTGATCCCCGTTATCTTGCATATTGCACCCATAGTAATCCAGTTTAGCTGCGTAAAGGTCATAGTCTTGTTTACTGGTTCCAAAGTAAGGGCCTGGTGGGGAGGCGCATTTAATTGGCACTCCATTCGCCTTCTCTGTGACATACTTACCTACTCTCCTAATTATTCAGGTAGTCCCCCGCATCCACGGAAGAGTGGGCACACTCCTCGCAACCAGCACACTTCTTAGTGAAGTCGGCAGGATGGGGAGAGAAAACCCATCCCGACCCCCAACATGCTTCTCCTCTCTGGGCTTCTTCCAGAGAAGAGAATAAAAAAGCAGGCAAGTATGCTCTGTGATAATAATTCACAGTGGAACGTATTTTATTATTGTCACCTTTTCATAGGGTAGAAAATAGGATTTTAATACCTACCGGTAAATCTTTTTCTCCTAGTCCGTAGAGGATGCTGGGGACTCCAAAAGGACCATGGGGTATAGACGGGATCCGCAGGAGCTTGGGGACACTAAAAATACTTTGACTGGGTGTGAACTGGCTCCTCCCTCTATGCCCCTCCTCCAGACCTCAGTTATAGGAACAGTGCCCAGGAGAGACGGACATTTGGAGGAAAGGATTTTTGTTTAAACTAAAGGTGAGAAACATACCAGCCCACACCACAAACATACCATACAACCGGAGTAGCAGGGAACCAGATAACAGTATGAATTAACAACAGCAACTAGCTGAATATAACTAATACACAACCCGCGTGTAAACAAAATGTAACCAGTAATAATACACTGCAAGTAACAGTCCGCACTGGGATTGGCGCCCAGCATCCTCTACGGATTAGAAAAGGATTTACCGGTAGGTATTAAAATCCTATTTTCGCTTACGTCCTAGAGGATGCTGGGTACTCCAAAAGGACCATGGGGTCTATACCAAAGCTCCAGAACGGGCGGGAGAGTGCGGACGACTCTGCAGCACCGATTGAGCAAACATGAGGTCCTCATCAGCCAGGGTATCAAACTTGTAAAACTTAGCAAAGGTGTTTGAACCCGAGCACGTAGCTGCTCGGCAAAGCTGAAGTGCAGAGACCCCTCGGGCAGCCGCCCAAGATGAGCCCACTTTTGTGGTAGAATGGGCCTTTACTGACTTCGGCAATGGTAGCCCAGCCGAAGAATGAGCTTGCTGAATCGTATTACAAATCCAGCGTGCAATAGTTTGCTTAGAAGCAGGATTTCCAATCTTGTTGGAAGCATACAGGACAAAAAGCCTCTGTTTTCCTGGTAAGAGCCGTTCTGGCGACGTAAATTTTCAAAGCTCTTACAACATCAAGAGACTTTGGAACCGCCACAGCATCTGTAGCCGCAGGCACCACCATAGGTTGGTTAATGCGAAACGAAGAAACCACCTTCGGCAGAAATTGTTGACGAGTCCTCAATTCCGCTCTATCCGAATGGAAGATCAAATATGGACTCTTGTGAGACAAGGCCGCCAACTCTGACACTCGCCTGGCAGACGCCAGAGCCAAAAGCATGACCACCTTCCAAGTGAGAAACTTTAACTCAACCTTACGCAAAGGTTCAAACCAGTGAGACATAAGAAACTGCAACACCACTTCAAGATCCCACGGCGCCACAGGCGGCACAAATGGAGGATGGATATGCAGCACTCCCTTCACGAAAAGTCTGAACCTCTGGAAGGACGGCCAATTCCTTTTGAAAGAAAATAGATAAAGCCGAAATCTGCACTTTGATGGAACCCAATTTCAGGCCTGCATTGACGCCTGCCTGCAAAAAATGGAGAAACCGACCCAAGTGAAATTCCTCCGCAGGAGCTGCTTTGGTTTCACACCACGAAACATACTTTCTCCAAATACGGTGATAATGTTTCGTCGTAACCTCCTTCCTAGCCTTAAGTAGAGTGGGGATGACCTCCCCAGGAATACCCTTCCGAGCTAAGATTTGGCGCTCAACTTCCACGCCTTCAAACGCAGCTGCGGTAAGTCCGGAAACACGCAGGGCCCCTGCAGTAACAAGTCCTCTCTTAGAGGAAGCGGCCAAGGATCTTCCACAAGCAAGTCCCGAAGATCCGGATAGCAGGCCCTGCGTGGCCAGTCTGGAACGACGAGAATTGCCTGAACCCTTGTTCGTCGTATGATCCCCAGCACCTTTGGAATGAGAGGAAGCGGAGGGAACACATATACCGACTGAAACACCCACGGAGTTACCAGGGCGTCCACTGCACTGGCTTGGGGGTCTCTTGACCTGGAACAATACCTCGGAAGCTTCTTGTTGAGGCGAGACGCCATCATGTCTATCAGAGGAATTCCCCAACGCCCTGTCACTTCTGCAAATACCTCTTGGTGAAGAGCCCACTCTCCCGGATGGAGATCGTGTCTGCTGAGGAAGTCTGCTTCCCAGTTGTCCACGCCCGGGAAGAAGACTGCTGACAGAGCACTCACGTGCTGTTCCGCCGAGCGAAGGATTCTTATGGCCTCCGCCATAGCCGCCCTGCTCCTTGTTCCGCCTTGGCGGTTTACGTACACCACCGCTGTTATGTTGTCCGACTGGATCAGGACAGGACGACCCTGAAGAAGGCTCTTCGCTTGTAGCAGGCCGTTGTAAATGGCTCTTAACTCGAGAACATTTATGTGGAGACAAGATTCCTGGTTTGACCATTTTCCCTGGAAATTTCTTCCTTGCGTGACTGCGCCCCAGCCTCAGAGACTTGCATCTGTTGTCAGCAGGACCCAGTCCTGGATTCAAAATCGGCGTCCCCCTAGAAGGTGAGAGCTTTGCAGCCACCACAGGAGAGAAATCCTGGCCCTGGAAGATAGACTTATTTTCCGGTGCATGTGCAGGTGAGACCCGGACCATTTGTTCAGCAGATCCCACTGAAACACCCGGGCATGAAACCTGCCAAACGGAATGGCTTCGTAAGCCGCAACCATCTTCCCCAGAACCCGAGTACATTGATGAATTGACACACTTGTCGGTCTCAGAAGCTCCCTGACCATTGTCTGTATTTCCAGAGCTTTGACTTCCGGAAGAAACACTCTCTGTAACTCCGTGTCTAGAATCATGCCCAGAAAGGGCAGCCGAGTGGCCGGGATCAACTGAGACTTTGGCAAATTTAGAACCCAACCGTGTTGTCGCAGAACCGACAGAGAAAGATCCATATTTCTTAACAACTGTTCCTTGGACCTCGCCTTTATCAGGAGATCATCCAAGTACGGGATAATTGTAACCCCTTGCTTGCGAAGGAGAACCATCATTTCTGCCATGACCTCGGTTTAAACCCTCTGGGCCGTGGAAAGCCCAAACGGCAACGTCTGAAATTGGTAATGACAATCCTGCACCGCAAATCTCAGGAAGGCCTGATGCGGAGGATATATCGGGACGTGTAAGTAGCCATCCTTTTTATGTCGACTGACGCCATAAAATCCCCCCCTTTTAGGCTGGAGATCACAGCTCGAAGAGATTCCATCTTGAACTTGAAAACTTTCAAGTATGGATTGAGGGATTTTAGGTTCAGAATTGGTCTGACCGAACCGTCCGGTTTCGGTACGACAAAGAGGCTCGAATAGAACCCCTCCCCCCGTTGGGACGGGGGAACGGGAACAATGACCCTCTGTTGACACAACTTTTGTATCGCAGCATTTACCACATCTCTTTCCGGAAGAGACACTGGCAAGGCCGAAATCAAAAAGCGGTGAGGGGGCATCTCCTGAAACTCCAGCTTGTATCCCTGAGACACTATGTCTAGGACCCAAGGATCCAGGCCTGATTGAACCCAGACCTGACTGAAGATCCGTAGACGGCCCCCCACCGGCCCGGACTCCCGCAGGGGAGCCCCAACGTCATGCGGTGGACTTGGTAGAGGCGGGTGAGGACTTTTGGTCCTGGGCGCCTGATCCTGCAGGCAACTTCCTTCCCCTTCCTCTACCCTTTGAAGCGAGGAAGGATGAGCCTTTTCCTCGTTTGTACTTATTGGGTCGAAAGGACTGTATCTGCTGATGGGGTGCCTTTTTCTGTTGTGTGGGAACAGAAGGAAGAAAAGATGACTTAACCGCTGGCGCGGTAGACCCCAGGTCAGCCAGGCCGTCACCAAACAAGACACTACCTTTGAAGGGAAGAGCTTCCATATTTTTCTTGGAGTCGGCATCAGCATTCCATTGATGGATCCACAGCGCCCTCCTGGCCGAGACCGCCATGGCATTGGCTCTTGATCCCAAGAGGCCAACATCCCTCGCCGCATCCTTCAGGTAATCTGCAGCGTCCTTGATATAACCAAGAGTCAAAAGAATATTATCTTTATCAAGGGTATCCATGTCAGAAGCTAAATTATCATCCCATTTAGCAATAGCACTACTCACCCATACCGACACCACAGCAGGTCTGAGCAATGCACCCGTATTTACGAAAATGGCCTTCAAAGACGTTTCCAGCTTGCGATCCGCCGGATCCTTGAGAGACGCCGTGTCAGGGGACGGAAGCGCCACCTTCTTGGACAAACGGGATAGAGCCTTGCGAACATTCGGAGACGACTCCCATTTTTCCTTGTCATCAGAGGGGAAAGGATACGCCATGAAAATTCTCTTGGGAATCTGCCATCTCTTGTCCGGTGACTCCCAAGCCTTTTCACAAAGAGCATTAATTTCATGAGAGGGTGGAAACTTCACTTCAGGTTTTTTCCCTTTAAATAAGCAAATCCTTGTTTCCTGCACCGCAGGTTCGTCAGAGATACCTAAAACATCTTTAATAGCCATAATCATGTACTGAATACTCTTAACTAGCCTTGGGTGTAAAGTAGCCTCATTGAAATCGACATCGGAATCAGAATCCGTGTCTACCATCTGGGTAAACGAACGCTTTTGTGACCCTGAAGGGGTCTGCACCTGAGCCAAAGCATCCTCCATGGATTTCCTCCATACTTGTGTCTGAGACTCAGATTTATCCAACCTCTTAGACAATGAGGCCACATTTGCATTAAGTGTACTTAAATAGTAACCAAATCAGGTGTCGGCTGTGCCGACAGAGTCATATCCAACTCCTTTTCTGCATCCCCAGTACCTTCCTCGGGGGAGGAACACTCAGCCTCAGACATGCCGACACGTAGTACCGACACACCCACACACACACTGCCCAAACCAGGGGACAGACCCACAGGGAAGCCTGGAGAGAGAAACACAGAGGGAGTATGCAAGCTCACACCCCAGCGCCCATACATCACACCACAATAATATATGATGATATAGCGCTGCCCTCAATGATAAACAAGCACCAATTCATCTGTGCCAACCAACCCGCCCCCCCCCCCCCCCCGCGTTTTGCTCCCTTTTACTTGAATGGAGCCTGGAGGTCCAGGGCCAGCGTCTCATGCAGCGGCTGTGAATGAGAGAAAATGGCGCTGGTGAGCTGTGCGGATAAGCCCCGCCCCTTCCCGGCGCGCTTCAGTCCCGCAAAAAATCAAATATCTTATGCTGGCGGGGGTATGAAAAACGGTGCCCGGGCACCGAATATGCCTGTCTGCCAGCTCAAAATGACCCCAGTAACATGCTGCCCAGGGCGCTCCCCCCCCCAGTGCCCTGCACCCGCAAGTGCCGTTTATTGAAGTATGTTGGAGCATGGAGCGCAGTGCTACCGCTGCGCTGTACCTCGTTACTGAAGTCTTCTGCCGTCTGAAGTCTTCGGATCTTCTCATACTCACCCGGCTTCTTTCTTCTGGCTTCTGTGAGGGGGGTGACGGCGCGGCTCCGGGAACAAGCAGCTTGGCGAACCAAGTGATCAAACCCTCTGGAGCTAATGGTGTCCAGTAGCCTAAGAAGCAGAGCCCTTAACTAAGCAGAAGTAGGTCTGACTTCTCTCCCCTCAGTCCCACGATGCAGGGAGCCTGTAGCCAGCAGGTCTCCCTGAAAATAAAAAACCTATCAAAAGTCTTTTCTAGAGAAACTCAGTAGAGCTCCCCTAGTGTGTGTCCAGTCACTCCTGGGCACAAAGTCTAACTGAGGTCTGGAGGAGGGGTATAGAGGGAGGAGCCAGTTCACACCCAATCAAAGTCTTTTTAGTGTGCCCAAGCTCCTGCAGATCCCGTCTATACCCCATGGTCCTTTTGGAGTCCCCAGCATCCTCTAGGACGTAAAAGAAAAATCAGGATTTACAAAAACATGAAAAACTATTATCCCAACAGTAGCAGAATTCTGGCACCAGGGCGAGTGGAAATAGCCCCTGTGGACCGGTATTCTGGCTGGCGGCATTGCAGACTGTCGGGATTCCGGCGTTGGTATCCTGACCGCCGGGATCCCGACAGCCGGCAAATTAAATGGATTGCCCACAGATGGACTTCATTTCACTAATTATGTGACTTCTGAAGGTAATTGGTTGCACCAGACCTTTTGAGGGGCTTCATAGCAAAGGGGGTGAATACATATGTACATGCCAATTTTCATTTATAAAAATTATTTTTTTATATAAAAATTTTCTCATTTCACTTCACCAATTTAGACTATTTTGTGCCTATCCATCACATAAAATTCAGATAGAAAAAAAAATTTAAATTACAGGTTGTAATGTAACAAAATAGGTAAAAAGCCAAGAGGGGGGTAAAATAAGAATTTACTTACCGATAATTCTATTTCTCATAGTCCGTAGTGGATGCTGGGGACTCCGTAAGGACCATGGGGAATAGCGGCTCCGCAGGAGACTGGGCACATCTAAAGAAAGCTTTAGGACTAACTGGTGTGCACTGGCTCCTCCCCCTATGACCCTCCTCCAAGCCTCAGTTAGGATACTGTGCCCGGACGAGCGTACACAATAAGGAAGGATTTTGAATTCCGGGTAAGACTCTTACCAGCCACACCAATCACACCGTATAACTTGTGATCTGAACCCAGTTAACAGTATGATAACAGAGGAGCCTCTGAAAAGATGGCTCCCAACAATAATAACCCGATTTTTGTAACAATAACTATGTACAAGTATTGCAGACAATCCGCACTTGGGATGGGCACCCAGCATCCACTACGGACTATGAGAAATAGAATTATCGGTAAGTAAATTCTTATTTTCTCTAACGTCCTAAGTGGATGCTGGGGACTCCGTAAGGACCATGGGGATTATACCAAAGCTCCCAAACGGGCGGGAGAGTGCGGATGACTCTGCAGCACCGAATGAGAGAACTCCAGGTCCTCCTCAGCCAGGGTATCAAATTTGTAGAATTTAGCAAACGTGTTTGCCCCTGACCAAGTAGCTGCTCGGCAAAGTTGTAAAGCCGAGACCCCTCGGGCAGCCGCCCAAGATGAGCCCACTTTCCTTGTGGAACGGGCTTTTACAGATTTTAGCTGTGGCAGGCCTGCCACAGAATGTGCAAGCTGAATTGTACTACAAATCCAACGAGCAATAGTCTGCTTAGAAGCAGGAGCACCCAGCTTGTTGGGTGCATACAGGATAAACAGCGAGTCAGATTTCCTGACTCCAGCCGTCCTGGAAATATTTTCAGGGCCCTGACAACATCCAGCAACTTGGATTCCTCCAAGTCCCTAGTAGCCGCAGGCACCACAATAGGTTGGTTCAGGTGAAAACGCTGGAACCACCTTAGGGAGAAACTGAGGACGAGTCCTCAATTCCGCCCTGTCCGAATGGAAAATCAGATAAGGGCTTTTACAGGATAAAGCCGCCAATTCTGACACGCGCCTGGCCCAGGCCAGGGCCAACAGCATGACCACTTTCCATGTGAGATATTTTAACTCCACAGATTTAAGTGGTTCAAACCAATGTGACTTTTGGAACCCAAACTACATTGAGATCCCAAATTGCCACTGGAGGCACAAAAGGAGGCTGTATATGCAGTACCCCTTTTACAAACGTCTAAACTTCAGGGACTGAAGCTAGTTCTTTTTTGGAAGAAAATTGACAGGGCCAAAATCTGAACCTTAATGGACCCCAATTTCAGGCCCATAGACACTCCTGTTTGCAGGAAATGTAGGAATCGACCCAGTTGAATTTCCTCCGTCGGGCCTTACTGGCCTCGCACTACGCAACATATTTTCGCCAATTGCGGTGATAATGTTTTTACGGTTACATCCTTCCTGGCTTTAGATCAGGATATGGATGACTCCATCCGGAATGCCTTTTTTCCTTCAGGATCCGGTGTTCAACCGGCATGCCGTCAAACGCAGCCGCGGTAAGTCTTGGAACAGACAGGATCCTTGCTGGAGCAGGTCCCTTCTTAGAGGTAGAGGCCACAGATCCTCCGTGAGCATCTCTTGAAGTTCCGGTTACCAAGTCCTTCTTGGCCAATCCGGAGCCACGAATATAGTGCTTTCTCCTCTCCATCTTATCAATCTCAGTACCTTGGGTATGAGAGGCAGAGGAGGGAACACATACACTGACTGGTACACCCACGGTGTTACCAGAGCGTCTACAACTATTGCCTGAGGGTCTCTTGACCTGGCGCAATACCTGTCGAGTTTTTTAATCATGTGGACGACTTCTGTGTGAAGTCCCCACTCTCCCGGGTGGAGGTCGTGCTGAGGAAGTCTGCTTCCCAGTTGTCCACTCCCGGAATGAATACTGTTGACAGTGCTATCACATGATTTTCCGCCCAGCGAAGAATCCCTGCAGCTTCTGCCATTGCCCTCCTGCTTCTTGTGCCACCCTGTCTGTTTACGTGGGTGACTGCCATGATGTTGTCCGACTGGATCAACACCGGCTGACCTTGAAGCAGAGGTCTTGCTAAGCTTAGAGCATTGTAAATGGCCCTTAGCTTCAGGATATTTATGTGAAGTGATGTATCCAGGCTTGACCCTAAGCCCTGGATATTCCTTCCCTGTGTGACTGCTCCCCAGCCTCGCAGGCTGGCATCCGTGGTCACCAGGACCCAGTCCTGAATGCCGAATCTGCGGCCCTCTAGAAGATGAGCACTCTGCAACCATCACAGGATGGATACCCTTGTCCTTGGTGACAGGGTTATCCGCTGATGCATCTGAAAATGCGACCCGGACCATTTGTCCAGTAGGTTCCACTGGAAAGTTCTTGCGTGGAATCTAACGAATGGGATTGCTTCGTAGGAAGCCACCATTTTTACCCAGAACCCTTGTGCATTGATGCACTGAGACTTGGTTCGGTTTTAGGAGGTTCCTGACTAGCTCGGATAACTCCCTGGCTTTCTCTTCCGGGAGAAACACCTTTTTTCTGGACTGTGTCCAGGAACATCCCTAGGAAACAGAAGACAAGTCGTCGGAACCAGCTGCGATTTTGGAATATTGAGAATCCAATCGTGCTGCCGCAACACTACCTGAGATAGTGCTACACCGACTTCCAACTGTTCCCTGGATCTTACCCTTATCAGGGAATCGTCCAAGTAAGGGATAACTAAAATTCCCTTCCTTCGAAGGGATATCATTTCGGCCATTACCTTGGTAAAGACCCGGGGTGCCGTGGACCATCCCTACGGCAGCGTCTGAACTGATAGTGACAGTTCTGTACCATAACCTGAGGTACCCTTGGTGAGAAGGGTAAATTTTGACATGAAGGTAAGCATCCTTGATGTCCCGAGATATCATGTAGTCCCCTTCTTCCAGGTTCGCAATCACTGCTCTGAGTGACTCAATCTTGAATTTGAACCTCTGTATGTAAGTGTTCAAAGATTTTAGATTTTAGATTTAGATTTAGAATCGGTCTCACCGAGCCGTCTGGCTTCGGTACCACAATAGTGTGGAATAATACCCCGTTCCCTGTTGCAGGAGGGGTACCTTGATTATCACCTGCTGGGAATACAGCTTGTGAATGGCTTCCAAAACTGCCTCCCTGTCAGAGGGAGACGTCGGTAAAGCCGACTTTTGGAAACGGCGAGGGGGAGACGTCTCGAATTCCAATATGTACCCTTGAGATATTACCTGAAGGATCCAGGGGTCTACTTGCGAGTGAGCCCACTGCGCACTGAAATTCATTGAGAACGGGCCCCCACCGTGCCTGAGCTTGTAAGGCCCTAGCGTCATACTGAGGGCTTGGCAGAGGCGGGAAAGGGTTTCTGTTCCTGGGAACTGGCTAATCTCTTCAGCCTTTTACCTCTCCCTCTGTCACGAGCAGAAAAGAGGAACCTTTTGTCCGCTTGCCAACAAAGGACTGCGCCTGATAATACGGCGTCTTATTTTGAGAGGCGACCTGGGGTACAAACGTGGATTTCCCAGTTGTTGCCGTGGCCACCAGGTCTAAAAGACCGACCCCAAATGTCCCTTTTCAAAGGCAATACTTCCAAATGCCGTTTGGAATCCGCATCACCTGACCATTTTACTGGTAGAATTGGACAACGCACTTATACTTGATGCCAGTCGGCAAATATTCCGCTGTGCATCATGCATATATAGAAATGCATCTTTTAAATGCTCTATAGGCAATAATATACTATCCTTATCTAGAATATCAATATTTCCAGTCAGGGAATCCGACCATGCCAACCCAGCACTGCACCTCCAGGCTGAGGCGATTGCTGGTCGCAGTATAACACCAGTATGTGTGTGAATACATTTTTGGATACCCTCCTGCTTTGTATCAGCAGGATCCTTAAGGGCGGCCATCTCATGAGAGGGTAGAGCCCTTGTTCTTACAAGCGTGTGAGCGCCTTATCCCCCCTAGGGGGTGTTTCCCAACGCACCCTAACCTCTGGCGGGAAAGGGTATACACCAATACTTTTTAAAAAATTATCAATTGTTATCGGGGGGAAACCCACGCATCATCACACACCTCATTTTATTTCTCAGATTCAGGAAAACTACAGGTAGTTTTTCCCTCACCGAACATAATACCCCTTTTTGGTGGTACTCGTATTATCAGAAATGTATAAAACATTTTCCATTGTCTCAATCATGTAACGTGTGGCCCTACTGGAAATCACGGTTGTCTCTTCACCGTCGACACAGGAGTCAGTATCCGTGTCGGCGTCTGTATCTGCCATCTGAGGTAACGGGCGCTTTAGAGCCCCTGACGGCCTATGAGACGTCTGGACAGGCACAAGCTGAGTAGCCGGCTGTCTCATGTCAACCACTGTTTTTTTATACAGAGCTGACACTGTCACGTAATTTTCAACAGTACATCCACTCAGGTGTCGACCCCCTAGGTGGTGACATCACTGTTACAGACACTCTGCTCCGTCTCCACATCATTTTTCTCCTCATACATGTCGACACAAACGTACCGACACACAGCACACACAGGGAATGCTCTGATAGAGGACAGGACCCCACTAGCCCTTTGGGGAGACAGAGGGAGAGTATGCCAGCACACACCAGAGCGCTATATATATATATACAGGGATTACCTTATATAAGTGTTTTTCCCCTTATAGCTGCTGTATGTTTTAATACTGCGCCTAATTAGTGCCCCCCTCTCTTTTTTTAACCCTTTCTGTAGTGTAGTGACTGCAGGGAAGAGCCAGGGAGCTTCCCTCTAACTGAGCTGTGAGGGAAAATGGCGCCAGTGTGCTGAGGAGATAGGCTCCGCCCCCTTTTCGGCGGCCTCATCTCCCGTTTTTCTGTATATTCTGGCAGGGGTTAAATGCATCCATATAGCCCAGGAGCTATATGTGATGTATTTTTTTGCCATGTAAGGTATTTTTATCATGTTTTATTGCGTCTCAGGGCGCCCCCCCCAGCGCCCTGCACCCTCAGTGACCGGAGTATGAAGTGTGCTGAGAGCAATGGCGCACAGCTGCAGTGCTGTGCGCTACCTTATTGAAGACAGGAACGTCTTCTGCCGCCGATTTTTCCGGACCTCTTCGCTCTTCTGGCTCTGTAAGGGGGCCGGCGGCGCGGCTCCGGGACCCATCCAGGCTGGGCCTGTGATCGTCCCTCTGGAGCTAATGTCCAGTAGCCAAGAAGCCCAATCCACTCTGCACGCAGGTGAGTTCGCTTCTTCTCCCCTTAGTCCCTCGATGCAGTGAGCCTGTTGCCAGCAGGTCTCACTGAAAATAACAAACCTAAACTAAAACTTTCACTAAGAAGCTCAGGAGAGCCCCTAGTGTGCACCCTTCTCGTCGGGCACAGAAATCTAACTGGGGCTTGGAGGAGGGTCATAGAGGGAGGAGCCAGTGCACACCAGTTAGTCCTAAAGCTTTCTTTAGATGTGCCCAGTCTCCTGCGGAGCCGCTATTCCCCATGGTCCTTACGGAGTCCCCAGCATCCACTTAGGACGTTAGAGAAATAATGTAACCATAACAACACTATGTGCCAATCAGAATGAGTAAAAGAATTGTAAATGGTTATTGTTCAGCTGTATGCGTCACATTAATGTCATTTATAGTCTGCACCAATACCGTTACATAAACAAGGCCATGCTATCACCATTTACCAGACTATTGGCTCTTCTAAATCAAGACAAAATATTGTTACAGCAGTTACAAAATAATTCAGGATTAGAGGCCTTTAATTGATTAGCAAGGAGTGCATGGCTTTATACTGCCTTCACACGATTAACATTGTATAAACTCTTCCTGACAATTACATCCATGAATCCACTTCTAGCAGAGTAAACTGCTCTCTACATATAAATTATAAGCACAGCTACTGATCACACAAGCTGACACTCTGCCCTCATCCTCCCCTTAATCAGTTGCTGAACTGAAATTTGCATCTTTCCTCTGTCATCATTATACAACAGAAGATAGAACAATCTATGGAACCAATGTCACAATAAAGCAGATCTATATATTTAAGAAAAGACTTGCTAGATTACATCAAAAACAACAAGGATCATTCTTGATACAGGCCAAGCATTGCAGTTCTGCAGAGACAGCATCCACTGAGTGTAACAGATTAGTGTATCTTGCCTTATTATATCCTATCTGTTGTGTGAATAAACCAGACTATGTAAAATGTAATCTTTAAACATTCAGCACTGTAAATGACAGATACAGGAACATAACAATCTGTTTCCAAATCATCAATAATCTGTAACATTAACACCACAGCAGAGAAGGTAGTTGTCATTATCTACATAGTTATACCATCTTAAGAATCAGTTATTTATTGATTATTCTGATCCAGATCCTACATAAAATCAACAAATGATAAAAAGATTAATTTTTTTTAAATAAAAATCTTTAGACAGGTCTACTCAACATACCCAGCAATTGTTATATTACACCAGAAAGACACACTTATATTTATCTGAAAATGGGTGTGGTATAGAAGACCTACAGTAATTAGACAGTCATTAGGTCAACCCCAAATGGTCAGCATGTATTCATTTGACAGGTACATATGGTCAACATGGAAATGTTGAACACAGAAAAGGTAGACACAAGTTTTTGTTTTTTGTTTTTTTAAATGTGCAAATTTCTGTTCTGTGATATGTGACCACCTGGATGGTAAATCAAGCAAGTGATGACAATATGAACCCCCCCCCCCTACAGAGACGGATAGGCTGAAATCTCAGAAATAATGCCTCGCCCATACTTGTGCAAAGGCTCCACTTTATCCCAAACAGAGAACTATTTTTTTTTTTTTTTCAAACATTCTCAGACTTTGCAAATAGATGAAAAGAACATTTAATGAAGACATAGGGGTATATTCAATTGCAGTCGAAAACTGCCGTCTGTCGAAAAGACGGCAGTTTTCGACTTTTTAAGGTCGAATCCTGATTCGACCTATTCAGAGCTTTTCGACAAGTCGAGGCATTCGACTTGTCGAAAAGCACGTGGATCGGCGGAATAGCTGCCGATCCACGTGTTGATGTCGAAAACGGGGCCAAATCCGACAGGTTTTGGCCCCCTTTTCGAGTATCTCAATCCGACATCAAAATGATGTTGGAATAAGATAGACCCGGAGGAGGCGAGGGGGGGGGGGGACCGCAGGGAGACGGGGGGGGGGACAGCGGGCGGGCATACAGGAGATCAGCGCTGCAGCTGGATGTCACTCACCCGCCCGACCTCACGGCAGCTTCCACCCGGCTCCTGCTGCAGCGCTGATCGTAGCTGTGATCTCCTCTGACTGCCGCCGGCTGTCCCCCCACGGCTCGCCAACCCCTCGCCTCCTCCGGGTCCCATCTAAAATTCGACTTGAAAAAGTCGAATTTTAGATGGGATTGAATAGGGGTTGTCGGATCCTTTCCAACAAATGCATGTCGGAATGGATCCAACTTTAGTTGAATATACCCCATAGTTGGTTATATTCAGTAATATTTTCATTCATTTACTAAATTTCATTCTATTTTGGCAAAAAATATGGTGAGCACAAGATTACATTTCTCTCCCCTGTTGGAGCTGCCATTGCTCCAGTGAAGAAAGTGGACACATAGTGAGACATTATGGGGGACACAGGGGGTGGGGGCTGGGGGGGGTTTATCAAGCCTTTATGAGCAGCATGATTAACAGCCCATCTCTAGATTATTACTACATATATAAGAAGCTCACCATGTCTTATAGGCCCTACACACTTGGCGATATTCTGAAAGATATGAACGATCTCGTTCATAAATGAACGAGTACTCGTTCATATCTTTCAGTGTGGAGACTTAAGCGATGAACGATGCGCGTCCCCGCGCTCGTTCATCGCTGGTCTCCCGTCGGCTGTACATGCAGGCCAATATGGACGATCTCGTCCATATTTGCCTGCACTTCAATGCAGCCGGGTGACGGGGGGAGTGAAGAAACTTCACTCCCCCCCCGCCGCCGGGTCGCTCGTCGGCCGTATCGGCCGTCGGGCACATCGCCAAGTGAGTAGGGCCCTTTAGTGAAAGTGCAAGGGTCACTGGGCTTCCCTATGATGCAGTTTTAGAACTGCAGATGGTAAAAAAACAATAACAATAATAATAAATAAATAAATAAATAAACCTACCATTTACAGGTCTGTAATAAAATGAATTCTGTACATGTGTGTCAGCATAAAAAAAACACACACACACACACACACACACACACACACACAATGGGCAAAAATATGAGAAACCGTCCTAGAACAACAGCACTAAAAGAGTCTGTATAATCTACGTGATTTAATAGATGAGGATTCGACAACATGCAATACCAAACCAATCATTATGATGCAAAATGGCTGATAAAAGGTGTTGTCACGTCGTCATGACTCTCCAAAGATCATAGGGACAGAGATCTATGTACATTACAAACATGCGTGGCATCAGAAGTTATATTCCAGATGTAGGCGCTGGATGTAATAACGTCCGAGTTTGCCGGATGTGCGTGTTCCCAGCCGAACTTGGACACTTTTTAAAGTGGCAATCATGTATAAGGCAAAATCAAGCCTTGCAAATGATTGCTGCTTTTAAAAAAATGTCTGCGTTCGGCCGAGAACCCGCACATCCAGCCAACTCGGATTTCATTACATCTGGCCCATATGGTTTAAGCATGGGTTGCAGGAATTAGCATGCATGCCTTCATATATTCCCTATGTAGGGCAAAGATTCACCTTCTCCTTGGATATATGAATTTTGGTTAATATGGACAAACCATAAGTGGTCTCTAAAAGCCAAGGTGAAAATATCACCATCAAACATTAAATTTTGAGCATCATTTTGTTTGTGTCTGTTCAGTAGTTTGCAGTATTTACAATGATTGTACATTTCTGTATAGACTGTGAGGACAAACAAATTCTACCTGTTCACGTGTTTAGAAACTGTAAATGTTATGAGACACAATCAGTGTAAATCAATAAATGGGAGATTTCCGAAAAGAGGTCATGATCTGTGATGCAAAAATGGCAGAGGGCAAAGGGAAGCAATACCAGTCCAGTGAGGTCTATGGCAGCCCTAGAATGGGATGGATGTTCTGCACAGATGAGACGGAACATGGTAACCTTCAGGAACAAGACCTTTTGCTTTACATTTAATATTTACATCTCTTTTATGATTCGTCTACATATATTCAACAATAAAACATAGGTCTCAATTTAACTAGATAATGTTCTGCATGCGGTAAAAAAAAAAGAAGAACCTCTGCTCCGTGGTCACAAAGGCATTCCCAACCTACAGCAGGCATTCCCAACCTTGGTCCTCAAGGCACACTAAAGCCACATACACACGGTGCAATATAATTACCGATATGGACGATGTAGTCCATATCGGTAGAAAACATAGGGCCTAATTCAGACCCGATCGCTAGCAGGCGATTTTTGCACTGCTGCGAACAGATAGTTGCCGCCTACAGGGGGAGTGTATTTTAGCTGTGCAAGTGTGCAAACGCATGTGTAGCAGAACTGTACAAACAGATTTTGTGCAGTGTCAGCACAGCCCAGGACTTACTCAGCCGCTGCGATCGCTTCAGCCTGTTCAGGACCGGACTTGACGTCAGACACCCCGCCCTGCAAACGCTTTGACACGTCTGCGTTTTTCCAACCACTCCCAGAAAGTTGCCACCCACAAACATCTTCTCCCTGTCAATCTCCTTGCGAACGCCCGTGCAAATGGATCTTTCGCACAAACCCATCGCTGTGTGACGATTACTTTGTACCCGTGCGACGTGCCTGCGCATTGCTGTGCATACGCATGCGCAGTGTAGACCTGATCGCCCGCTGTACGAAAAAGCAGCCTAGCGATCAGGTCTGAATTAGGCCTCTAGTGCATATCGCACCGTGTGTAAACACCTTGCGATGCCGATGCGCAATCCCGCGGGGTCAGCATCGCAAAGGAAAAATAGACCGTGCAGGCAAGCCAATATTGACTATATCAGAGGTTCATGCCTCCGGCCACAATATAGTCAATATCGGTCGTTACCCTGCATCGCACAGTGTGCATGCGGCTTATCAGTGCAGGTTTTAGTGATATCCAGGCTTCAGCACAGATGGTTAAATCAAAATAACTGAAGTACTAATTATGTCATCTGTGCTTAAGTCTGGATATCAAAACCTGGACTGTTATGCTGGGTACAGTCTATTGAACGGACGATATATCGCTGGTCCATCAGCCAGTGTGTGCCAACGATATGTCTGGGAACGCCATCGTTCACAGACATATTGTGTCGGCCCTGCAGCACACACGATGACCAATATATCTATAGATATACTGGTACAGTATTGTGTGTGTACGGCAGTTAGCCGACTGCCCGCACACATGCTGCAGCAGCCGGCGGTGATTGACGGCTGAACTGGGCGTGCGCATGTAAATGCCCGCCTAGTTCGTGGCGTCAGTCACGATGGATCGTGCAGTGTGTATGCACAACACACTGCCTGATCAACCTATCCATTGATCTGCAGATATAGCTATCACTGTGTACCCAACTTTAGTGTGTCTTGAGGACAGAGGTTGGGAATGCCTGGACTAAAGTAACATACAAAAGTGGAACAGCCAGAGAGACTCCACTTACAGCAACCAAGAATATTACTGGAGGCAAGGGACAGCACAACAAAAATACTTGCCACATGTAGCAAATATGTTGTTATTATCTCCCTTAATACAGACCAAGGATCAGGAACATGTGTAGTGTAAAATATCCGGGTGGTTTATACATGTACCTGATCCCCTGTAGTTGTGTGTCTCTTCATTTGTAATAAAGGAAGCATATTTGACCCCCTTTTTGCTGTATCAGTTGATACAGACAACAGCTGCTCTTCTTTCTCTGTATGGTCAACTTGTTTATAGTGTTCATTCTAGCACCCTGCAGCTGTCACAAACTGTGCCATTCCTCTTTCCTGCTTGGAGTGTCGCTCTCTGCTCTGCTGCTTCTAGTACACTCTGACCAGTATCTCAGCACACTTTGGTCTGTATCCTAGTGCAGAGATACAGACAACAGTGAGCTAGAAGCACCAGAGCAGAGAGTGACACTCCAGGCAGGAAAGAGGAACTGAATGGGTTGTGACAAGTGCTAGAATGGACACAACTTTTAAACACACTACACCATCATATATATGTTTACTTTCTTCATATATATTTTACTATCTTCATCATATATATTATCCTACCTTTATCACATAAATTACACCACCTTCATCATATACACTAAAGTGCTAAAAGTCATGGGACAGGTGTAAAGTATCGTGTAGGACCCCCTCTAGCCCGCGAAGTGCAGCAAGTCACTGTGGCACCGATTCCACAAGTAGACAGAGGACCTCTGGAGAGATGGTGACCCACATAGGCTGGATATCTTTCCACAGCTCCCTGATATTTGTACGTGCAGCATCATGGGCGTGAATGGACCTCTCGACCATGTCCCATGAATGCTCGATTGGGCTCATGTCAGGTGAACATGGTGGCCACACCATTCGTCAGAACTCTTCAGAATGCTCCTCGAACCTGTCCTGGACAACTTAGGACAAATAACACAGTGCATTATACTGCTGGAATATTTCATCATCGTGGGGGTACATGAAGTCCATGAAGAGCTTCCAATGGTCACCAAGCTCTGCAATGTATCAGTTACATGTCAATGACGTGTTCAGACAGACATTCAGACAGACAATAGAACCTAACACATGCCACGTAAACGCATCCCACACTATTATGGAACCACCACCAGCCTGCACGGTGCCTTGTGGACAACTGGGGTTCATGGCCTCATGGGGTCTGCACCATATCCGAACCCTACCATCAGCCTGAAACAACTATAACCATGACTCACCGGACCACGCCACATCTTGCCAGTACTCCAAGGTCCAATTAGCAATGCTACGAGCTCAGGTTAGGTACTGTGTCTGGTGTCATAGTGTTAACAAGGTCCACTGCTCCCATGTCCCATGGAAGCTAAAGAATGCTGCAATGACCTGCTGGATATGTATGTGGTACATCCTGCATGACTGTGGATGTGATTTAAGCCAGTGTTGCTTGCCTGTTACTACAAACAATTCTGGCTAGACGCCACTGGTCACGATCATTAGCACCTCTGGTCAGCCACTGCGCTGTCCACGGTGAGTGTTATTGCCTTCCATGAGGTATTCCCAGGAAACTTTTGACACTGTAGATCGAGGACTGTTGAATGTCCGCACAACTTCGGAAAAGGAATGTCCCATCCGTCGGGCACCCACCATCATGCCCCGTTCAAGCTCCAATAATTCACACTGGGTACAGAATGGCGCATGCAGTGATGTGGTAGTCTATGGTAAATAGGTGAGTTTTGAGAGAGCATTTGAAGCAATGGAGATTGGGCAGCACTGGACGAGTCTTGGAAGTGGGAGTGAGGGGTTAAAATCAGTGATGAGTTGAGGTGGCAGTCAACAGAAGACTGGAGTGGGCAGTTATATAAATGCTTCCATCTTTAACATATGCTCTCCCATTAGTTTCAATCATATTATCCTAATTGTATCACATATATTATCCCTCCTTTATCAAATATATTATCCCACTTGCATCCTACTGTATATGCTATCCCATCTTCATCACACTGTATAATATTTCACCTGCATCATACACAGTATCTCATCTTCATCTCACATGCTATCCCCACACACACACACACACACATATACCACCTTCATCATTAGCCTATAAAATTATCCTGCCTACATCCGAAAATGTGCTATCCTATCCAACCATCATTATATATTCTATCCCACTTGCATCATATTATCCACCATCATCATATGCTATGTCACTTTCATCATATATGCTATCCCACAACCACACTGCACACCTGATAAAGGCCATATTCCGAGTTGATCACTCGCTAGCTACTTTTTGCAGCCGTGCAAACACATAGTCGCCGCCCACGGGGAAGGGTATTTTCGCTTTGCAAGTGTGCGATCGCAAGTGCAGCCGAGCGGTGCAAAAACATTGTGCAAAACAAGACCAGCCCTGAAGTTACTTATCCTGTGCGATGATCCTAGTGACGGAGGTCCCGGAATTGATGTCAGACACCCGCCCTGCAAACGCCTGATCACGTCTGCGTTTTTCCTACCACTCCCAGAAAACAGTCAATTGACACCCATAAACGCCCTCTTCCTGTCAATCTCCTTGCGATCGGCTGTGCAAATAGAATCGTCACTTGAAGCATCGCACAGCAACGATGCTGTTTGTACCCGTACGACACGCATGCGAATTGCGGTTACGCATGCGCAGTTTTGCAGTTTTTTAACTGATCGCTGCGCTGCGAAAATCGGCAGCGAGCTATTAACTCGAATGACCCCCATAGAAGCTTATTACATCTGCCAGATTTTCCCTAGAAATTAAGTAGTGTATCAGACCTCCGCTGAAACCTCATGGAACCTAATGAAAAACCTAATAAAATAGTTTACAGTGAATGATCTTGAAAAATGCATAATTTTCCACTGCCAGGTCTACAGGACAGTACCGATCACTTGTGTTACACTAATAAAAAAACACGCCAGTTTATAGTGCAATACGACCCTACAAACTATACCAATGCACAGAATGCACACCCCTCCAAAATGGACTGGTCACTAGTATCAGACATACCTACAAAATATACCTGTCCTTAAGGCGGGTACACACTAGCCGATGGTGGAATGTTAGCGATGGACGACTATATCGTCAACGATCTAGCGCATACACACTGAATGTTATCGTTCAACGATAACAATCAGTGACGTCACCGTCGGCATTCCCCAATATGCAGCTCGGACCGACATTGACGGGTTGAGCTGCATGGCAGCTCAATATTGGTGATCGCGGAATGACGTGCGGGAGCACTCATCGTTCATACACACTGGATGATATAAATCTAAAAATAAGCTTCATGCACACTGGTCCTATTTGTCACAAAGACTTAAAAAATACACTAGTCCAGTGCTTCCTAAACTTTTCTGAGTCATGGCACCCTAGAGTATCAGAATTCTTTTCACAGCACCCTAGGTCAAAAATGTATTAATGAGCAATTCAGAAATAAATATTAAATTAAGTAAATTGTGTTTATATGTCACCCTTAGGTTCAGTTATGGGGTGAGGGACAGGATTCACTTCTGTTTGTCCACATATTTTATGATTGGAAGCCACAAGCACTGGTTTTGCCTATTACATTGACCGTAAATAATATAATTTGAATTGGTCCTGGACCACCAACCCAGAGCACCCCTGCAAGCGCTCCGAGGCACCGCAGGGTGCCCAGGCACACAGTTTAAGAACCACTGCACTAGTCCCTAATGTCCAACACAATATATTGGCAAGACACACACAATATACTAGTGACACTGGTCACAAACATAAAATATACAAGTAGTCCACACTGGTCTCCAATGTTACACACGATATACTGGTAAGACATATCGGCCCCCCAGAGTCACATACACACACACAAAATATACTAGTAAAACATACTGGTAAAAAAAAAACTGGTCCAGAGTGGTTCATAAAAGTGCCTGAAGACTGCCTTAACGTAACAGTTTACAGGGAAAACAGCCTGTTCTACTAAAAGGAGATACTGCATATTACAGAAAAACACCCTGCACTGAAGAACATGTTTAAGAAAGTCACACATGAACAATCTATGGGGCAGATTAGATTACGTGGAACTGCAGAAGGCAAACTCTGCCTGAGGTGCAAGCAGAATCTGCCTACTGTAAAGGGGTGTAGTATGGCTGACCGGCGGTCTCCTGACCGCCGGTCAGCTTACCGACGCCGGGATCCCGGCAGCATACCGACGCCGGGATCCCGGCGGGGAGAGCGGTCGCCACGGGTTCTATTCCCACTCTATGGGTGTCGTGGACACCCACGAGTGGAAATAGTCCCTGTTGGTCGGCATGCCGACCATCGGGATAGTGGGTGTCGGGAAGCTGCAGGAGGTCATCTGACCGTCGGTCTCCCGACCGTCGGTCACATGAATACCACCCCTGTAAAGGGGGGTACTCACGGAGGGTATCTGTTCAGATGGTCGACCATGTTATGGTCGACCACTATAGGTCGACATTGACATGGTCGACATGGACACATGGTCGGCGCATGGAAATGGTCGACACATGAAAGGTCGACACATGAAAAGGTCGACATGAGTTGAACTTATTTTTCTTTTGGGGAACTTTTCCATACTTTACGATCCACGTGGACTGCGATTGGAACGGTAATCTGTGCCGAGCGAAGCGGTAGCGGAGCGAAGGCACCATGCCCGAAGCATGGCGAGCGAAGTGAGCCATGCGAGGGGACGCGGTGCACTAATTGGGGTTCCCAGTCACTTTACGCAAAAAACGACACCAAAAAAAGTTAAAAAACTCATGTCGACCTTTCCATGTGTCGACCTTTCATGTGTCGACCATTTTCATGTGTCGCTCAAGTGTGCATGTCGACCATGTCAGTGTCGACCAATAGTGGTCGACCTAATGGCTGTCGACCATTACATGGTCGACCATTCATACCGGAACCCTCACGGAGAGATCCATGCTTAAATTCTAAGCAATCTGACTAGATTGCTTAGATTTTAAGCAAAGATCGCTCGTGTGTACACCCCACACCGATAGCGATGCGCGGCCCCGGGTATCGCTATCGCCGGTGCTAGATTGAGCCTGCATGCAGGCTCAATCTAGCATGTCGCTCATTTCACCCGGGAAATGAGCGGCTCCCCATCCTCCCCTGCATCGCTCAGCACACATCGTGCTGTGCTGAGCGGCGGGAGAGATGTGTGCTGAGCGGTTCACTCAGCACACATCTCTCCCGTGTATATGGCCCTTTATAAGCAGATAAATGAGCAATGGGGTTTATAGAAAAATAGAATTTGACAGCATAGAAGAACCACTTGGCCCATCAAGTCTGCCTTTTTTTTTTTTTATCATTTGGCAAACTCAACACTATTTGAGCCTTAGTTCTTTGTAAGGATATTCATGTGTCTATACCAAGCATGTTTAAATTGCTGTACTGTCTTAAGCAGGTTACACACTAGACGACATTTTAAACGAATCTGCAGATAACGACCATTCATTACGACAAATTCTGAAAAATCGTCCAGTGTGTACCCACTACATCGCTCCGCAGGGCACTAGCAACATCCCCAGTCATCTGTACATGGAGCTCAAACCAGGGATGTAGCTAGCGATTCTCTGCTGCCAAATTTGTATACACTTGCCGATGCCAGCACCACCTCTGATGGGAGGCTATTCCACTATCTGCAAAGTAATTTTTCAAGTTAATTGAATTTACCCCTACGGCATGTCATGAATTGAACTTAGATTTGGTAATAATGTGAATCCGGGCACTACTGTGTGGAATAATATTAATTGGAGACACTACTAATTAATGGTATATTGCAAAATATAATGTAAAACTGATTATATTAATGTATTACTATAACTGTATACATCACCTTCAGCCTCAAGTCCAAATTTTTGCCCTCCTCACTTATCAGACCCTGCCCCCAAAAAATACTAGAGTGAGCACAATACTGCTAAGACACACTGGCACCTCATGTCTCATATAATATATTGGGAAGACACAATGGATCAGAGCATCATACACAATATATCGGTAAAACACACTCAATAGGAGTGTCACACATAAAAAATATACTGGTAAGACAAACTGATCCCTATTACTGAACACCATGTATACTTATAACACCAACTTACTCCCAGTGTTTACAATCTTTTCTTTAAAGGGCACCACAAGGGTTCCGTAGCACTGTATATATAGCAAATTAATATAGTATTTGGGTGATCAGACAGAACAAGTTTACCTGCAAATTACACAATATTACACATACATTATTACCCTTATAGGAGATAGTGTGTTGGACACAAAATACACTGATAAAACACACTGGTTACGGTGTCTCGCATGCATAAACATGCAAAATATACTGGTAAAACCCTAGTTCCCAGTGTCACACACAATATATACAGCTAATGGAACCTACACATTCAGCGACCCGCTGCCGAGCTGCCGGGTGGTCTTCAGTATGCCGGCAGTCGGGCTCCCGGCGACCAGCATACCGGCGCCGGGAGCCCGACAGCCGGCATACCGACACTTATTCTCCCTCGTGGGGGTCCACGACCCCCCTGGAGGGAGAATAAAATAGTGTGGCACGCGTAGCGCGCCACCGTGCCCTTAGCGTGGCGAGCGCAGCGAGCCCGCAAGGGGCTCATTTGCGCTCGCCACACTGTCGGTAAGCCGGCGGTCGGGCTCCCGGCGCCGGTATGCTGGTCGCCGGGAGCCCGACCGCCGGCATATCGTAGTGAACCCCGAGCTGCCAGACGGTTAATACGGTGGGTGACGGGGGGAATGAAGTTTCTTCATTCCCCCCATCACCCGGCTCCATAGTAGTGCAAGCTAACATGGACGAGATTGTCCATACTGGCTTGCATTCGGGCCCGCGCACCGTTCATTGTTGGTGCCTACACTCTGAACGATATGAACGAGAACGTTCATATCGTTCAGTTATATCGCCTAATGTGTAGGGCCTATAAGACATACTGGTCCCAGTGTAAAATGCATAAATATAGTGGAAAGACACACTGGCCCCAGTGACACAGACACACACACACACACACACACACACACAATCACTATACAGGTAGACACACTGGTCCCCAATGTCACACACTGAAACAACATACTGGTAAAACACACAGGGCCCCAGTGTCTCACACGCACAAAATATATTTACTGGTAAATTACACTGGTCCCCAGTGTGATACACACAATATACTGATAAAACACACTGGTCACGGTGTCTCACATACATACACTATACAGGCAGCCTCCCTGGTCCCCAGTGTCACACACTGAAACAACATTCTGGTAAAACACTCAGGGCCCCAGTGTCACACACACACACAATATATTTACTGGTAAAATACACTGTGCCCCAGTGTGATACACACAATATACTGGAAATACACACAATACGCTGGTAAAACACATAATATACACTGGTATCTCACACAAATAATATAAATCACAGTGGTTCCTAACATCTTTCACAAAATACAGTGCTGTTAAGACGCTCTGGTCCCAAATGTCATACAAAATATACTGTAGTGGTAAATCACACTGATCTACGCGTCACAAACACCATATACTGCCAATCCAAATTAATCTCAGGTGTCCTGCATACTATATACTAGTACAGTAAAGCACACTAGTCCTCTATGTCACACACACTGTATTAATAAGGCCGTTACCGGTGTCTCACAAACACAAAATAGGTCTTCGATATGATACACAAATACAAAATAAACATCCTGGTAAAACATAATGGTACCAATATACTAGTAAATCAGAATGGTCCTTGGGTGTCACATAATACAGCTGAATCACACTAACTGGTGTCCGGGATAGACAGACAGATACGAGAATACAGTAATAATCATATAATGAACCAGATACATTGAATAGATACATGATAGTATCAGAGCCAGTGTGGGAGCCCCCTGGCGGGAGCGGCTCCTCTGGCCATCCAAACACCGCTCCATGTTCCCATGTTGTCCCCTGACAATGTCACCCCGCTCCCTGTCAGCCAGTCCCGGGCCCCGGCTCTTACCTGTGCGAAAAAACGCGTCAACCTCGGTGTCTGTGCCGCCCTCTTCCGCGCCTTCCGCCGGGTTCATAGCTCCTGCTGCCTGGCAGCTCTGTCCGAGGGGGTCCACTGTGTGTGAAAACTGGGGGAGGGGGGCTGCGTGTCAGCGGGTGGGGTGCCGGGGGGCACTCCCCGGATCCATCTTCGTGCAATATACAGCAATACAGGAGCTGCCGCCGGGATACAGAACAGCGCAACCCGTCTCCTGTCTCTCCTCCTCCTCCTCCCTCTATTGTTCACATCCTGCTGCCCCCTCCTCCCGCACATGTGACTGTCACATCCTGGGGGGCTCCGGCATTATTATACCCCTATTATTATATGGATTGACCTTCTCTTCCTTCACATATGACTGTCACATTTTAGAGGGGGGGCTCAGGCATTATTATATGCCCATGAAATTTTAAGGACTTACTCCCACTCCACACGTGTGTGACTGTGTCACATCCTTGAGGGATCGGGCATTACTATACACCTTATCATATGGATCGAACCCCCCTCCTCCTGCATCGCATCCTGGGGGAGCTCTGCCAATATTATACACCTGAAATTAAATCCTCCATCCCGCACATGTGACTATAACATCCTGGGCACAATCATACCCCTGTCATGTTATTATATGGACTCACCACCCCTCTTAATTACATGTGACTGTCACATCTTGGGAGCTCTTGCATTATACTCCGGTTATTATGTGTATCTGCCCCCACCCCCCTCCCACACACACATGTGACGGTCACATCCTGGGGTGCTGTGGTGTTATTATACATCTACTACATATTATTAGAGATGTGCAGCAGGCATTTTTTTGTGTTTTAGTTTTGGATTAGGTTCTGTGGTCGAGTTTTGGATTCGGACGCGTTTTGGCAAAACCACCCTTTCGGATTTTTGTCGGATTCAGATGCGTTTTGGATTCGGGTGGTTTTTTTTAAAAAATCCTCAAAAACAGCTTAAATCATAGAATTTGGGGGTAATTTTGATCCTATAGTATTATTAACATCAATAACCATAATTTCCACTCATTTCCAGTCTATTCTGAACACCTCACAATATTATTTTTAGTCCTAAAATTTGCACCGAGGTCGCTGGATGACTAAGCTAAGTGACCCAAGTGGGCGGCACAAACACCTGGCCCATTTAGGAGTGGCACTGCAGTGTCAGACAGGCTGGCCCTTAAAAAAATAGTCCCCAAACAGCACATGATGCGAAGATAAATAAAAAAAGAGGTGCAAGATGGAATTGTCCTTGGGCCCTCCCACCCACCCTTATGTTGTATAAACAGGACATGCACACTTTATCAAACCTATCATTTCAGCGACAGGGTCTGCCACATGACTGTGGCTGAAATGACTGGTTGGTTTGGGCCCCCACCAAAAAAGAAGCAATCAATCTCTCCATGCACAAACTGACTCTACAGAGGCAAGATGTCCACCTCATCTTCATCCTCCGATTCCTCACCCCTTTTACTGTGTACATCAGGGGTTAAAGTGGACGCAGTTCCGCCGCCGTCCCGCCCACCAACAGTACTAACAGCAGCACTCGTACTGTGTACTGTCTGTCACTGTTCTGCCGCACGCGCGCCCCCCCTCCCCCCGCAAAGTGTACTATATACTAAGTGAGCTGCACTGCACTCACAGTCAATCAGGGGCAGGGCTGCTGCTTATGGTCACCATGGATGCGATTCACTGTCCTGGCTGGCGCCCGTCCCCCATCACCGTCTTACTGGCTGACAAAGTTCCCGACTCCGCCCCCTTCTCTCTCTGCTTACTGTTGCTGCAGGCGCTGATAGTAGCCGAAAGGACATAGGATAGTCTCATAAGCAGAGAGAGAAGGGGTCGGAGACGAGCACTTCTGCAGCCAGTAATGCGGGGAGAGGGGACAAAGTAAAACAGGGGCCGGAGTTGGGCACTGTGGCAGCCAGTAACACGGGGAGAGGGGGCGGAGTAATACAAGGGGCGGAGTTGGGCACTTCGGCGCTTCACTACCACGGGGCTGGGGTTGCGGGCGCCAGGGTGATGAGGTGAATCGTGTTCGTGCATGGTGAGCAGCACTGAGTGACTGTGACTGCTCATCTCACTGTCTCAGCCTGAGACAGCAAATGAGCTGTATATAGTGTCTGTGTCATTTTAACTTTGCGCAAGCTAAGGCTGGCTTCTTCTGGGTGGGCTACCGTTGATGCTACATTCAAGTGGCCTAAGATCTTTTACGCCAGGGGGTGGAGCCACGACACAAGGTTGAGGAGCTAGGCCAGCGGGATAGGTCCTCTACTATCCACGCCACCAACTATTACCTTTAGTAATCAGGTGGCGAGCGAAGCGAGCCTGTGTGGGTACTTTTCAGGGTACCCTGTTCGCCTGTAGCTCCTCCACCTGGTGACTTGTCTCCTCCCCTAGTGACGTCAGAATGTCCCTTCTCCCACTCCGATTTAGAACAAACCTTACCATTATGGCTGTGCTGTGGGTCTGCCCGCTCATGTCACTAGACGTGGTGAGAGGGGGTGGGCGGTACTAAAGATTAACCCGCCCCACCTCTAGTCCCTTTCTGGTGGCGGGAAAGAGACGTGATGTCATCACGTCACCTCCTCCTCACGTATCCTTGTCTCCTGATGTGAGGAGAGAGAAAAGCCACACCACCCTTACTGAGAGTGCCCATGCAGACGCTGAATGAAGGGCGAGAGACTGGTAAAAGTTAAAACCAGGGGTTAAAGCGAGCCGGAACGGGGCGGAACTGCGTTCCGTCAGTTCCACTTGGAGATGGAATGCAGTTCCACCTCCGACGACTCACCTCACCCGATGTTAGCCCGGCGCTGCAGGAAGATGCCGAGCACCCACTGAGAGTGTTTTACAAGCGGGCGCCCAGCTCCCTCTCCACAGCAGAAGCCAGAGGCAGGAGCTCACTACTGAGCTCCGGCTTCCGGCTCTGTCAGTGTGCGCTATGCGAGAGATGTCATGACGTCTCTCCCATAGCGCTGAAGAGCGGACACCCAGAGGACTGCAGTGGTCGGACGCGGGAGCGGGGCACGGTGAGTATGGTGTGGGGTTGTTTTTTTTGTTCATATGTGTAGCGGCGCGTCTACTGGGGCTAACTACTGGGGGCAAACTACGGGGGGAATTACTACAGGGGCATTACTACTGGGGGCAAAACTATAGGAGCATTACTACAGGGGAGCAAACTACAAGGGGGAAAGCTACTGGGTGGCATTACTACAAGGGGGCTAAACTACAAGGGGGCTAAATTATTGGGGGATTACTACTTGGGGGCATTACCAGTGGGGGCTAAACTACAAGGGGGCATAATTACAGGGGCTAAACTACAAGGGGGCAAACTACTGGGGGCATTACTAATGGGGGCTAAACTACAGGGGCTAAACTACTGGTGGCATAACTGCAGGGGGCATTACCACTGGGGGCTAAACTACATGAGGGCTAAACTACGGGGGGTATTACCACTGGGAGGCTAAACTAAAGGGGGGTAAACTACTGGGGTCATAACTGCAGGGGCATTACCACTGGGGGATAATAAAGCCAGCCTAGTCCCAGATCTGCTGCAGCAGCACTCAGCCTCCTTTGCTGTCCTCAGACCTCTGCACGCCCACAGCCTCCTCCTCTGCAGTATCTCCGAGTCCCACAGCCTCCTTCACCCCACGCCTACCACAGCCTTCTCATCCAACGCAGACCACTGCCGCTACTAAACAGGTAATCTTACCCTGCTGCTTTTCTCTCTCCCTAGTCCCTACTGTATGTCCTCGCCCTCTCTCTGTCACTCTCCCTGTCCCTGCTGTCACTTTCCATGTCCCTGCTGTCACTCTCCCTGTCCCTCTGTCACGCTATAATGTGAATTTCAGCTCATACCATGTGCTATAATGTGAGTTTCGGCTCATACCGTGTGCTATAATGTGAATTTCGGCTCATATCGTGTGCTATAATGTGAATTTCGGCTCATTCTGTGTGCTATAATGTGAATTTCGGCGCATTCTGTGTGCTATAATGTGAATTTCGGCTCATACCGTGTGGTATAATGTGAATTTCGGCTCATACCGTGTGGTATAATGTGAATTTCAGCTCATTCCGTGTGCTATAATGTGAATTTCGGCTCATACTGTTGGGTATAATGTGAATTTCGGTTCACTCCAAGTGCTATAATGTGAATTTCGGCTCATACTGTGTGCTATAATGTGAATTTAGGCTCATACCGTGTGGTATAATGTGAATTTCGGCTCATACCGTGTGCTATAATGTGAATTTTTGCTCATACTGTGTGCTATAATGTGAATTTCGGCTCATACCGTGTGGTATAATGTGAATTTCAACTCATACCGTGTGCTATAATGTGAATTTTTGCTCATACTGTTGGGTATAATGTAAATTTCGGCTCATACTGTGTGCTATAATGTGAATTTCGGCTCATACTGTTGGGTATAATGTGATTTTCGGCTTATTCTGTGTGCTATAATGTGACTTTCGGCTCATACCGTGTGGTATAATGTGAATTTCGGCTCATACCGTGTGCTATAATGTGAATTTCGGTTCACTCCGTGTGCTATAATGTGAATTTCGGTTCACTCCGTGTGCTATAATGTGAATTTAGGCCCATACTGTTTGGTATAATATGGAACAGGCACCAGTAAGGGGTCCTACTATTGTGGTGCATAATGTGTTTAAGGCGTATATGACGTGGTAAACTACACGGAAGGACACGCCCCCTTCTGAGTGGCCACGCCCCCTTTTCCAGAGCGAGCGCGCCTTCGGCGCGCACATAATTGCAGCCTTCACTTGTCCATACTCGCACTTCAAAATTTCCACCTCAACCACTGGGTGCTACTACTGTGGACATTATTACTATTGTGTGACCACCTTACTATTGTGTGACCACTACCTTTATTGCATGGGCGCCGTGGGTGGGGGGGGTGAGTTCCACCACCTCTCTATGACCACTTTAAGCACTGGTGTACATCCTCCTCCTCACAGAGTATTAATTCGTCCCCACTGGAATCCACCATCACAGGTCCCAGTGTACTTTCTGGAAGCAATTGCGGTAAATGTCTCCACGGAGGAATTTATAATTAATTTTGATGAACATCATCTTCTCTACATTTTCTGGAAGTAACCTCATACGCCGATCGCTGACAAGGTGACCGGCTGCACTAAACACTCTTTCGGAGTACACACTGGAGGGGGGTCAACTTAGGTAAAATAAAGCCAATGTGTGCAAGGGCCTCCAAAATGCCTCTTTTTCCTGCCAGTATACGTATAGGACTGTCTGACATGCCTAAAGTGATGCTGTCACTCATATAATCCACCATTCTTTCAATGGTGACAGAATCATATGCAGTGACAGTAGACGACATGTCAGTAATCGTTGGCAGGTCCTTTAGTCCGGACCAGATGTCAGCACTCGCTCCAGACTGCCCTGCATCACCGGCAGCGGGTGGTTTTGGAAATTTTATCCTTTTCCTGGCAGCTCCAGTGGCAGTAGAAAATGAAGGATGAGTTGTTGGCGGGTCACGTTCCACTTGACTTGACAATTGTCTCACCAGCAGGTCTTTGAACATCTGCAGACTTGTGTCTGCCGGAAAGAGAGATACAACGTAGGCTTTAAACCTAGGATCGAGCACGGTGGCCAAAATGTAGTGCTCTGATTTCAACAGATTGACCACCAGTGAATCCTGGTTAAGCGAATGAAGGGCTACATCCACAAGTCCCACATGCCTAGCGGAATCACTCTGTTTTAGCTACTCCTTCAATCTCTCCAGCTGCTTCTGCAAAAGCCTGATGAGGGGAATGACCTGACTCAGGCTGGCAGTGTCTGAACTGACTTCACGTGTGGCAAGTTCAAAGGGTTGGAGAACCTTGCACAACATGGAAATCATTCTCCACTGTGCTTGCGTCAGGTGCATTCCCCCTCCTTTGCCTATATCGTAGGCAGATGTATAGGCTTGAATGGCCTTTTGCTGCTCCTGCATCCTCTGAAGCATATAAAGTGTTGAGTTCCACCTCATTACCACCTGTTGCTTCAGCTGATGGCAGGGCATGTTCATGAGTGTTTGCTCCAGTCTTCGGCACGCGGTGGCTGAATGCCGAAAGTGGCCCGCAATTTTTCGGGCCACCGACAGCATCTCCTGCACGCCCCTGTCATTTTATTAAAAATTCTGCACCACCAAATTAATTGTATGTGCAAAACATGGGATGTGCTGGAATTTGACCACATGTAATGCACGCACAATATTGGTGGCGTTGTCCGATATCACAAATCTCTAGGAGAGTCCAATTGGGGTAAGCCAATCTGCGATGATGTTCCTCAATTTCCATAAGAGGTTGTCAGCTGTGTGCCTCTTATGGAAATCGGTGATACAAAGCGTAGCCTGCCTAGGAACGAGTTGGCATTTGCGAGATGCTGCTACTGGTGCCGCCACTGTTGTTGCTGCGGGAGGCAATACATCTACCCAGTGGGCTGTCAGAGTCATATAGTCCTTAGTCTGCCCTGCTCCACTTGTCCACATGTCCGTGGTTAAGTGGACAGTGGGTACAACTGCATTTTTTAGGACACTGAGGACACTTTTTCTGACGTCTGTGTACATTCTCGGTATCGCCTGCCTAGAGAAGTGGAACCTAGATGGGATTTGGTACCGGGGACACACTACCTCAAGCAATTCTCTAAGTCCCTGTGTACTAACGGTGGATACCGGATGCACGTCTAACACCAACATAGTTGTCAAGGCCTGAGTTATCCGCTTTGCAACAGGATGACTGCTGTGATATTTTATCTTCCTCACAAAGGACTGTTAGACAGTCAATTGCTTACTGGAAGTAGTACAAGTGGTCTTCCGACTTCCCCTCTGGGATGACGATCGACTCCCAGCAGCAACAACAGCAGCGCCGGCAGCAGTAGGCATTACACACAAGGAGCCATCGGAGGAATCCCAGTTAGGAGAGGACTCGTCAGACTTGCCAGTGACATGGCCTGTAGGACTATTGGCGTTCCTGTCTAAGGAGGAAATTGACATTGAGGGAGTTGGTGGCGTGGTTTGCAGGAGCTTGGGTACAAGAGGAAGAAGGGATTTAGTTGTCAGTGGACTGCTTCCGCTGTCACCCAAAGTTTTTGAACTTGTCAATGACTTCTGATGAATGCGCTCCAGGTGACGTATAAGGGAGGATGTTCCTAGGTGGTTAACGTCCTTTCCCCTACTTATTACAGCTTGACAAAGGCAACACACGGCTTGACACCTGTAAAAATTCCACACCGAAGAGGTGAGTTTTTTGTATTTTGACCAGGCATGTCAATGGCCTTATTCATCCCACAGACAACAGGTGTCTCCCTGGCTGCCTGACTTAAACAAACCACCTCACCATCGGAATCCTCTTCGTCAATTTCCTCCTCAGCGCCAGCAACACCCATATCCTCATCCTGGTGTACTTCGACAGTGACATCTTCAATTTGAATATCAGGAACTGGACTGTGGGTGCTCCTTCCAGCACTTGCAGGGGGCCGTGCAAATGGTGGAAGGAGCCATCTCTTCACGTCCAGTGTTGGGAAGGTCAGGCATCGCATCCGCCGACACAATTGGACTCTCCTTGGGGATTTGTGATTTAGAAGAACGCACAGTTCTTTGCTGTGCTTTTGCCAGCTTAACTCTTCATTTTTCTACCGGAAGGATGAGTGCTTCCATCGTCATGTGAACATGAACCACCAGTCATGAGGAACATAGGAGAGGGCCTTAGCCGTTCCTTGCCACTCCGTGTCTTAAATGGCATATTGGCAAGTTTACGCTTCTCCTCAGACGATTTTAATTTAGATTTTTGGGTCATTTTACTGAACTTTTGGATTTTACATGCTCTCTACTATGACATTGGGCATCGGCCTTGGCAGACGACATTGATGGCATTTCAAAGTCTCTGCCTTGACTAGTGGTAGCAGCTTCAGCACTATGTGGAAGTGGATCTTGATCTTTCCCTATTTTACCCCCCAAATGTTTGTTCTCCATTTTTTAATGTGTGGAATTATATGGCAGTAATATATCTGGAATTAGACGGCAGTAATGTCTGGAATTAGATACCACTAGATAGATACCAGATACCATTGTGACTGGAATGATGATGACCTATGCACAGTGACAGGACACTACCACAGCACCCTACAGCAGCAAGATGCAGCACAAGACACTGTACTAGTATTAGTAATGTAGTATTACTGAGCACCACAAGACACTGAGCACTAATTATACTGAGCACTGATACTGAGCACTGATGATACTGAGCACTGATTATACTGAGCACTGATTATAATGAGCACTGATGATACTGAGCACTGATGATACTGAGCACTGATGATAATGAGCACTGATGATACTGAGCACTGATACTGAGCACTGATGATACTGAGCACTGATGATAATGAGCACTGATGATAATGAGCACTGATGATAATGAGCACTGATACTGAGCACTGATGATACTGAGCACTGATGATAATGAGCACTGATGATACTGAGCACTGATACTGAGCACTGATGATAATGAGCACTGATGATACTGAGCACTGATGATAATGAGCACTGATGATACTGAGCACTGATACTGAGCACTGATGATACTGAGCACTGATGATACTACAGAGAACTGACACTGTGCAGCACGATGCAGCACAAGACACTGTTACTAGTATTACTGAGCAGCACAAAAGCACTCTGGAATTGTCACCCCCCAGATACCACTGTGACTGGAATGATGATGAACGATACACAGTCACAGGACACTACTAACTCAGCACCCTACAGCAGCAAGATGCAGCACAAGAGAGACACTATACTAGTAACTATTACTGAGCAGCACAAAAGCACTCTGGAATTGTCACCCCCCAGATACCACTGTGACTGGAATGATGATGAACGATACACAGTCACAGGACACTACTACTAACACAGCACCCTACAGCAGCAAGATGCAGCACAAGAGAGACACACTACTAGTATTACTGAGCAGCAATAAGCACTGATACTGAGCACTGATACTGAGATTTGCCACTGAGAGAACGTAGCCACGTCCTCTCTGTACTCTCTACAATGCCCGAGTGAAAATGGCGGCGACGCACGGCTCTTTATATGGAATCCGAATCTCGCAAGAATCCAACATTGGGATGATGACGTTTTGCCTCGATCAGGTTTTCCGAGTCAAGCGGGAACAACAGAGCCTGCCTCGGACCCGTGTAAACCACGTGGAGTTCGGGGGGGTTCGGTTCTCGGAGAACCGAGCCCGCTCATCTCAACATATCATACATACTGACTACCACATATATGACTGTCACACCCTGCGGGGCTCTAGCACTACTCCGAGGGGAGAAGTCGCATACATTCTGCCTTGAACTGCCCGGCAGCTGCCTGTGCGGCAGGATCGCATACACTATATTGTATGCAGTCCTTTTGCATACGATGTGTTGTACGCGATCCCAGCCAAGGCTGCCGAAAACGATATATCTATAGTGCAGCCCTTGCAATCTCTGGCTCCAATCCGATGCGCACGGGACCGCGCATCAGAATTGGAGGTAAAACACATGCGATTTGACCAGTGCCGTAACTAGGCATTTTAGCGCTGTGCAAGAAACGGCATTGGCGCCCCCCCCTATGAATGATAGGGGCAGTGCGCGCAGCAGTCGCGCGGAAAATATATAGGGGCGTGGCTTCATGGGGAAGGGGCGTGGCCACAAAATAATACCAATTCATACTACGGTGCGCAGTAGTCTCCATTATTCAAATTACGCTGCACAGTAGCGCCACTACACCAGGTAGAGCCCCTTTTTACACATTACGGCAGACAGCATCCCCCTTATTACACATTACGGCAGACAGTGTCCCCTTTTTACACTTTACGGCAGACAGTCCCCCTTTTTACACATTACGCCAGACAGTCCCCCTTTCTACACATTACGGCAGACAGCGTCCCCTTTTTTACACATTACGGCAGACAGCATCCCCCTTTTTACACATTACGTCAGACAGCGTCCTCTTATTACACATTACGGCAGACAGCGTGCCCCTTATTACACATTACGGCAGACAGCGTCCCCCTTTTTACACATTACGGCAGACAGCGTCCCCTTTTTACACTTTACGGCAGACAGTCCCCCTTTTTACACATTATGGCAGACAGTCCCCCTCTTTACACATTACGGCAGACAGCGTCCTCTTTTTTACACATTACGGCAGACAGCGTAGCATCCCCCTTTTTACACATTACGGCAGACAGTCCCCCCTTTTTACACATTAGGGCAGACAGCGTCCTCTTATTACACATTATGGCAGACAGCGTCCCCCTTTTTACACATTACGGCAGACAGCCTCCCCTTTTTACACATTACGGCAGACAGCGTCCCCTTTTTACACATTACGGAAGACAGCGTCCCCCTTTTTACACATTGTGGCAGAAGAGAGAGAGAAAGAGAGAGAAAGAAAGAAAGAAAGAAAGAAAGAAAGAAAGAAAGAAAGAAAGAAAGAAAGAAAGAAAGAGAGAGAGACATATACTTACCATCTCTCCCCGCTGGCAGTCAGGCTCCTCGTGCTGGCAGAGATCCCGGGCAGCCGCAGGGGAGAAGGAGGGAGGGGGACTGGAGCCGCAGCAGCGCTATGTCATTGGTAGTAGCGCCGCTGCAGCAGCCCCCTCTCCTTCCGCATTGGCTGCCCGCTGCTGTGAATGCTGGGATGAGGGAACCGCATCCCAGCATTCACGGCAGCGCCAGGCAGCCAATACGGAAGGAGAGGGGAGTGCTGCAGTGGCGCTACTACCAATGATATAGCACTACTGCGGCTCCAGTCCCCCTCCCTCCTCCTCCTTTCCTGCCTCTGGCGCTGTTGCTTCTCCTCCAGCTCGGTGCACAGAAAAAAAACGGGCGGCTTGTAATGAGTTAATTTGACTCATTACAAGCCGCTGGCCGTGCGCCCTCCGGGTAACTGCGCTGTGTGCCAGGCACACCTGGCACACAGGTAGTTACGGCGCTGGATTTGACACTTATCATCCGTTTTTTTCTGCCCAATGCATCGGAATCGGATAAAAAGGGCCCAAATCGCACTAGTGCAGTGGTTCTCAAACTTTTTTTGAATCACAGCGCTCTAGAGCAGTGGTACTCAACCTCGGTCCTCAAGTATCCCAACAGTTCATGTTTTCCTGGTCACCTAGCTGGTGCACAGGTGTATTCATTACTCACTGACACCTTTTAAAAGACCCACAGGTGGAACAAATTATTTCACTTGCAATCCTGTGAGGAGACCTGGAAAACATGAACTGTTGGGGGTACTTGAGGACCGCGGTTGAGAACCACTGCCCTAGAGTATAAGAATTTGTTTTACAGCACCCCTAGGCCAAACGTTTCTTAGTGAGAAATTTAGAAAGAAATATTAAATAAATTAAATTGTGTTTATATGTCATCCTTAGGTTTAATTATGTAGTGAGGGACAAGATTTGCCTCTGTCTGTCCACATATTTTATGATTGACAGCCACCAGCACTGGTTTGCCTATTACATTGACCATACAGGGCCGGATTAACAATGGGGCTACTGGAGCTGCAGCTCCAGGCCCACCAGCAAAATAGGCCCACAGCAACTGCATACTGCTGTGCTGAAGTAAATAGGAAAAAAGATTTCCTTATAACAGGTGGCCAGTGACGCTGTGGTCTGGGGGGCACAGCAGCAGATCCACCCAACAAGCAACTCTGCTCTATTACGGCCGGCTGCAGGGCACTCGGGCCCAGCAGCACTGCAGTGTATAAATGAGGGGGACAAGTGGGAAGGGACTAGGGCCGGCTCTGCTATCACTGCATACGCGGCTAATAAAACACAGCGAATAGCGTGCTGGGCAGCCCGGACTACGTCCCCAGCCTTCCCGGAGCCAATGCTGCATCCCGGGCTGCTCTGGCGACTCCTGCGGTGTTCCTTTCATTAGCGGCCATGGAAGGACGGGCCTCCCGTTTTACTTTCAGTGTGTCCGGTGCTGGTAGGGCAGATACCCCAAAGCCCACTATTTCAGCATTACCGGAGCCACCATCCGCCACGAACAGGTAATATAAAGATTATATTACATACTGTAACACAGAGCTCTGTATTATGTAGCAGCAGCACAAGTGAAAGTGCATCCTAAAATTTCCCTCTCCTACCCCCTCCTACCCCCCTAACAAAACTAATCCCTTCTTCTCACTCTGTCACCAAGCTAACCCCCCTTCCTCAGGCTAATCCCCCTCCTT
This sequence comes from Pseudophryne corroboree, assembly GCF_028390025.1. Lineage (NCBI taxonomy): Eukaryota > Metazoa > Chordata > Amphibia > Anura > Myobatrachidae > Pseudophryne > Pseudophryne corroboree. The sequence goes on along the minus strand of NC_086450.1, from coordinate 247,055,717 downwards.
CTCCCTCTGTCACCAGGCTAATTCCCCAACTCCTCCCTCTATCATCAGGCTAAACCCCCCTTACTAGCTTAATCTCCCCCTCCTCCCCCATCACCAGACTACCCCCTCCCCCTCACCAACCTAATCTCCCCCTCCTCTCTCTGTCACCAGGCTAACCACCGCCAGGCTAATCACCCTCCTCCTCCCTCTGTCACCAGATTAATCCCCCCACCTCCCCCTATAGCCATGCTCACCCCCCCACCCCCCAGGCTAATCTCTCTCCTCCCCCTGTCACCAGGCTAATCCGACTCCTCCCTCTGTCACTATGCTAATCCCCCATCACCAAACTAATCTCCCTCCTCCCACCTGCCACCAAACAAACCCCCCTCACCAGACTAATCCCCCCTCCTCCCCCTGTCACCAGGCTATCCCCCCCCCTCCACCCACCACCACCACCAGGCTGATTTCCCCCCCACCAGAACACCAGACTGTTCTTCCCCCTGTCTTCCTCCCATCTTTCGTTGTTCTTCCCCATATATCCCTCCCATCTTCCTCCCGTCTAGCCCCTGTTCTTCTTCCCATTCCCCGTGTGCCTTCCATCTTCTCCTGTTCTTCCACCTGTCTCCCTCCCTTCTTCCTGCCATCTTCCCATCTCCCACTGTTCTTCCCCCTGTATCCCTATTATCTTCCTCCCATCTAGCCCCTATTCTTATTTCTGTCTCTCTCTCGTCTACCTTCCATCTAGACCCTGTTCGTCCTCTTGTCTTTCTGCCATCTTTCACTGTTCTTTCCTCTTTTTCCTCCCCTCTTAATAATAGAATGATTGTAATATAATAATTCAATAATTAAGAGCTGAGATTTTTCTGTTTCAAACATAAATAAATATATATATATATATATATATATATATACACACGTGTTTGAATACGCACACAAATGTATACAGCATTGGTCACACCCCCATACCAATAGCCACAACCCCACCATGCTGGCCACACCCCTTGTGGCAGCACACAATAAGCCCTTCATAAATTTCAGCTCCAGGCCCATGAGTACTTTAATCTGGCACTGTGACCATAAATAATTTAAATTGGTCCTGGACCAAAAAAAACCTGCAAGTGTCCTGAGGCACCCCAGGGTGCCACGGCACACAGTTTGAGAACCACTGCACTAGTGTATGGGCACCTTTAGATTTTGGACTTTAGTAAAAGCCGGTTAAGGGTTCCTGGGGCTTCCCGGTATTTTTATACCCCTGATTTAAATAATCAAATATGCCATATATAAACTTGTAAATGTATAAATATATAACCAGCACTCCAAATTAAAGTGGCCGCAACAAAGTTTTCATGTCTGCGGAGTACCAATGGAGTAAAGCAGGAAGCTACATCAGCGGAGAGCAGTCAATCACCAAAGACCCAGGGGTATAAAGATCCTTCAGAGGCATTTTCTGTTGTCAGTGCTTTGTTGTCTATTGTGCTGCGGAGACCTCTGCTGGGAATCTCTCTGGCAAGCAATCTGCTTATTGACTCCAGTGCAGTTATCATCCCTAGCACTCGCTGACTCCTCCAAGCAATCCTGTGTAGCCGGTACTGCTCTGCATCCCGGCTATCCTGTTTAGCTGGTTCTGCTCTGCATCCCAGCAATCCTGTGTAGCCAGTACTGCTCCGCATCCCGGCAATCCTGTGTAGCTGGTATTGCTCTTCATCCCAGCACCTAATTCTAAGCATCTGGTTGTAACCCAGCAATCCCGAATAGCTGCTACTGCTCCGCATCCCAGCACCTGAGCCTAAGTAGCTGGTTGGAATCCAGCAATCCTGTGTAGCCGGTACTGCTCTGCACCCCAGCAATCCTGTTTAGCTGGTTGTGCTCCGCATCCCAGCAATCCTGTGTAGCCAGTACTGCTCCGCATCCCGGCAAGCCTGTGTAGCTGTTATTGCTCTGCATCCTAGCACCTAATTCTAAGTAGCTGGTTGTAACTGAGCAATCCCGAATAGCTGCTACTGCTCCGCATCCCAGCACCTGAGCCTAAGTAGCTGGTTGGAATACAGCAATCCTGTATAGCTGAGACTGCTCCGCATCTCAGCATCTAAACCTTTGTGTTCCAGCAATCCATCATAGCTGGATTTGTTCGACACTCCAACATCAAGTAATCACTAGAACACCTTATCACTCTTTGCTTTCCTATCCTGCATGAAGAAGAGTTATATTAGGCCGCCTAATCAAGCTCCACTCCCATGGCAACCCCTAGTCCGAACCCACAAACTAATCCAAGCCTGACACCTTACTTCTGCTCTTGACTTTGTTGCTCCAGTAAGCAATATTATCTGCAAAAATGTTCATGTACCGCTGAGCGACTGTGGCGGAAATCACACTCTAAAGTGGATTTCCTCCATTTCAGATTTATGTATTTATGCTACAGTACCGCCCTTTCCATCTCTAAACAGTCCATCTTCAAGAACCTCATCTCCTTCCAATCTTCGAACACCCGCTGTCTCTTTGCCACTGTCAACTTCCTCCTCTGCCCACTACCACCTTGACCCTCCACTTTACGCTCTGCCCTTGACTTTGCCACCTACTTCACATCCAAAATTGACTCCGTTCGTCAGGACATCCGTCTCGCCTGCACTTCCACTAACAGTAGGTGTCCCCTAAGGTTCTGTTCTCAGACCTCTATTTTTCTCTTTTTATACATCCTCTTTAGGTGAGTCCATTCGCTTTTTCGACTTCCAATATCAACTCTATGAGGATGACACTTACATCTACCTTTCCTCCCCTGGCCTCTCCCACTCTCTATAAACATATACACTATATGGACAAAAGTTTATGGACAAAAGAAGTGCTGACAGCTGAACAGACAGGCAGTGGCGTGGCAGCTCTCATCGTGGGCGTCCCGCTCCTTCTCTGAAAAAAATTTGGTCAGTCAAGGGGGGTTTCTATGTACTCAGAACCCCCCCCCCCACCCCCTCCGTGTGTGCCACTGCTCCAGCAGTATTATAACCTGATATTATACAGAAATTACCCTCCACCATTCCTGTACGGTATATGTGACTTTCACATATTGGGAGGCTTTAACATTATTATAGCACTGATAGTATACAAGAATTCCGTCTCCTCGAGTAAGAGTGACTATTACATACCAGAGGGTTCCAGCATTATGACACCGCCCGCTGACCAGAACTGTACCTAGGTGCCTTGGTCCAGAAAAAGCATTGCCCCTTCCCATATTTTTCAAGCAGACACATAAGGCAAGCCCTGGCACCCAGTGAAAGCACTTGACAGGATACCCCTTCCCATATATATATATATATATATATATATATAGTTCGTACACAAATGCACACTCCTCTTAATAATCATGTATGGTTCTCCTCTTTAACCTGGTCCTAATAAGGTCAGTATCATATATGTTCCAGAAAAAGGGCACTCAAGCTTCCAATACAAAAGAATGTATTAATTTCCAGTGAATGCACTTTAAAATCCAAGATGATGGCTCAGTACAAGAAACGTTGAGATCACCACTCCATGCTACCTTAAGCACTAACAATGCCTCTAAGATCGATTATACTGCATCCTTGCAATGTGTACAGAAAAACTTGTAACTTATCAGTCTGACTTAACAGATAAAGTGTTTAAACAAATCAGCAACAAGCCTTTGATTTCCTATGCTAGGGGACTGAATTTGAATCAACTATTGATGCAGCCAACAAAATTTTTGAATATGGATCCATCATGCACATGGCTTAAAAGTGCATTCACTGGAAATCAATAAATAAAACATTTTTTGTATTGGAAGCTTGAGTGCCCTTTTTCTGGAACATATATGATAGTGGACCTTATTAGAAACAGGTTGAAGGGAGCACTGTATATGATTATTATGAGGAGTGTGCATTTGTCTACGAACATTATATGTTGGGCTGTAATTGTAACAATCCATTACAGATAGCACCTCAATATTTTTGGATTTGTTGTAATTGACTATTTCCGGATTGTATGTGGCACGGAGATTGATAGGTGCTTGACACACTTTTTATACTTTTTATGTTTTTCATCTTGCACTATGGTTTAAATTGATAGAGTGACAACTGTTGCTTTTTTATATATACCTGTGCTTTGCTAATGTTTGGAAATTCAATCTGGTCAAGTCTATTTGATGAATAGTGAGGTCCAACAGGTGGATCAATATGTCACAAGGAGCAAGATTGTTGGATGAGCAACTGTTAGAAAATGCAGAAAATGCTCAGATTTCTCTAACAGATGAGGACGCAGATCGGGTATTGTTTGAGCAGGAACAGTTTTGTCAGGTACCGGCTGATAGTGCAGTGGACATATACTATAAATTATTACAGTTAAGTAAACGTGAAGTAGACCTTGTCCTCCATGGTCAGTTCTTGTCCAACTATTATTGCCAGAAAAAGATCCGTCAGGGATTTAGAATCCAGAATAATCCCACGATTGGGCGCACCAACCCCAGTTTTTGCAGTAAATGGTGTGGAGTACTAAATAAGTGCTCGTTAGATCTAATATTATTAGTAGTATAAGAGGTTGGCAATGAATTGACATGGACAAGAGCTGACCTGGACAGGGCCGTCTGAACAGCAGTGTAGGCCCCTGGGCACAGCAATCCACTGGGTCCCCTTCCCATCCTCCATCGGTAGTGATGGGGGTTGCTATCAGCGGCAGCTTTGATGTCCCGCAGGCGGTAGGGGGGTGTTCTATCTTCCGCTCAGCATGCAGGACCTGGAGCAGTAATTTCTGCTAATTACTCCTTTACTGCACAAATGGTGGGAGATGGGGCGGGAGGGAGAACACTAAACTGTAGAAGGGGGCATTGGGCTGAATGAAGGGGCCGCAGTACTTGACTTCCAGGTCAGTAGGGGGTATTTAATACGCAGGGGAGGGGTAGATAGTGGAGTGGGCTTAATATTCATAATTTTCTGGTGAGAGAGCAGCTTGCTTGACTGCAGATATCTGAAATTCCTGGAAATAGATTTCATAGCTTTCATTGGGATATATAACTAGAGAGTCTCACCTTTCAGGAGGTACTAGGGAATTTGAAGATCAGAGATCAGGAGCCAGAGCAATCCACCAACAAAATTATAAAACTGCATACCAGGCGTGTGGAGCTGCAGCAGGGACCAGCTGCTGGAAGGCTAATATCTCTGGTTCTGGGCATAGTAGAGACAAGCTGTCAGTGTCCAGTGAAAGGGGAGTGTCCCAGCTTTTGGAATATACCCTCATAAAAACTTTAAGTCAGACAGAGCCCGAGATATCTGGAATGGAAGAACAATTAACAGTTTCAGATGGGGACCACTGCTTTAAAGTCGGATATCTTCGGTTCCTCAGGGCTGATTTTCAAAAATCTGGTACCCCGGGAAAGAGGGGACCTTCAGCTATCAGCCTAGAGCCCTTATACTCCTGGGCCCTTGGGCAAGTGCCCATTGACCCCATATGAAAAGACGGACCTGGACCTGGAGGAGTTCAGGGTACATTCACAACCGAAATTGTCAGAAGACAAGAGTGACAAATGACTAGACAAACTCAGCACTCAGATAGAACACTACAGGAGAGACTTGGTTACATTTAAAAATAACAAATTGGAAACAGTGCAGGGCGATCATAATCACACTGTATACAGGTGGCTGACAGGGGATACCAATAGAGCACTCAGACATTGTGTATTCCATCGTAGACACAGATTACCATTCACTGTAGACTCATCATATTCTTCCTCAGAAGCCGAGATCTCTGAATCCATACCTCCTAGTGGCCATACTTTTTTAGGGGCCACAGAGGACCCCATGGACACAGGAGGCAACAAGGGAAAAAGGGGCGCACGAGGAGGGTGTGTGGCAAGACAAGGAAGAAAGAAAAAATGGCCAGTAACGTATTTAATTTATCTAAATACTAATTAACATCAGCAGAAGAATCTGTGCTGGCATTAGGTCTCTCCTTTGTGCCTACATTTAAACGTGATCCTTTTGATGTACAAGTTGATATATATAAAATGGGATGCAAATTGCGTCTCAGAGAGCATTTTAAAGATGTAGAGACACCGATTGAGAAAAATAATTTTAATTAAGATTTCGAAATTCAGCAACTTTGACCCCTCTAGTACCAACTCTAGCATAAAAACTTTTTTGAGAATGGTTGAGAGTGATTTTATTGATATGACAAAGTGTTCACGACATTACCAGAATATATGTCCTGAACAAAAGATGGCCATTAAATAACTTCAGGAAAACCTAGAGCTAGTAATCTGCGCAGCGGATAAGGGAGGGGGTGTTGTTTTATTGGACTATCAGTATTATGATGATGATGTCATTTCTCAATTGGCAGATAGTCTGACATACAAGAAAATGTCTCATAATCCCATGTACGCGATTAAAAGTAAGGTTGATCAATTTTTAGCGGCTGGTCTTTCAGGTGGCTGGTTGGACGAACAGATTATAACATCTTTGACGGTAAACCATCCAGTGTGTCCAGTTTTATGCTGTATTACTAAGATATACAAGTCACTTGTAAGACCGCCTGGCAGACCAAGCGTGTTGGCAGAGAAATCGGTTTTACAGCAGTTAGCCAAATACTGCATATAGATTTTCTGCTACAGCCCATTGTGGTACAAGTAAGAGCTATATATGTGATACTGGAGATTTTCTCAATAGATTGAAAGAGATCGACTTGTCAGCTCAAGAGTATGTATTTGCAACCATGGATGTCTCATCTCTTTACACCTTCATACCACATGAGGCAGGAGTGGAGGCAGTGAGACAGGCAATATTGGAGTTTGAATTTAATACTCCACCAGTGGAATACATCTGTGATATGATAATGATAATTCTCACATTGAATCACTTTCAGTATGGAGAGTCTTATTTCGTGCAGAGTGCAGGGACCGCCATGGGATCTAATTTTGGGCCAGTTTATGCAAACATATATATGACGCAATATGAGAATACCTATATTTATCACATGATCGGTCCCAGCATTCTGCACTATTTTAGATTCATAGATGATATCTTTATTATCTGGGGAGGCACTAAGGTCGGTTTCATGGAAATGGTGGACACATTGAATGGTGTTGATAGCCCAATCCATTTCAGGTGTAATGTACAATCTGACCAGATTGAATTTCTAGATGTTTCTGTGTTTAAGAATAATGATACATTGGGGACAACATTGTTCCGCAAGATCACAGATAGGAATACGGTTTTGTACTCCACAAGTCATCATCCTAGAAATTTGAAGGATGGTCTTCCCATCTCGTAATTCTTCCATGTGTTTAGGAATTATTCGAATAGTGAATCAGCTGAAGTACAATTATCTGAAATGTTTAAGCGATTTGAGGAAAGAGGATATTCACCAGTGGTTATCAAAAGGGCACTCAAACAAGAATGACAGATTTTTCCATGTTGACAGGAGAGGAATCAGTAGCAGGAAAAAAGAAGTAATAATGTCACTGTATAGGTCATTAGTACGGCCTCATCTGGAATGCCGTGTCCAGTTCTGGAGACCATATCTCCAGAAGGATATAAATACATTAGAGAGTGTACAAAGAAGGGCAACTAAAATGGTGCATGGCCTACATCACAAAACTTACCCGGAAAGGCTAAAAGATCTTAACATGTATAGTATGGAGGAGAGAAGGGAAAGGGGGGACATGATAGAAACTTCCAAATATACCAAAGGTTTTAACAAAGTTCAGGAGGGAAACATTCTTCAAAGGAAAAGAAGTATTAGAACTCGAGGACATACACTGAAACTGGAGGGAGGCAGGTTCAGGGGAAATTTAAGAAAAAATTACTTCACAGAAAGGGTAGTGGATAAGTGGAAAAGCCTCCCATCAGAGGTGGTAGAGGCTTAGACTGTAGAGCAATTTAAACATGCTTGGGATAGGCATATGAATATCCTTACAAAGAATTAAGGTTCAAAAAGGGTTGAGATTACCTAAAGGATAAAAAAAAAGGGGCGGACTAGATGGGCCAAGTGGTTCTTATCTGCCGTCAAATTCTATGTTTCTATGTTTCTATGACAGAAGGCTAGTACATCTAAACATACAAACCAAATGGTAGACATCACACAGTATGATGTGAAAGCTCCAGCGTTCTCCCGGGCAGTAACACTGGCCCATTGTGGGCACAAAGTGTTTAAATAAATCCGCAACAGGCCTTTGTTTCCTATGCTAGGGGACCGAATTTGAATCAACTATTGATGCAGCCAACAAAATCTTTTAATATGGATCCATCACGCACATGGCTTAACCCGAGGAAACTTGGATGTTATCATTGCCTAGGGTGCACGACGTGCAATGGCATGTTAGTTGGCATGTTAGTTGGCATGTTAGTTAGTAGGTATTTATAGCTAACACTTGGTTGGTTGTTTGTGGATGGCTTTTGGCTGCAATGGTGGTCTTTTGATGGGATGCAGGAGTCTTGAACGGCCATTTTATGGCCGAAGTCGACAGACTGATAAGTTACAAGTTTTTCTGTACACATTGCAAGGATGCAGTATAATGGATCTTAGATGCATTGTTATTGCTTAAGGTAGCATGGAGTGGTGATTTCAACATTTCTTGTACTGAGCCATCATCTTGGATATTAAAGTGCATTCACTGGAAATGAATAAATGAAACATTTTTTTTGTATTGGAAGCTTTAGTGTCCTTTTTCTGGAACATATATATATTTGTAAGAGGATTTTGCTTATTCGAGTATGGGGTCACTGTCAGGTCGCCCAACGCGTTTCGTCACACAGACTTCATCAAGGGGTAAAGACAAAGTGGAACTGGGATTCTATTTATACTACTACTAATCCATACTCAATTCTGACATCACATCCTGTCTTTTAATTAATTTACCAGCTTGCAAACGGTTAAACCTATAAATATAATTAAAATTCATAATGAACATTGGGTATATATGAATCCAGAAAAAACGAGTGCTTTGGGAACAGATTTGGATTTAGAAAACATCTTAAAACAACTTTATATGAATAATAGCGGTACTTCTGCCACACTTCCGGTATTGTCGCGTCTATACGTCATTTCCGCCCCACTTCCGGAACATGGCTGCGCATGCGCCCGCTGCCCTCACTGAGGTAGATGATCATAGAGGCACGACTCAAGAGGCCAGACTTCCGCGACTCAGTACATTGCGGCGGCCATTTTGTCAGGGGTACTCCTAGTAGATTTCTATGAGGTGACCATTTTGGTGGAGACCGGGATGAGGAACACTTTTTCACTCCTCCACAACGGTTACCATAGAAACAAACAGAAAGCATATAACTAATAGAAAAACATGTAATGCCTTATTACAAAGTATGTAAGAATGACAACTTACAAGAAAGGAAAGGGGTTAATAGAGACTATTAGTGACAACTATCTGATATTGGTGGTATATAATGAACATATTAGCGCTATGCTTATATATTATATTAATATAGATGATGTGCTAAGTTAACACAGTGAGTGATTACTAATAGTGATGTACATAAAAAATAATAATAATATAATATATATACTACAGTATAGTATATTTCTACTGGTGATGAGAAATAAATATAATATACTTAAAAATAATATTGATAAATTATTAGTATGTAAAAAATAGGTGATTCTATTGACATGCTTGATACAGGCATTCGGAATTCTCAGACTTGGTTACAGTAGCTGATCTTCCCAGGTGGTCTCCCTTTCTGGTACTGATCAGGCCCAATACTGCTTCGCTTCCAAGATCGGGCGAGATTGGGCATTTCCAATGTGGTTTGACTGTAATCTCTTACCGTACATGTGTCAAAAATTAATATTAATAAGTGAATACTACAGTTCAGAGTGAATACAGAGCGATCTAATTAGAGTAGAAAAAAGGGAAGGGAGGGGGAGAGGGAAGGGAGGAAAAGGGGGGGATGGGGAGGGAAACAGGTATGGAGGTTAAAAATGTATGTTCTCCGACAACGTTGTTGTTTCACAGAAAAATGGCAGTTTCATAGTTCTCGTTGAACCCCATTGGTTGTATAGTTCGTAATTTAAAGATCCAGAACATTTCTCGATGTGAAAGTTTATTGGCTAGATCGTCACCTCTCTCTCCCAACTTAACCAGTTCGATTGCTTTAAAAGTCAGTGCATCGGGATTGGAGTTATGTACTAGATTAAAATGTTTGGACACTGCATGATTTTCCATCTTGTTCTTGATATTACGGACAAGTTCTTGTATCCTCATCTTGAGTGGTCTCTTTGTTTTCCCAACGTATTGTTTTGCACAGTCACATTCTAATAAATAAATAAATAACAGATTGAGTGTTACAATTTATAAAGTCTTTTATTTTAAACTCCTTTTTTTCTGTGTCCATAAACGTTTTCCTAACCGGATGTAGATATCTACAGATGTTGCATCGACCACATTTATAAGATCCTGTGCATTTTGGCATTAGTCAATCCTCATCAAGTTCCGTACTTAACATGCTTGGGGCTAGGATATCTTTGAGGCTTCTTGATTTTCTAAAAATAATCTCAGGACTCGGGGGTACAATTTCCTTAAGAACTGGGTCCATCAGCAGAATTCCCCAGTGGTTACTGAGTGAATCTCTCATGGACTTCTCATGTCGATTATATGTTGTAATAAATGCTGTAGAATCTTTCTTGGTCTCTCTGGTCTTGTACTCGAGCAAAACTGTCCTCTCCAAGGCTCTAGCTTTGGTTACAGCTTCTAAGATTTCATCTGGATATTCTTTGACTTTGAATCTGTTCTTGTACTTCTCTATTTGGGCCTCACATTCTTCCCGATTGCTGCAATTTCTCTTTATTCTGTTGAATTGGGAGAAGGGGATGTTGTTTTTCCATCTCTTCAAATGGTTGCTTTTATAGTGAAGATAACTGTTCGTGTCTACTTGTTTTATAAAGTTCTTAGTCATGATTCTTCCATCAACTCCAGTTATGACCAAGTCCAAAAATTAAATCGATTCTTTATTAATATTAGATGTGAAGACAAGGTTCATTTCATTGTTACTCAGGAATTCTAAAAACTTATAAAAACATTCATCTGTGCCATAACAAATTATTAAAATGTCATCTATGTAGCGTCGGTAAAAAATAATGTGGTTTTTAAAGTCATGGCTGTCATAGATAAAAGTCTTCTCCCAGCAACCCATGAACAAATTAGCAAAACTGGGTGCAAATATCGTACCAATTGCTGTACCACAATGTTGTAAGTAAAATTGATCTAAAAATTTAAAATAATTGTGCTGAAGAATAAAATACATAATATCACATATAAAATCTTTATGAACAGCTGTTAATGAAGTATCATTCTCCAAAAATTCCCTGCACGCTGTAATGCCTTTTTCATGTCCGATATAGGTATACAATGATTGGACATCTATCGTTGCCCACATATAAGTGTCCTTTCATTCAAGATCTTTCAATGAGTTTAGTACTGAAGTGGTGTCTTTTAAATAAGATGGTAGTTCTTTTACATACACTTTCAAGAAGACATCAGCATATTCTGATAAATTCAAGGTGGGTGAATCAATGCCCGCCACAATAGGTCTTCCGGGCGGGTTGGTCAGAATTTTATGGATTTTGGGCAAGAAGTAAAAGATGGGGTAGTGGGATCTGATTTCATTAGATACTGGAATTCTCCCTTAGTAATAATGTTTGTACGCAAACCGTGCAATAGTAGTGTTCTCAGCTCTCCAACAAATGCGTCCTTCGGGTCGCCTGGTAGCTTGGTATATGAGGCATCATCTCCCAGTAATCTTAAAGCTTCATTAGTGTATCTCTCACAGTCCATGATTACCAGCCCCCACCACTTTATCAGCTTGTTTTATAACAATACCTCTGTTCTTCTGTAATTTCTTTAAGGTCTCACTTTCTCGATTAGTGATGTTCTTCTCCTTAATCTTCTCTATGTTGGTTTCACAAATATCTTTTTTCACCAATTGCTGAGGTTACTCCCTTTTGATCTAATGGAAAGCACTTGGAGGTCGGTTTTAAACCCGATTTAGATTGGTTATCATAATTGCTAATAACGGCGTCCTCCTTTCTTAGAAAATGTCTTTTAAGTGTTAACTTTCTTATAAATTTCTTTAAATCAATAAAAGTCTCAAACTTGTTGAGACCCGCCGTGGGTGCAAATGTAAGGCCCTTGTTGAGTAGGGATATTTCTGGTTTTGTCAAGGTGTGTTGTGATAAGTTGAAGATTCCTTTCTCTTTTGTATCCATCACTACAGTGTTCCGCCTTGCATCTCCACTCAAAAGACGTTACACAGAAGAAGAGGACAACAGGGCGGCAGGAGGGAGAGAGACAAAAAAAAAAAGAACACTGTAGTGATTTATTTTGGGGTCAGCAGATGCCCCATATGTTTGGGAGTGTCATTACGCATTTATTTGTCTGTTGTTAGTATCACAAGTGGCGCAGTATTCTCCCTCTATACTCAAATATATATGTATATATATGTATATATTTATAATATATATATATATATATATATATATATATATATATATATTAGAGATGTGCACCGGAAATTTTTCGGGTTTTGTGTTTTGGTTTTGGATTCGGTTTTGCGGCTGTGTTTTGGATTCGGACGCGTTTTGGCAAAACCTCCCTGAAATTTTTTTGTCGGATTCGGGTGTGTTTTGAATTCGGGTGTTTTTTTGCAAAAAACCCTCAAAAACAGCTTAAATCATAGAATTTGGGGGTAATTTTGATCCTATAGTATTATTAACCTCAATAACCATAATTTCCACTCATTTCCAGTCTATTCTGAACACCTCACACCTCACAATATTATTTTTAGTCCTAAAATTTGCACCGAGGTCGCTGGATGACTAAGCTATGCGACCCAAGAGGGCGGCACAAACATCTGGCCCATCTAGTAGTGGCACTGCAGTGGCAGACAGGATGGCACTTAAAAAAATAGTCCCCAAACAGCACATGATGCAAAGGAAAGAGAAAAAGAGGTGCACTGTGGTCGCTGGACAGCTAAGCTAAGCAACACAAATACCTCAATATCACAGGAATTATTCATTCTAATCAATGGTATTATTGGTCCAAATCACTGGAAGAAAATGACAAAATCACATGAATTATTCATTCTAATCAATGGTATTATTGGTCCAAAATACTGGAAGAAAATGACAAAATCACAGGAATTATTTGTTCTAATCAATGGTATTATTGGTCCAAATCACTGGAAGAAAATGAAAAAATCACAGGAATTATTCGTTCTAATCAATGGTATTATTGGTCCAAATCACTGGAAGAAAATGAGAAAATCACAGGAATTATTCGTTCCAATCAATGGTATTATTGTTCCAAATCACTGGAAGAAAATGAGAAAATCACAGGAATTATTCGTTCTTATCAATGATATTATTGGTCCAAATCACTGGAAGAAAATGACAAAATCACTGGAATCATTTGGCAAGATCACTGTAATTAATTAATAATTAATTGTAAATCACTGATATTAATTGGTAAAATCTCGCTATCGCCTGCCTAGTGAAGTGGAATCTAGATGGGATTTTGTACCGGGGACACAATAACATCATCAATTGTCTAAATCCCAATGAACTAATGGCGGAAAATGGGCGCACGTCTAACAGCGCACTGATTATACTGAGAACTGATTATACTGATCAATCACTGATTATACTGAGCACTGATTTTACTGAGCACTGACGATACTACGGAGAACTGATACTGAGCAGCGAGAACAGCACTGGACTATTGTACTGTAGTATACTGGTCACCACAATGTTGCACTGTACTACTATATATATACTGCTCACAACAATGCAGCACAGATATGGATACTTGAAGTGACACGGAGCTGCAAGATACAGCAATGGACTACTGTACTGTACAACTATACACTGTTGGTCACCAAAATGCTGCACTGTACTACTATATATACTGCTCACAATGCAGCACAGATATGGATGTATACTTGCAGTGAAACGGAGCTGCAAGATACAGCAATGGACTACTGTACTGTACTACTATACTGGTGGTCACCAAAATGCAGCACACTGAGCACAGATATGGAGCTTTTCAGGCAGAGAACGTAGATATTTGCAGCACACTGAGCACAGATATTTGCAGCACACTGAGCACAGATATGGAGCTTTTCAGGCAGAGAACGTAGATATTTGCAGCACACTGAGCACAGATATTTGCAGCACACTGAGCACAGATATTTGCAGCACACTGAGCATAGATAAGGAGCTTTTCAGGCAGAGAACTTAGCCACGTCCTCTCCGTTCAATCTCCAATGCACGAGTGAAAATGGTGGCGACGCGCGGCTCTTTATATAGAATACGAATCTCGCGAGAATCCGACAGTGGGATGATGACGTTCGGCCACGTTCGGGTTAACCGAGCAAGGCGGGAATATCAGAGGCTGCCTCGGACCCGTGTAAAATAGGTGAAGTTCGGGGGGTTCGGATCTCGACGAACCGAACCCGCTCATCTCTAATATATTGTCAGATTGTGTTTGGGCTGTGTCCCCGGAGGGGGCGCTAGTGGGTCAGTGGAGGTAGATGGGAGAAAACGAGGAGGCTGGATAACGTTCCTGCGCATGAGCGCAATGGTATTTTATTTGGCAGATGATATAACACAGAATGGTAGCAGAAACAATAATAACAGATGAATAAAGTCAATCACTCAGTATGATAACTGAAAGTCTATGGCAATGGATGACAGATGACTTGAGAAAATAATATCCGGTAATATATAAACAGAAGAACAAGTGCTTGTGAAATGGTTCTGGTTTGGAAACCAGTGCAGGTTTTAAAACAGGAAACTTAGGCAGCAAGGTGTAGAATGGCAAACCTGAGCAGAGGCAGGAGTCTGACTTCACAGTGCAGGTGATGAGGCACTGGCAGCAGCAAGCTGTATCACAGGTGGAGGAATGAGACACACCTGGAGTCAGTCTTCAACTGCAGGCTGAAGCACACAAGGTGGTGATGAGTGTGAAGCCTTGTTGCAGGTTGCAGGTATTGCTGGGCCTTGAAGTTCCACGGAGCTGTGCAGAGTAACCAGGAGTACAAGTTCTTAACCAGAGAACCAGGAACACAGGAGGAACAGGAACAGATCCTTTCACATGGGTCGCAGTAATGACACAAAGTCCAGGATGCCTGCAGACTGATCCTGCAGTCTCTTATGTACCCCATGGTGCACAGGGATTGGATGAGTGAAGGAAAGTGGGTGCGGCCAAGCACCGGATTGGCCGCAGTATACTGGCTGTTTACAGACTGTCATGGCGGCGCCCACGCTGCGGCCTAGCAGGGACGCGGCGCGCTACATGCCCGCTGTCTCAGGAGTGTTCCCAGGCCCTTGATGATGTCCCATGGCAGGGGCATAGGTGACAGGTGACCGCAGGGAGCCAGGACGGAGTCCGCAGCGGCGGACGGATGTCAGCCTGGTAAGTCGATTACTGACAGTACCCCCTCCTTTAGGGGTGGACACCGAACACCCACGTGGCTTGGAGGGATGAGTGCTGTGGAAGACACGGACCAACCTAGGAGCATGGACATCGGACGAATTCACCCAACTTCTCTCCTCTGGGCCATAACCGGACCAATCGACCAGGTACTGGAGACGTCCATACCGACAACGGGAGTCCAGAATTTTGTTGATCTCGAATTCCACGCCCCGTTGAGTTCGAACCTTGGGACCTACTGGAAGAGTATTCTGAAAGCGGTTTAGGACTAGAGGTCTGAGGAGAGAAATATGAAAAGCGTTAGGTATACGAAGGGAAGATGGTAACTTTAATTTATAGGCCACTGGGTTGATGACTCTTTCGACAGGGTAAGGACCAATGAAGCGTGGTGCAAACTTCATGGATGGGACCCTGAGACGGAGGTTACGGGTTGATAGCCAAACCTTGTCCCCAGGTTTCAAATGGGGAACCGCACGTCTCTTGCGGTCGGCAAAGACCTTGTACCGACTGGAGGCCTTTTTGAGGGAAACGTGAATTTTTCTCCAAATAGATGAAAACTGAGTCAGAGCAGTAGTGGCAGCAGGAACATCCATATGAGGGAGTTCTTGGAAATCAGGTACACGGGGATGTTGCCCATATACTGCAAAGAATGGTGTCGTTTCAGTGGCAGTATGGTATCGAAAGTTGTGGGCAAACTCGGCCCATGGGAGCAGATCGAACCAGTCATCCTGGGAAGATGAAACATATAATCTTAAAAAAGTCTCAAGTTCTTGATTGACCCTCTCTGTCTGCCCATTCGTCTGAGGATGGTATGAAGATGAAAACTTCAGTTTGACCTGCATGGCAGAACAGAGGGCCCTCCAAAACCTCGCTACAAACTGTACCCCCCGGTCAGATATTATTTCAGAGGGTAAACCATGTAAGCGGAAAATCTCCCGTAGGAAGATTTGGGCAAGTTTTGGGGCAGAAGGGAGACCCTGGAGAGGAACAAAATGAGCCAATTTGGTGAATCTGTCCACTACAACCCAAATGGTATTATGTCCTTGAGAAGGAGGAAGGTCGGTGATAAAATCCATGGACAGGTGTGACCAGGGATGACTAGGGATAGACAGTGGTTGTAACTGACCTGCTGGAGACTGACGAGGAGTCTTGTGCTGCACACATTTAGGACAGGATGCCACGAAATCCTGGATGTCCATTTTCATCTTTGGCCACCAATATGTAGCAGAAAGGAACTTGTAGGTCTTCAGGACCCCAGGATGACCAGTAAACTTGGATTGATGGGCCCAAGATAGCAACTTGGGACGGAGATCTGGGGAAACAAAAGTCTTACCAGGAGGAGGAGCTGGGGAGACTTGAGATGCAGCGAAAACCACGGGACTCAGGATGGAATGTGGCACTGAGTCAGATGTTCCTTCTTCAGATTCCATGGATCGGGATAACGCGTCGGCTTTCACATTCTGCGAACCTGGGCGGAAATGAAGCTTGAAATTAAAACGTGAGAAAAACATAGCCCACCTGGACTGGCGAGGGTTAAGGCACTGAGCTGCCTTTAAATATAGCAGGTTTTTATGATCCGTGTAGATATTAAACGGATGTTTGGCCCCTTCTAGGAGATATCTCCATTCCTCGAGAGCCAGCTTGATCGCCAGTAGTTCTTGATCTCCCACGGAGTAGTTAGCTTCTGCAGGAAGAAACTTTCGAGAATAAAATCCACAAGGGTGGACTTTCCCATCGGATCCCTTCTGGGAGAGAACAGCTCCAACCCCAACTGTAGAGGCATCTACCTCCAACTCGAATGGTCTGTTGACATCTGGCTGAGACAGCACTGGAGCAGACATAAAGGCTAGCTTGATCTTCTGGAAGGCTGCCAAGGCTTCTTCTGACCAGTTGGAATGGTCTGCCCCTTTCCGAGTTAGGTTGGTAATAGGAGCGATGAGAGTGGAGAATCCTCGAATAAATTTTCTATAGTAGTTGGCGAAACCCAGGAATCGCTGGATAGACTTGAGAGAGTTTGGAATGGACCAATTGGCAATAGCTTCCAATTTTGTCGGGTCCATCTGAAGATCCGATCCGGAAATTATATAACCCATGAAGGGTATAGAGGGAACTTCAAAGGTGCATTTAGATAGTTTCCCGTAGAGCCGGTTCTCACGAAGACGTCGGAGAACTTCACAAACTTGTAGACGATGAGATGGAAGGTCTTGGGAGAAGATAAGGATATCATCTAAGTAAACAACGAGGTACTTATACAGGACATCACGAAAGATTTCGTTCACAAAGTGTTGGAACACTGCTGGAGCATTACTCAACCCAAATGGCATTACCAGGTATTCATAATGGCCATCTCGAGTGTTGAAAGCTGTCTTCCACTCGTCACCACTCCGGATTCTGACGAGATTATAGGCACCGCGGAGATCTAACTTGGTGAAGATGCGGGCTCCTTTAACTCTGTCAAATAATTCGGTAATGAGTGGTAATGGATAACTATTCTTGATAGTAATGTCATTGAGACCCCGATAGTCAATGCATGGACGCAGTCCTCCATCCTTCTTTTTAACAAAGAAGAAACCTGCACCAGCGGGAGATGATGACGGACGGATGAATCCCTTCTGAAGATTCTCTCTGATGTAATTACTCATCGCCTCAGTTTCAGGAACAGACAACGGGTAGGTGCGCCCCCTAGGTGGCTTCTTGCCAGGAAGGAGATCGATGGGACAATCCCATTCCCTATGGGGCGGCAGGATATCAGCAGCCTTTTCACAGAAGACGTCTGAGAAGTCTTGATAAGCTGCTGGGAGACTTGACTGTGTCTTTACTTCGGTAGACTTAATGGGACACACTTGGGCTAAGCAGGATTGATGACAATGTGAACCCCATGAGGTAAGCTGCAACGTTGACCAGTCAAACTGTGGATTATGTAGCTGGAGCCAGGGCATGCCCAAGACAATCTCCTGGGTGGCTTGAGGGATGACCAGGAACTTGATCAGTTCAGAATGGAGAAATCCAACTCCCAGAACCACTGGAACAGTTTGATGAGAAATGTTCCCCTTGGAGATTCGACTACCATCCACAGCAGTAATGTAAACTGGACAAGAAAGTTCACAGGTAGATAGGCAAAATTTATTTACCGCAGCTTGGGTGATAAAGTTTCCTGCAGCACCGCAGTCCACTAATGCTGACGCAGACTGGAGCCCAACTGGAGTCTCTAGCATCACTGGAAGGATGAGGTCTTGTTGAGAAGGAGCTTGACTGAAAGATCCTAACTTGACTCCTCCCTTACAAGTCAGGATCTGGCGTTTCCCGAACGCACCGTGCAGGAGTTAATCTGATGGCCCGCAGCAGCACAGTATAGGCAGAGTCTCTCACGTATTCTTCTTGCCCGCTCTTCAGGAGTTAGGCGGGACCTATTTATCTGCATAGGCTCGTCAGAAGAGGGAGACTGGAACTGTACAGAAGGTATGAACCTTGATCTGCGTGGCTCACTCCGAGCGCGTTCATTATTGCGTTCGCGGATGCGAGAGTCCAACTTAATGCACAGGGAGGTCAAATCAGACAGTTGAACAGGAATGTCACGGGTCGCCAGTTCATCCTTGATCCGATCCGAGAGTCCGTGCCAGAAAGCTGCTACCAGAGCTTGGTTGTTCCACTGAACCTCTGCAGCCAACGTCTGGAACTGGATGACATATTGTCCCATGCTTCGGGTACCTTGACGAAGTTGGATCAGGTCTGCCGAAGCTGATGTCGCACGACCAGGCTCGTCAAAGATCCGTCTGAAGGTTGACACGAAGTCTGTGTAGTTGTTAATCAGAGGGTCAGCACGTTCCCACAGAGGAGACACCCAACTCAGAGCAGATCCAGAGAGTAAGGAGATGATGTAGGCAACCTTGGATCTTGGCGTGGGGAAATTATGTGGCAATAACTCAAACTGTATTTCACATTGATTGAGAAACCCGCGACATAACTTAGGACTGCCATCATACTTGCTCGGCACGGGCAGATGCAGACGTGACACTGGAGCTGATGCAGCCGGCATAGAAGAACTCACAGCACTGGCAGGTGCTGGAGTAACAGAAACAATAGGAGAGAGTACACTAGGCAGGGATTGCTGTAGTGTATCTAATCGGGAGGACATCCCTTGCAGGAATTGAAGCATCTGCTGCTGCGCAACCTCTTGACCATCCAGACGGGAGACCAGATTTTGCAAGGCCTCTGACCCCACACTCCGTCCACCATCCGAGTCCATCGATCCTGGACTTACTGTCAGATTGTGTTTGGGCTGTGTCCCCGGAGGGGGCGCTAGTGGGTCAGTGGAGGTAGATGGGAGAAAACGAGGAGGCTGGATAACGTTCCTGCGCATGAGCGCAATGGTATTTTATTTGGCAGATGATATAACACAGAATGGTAGCAGAAACAATAATAACAGATGAATAAAGTCAATCACTCAGTATGATAACTGAAAGTCTATGGCAATGGATGACAGATGACTTGAGAAAATAATATCCGGTAATATATAAACAGAAGAACAAGTGCTTGTGAAATGGTTCTGGTTTGGAAACCAGTGCAGGTTTTAAAACAGGAAACTTAGGCAGCAAGGTGTAGAATGGCAAACCTGAGCAGAGGCAGGAGTCTGACTTCACAGTGCAGGTGATGAGGCACTGGCAGCAGCAAGCTGTATCACAGGTGGAGGAATGAGACACACCTGGAGTCAGTCTTCAACTGCAGGCTGAAGCACACAAGGTGGTGATGAGTGTGAAGCCTTGTTGCAGGTTGCAGGTATTGCTGGGCCTTGAAGTTCCACGGAGCTGTGCAGAGTAACCAGGAGTACAAGTTCTTAACCAGAGAACCAGGAACACAGGAGGAACAGGAACAGATCCTTTCACATGGGTCGCAGGAATGACACAAAGTCCAGGATGCCTGCAGACTGATCCTGCAGTCTCTTATGTACCCCATGGTGCACAGGGATTGGATGAGTGAAGGAAAGTGGGTGCGGCCAAGCACCGGATTGGCCGCAGTATACTGGCTGTTTACAGACTGTCATGGCGGCGCCCACGCTGCGGCCTAGCAGGGACGTGGCGCGCTACATGCCCGCTGTCTCAGGAGTGTTCCCAGGCCCTTGATGATGTCCCATGGCAGGGGCATAGGTGACAGGTGACCGCAGGGAGCCAGGACGGAGTCCGCAGCGGCGGACGGATGTCAGCCTGGTAAGTCGATTCCTGACATATATATATATATATATATATATATATATATTCCAATAATAAAGGTGCACTTAACAGTAACTCCAATGAGCCTTTATTTACTCACATCAGCAGTGTAGACATATAAGTCGACGTTTCGGTTGCAAAACACAGCCTTCCTCAAGACATGCCACCAGTATGAGACACAGAGACATGCTGAAGGCTGCCCTGGGATTCCCTTTATACCCTCACCAATTGAAAATCAACTCCACCCACCAACAGTTTACTGGGCAATTGTTGGATAATCAACATTTACTAAACCTCCAAAGATATCACCTATCCAGTAGCCCTCCTCATAGTAGACTCCTCCTGGCCTAAATGAGGGCATAGACATCACTTCCTTCATTTAAATCCTATAAGGAGTTAGGTTTAGTATCCCCATACCCTCGGTATTTTCAGCCAGGCGTACCTTTGCTTGACAGCCTTTTTTTATATACCGTTAATTTTTTTCCATTACGTCAAGGTCGGTCTTTATGTTTGGGAGACAATAAGTATTTGAGCTGTGAGTTCGCATAACTAAGTAATACGTGTTTACCCATTGTATTAGATATCTCCATTTTTTATGTTATTATTACATCCTGTTGTTTGTAAATGTAGGAACACTGAAATTAATTTTATTTACACATATGTTTACATATGTGTCGTGTCGATATGTATTTCTGCTGTGTATGGTAGCAGAATTGAAATTTTTGGAGTTGTCAGTAACATCTAATAAAGTAGCAGTTCCCTTAAGTACTGTCTGTAGTTTTACGTCCATTAGTATTCCAATAGATATGGCTTCCCTTATTCTTACTTATCCTATGTCCTTTATAGATCCCGTGTTTAGTGGATGTGTCCTCTTTTGTGGATGTGGCCTCACTTAATGCTCAGGATTATTCTAAGTGCCATTTTCTTTAAGAGCCTTTTAGTGCCCTTATAGGTACTGCTCTCCTAATCTGTTTATATAGATAATGCTCAATGATGACCATACCACTTTATTGTCCTGTTAATAAATGTTATCTTTAAAAAGAATATTATAATTATGCTTAAGCATTTTCACCTTCTGAGTGTCTTTAGTTCATAATACACCCCTTTTATGTGGAGTTAAGTTTTGTAAATACATTAAAACGCAAATAGGAAGTGTTTAGTCCACTGGTGGAATGCACACCGGAAGTGTGTTACACCGGTTATATATGTGTATGTTTAATTTCACTGCCTCATGGCCCCATGGTCAGTTCACTTCTCCATGGCCCCTGCTGGTAGTGTAGATAGAGCGACACTATTGTATGGTGTTAGCTCTGAGCTACATTAACTATGTGGAAGCACACGGCAATAGGACCCGGTGGAACACTTTACTAGAAGCCCTCGGCCGCAGGTGGAATGAATACAGGAAGTGCGTTCCACCGGCTTTAAATTTAGTCCTCCACATTTGTTTATAGGTTGCACGCACTAACACTTGGAGCATAGCTCAAATGCACTCCACTCCCCTTCATTTCATGAGATTCTACAGTTTTCTGTAAACATGCGGCATCGGGACCAGGTGGAACGCATAACCAGAAGTCCGTGGCCGCAGGTGGAACGCACACTGGAAGTGCGTTCCACCGACTTTAAAATGTAGTTATGAATGCTTTTGTGCATGGGCACTCAAATTTCAGTTTAATATGCACCTCCTCTTCCTTATGTCTATAATATTAAACTATATATAAATTCGAATATCCACTTATTATTTGACAGCCTATCAAAATTAATGGGGAAGTGAGGTCACCTCCTAGGGAGGTATAAGTAAGAGGTCTGAAGCTCCCTCTCAGTTATTCACTGGACTCTGTGAGAAGTACTTGTATCTCTGTAAGTATTATTGAAGCCCTTTTTCATTGTTCCTACATATTGATGTTAGTATAAATGTACTGTTCCCTTATGTAATCCTTCTGATATGGAAGTTTTAAAATCCCTTGTAACTCCATGTTTGTTACTTGTTAATGTTATGAGCCGCTGCATTCTGTTTATGTATTTTATGTTATACTTCTGTTTCTGTTCCCCTTGGCTTTTATGGGGTGTCCGGAGTCCACCCTTAAGGAGGGGGTACTGTTATTAACCACAAGCAGTGGTTCATTCCTGTTTGCTTTCTGTTCATGAATTTTATGTTATATTTCTGTTTGCATGCTAGGATTTCTTTTGTACTTGTTTAGAAGACTCTTGTTGGCCGCCTGTGGTGAGTCTGTGTAACTGCAGCCTGTTTTCCATGTGTTTAGCCTCACCTGTCAGATAATTTGGTCATTATGTGGTGAGTCTGTGTACTGCAGTCTGGCTCTTGTCTGTGTAGCCTCACCTGCCAGTATTTTGGCCATTACCTTGTGCCTGGCTTCCAGCCATCCTGATTGGGGCGTGCTTTCATTATTACCCAGCTAGCCCTGCAGTCCAGCGCCAGTGATAGAAGCCTGTTATTGTACCTGTATGTTCCAGTTCTTGGTTAGCTTCCTGCAAGCTTGTTCCTGGTCCCTGTCAGCAGCTTCCTGTGGAGCCTTTCTTCCTGCCCCTGGTGTGTTCCTGCGTCCAGCTTGTGTACTCCAGAGTCCTGTGTCCAGTTTCCTGAGTCCTGTCTGAGGGATCGTTTCCTGCTGTCCTCCGAGTTGCCTTCCAGTAAAGTGGTCTGGTATCCGAAGCTTCTGTGTTCCGGTCGTTTCCTGCGCACACCTGTTGTAGTGTCGTGAGTAGCGGTTCTGCCACACTTTGTGGCTGAAGCTGTATTGTCTTTATCTATTTTTGGTTGTGTCATTTTTGCGGAGGTTTCCACATTGCTGTTCTCGTCTTATTATGATGGGTTCGTATTTGGCAGTTAGGTTGCATTACTTGATTTGCTATTGTTCCAGGCGGCCGCGCTGCACATAAACTACTTTGTTATTTTTTGTATCCTTCCCTGTTTTAGGCCCTCATTCCGAGTTGTTCGCTCGCAAGCTGCTTTTAGCAGCTTTGCACACGCTAAGCCGCCGCCTACTGGGAGTGAATCTTAGCTTATCAAAATTGCGAACGAAAGATTCGCAATATTGCGAAAAGACTTCTCTGTGCAGTTTCTGAGTAGCTCGAAACTTACTCTTCCAGTGCGATCAGTTCAGTGCTTGTCGTTCCTGGTTTGACGTCACAAACACATCCAGCGTTCGCCCAGACACTCCTCCGTTTCTCCAGCCACTCCCGCGTTTTTCCCAGAAACGGTAGCGTTTTTTCACACACTCCCATAAAACGGCCAGTTTCCGCCCAGAAACACCCACTTCCTGTCAATCACATTACGATCACCAGAACGAAGAAAAAACCTTGTAATGCCGTGAGTAAAATTCCTAACTGCATAGCAAATTTACTTGGCGCAGTCGCACTGCGGACATTGCGCATGCGCATTAGCGACTAATCGCTCCGTTGCGAGAAAGAAATAACGAACGAACAACTCGGAATGACCCTCTTAGTCGTGTCACTCTTAGTTAGTTTTCTCCTTGTTCTTCTCTGTCTCGGTTAACGCCTTGTCATCTATTATGACCGGGGACATCGGAGTCTGGGCGGACCTAATTCGCCCATTCAGACGCGGCTGCCGTGGGCACAAGAAACCATAGTCTTGCAGGCGTTAATCGACCCCTGGGAATGACAATGGAGTCAGGGATTTTTGTTAGGGGTAGCTGCGTATCTCAGTTCTACCGCAGCTTCACATATCAGTACTCGGAACTCTTCTATTGCCACCCAATCTCTTGGTTTCCAAGTACGTTGAACATAACAGTTAAAGTATATAATTTCTCAATGATGACTTTCTCAGTTGTATTTTTCTGTACAATTTTATGTTAAGGAATTTTTATTGAAAAATGTATATATGTTATTGCTATTTATATGACTAAAATAGGTGGTAATTATACCATGTGGGATATAGATCCACTGGATCACTGTAGCATTCACTTACGGTCCAGATTTGATATCTATACTTGATCAAGGTAGCCTTTTTTACTCTTAGTGTGAACGATTGTTAATTTCACCTATAACCTTTTCTAGGCGCTTCATCTCTATTAAATTTATGTTGAAGAATGTGCGCCAACACTAAAAGTTCAGTGCTGTCTATTACTTTACAGACTATTGGTATGTATTATTCACCCTTTATACTAGTGACTGTCAGATCTAATTAAGAGGGGTCCTTCCTCTAACCGTAATTTACTTATTTTCACTTAGGTCTGATATAGATTGTAGGTCTTGATACTAAAGACCTCCTTATCCACTAAAGATTTGGTCTTGAGTAGGGAAGCCAATCCCGGGCCATTTTTTCAATCCCGAGTATTGGGATTGAAAAATGGCCAATCCAGGGATTTCTGGGATACCCGGGATTGGCTTTTAACTATGTGGCCACCCCCTTGCCCCACCCCGCACACATAACTCACCATATACCGAGGGCGGGCGGGTGGGGAACATCCTCTGCTCTCTCCTGGCGGCTCCCAGCAGTGGCTGACGGCGCAGCGTGACCTCTCACGCTGCACTGGGAAGCCGGAAGAAGGAAGCCGGGCAGCGTCTGAGCGTCCTGTGGACGCTCCATGCTGATCCCTCAATCCCCGGGATTGAAGCTTCCAATCCCGGAATTGAATCCCGGACATTTTTGGCCCTAAATCCCGGGATCCCGCTGATCCCGATCCCGGGATTGGCCACCATAGTCTAGAGTTTTAATTACTCAGACATGTGCTGGTATGTATTTTTGTTCCTCATCACCACTTTCTCCTCATCCTGTTTTTCACATTGGCACTCATCTAATATGCTACTCCATCTGCTGAATTTTTAGATTCATCTGAATCAATACTATCAGTGATATTTACACTTTTTTCAAGCTACCTTTATCACGTTGTGTTTAAGCAATTGGTATGTATGGCTTTGTTATAGTATACTTATTGTACTGAATATACTTGTATTTCAATTATTCAGTTGTTTCATTCTACCATCATTATCTAGTACCTCTGAGGCAGTCCTATGGGAAGAAATGTATTGGGTTCTTCATCTGTTCCACCAGTATGGTGTATGCTGAATTTATGACAATTCTAAGAAGTGTATATCTGAAAAAATGTCTTGATATTGTATCATTGTGAAATGAAATTGTTTTATTGATTTTGTGAATACATTTTTAAGAGAATGTTTTAAAGCATTTCTTATAATATGGATTGTTGAGATTAGGATTAAGTATAATCCTTAGCGCCCTCTGATCTGTGTTTATATATCTATATATCTATATATCTATATATCTATCTATCTCCTATATAATAGCCCTGTGACTCTGTGCCTGGACCTCTAACGCTGGGTGTGACTAGGAGCTCTCATTGGGTTAGTGGCAGGTCTATCACACCCAGTCCACAGCTGATTGGGCGAGAAATGCCCTCCCACACAGGTTACATCCAATGGAAGGCTCTGCCCTTTGCCTGCTGTGTTTTGACAGAGCAGGATTAGCAATGGGACTGATGGAGCTGCAGCTCCAGCCCCACACCCCAAAATAGTCCCACTGCATCTGCAGCAACATACCCTCCAACACTTTACACATAAACATTGATAAAATTCCGAAAAGGGGGCGTGGCCATGGGTACAGCAGCGTGGTCACGCCCCTTTTCCTATACTTTCAATGGAAGCTTGGAGAGTCAAAAATCGGTGCAGACCATAAAAAAAAGGTACTGTACCTGCCAAAAAGGTGCAGCTGGAGGGTATGCCACAAGTCTCTGCGCTGTAGATAGAGGGAAAAAAAACCCTTTACTGCAGCATCCTATGTCCTGCTGCCAGTCCACCTGCCCCCTCCGCCATCAACAATCCCCACTCCCTAGCCGCAGCGCAGGTGGAACAAAAGCTGCTGCGGCCACCGGCATTGATGTGTATGAAAGCAGCGCAGCGGAAGGCTTTCATAGCCCTCCCTGCGCTGCATACTCTCTGGGCCCCAGAGCCTCCTCTGCGTGTAATGTCGTAGAAGTCCCTACCACCACAACCGCGCCCAGATCCCCAGAGGCCCTGACTCCGCAACACAACACCTGGCCTGCCGGCCTGGAAGCCCAGAGATGGCTAATGTAACAGAGTGGATGATATCGCGGAGGGTAATATCTGGACACTGAAACAATGTAAAAGGTGACAGTGCTGTGCAGTGCAGTGGGTGTGCAGTCAGGGCCAGTGCTAGGGTGTTCGGCGGCCCCCTGCAAACTATAAATTTGTATCCTCGCATACTTTTCAAACGCACAGCGCACATAATACCCCCTGTAGTAGAGACACTTACACATGCAATGCCCCCTGAACCAGTGACGCTTACATGTCACGCCCCCCTTTACCAGTGACGCTTACACAAGTAACACCCCCTGTAGCAGTGACGCTTACACACGTAACACCTCCTCTACCATTGACGCTTACACACATAACGCTCTCCTGTACCATTGACGCTTACACACGTAACTCCCCACTGTGCCAGTGATGCTTACACACGTAATGCCCCCTGTAGCAGTGAAGCTTACACACGTAACGCCCTCTGTAGCAGTGAAGGTTACACACGTAACGCCCTCTGTACCAGTGCCGCTTAGACATGTAACGACCCCTGTACCAGTGCCGCTTACACACGTAACGCCCCCCTGTACCAGTGCCACTTACACACGTAACGCCCCCTGTACCAGTGCCGCTCTCACAAGTAACGCCCCCTGTAGCAGTGCTGCTCTCACACGTAACGCCCCCTGTACCAGTGCCGCTTACACACGTAATGCCCCCTGTACCAGTGACGCTTACACACATTATGCAGCAGTCACACATACACACACATACACACACAACAGACATATATGTATATATATATATATACACAAACACACACACACATACATACTGTACATACATTACACGCATACACAGTCACACATATATACAGTATACACACACACACACACACACACACACACACACACACACACACACACACACACACACACACATACACACACACTCACTCTCTTTCCAGACACTTACCTAATGAAGTCTGGATGGTCGAAGCTGTAGCAGCTCATCCTCCTGCTGCAGCATGGTCCGGTGTAGCTCCACCCCTTATTCCCATCTAGCTCCGCCACCTTTGGCTCCCGCCTGGCCACTGAATGTCACACAGAGGAGTGGAGGGGGAGAGTAGGCTTTGTGCTGCCGGCGCCGAGGGGGAGAGGAGGTTTTGTGCTTCTGGCGCCGCTGCATGTGTGACAGCAGCCGGCAGCAGCAGAGCTGGCCCTAGCCAATTTGATGCCCTAGGCAAAATTTTATCTGGTGCCCCCTAACACCGCCACTAGTTCTGCATCTGACCCAGCAACTCTCAGGCAGTGGGGCCCACCAGGGGGAGAGGGGGAAGGGGGGGTTATCCTGTGGGTCAGTTCAACACTGCATAATGCCACACAGTAATGCCCCTAATACACATAATTCCCCACAGTAATGCACCTTACACGTATGCCCATTAGTAATGCCCATAATACACATAATTCCACACAATAATGCACCTTACACATATGCCCCACATTAGTAATGCTAGCTGCTTTTTTTTTAATAAAACTTACTTTTGCTTGCTAGTGTGCTTGCAGTCAGTGTGTAGACCCGTGACTGCGTTTTGTGAGATGGGGTGGCAAGATGAGTGGGTGCATGCTTGCGCTCACACCCGTTAAAGGGGCACCCGTACAGGGTATGCCATCCTTTGCAAGCCTCACCCTTTATTTTGGCTTGCTGGTTGGAAACAGCAGCAATGTCCAAATACTGCCACACTTGCTGGTTATACAAAAAGACCAGTATCAAACATGTAGCAACTGTCCATTCTCTTCACTGTTCAGTGTGTTTTCTGGTGTCTGTTACTCCCGACAACTGCATGCCCTTTATTTTATACTGTGGGAGCGATATGCTCTGCCCTCCAATCTGATGTGTATCTGAAAGTCATGCTGCACTGATGTTTCATATAGAAATAGCGCAACACAACTGACTGACCACGTTACAGTACTGGATGGCAGGGGAATTTAACAGCATGGACTGACTAGGAAATAAAGTGTGGGGAGAACACTGCACATGTTATGTCCCTGCAGACACCTGGGGTTTGCACAGGGATAAGGGACACACAGGATGGCAGGGCCCCCCTCCCCATGTACACAAGCAGTATAGGTGATGTCAGATTTATGTGAAGCACTCTTCCAAAATACACGTGGTATCATAAGGAGCCATCCAGTAATAACCTTATATAGTCAGTGAAAATGTCACAGGTCCAGGAATTACAGTTACCAGGCTTCTGCTGTCTGAGGTCTCACAAATCAGGGGCATTCAAGCATGTCAGAGGGAGTTTAAGGGACTGTGTGCATTCTATTTGACAAACGTAAACAACAGTGTATACAAGTACTTATTGAATACATTTGGAAAGTAACAGTTACTTTGCAGACTGTCCCTCCCAGCATGAGATACTGCATGGACATGCTTGGATGCCCCTGGACATGCTTGGATGCCCTAGGCAAATGCCTAGCCTGCCTGTAGCTAAGGCCGGCTCTGAGCAGCAGGGATAGCAGCAGCAGCTCAGCACATGGATGCAGAGCAGGGAGAACGCCTCTCCTTCCTGGTGCCTCCCTGCACTGCATCCCTTTGCTGAGCGGCTAGCACCGGACCTGTGTGCAGTGTCACTGACACTGACACTGCACAGCACTCTCACCTTTTACATTGATTCAGCCAGTAACTCAGTTCTGCCAGCCAGTCACTATTGTTAGCACCAGTGTCCCAATGCGCCGCATTACAGGGAAGTAGACGCACTAAGTAAACTACAGCTCCCAGCAACCCTTAGCGCTGAAGCATTCCGGCCCTTAGGGCTGCTGGGAGCTGTAGTTTATTGAGTGCATCTTCTTCCCTGTAATGCGGCGTGTTGGGACACCGGCGCTAACAATAGTGACTGGCTGCTGTGCGAGTCTCCGGGAGAGCCACTGCCAAAGGGACGACAGCAGTTTAGCTTCTGACAGGAGGAGAAGCAGGATAAGCATTACTCGCCCCTCCCCCACTCACAGTACCTCTGGGCCCCATCCGCGGCACCCCCACACACCCCCTCCAGCACCCGCGGTAGCTCAGGACCCCTTCCCCACCCGCAGCAACCCCGCACCCGCCCCTCCTGCCGCACCACCGCATCCGCCCCTCCCCCACCCAGGGCACCCCCGCAACTGCTCCTCCCCCACTTGCAGTGGCTCCGGACAACCACCCGCGGCAGCCACGCACCCTCCCCCACTCGTGGCACCACCGCACCAGCCCCTCCCCCACCTGCGGCACCACCGCAACCACCCCTCTCCCTCCCGTGGCACCCACGGATCCCATCCACGTCTTCCCCGCACCCTCCACTCCCCCAACCAAAGCACCTACTAGGTGATTCATCAGGCCCTGCGTGCGCTGTTCACACCGTTGCAAGGGGCTTCGTCCCCTTAATCATTGCACGCCCTTTGTCCGTGCAATATTTAACCACTCACACAATTATGATTGGAGGTAATACTCCATATAATAAAAATATTGCACGCCACAAGGGTGTGCAAGGGTTAAGGGGGCGTAGCCCGTTACGACGGTGTGAAGAGCACCCGTAGGGCGCGATGAATCACCTAGTATATATATATATATATATATATATATATATATTCCAATAATAAAGGTGCACTTAAACAGTAACTCCAATGAGCCTTTATTTACTCGCATCACCAGTGTAGACATATAAGTCAATATTTCAGTTGCTAAACACAGCCTACTTCATGACATGCCACCAGTAGGAGACACAGAGACATACTGAAAGCTGCCCTGGGATTCCCTTTGTACACTCACCAATTGAAAATTAACTCCACCCACCAACGAGCTTACTGGATAATTGCTGGATAATCGACATTCCCTATAAACCTCCCAAGATATCACTTATCCAGTAGCCCAACGCCAAACAGTGGTGGCATGCTGATATAGAATCGCTTGGAATAGCCTTTACACACTTTAAATGCACTACCAAGCTAAAAAATGGTAATAAGCAGTAAACGGCGCTTTGCTTCCGGTTTTGTATTCCACCGCAACTGAAAGTAAGCCGTTCTTGCGTTCCACTGACTGGAAGTGCCGGTAAACACGCTCCCAGTGCACCCCAGACATTTCTGGGTATTAGTAACCATAGAAATCACTGATCACCGTATGATTCCTATAGCGTGCTTTATGTATAATCCCACATTCAATAACAGTATTTTTTACATTTGCGGGCACTGCAGGGCACCAGGGCAGCAATCAGTATACAGAACACAGATATCATAAAAATATTACCAAATATTATAAAAACCAAAATGAATAGAAAAAGGGCAAACAGTACACAGAATATACACCTTAAATCCACATCTAACACATAACAAAAACTGGATAACCTGGAGACACAATAGAGGCATTAAAAAAAGCACTATATCTAATAAGTAATCCGAGTCTTTATACAGCCGTCAATAGGGTCAACAAGATATATCCCTTATAACAATATATTGAGATGGTTATATTCATTCATGCCTTTCGGGGCCACAGTGTCTAGACAATGTATCCATCTAGCCTCTTTCTTTAGAAAAAATAGTCCTCTATCACCACCTCTCTTTAATGGAGGCACCCAATCTATTATCATATATTTTAAAGTGGTGAGTTGGTTCCCAACCTGCACAAAATGTGCTGCAACTGGTCTATCTGTTGTACCTTTTTCATGCGCCAACTTGATGTCGGACCAATGTTGGGTCATTCTTACTCTGAAGGTATTCGTGGCTTTACCCACAAACATGAGTCCACATGGGCACATTAAGAAGTAGATGATCTGATCCAATTAGCAGGTTAGGTGGTGATGTAAGAATATCCTCTTTCCACTTTGTGGATGCAGGAACGAACCACCTACTATCATAGCTCTACAAGTAGTACATCAGAGACATCGGAAGCAACCTTTACTCGTTGTCAACTACGTCCCACCACTTGATACTGGAGCTTGCAATGCAGGTTTTATAAATGATCTCCTTCAAATTAGGACCATCTCTCACACTCAACAAGGGTGGAGTTGTACCAGTGTTGCCCATATTTCTATCTGATGCCACAATTGGCCAATGTTTCTTTACAGAATGCTGCACTGTCCGTAACCCAGTGTCACATCTTGTGCCCAGGATAATCCTGGTAGGATCCAGCATTCTACTAGGCTTTCCAGCCTCCTGATGGAAAAGTCTTCTTGCCCTGATGTGGCAACCATCAACCACCTTTCTGCTGCTGCTTTCAAACTGTGTAAGGGTCCCTATTCAGGGTCGCTGATTGTGTATATTATTTCTCTTCTTGAACTTTTTCTGGAATGTAATAACTTTATGTATGGTAACAAGTTTTTTATGCAGCTGTCGGGGACCGCCATGAGGTCGAATTTGGCCTCTGCATATGCAAATATTTATATGGATGACTATGAGAATTAGGATATCCTGGCTCACTTTGGGGAAAGCTTCTATATTTTAAAAGATTTATAGATGACATGTTTGTAATTTGGCAGGGCACTGGAGAAGAATTTAATGAGATGGTAAATATACTTAATACCCTAGAAAGTCCAATACAGTTTACAGCGTCAATCGATAAATCGGCTATGAACTTTCCTGACATTCTGGTCTTTGGGGAGGACATTAGGTTGGCACACACCTTTTACCGCAAACCCACCGACCGTAATACCCTGCTTGTACCCTCAAGTCACCACCCGGATG
The DNA here is from genome assembly GCF_028390025.1 of Pseudophryne corroboree. NCBI lineage: Eukaryota > Metazoa > Chordata > Amphibia > Anura > Myobatrachidae > Pseudophryne > Pseudophryne corroboree. The sequence goes on along the minus strand of NC_086450.1, from coordinate 247,023,357 downwards.
CTTTGAAAAATAAATTGCCAGTGTCTCTTTTCTACGAGTATTAAGGAACAATTCAGAAACTGATCTGGCAGAGAGAAAACTTGATTAGACTAAACAAAGGTTTCACTTGAGAGGTTACAGCACAAAGGTGGTTGACGGTTGCCTCACCAGGGCAAGAAGACTTTTCCATGAGGAGGCTGAAAAGCCAGAAGAATGCTGGATCATACCAGGATTATCCTGGGCACAAGATGTGACACTGGGTTACGAACAGTGCAGAGTTCTGTAAAGAAACATTGGCCAATTGTGGCATCAGATGGAAATATGGGCAACACTGAGACATGTCGAGTGTGAGACATGGTCCTAATTTGAAGGAGATCCTTTATAAAACCAGCATTGCAAGCTCCAGTATCAAGCGGTGGAACGTGGTTGACAATGAGTAAAGGTTGCTTCCTATGTCTCTGATGTACTACTTGTAGAGCTATTATAGTAGGTGGTTCGTTCCCACATCCACAAAATGGAAAGAGGATATACTTACTTCACCGCCTAACCTGCCAATTGGATCATATCATCTACTTCTTAATGTGCCCATGTGGACTCATGTATGTGGGTAAAACCACGAATACCTTCAGAGTAAGAATGACCCAACATCGGTCCGACATCAAGTTGGCGCATGAAAAAGGTACAACAGATAAACCAGTTGCAGCACATTTTTTTGCAGGCTGGGCACCAACTCACCACTTTAAAATATATGATAGTAGATTGGATGCCTCCGTTAAAGAGAGGTGGTGATATGAAGAAAGAGGCCAGATGGATACATTGTCTAGACACCGTGGCCCCGAAAGGCATGAACGAATATAACCATCTCAATATATTTTTATAAGGGCTATATCTTGTTGACCCTATTGACAGCTGCATAAAGACTCAGATTACTTTTTAGATATAGTGCTTTGTTTAGTGGCACTATTGTGTCTCCAGCAGTGACGTGTGGTGGGGTGAGGCAGAGCCTTTACTGTCATACTTACGTTTAAATCAAAATTTTGATTGACTAAAGTATATGAAAAATACTAATAATTTGTTTGAAATATCTTCTTTGCGTTATTCTACTAATTTTTATAGCCCAAACTCTGGAGTAAAAAGTCTATGGCAGGGGAGGCAGTGCCTCACCTACTTATCTTTTCAGCACATCTCTGATCAAAACTCCCTAAATTTTCAGGAGTTTATACTGCAGAACTTGTGTATAATGCCCAGATGTACCCTTTGACTTATATATTGCATGGAAATCTGGCTATGGAGCTAGCCAGTGCCTCCTGAGCCATTTAGCTCACCGCACGTCCCTGGTCTCCAGGTATCCAGTTTTTGTTATGTGTTAGATGCGGATTTAAGGTGTATATTCTGTGTACTATTTGCACTTTTTCTATTCATTTTTTTTTTTAAATTCTTTATTTTTGTATGGTCAAACAATACAATAAGAAAAAGGACAAGCGGTCAAAAAACCAACATCCAGCAAAAACCATATTTTTAGAATAAAGAACAAGAACAATCAAAAAATAAACATTGGCAATAAAGTATCAAATGTAGGGGGGAGGGGGAGGGGGAGCAAGAAGGGGGGGGGAGGGGGGAACCACGGTGCAATCAAATCTCAGTAAGTATTTTGAGAACAGTTAGATTAAGAAAGAAAGGCAAAGGAAAAGAAAAAGGATGGAGAAGAAGTAGTGGGTCTGCGGATGGAGCTAAGAATAAGAGGGGGGGGGGGCTGTGATCTACGTTCTGCAACGAGCCAAGGGGCCCAGACCTGCTCAAAAACGTGACCCCGATCATGGAGATAATGGTGGTCATTCCGAGTTGATCGCTCGCTGACGTTTTTCGCAGCGCAGCGATCAAGTGAAAAAGTGGCAAATCTGCGCATGGTACGCAGCGCGCATGCGCTAAGTACTTTCACACAAAACTTTGCAGTTTTACCCAAGCTTGAGCGACGTATTTCAGTCGCTCGAGTGTTTGTAGTATGATTGACAGGAAGTGGTTGTTTCTGGGCGGCAACTCAGTGTTTTCAGGGAATGTGCTAAAAAACGCAGGTGTGTCAGGCTAAAACGCAGGAGTGGCTGGGAAAACGGGGGAGTGGCTGGACGAACGCAGGGCATGTTTGTGATGTCAAACCAGGAACTAAACAGACTGCAGTCATCGCAAGATAGGAGTAGGTCTGGAGCTACTCAGAAACGGCATGACATTTTTCCTGTGCAGTTCTGCTAATCTTTCGTTCGCACTTCTGCTAAGCTAAGATACACTCCCAGAGGGTGGCGGCTTAGCGTTTGCATTGCTGCTAAAAGCAGCTAGCGAGCGATCAACACGGAATGAGGGCCAATATGTAATCCTCTCCATTGATGCAATATGCCAGATTTTGGCTTTAAGGGAAGGGAGAGAGGGGGGAGAAGGATTTTTCCAATTGAGAGCAATCAGAGATTTCAGTTAGAATGTGTGTAGCCAATTTTTGGGAGAATTTATCAAGGGTCGGGGGAGGGTAGCACAGCAAAAAGATCCAAGGGTCTTTCAACACGGGAGATTCCAGAAGGGAATTCAGGAGGGAATGGACTAGGTTCCAGAAGGGAACAATGACTGGGCAGGTCCACCAAATATGAAGCATAATGCCTCTATATCCACAGTTCCTCCAGCAGTTAGGGGAGGAAGATGGGAAGAGTTTACTGAGTCTATCAGGGGTATAGTACCAGCGATAGTAAATCTTGTAAGCCGTCTCTTTGAAAGCAGTAGCAATAGAGCTCTTAGCTATCCCCAGTCTCATGTCTTCCCAGTCCACGCTCTCCGGGGGGACGCAAGATCACACTCCCAAGCGAGTTTGTGGGACCAGGAAGAGGGAAGGGAAGAATCTAGTAGAAGGGAGTAAAGTTGGGATATTAAGCCTTTGGAGAGGTGAGAGTTTTTACACAGACTTTCAAAGGGGGTAAGGTCACGGATTAAAGCAGAGGAGGGCAAGGAACATAAAAAGTGACGGATTTGTAGGAATTGAAAGGGATTAAGTGTGTGCGAAGAGGTCTTCAGTTGGAGATCAGGTAGGGACAACCATTGGCCTCGATCGGCAAAGTCAATCGGGAAGTTAAAGCCCAGCTGAGTCCATGCACGGAGCCTCGTAATCGAGAATCCAGGAGGAAACAGTGGGTTCTACCAGATAGGGGTCAAGGGTGAGGGAGTGATAGTAAGGCTCATCTTCAGAGAGTGAAAGTCCCAAATTTTAAGATTAAATTTAATAGTGGGGAGTAGTTTGGACGTTGGGGGCTGGGAGGTAGAGGACAAACCCCACAAAGGGGTCAGGTCTGGGACAGACCCAGAGGGAGCATAAGAGGTGACAATATGGGAGAAATGGGACGCCAGGTAATAGAGTTTGATATCGGGAAGACCCCTACCCCCAGCGGAGGTCGGACATTTCAGAGTATTGGCAGCGATGCGGGGGGGGGGGGGGTCTGTGATTCCAGATAAAATGAATGAGGGCTCGCTGAATATTACGAAGGAAGGAGGCAGGGGCAGCCACACGGAGGGTCTGAAAAAGATAGAGCCATTTGGGGACTATATTCATTTTAACCGCTATGATCCTACCCAGCCACGAGATGAAGAGACTGTTCCAGGATGTTAAGTCAGCGTGTGTTTTGGTGAGAGGAGGTGGAAAATTTTCATGGAAGAGAGAGTTATAGCGGGAGGTCAAATAAATCCCCAAATATTTGATCTTTGTAGGCTGCCATTTAAAGTTGAAGTTGGCGCGGAGGGATTCAGCTTCCCGGCGGGGGACATGACGCAGCGTAGCCTCTTATTTGTAGTAATTGATCTTGTAGCCTGATATAAGGCTGTAACATTGGAGGACCGAGAATAAATTTGGGAGTGAGATAAGCGGCTGAGTCAGGGAGAGTAGAATATCATCAGCGAAGAGGGAGATTTTGGGATCGGTATGGCCTACTTGTATACCATGTATACCCTGATGATCTCTAATTTTAGAGGCGAGCGGTTCAATAATGAGGGCAAATATTAATGGTGATAGGGGGCATCCCTGACGTGTACCATAAGAGATGTGGACCGGGGCAGACGGGATGCCGTTGATTAAGACTGTGGCAGAGGGGGTGGAGTATAGCGCAAGAACACCAGTGAGAAAGACACCAGACAAGCCATAGGCCTTCAGAGCAGCTCTCTGAAAACTCCAGGAGATCCTATCGAAAGCTTTTTCGGCATCTAAGGAGAGCATGATAGTAGGGGACCCCCTGGAGTTCGAGATATGGATAAGATCGATAGCACGTCTGGTGTTGTCCCTCGCCTGGCGGCCCGGAATAAACTCCACTTGGTCGTAGTGGACAAGGGAAGGGAGATATGGGTTAAGGCGGTTGGCCAGAATTTTAGCAAATATTTTTAAGTTCAAGTTCAGGAGGGAGATAGGTCGATAACTAGCACAGTTAAGGGTGTCCTTGCCTTCCTTAGGGATCACCACAATTCTAGCCTCTAACATCTCAGGAGGAAAAGAGTCGCCATGGATAATCCTATTAAACAGGGACTGAAGGAGGGGGGAGAGAAGGTCTGAATTTTTTTTTATAGTAGAGAGCTGTAAACCCATCTGGGCCAGGAGATTTACCAATTTCTCATACGTCCTAGAGGATGCTGGGGACTCCAAAAGGACCATGGAGTATAGACGGGATCCGCAGGAGACATGGGCACTTTAAGACTTTGAATGGGTGTGAACTGGCTCCTCCCTCTATGCCCCTCCTCCAGACTCCAGTTAGATTCTGTGCCCAGAGAGACTGGTCACACACTGAGAAGCTCTACTGAGTTTCTCTGAAAAGACTTTATGTTAGGTTGATTATTTTCAGGGAGCACTGCTGGCAACAGGCTCCCTGCATCGTGGGACTGAGGGGAGAGAAGCAGACCTACTTCTGTGAGTTTCAAGGCTCTGCTTCTTAGGCTACTGGACACCATTAGGTCCAGAGGGTCTGATCACTTGGTTCGCCTAGCTGCTCGTTCCCGGAGCCGCGCCGTCACCCCCCTCACAGAGCCAGAAGAAAGAAGCCAGGTGAGTAATAGAAGAACAGAAGACTTCAGTGTCTCTGAGGTACCGCGCAGCGGTCGCGCTGCGCGCCGTTGCCCCCACACACAAGCGGCACTACACGGGTCCAGGGCGCAGGGGGGGCACCCTGGGCAGCAAAATATACCTCATATATATAGCCTGGCAAAGAGGTATACGGTGCATAGGCACTGTATACAGACCCCCGCCAGTATAAACATTTTAAAAAAGGAGCGGGACTGAAGCGTGCCGATAAGGGGGCGTGGCTTAGCCCTCACATCTCTATCCAGCGCCATTTTCTCCTCACAGAGACGCTGGCCCTACCATAGCACTGATGAACAGTCCACATTGTAAAACGAGGGGGGCACAGTTGTTTAGTGCAATATATGTACATAAAGCACTATATATAAGGAGCGTGTGGTAAATGAGCTGGTAAACGTTTTCTGTGTTTTCCCTGTCAGATACTGGGATCTACCCCGTATAGTCAGTGTTTAGTACACCTGTGTCGGCATGTCTGGGTGCTCTGCCACAAACGGCTATGGGAATCCCTCTGTCGGCACCGCCGACTCCTAATGGTACTTGATTCATGAGATTAAGTGTCAGCATGTCAGTAGTTGTATGCTTTTCCAAAAGAAATAACTATATGGGAGACACAGACGTATGTGGGTGACCCTGTCGGCACCAGCTTTTTGTTTTGTTCATATGTTTGTATATCCAGTCATCAGGACACAGAGATATGTGAGTTCACTGCTGTGCTGTTTTATTCTATCCCCAACTCCAGACACACTGCACACTGGACCACCCACTTCCCAGCATCCCCCTGGTCCCAGGGACCATCACTGAACATTCAGGCTTACACAGATTAGTAAGGGAGTGTCTACAAATATTAAGCATTCTATTACACTAACATCACAATAATGTGATGCATTTCAAAAAGCTATACCTGTATATGTATATATATGTATGGTATGGTTGCTTTGATCTGTGGCTCGAGCACAGACGTAGTAATATTTGTGGGGGCGTAATATTAATAATATATATATATTTCTCTCAGACCCCTCGGGGTCGCAAAAATTTTATTTTGCCCAATTACTACTCCCTGTTGTTGACACAAATGCTATGTCTTATGTTGACCATAATGTTTCCTGATTAGATCCACAATATCAGCATTCAGTACATGTTTCATACACATTAAGAACGTATTAATGTCACTAGGGACCCTGCTGTTCCTGACAAAATAAATAAATAAATATATATATATATATATATATATATATATATATATATGAGATATGTATATATAGACATGTGTGTATATGTGTATTTAAATGTATATATTTCTACAAAAATTTTATAGTGAATGCTGAAGTAAACTTTTCCTTCTCATGTGCTGGTCGCTCTGTTGAATAACTCTAGGTCAGCCATGACAAGATGGTTTCAAATCATCGCGAGGAGTCCGAGTGTTTATTCTTTTCCCGCCGTGGATAGAATAAAGTGAGAGTGAACCCCTGTTCTGCACGGGGCCCTGTCACAAAGGATCATTTACAGGAAGCTAAGTGATATTTTAATTATATGCTTTGATTATACTTGCATTGCATGCGCAGGGGGGAGTACTTGTATTCAGAAATGGTTACTTTGTCATCCGATATAATTACCCTGGGGAGAGATGTGTTACTCCTTATGTTGGGTCATATCTAGAACATTGCAACATACTGCCATGCCAGTGGCGGAACTAGCGAGCGGTGGGCCCATGTGCGACAAAATGCTTTGGGGCCCCCTCCCCCCCCATCTAAGTCCACCGCCTCACCCCTGGAGAGGATCTGGTGAGGGGGACCTGCTCAGGGCCAGGGAAATGGATACCTAGCAACAGTGCCGTAATTAGTCATTTTAGTGCTGTGTGCAAGAAACGGCATCGGAGCCCCGCTCCTCTATGGAAAACAGGCGCAGTGCGCGCCGCAGGCGCGCAAAAAAATAGGGGCGTGGCGCATCCCAGCAGGAGGGCAGTCTATGGTGAGGGCCAGCAGCAGCAGCGCTTCTACCAATGACACAGCGCTGCTGCGGCTCCCTCCTCCACCCCCCCTCCTCCTCCTCACCCTCCGTAGCCGGTGCGCATCCTCTCCTCGGCGGCGGCACACAGCGGCAGCCAGGCGGCATGTAATGAGTCAGTTTGACTCATTACATGCCGCTCTGGCTTTGGGCCCCTTGACAGAGGCGGGCCCCAGTGCAAGGCACTGCCTGCACTGGCGCTAGTTCCGCCTCTGTGCCGTGCGACTACAAGGGATGGAACTCTTGGGTGCGTGGGCCACTTCCATGGCGGTCTCGGCTAGGAGGGCGTTGTGGATTCACCAAAGGGATCCAAATGCTGACTCCGAAAAGAGTGGAGTCTCTTCCCCATGAAGGGGAAGCCTGGTTTGGTGATAGTCTTGTTAATATGCTCTTGGCAGGTGCCACGGGTAAGTCTACCTTCTTGCCCTATGTTCCCTCACAACGGTTGGTGACGCGTTGTTGAAGGATGCAGTCATTTCGACCGAATAGATAAGGATTCCCCTTTCTTTGCAGGTAAAGGAAGGTAAAAAAGGTAAGAGGTCAGCTACCTTTTCAGGTTCACAGGAGCAGAAATCATCCATTGTTTTCTGCCACGTCCACCACGGGACGCTGGGTCTATCTTGCGGGGGCCCATACCGGTGGGTCCACGTCTAAAACTCTTCAGTCAGTCCTGGAAAGGACATGGACCAGTGAGTTAAGGATAGAGTCCCTAGGGGGACATACGGGAGTTCCAGACGTTCCCTTCACCGATTTTTTTCAAATCAACCTTACCGATCCTCCTCATGACAGGGAGGTAGCATATGACGCAATACAAGAGTTGTGTCAGGATCAGGTCATTGTCCTGCTGTTCCGGTCATAAAAAAACAAAAAAACAAAGAGAAGAAGCTATTATTCTAGCTTTTTCGTGCTCCCGTGGCCGGACGGCTCAGTCAGACAAATCCCAATATTCCTACTTAAACTCCATGAGGGAATCTCTCATGGCAAGGTTCTCCACTCTGAAAGTGGAGTAAGGTGGTCTAATTACGGTATCTTCCCTATTAGGCTTACCTGAGGTTTGCGATTCAGGATTGTTGTTACCGTTTCACCAGGGTGATGGCGGTATGATGGGTTTCCTTCGATAGTAAGGAGTCATAATTATTCTGTACTGGATCGTTCTCCGAATTACGGAGAGATCAAGAAGCCAAATGGTGCAAAACGTTGTTTCTTCTTGAAAGTTCTTCAACAACAGGACTTGCCAGAATCCCTGTTAGTCCCAACGACGGGGTGATCGGCTTGGGCAATATTATTAGATGCAGTACTGAGGAGAGTTTATTTGCTTCTAAAAAAAAAGAAAAAAAAAAAGAAAGAAAAGGGAAGCTCTGAGAATTCAGAGTCTGGTGGACCTGCAACGGTGTCAATCCGTCAATACATTCAGTTGCTGAAAAAGATGGTTGCGGCCTACGAGGCCATTCAGTGGGTAGGTTGCAGGCCTGAGTGTTTAGCGGGACCTGTTGGATAAGTGGTCCAGTTCCCACCTGGGATAATCATGGTTTCAAGACCTGTATCTCGCTCCTGTGGTAGCGGCGCAATTCTCACCGAGGACAAGTGTCATGTTAGGATACTTGTCGCCTCATTAACGGTCTAGAGTTAAGGGCCGTGTATAACGGTTTTCTAAAGACAAAAACTGGAGAAGAAATGGCAGAAGCCAGAAAGATTTTCCGCTGGGCGACGAAAACATTTACGCGCTCTATCAGCGATGTTCGTTCCAAGAGTGGACAACTGGGAAGCAGACTTCCTCGGTGGACACGTTCTCCGTTCAGGAGGGTTGAGTCTTCAGCAAGCGGTTTTCACAGAAGTGACAAGTCTTTGGGGAATTCCAAAAATAGACCAGATGGCGTCTCGCCTCGACAAGAAACTTCAGAAATACTGTTCCAGGTCGAGGGTCCCTCAAGCGATAGCGGTGGACGCCCTAGTGGGTGTTTTGGTCGGTCTGTGTGTTCCCTCCACTTCCAGTCTTTCCAAAGATGTGAAAGATTATAAGAAGAACAAAAGTTCAGGTGATCCTCATTGTTCCAAACTGGTCAAGGAGGGCTGGTATCCGGATCTTCAGCAATCACTCATAGGAGATCCCTGACCTCTTCCTCTTGCAAGAGGATCTGTTATAGCAGGGGCCGAGTGTGTTCCAAGACTTACCGCGGTTTCCATTGACGACTTGGAGATTGAACATCGGATCCCAGCCGAAAAGGGTATTCCCAGTGACGTCATCCCTACTCTTCTTCAATCAGAAAAGAAGTAACGTCAAAACATTACCACCATATTTGGAGAACATTTTGTGTCTTGGTGTGAATCCAAGAAGGTTCCTATGGAAGAATTCCAGTTGGATCGATTTCTCCATTCTTTTCTTGCAAGATCGTGTGGATGCTTTCTTCGGTTGGGCTCGATTAAGGTTCAGTTTTCAGCCTTATCGGTTTTCTTCTAAAAAACAATTGGCCTCCTTTCCAGAGTTTCAAGCTTTCGTAAAAGGAGTCTTACACATCCATCCTCCCTTTGCGCCTCTGTGGCGCCATGGGATCTTTACGTGGTGTTGCAGTTCCTGCAATTTCTTTGGTTTAACTTTTCAGTACGGTTGAGTTGAAATTCCTCACTTGGAAAGTGGTCATGTGGTTGACCTTGGCATCGCAAGGCGGGTGTCTGAGTTGGCGGCTTGGTCTCACAAGAGCCCTGTTTAATCTTCCATGAAGATAGGGCGGATTTGAGAACTCGGCAGCAGTTTCTGCCAAAAGTGGTTTCATCGGTTTCACTTGAACCAACTTATTGTGGTGCCTGTGGCAGGGTCATGAACTAACTGATTGTGGGGGTCTCTAATAGAGATAATGGCCCTCATTCCGAGTTGTTCGCTCGCTAGCTGCTTTTAGCAGCATTGCACACGCTAAGCCGCCGCCCTCTGGGAGTGTATCTTAGCTTAGCAGAATTGCGAACGAAAGATTCGCAAAATTGCGAATAGAAATTTCTTAGCAGTTTCTGAGTAGCTCGACACTTACTCTGCCACTGCGATCAGTTCAGTCAGTTTCGTTCCTGGTTTGACGTCACAAACACACCCAGCGTTCGCCCAGACACTCCCCCGTTTCTCCAGCCACTCCCGCGTTTTTCCCAGAAACGGCAGCGTTTTTTCACACACACCCATAAAACGGCCAGTTTTCACCCAGAAACACCCACTTCCTGTCAATCACACTGCGATCACCAGAACGAAGAAAAATCCTCATAATGCCGTGAGTAAAATACCTAACTGTTGAGTAAAATAACTAAGCGCATGCGCTCTGCGAACATTGCGCATGCGCAGTAAGCGACTAATCGCAATATAGAGAAAATCGGCAACGAGCGAACAACTCGGAATGAGGGCCAATATTAGTTTTGGCCCTCGCGGATCGGAGTCGTGCCACCAGGGTTTTGTTTGCTTTATCTCCCTTCTCATAAAAGACTGGCGAAGCCATTTAAGACGTTTAGCCACTTGTCTGGAGAGAAGGAGATCGAGTTCCGCTTTAACTGTACGGAGTTCAGACAAAATAGCCTGGTAAGAAGACGCCTTATGCTGGGCCTCAAGGGTATGGAGTTTAATAGAAAGTTTGTTAAACTGGGTGAGAGACTGTTTTTTGCCCTTAGACGCCAGGCTAATGATGTGCCCACGGAGGACTGCCTTATGTGCCAACCAGAGAGTGGACCTAGAAATGTCTGGGGAGTCATTCAAGGCAAAGTATTCGGAGAGCTTGTCTCAAAGATGGGAGCGTATCTCCGGGTTGTGAAGGAGGGAGTCGTTAAGACGCCATGTCATGGGACGAGGGCTAGAGAGTAGGCCCGAGAGGTCGCAAGAGATAGGGGCATGGTCAGACCAGATTAATGGATGAATATGGGAAGCGTGGAGATTCAGGGCAAGTTCGTGGCTGAGCAGGACCATATCGATGCGAGAGTAGGAATTATGAGGTGAAGAATAAAAAGTGTAGTCACGCGCAGAGGGATCTCTTATCCTCCAGGAGTCATAGAGAAGTTGGGATCTCATGAGACGGAGGAGGGACCTAGAGCGGAGAGAGTCCGAGGGGGAGGCAGAGGGCAGAGAGGGAGAGCTGTCTAAAGTTGCGTTTAAAACAGAGTTAAAATTCCCTGCGAGTATGAGGTCCCCTTGTTGGACTTGAGTAAGGAGGGTATCCAATTTGGCAAAAAATAACTCCTGATGCTGGTTAGGGGCGTAAATGTTAGCTAAAGTGCATAATTTATTGTTAAGTTTCCCCACCAAGATAAGAAACCGGCCCTCCTTGTCGACGTGGGAATCAATAAGCTCAAAGGTGAGGTGACGGGCAAATAGGATCGTGACCCCAGGCCCGGCGCTACCCGCTTAGCGAAGGGATGCAGTGCAGGGAGGCGCTGGGACGGAGAGGCGCTCCCCCTGCTCTGCATCTCTTCCCTGCTGCGCCGTCCTGTCTTCCCTGCTGCTGCTGGTTGCTGTGTCCAGGAGCGGATTTACCGTCAGGAACCATAGGCAGCCACTTAGGGCCCGGATCGCCGAGTGGGCCCAGGCAGCTGCCGCAGCAGAGTTCAGCGCCAGTGACACCTGCCGCTGTCATCTATGTGATCACAGCCGCGGCCCTCATCTACTGTCATTGGTGTGATCACAACCGCAGCGCCTGCTCTCATTGGTGTGATAACAGCTGCGGGCAGCGGACGCTGGTATAATATGGGGGCTGGGGGGCGGAGTTTGTGTGTGTCGGGAATACCCGCTGTGGCCTCTCTCTCGTACCCTAGATTGCTACTGTATCTGACGCAGCCGGATGCATGTGGGAGCGGGTTTGTGTGCATCCTACCTACCTCTCTCTAAGTGGGCTCCAGTCCCTTTTCTCTCTGTCCCTGCTATCGGATCACGTTCTCTGCACCCTTTTTCCATTGGTTAGGTCATTTACACAAGAAGAGAGGCAGTTCCTCACCTGTGCCTCTGTCTCCCTCCCCATCTGTTCCTCTACCCATTTCCATCATCTGTATCTCTGACTCCCTCCATTATCTGCACATCTGTCTCCCTCCCAGTCTGTGCCTGTGTCCCCACCCCATTATCTGTGCCTCTTCCCCTTTTCATTATCTGTGCCTCTTCCCCTTTTCATTATCTGTGTCTCTTCCCCCTCCTTTTTCTGTTTCTTTCCTTCCTTCCATTACCTGTGCCTCCACCACCATCACTTTTTGTCTTCCTTTCTCATCTGTGCCTCGGCTCCCCGCCCCGTCTATGCCTCTGCACCACCTCTCTCCCACTACCATCTGTGCTTCTGTGCTCCCATACTTATCACTGGTGATTGTGTGCTGATCAGAAGTAGAATGGAAACATTATTATTTCAGTGCTGCTTTACGGAACCAAACCATGTCAGGTAAACACAATTTACAGTATCTTTAATAAATTCACATTTTTTTCTTATTTCATTTTATTTCATTAAGTATTTTTATATTTCATTTAAATACAGCTTTTTTGAAACTTGAATCTTTAAAGAATTCTGTATATAGTTATTTATTTTTATAATTATATATATATATATATATATATATATATATATATATTTACAATATACTGTATTTGTGTGTGCAGAGGTCTTTGGGCCGGGGTATGTGACACACACCAGTACTGTTGGTCAGCATCACAGCACTTGTTTGCACTGGGCATCATATAATACATATATACATATATACGTATAAGGACACTACTATTACTGGGGGGGGCATTACATATAATGATGCTACTACTACTGGGAGGGCATTATGTATAAGGACGCTACTAATATTGGGGGTGCATTATGTATAAGGACGCTACTACTACTGGGGGGGCATTATGTATAAGGACGCTACTACTACTGGGGGGGCATTGTGTATAAGGATGCTACTACTACTGGGGGGGCATTGTGTATAAGGAAGCTACTACTACTGGGTGGGCACTGTGTATAAGGAAGCTACTACTACTGGGGGGCATTACATATAAGATGAATAAGATTGTGCTACATTGTGGTGTAATTTTAAATGGGGGTACTATTGTGTGGCCATGCCCCTTACTTTTGAGACCACACCCCTTTTCCCGGCACACACCAAAGGAATATGGGAGGGCGCAAAATGTATAGTTTGCAGGGGGACGCCAAAAACCCTAGCACCGGCCCTGCGTGACCCCCCGTTTTTTGGCTGAATGATCACAGGCATGGAAAGAATCAGGGTATGGTTTACATTGCAGTGTAGGGTGGGACTTTTGTAGGAAATGAGTCTCCTGGAGAAAGACCAGATTGCCCTTATGAAGTTTAAGTGATGCAAAAAGCTTTCCTAGTTTTTGAGGGCTATTTTGCCCCTTCACATTAAAAGAAAATACCCGGAGACCCATGGGCAAACAGCAAAGAGGTAGGCAAGATAGAAGAAGTGTAGATCCCTGGAAGTAACATAAGGAAGTAGGGAAGTAGATAAGAGAGATAAAAGGCGTAAGACAGCGTGGTCAGGAAGAAGGGAGGAAGGGAAGAAAACTGGAAGGGAGGGGGTTAGTTGGTCATCCGGCGGTAGAGGCCAGGACTGGTGTCGCTGACAGGGGGAAGGGATACTAGGTGTCGGAAAGGCACCTAGGTCAGCAAAAGGGCTATAAGTCCCAAGGGGGTGCAGCAAGGCATCCAGACAATGCATCACAGAGCGCGTAGCAACGGGTAGGAAGCAGCCCCCTGAAAAAGCCTGAGGGAAAAAGCTAGAGAGAAGACAGGGTCGAAGTGCAGATGAAGCGCTAGTACCAGAGAAAAATAGAAGAGAAAAACAGAACATGGAGAAAACAGGTTATCACATTGCAACAAGGGCTAAGAACATAACAATTGAAAACAGACTAAGGGTTCGGGAAATCAGAACATGGTAAATCTAAAGGTAAACAGCTCCCCGGCTAGGGAGTATGACCGGTAAAGGTCGACACAAACGAAGATAAAAGATAAATCATAAAACTTGAAGTTAAATCAGGAGACTGGAGGCGGAGCTGGAGAGGCCGCAGAAGCTGGAACCGTAAACCACTCAGAACGGGGAGGCGGAGGTGGGTACCACTGTGTCCGCAGAGGTAGGCGTGAATTAGAAAGGTCCTGATCATCGGTGTGAATACCTAGCTTGGATAGCAATGATTGGGCCTCAGATGGGTTTCTAGTAGAGATGAGCGGATTCGGTTTTACTCGGATTTACTCGGTTCTCAAAACGGCATCTTATTGGCTCACGAATGTCGTGATTTGGATAGCCACTTAGATGCCGTTTTGAGAACCGAGTAAATCCGAGTAAAACCGAATCCGCTCATCTCTAGTTTCTAGCCATGAGCAGCTTTCCTTGATGCCATACCAAGATGCAGAAGGGGAAACCCAAGCGATACTTGACGTTATGTTGGGAGAGCAGAGAAGTGATGGGTATAAATTCCCTACGTTTGGCCAGAGTAAGTGGGGATAAATCTTGGAAGATCTGTAGGGAGACATTCTGAAAGGATACAGATCCCAGTCGCCGGGCTTCTCTCATAATGGCCTCTTTCGCAGTGAAATAATGCATTTGAAGAGTGACATCCCTGGGCTGGGAAGAATCTTGGGAGCGAGGTCGGAGGGCTCGGTGTGCTCGGTCTAGAAGGAGATGGTCTTCAGGGGTGTCAGGTGATAGATGGGTAAAGAGGCGCTTGAGGTAAAGATCAAGGTGGGCCGTTTCAATCTCTTCAGGAATACCCCGAATCCTCAGATTATTTCTCCTTGCCCTATTGTCCTGATCTTCATGCTCCTCCTGCAATTGGGCAACATCTTGGTGGATCTGGTGGAAGTCGGTCTCGACCGATTGTTGGAACGTCACCACCTCCTCCACCCGCCTGTCAAGTTGATCAGTTCTGGAGCCAATTTTCGCAATATCAGACTTAAGGGAGTGGAGAGCTTGGACAGAGGTCTTAACATCTCTTACCTCCTTGAGGAGGGAGAGAAAGTCCTTGCGGGTAAGGGGTGTGAGATCGTCTTCAGGGTCAGAGTCGGGGAGGCTGTGGGAGTGTTCAGAAGCATCGGACCTGTTCTTGGCTGGGGTGCTTTTTTTTTTAGTAAGTAATGGTGTGAGGTCAGACCCCTGTGATTTTTTACCACCTCTGGGCATCTTGGACAGACGGAAATGGGGGAAGTCAGCAAAATGGGAGGTAGAGAAGGCGCTCCAGCAGTATAGCTCAGGACCAGGGGGAATAGGGCGGCAGTTTTAGAGAAGAGTCATGGGGTGGTCAACAAAGAAGCGTGGGTGAGACAGGGCTGGGGAGCTTCAGCAGAAAGAAGGGCCCACATGGCCCCAAGAGGGAGCCAAACAGCCAGGAGACAGAATACTCCTAAATTATCCACCCCTGCCCAGGGTCAGCAGAAGTGAGACCCGGTCACGGACCAGCCAGTGACCAGGGCAGCGCTAGGGTCAGGCAGCAAGAAAGGGGTGCCAGGTCGCAGCAGCGAGGGGGCCCCTCACAGGCACCAGGGGAGGCAGGAGCCTGCTAGGGGGGTAGAAATAGAGGCCAGCGGGGCCTAAATCAATATATGCAGGTCCACTGTAAGCATCTGGGCCCTCAGCCAGCTTATAATACGTGCTCCGGAGGTCTGTGGCAGGGGCACCACCAGTGTGGGATCCCTGGCTTCAGGGGGGCTGGAAGGTCACAGGCCACCAGGGGAGCGGGTGATCAGAGCTGGGCCGAGGCACCAGGAGGCTTGTTTGGAGAGGTAGAGGGAGCAGTGAGAGGCAAAGGAAGAAGGACGGGAGTGTACAGGCCGCTGGCAGGCACCGCCACGGCCGTACAGCGCTCCCGGAGCTCACTTCAGGGCTGGCGTGCGGCGTCGGGACCTGGCTTCCGGTTGCAAGGTAGGCCGCAGGTCCCAGAGGTTCA
The DNA here is from genome assembly GCF_028390025.1 of Pseudophryne corroboree. Lineage (NCBI taxonomy): Eukaryota > Metazoa > Chordata > Amphibia > Anura > Myobatrachidae > Pseudophryne > Pseudophryne corroboree. Next base: position 247,007,404 of record NC_086450.1, on the reverse strand, counting down.
TGCCGGCGTAGACGCTTCTCCGGGCGGGAGAGGAAGATGAGTGAAGACCAGGGGAGCCCGGATGAGAAGGATAGCTGGCGGCCGTCCAGTGGATCAGGTAGGCTCAGCAGCGCGGGGTCCATAAGCAGCAGCCGCCGTCCAAGATCCAGAGAGAAATAGAGGCCCCGGCTTCACAGTGACTGCCGGCTCCGCGGACCCCACAGGCCAGTGCAGGGGGACCCCAGTAGGGAGAGTGGTGGGCCGTAGGTCACCCAGGGGCTATCCAGCTCTATACGTCTACCCGTCTCTGCTGCCAGGCCACGCCCCCAATTCATTTTGTTTTTTTATAATGTTTACTAATATTTTTATGATATCGGTGTTCTGTATACGGATTGCTGCCCTGGTGCCCTGCAGTGCCCTCAAATGCAAAAAATACTGTTATGTAATGTGGGATTATACATAAAGCACCCTATAGGAATCATACAGTGATCAGTGATTTCTATGGTTACTAATACCCAGAAGTGTCTGGGGTGCACTTGTGCGTGTTTACCGGCACTTCCAGCCGGTGTTACTTCCAGTTGCAATGGAATGCAAAACCAGAGGTATAGTGGCGTTTACAGCTTATTAGCATTTTTTAGCTTGGTAGTGCATTTAAAGTGTGTAAAGGCTATTCCAGGTGATTCTGTATCAGTGTGCCACCACTGTTTGGCGTTGGGCTACTGGATAGGTGATATCTTTGGAGGTTTAGTAAATGATGATTATCCAGCAATTACCCACTAAGCTTGGTAAGGTGGGTGGAGTTAATTTTCAATTGGTGAGGGTATAAAGGGAATCCCAGGGCAGCTTTCAGTATATCTCTGTCTCTCCTACTGGTGGGACGTCTTGAGGAAGGTTGCGTTTAGCAACCATAACGTTGACTTGTATGTCTACACTAATGATGTGAGTAAATAAAGGCTCATTGGAGTTATTGTTTAAGAAAAGTCCCTGGTGAGTGCACTTTTATTATTGGAATGGATATTATTTGTGATTGCCCTCACCTGTAATGAAACACCATTCTTACCTATTAACCTGTTCAAAACAGGAGCCGGCAATCACAAATTAACCCTTTAAGTGGCATGCCCGGAAAATCTCCGGGGCCAGCTCCACTGGAGAGACTGGCTATCTGGGGCATGCCCAGCACTGCTTCACCTCCACCCTACCTTGTACTCCACCTGGGCGGTGGAGTTTCCCGGAATGACACAGTTGCATTGTGATGTCACGACGCAACCACGTCACACCGCAAAACTCTGCCCCCCCCCCCTTAAGCATAGTACGAAGGAGGAGAGGGAGAGAGATTTCAGTGCTGGTGGGCTAGCACCCACCAGCAAGTTTACACCCCAATGGCAAAGAGCATTCCCTTGGCAACAAGCATTCCCTTGGCAACGAGCATGGATTCCAGAGCTTAAAACCCTTGGCAATGAGCATGACACCTAGGGCGTTAAAGCCCTAGCAACAAGCATGACACCCAGCGCGTGAAACCCCTGGCAATGAGCAGTAATTCATTTACCTGGGAGGTGTGATGGGAGGTATATATATATGTGTATGTGTGCGTGCGCGCTTGTGTGCGTGCGTGTGTGTGAAATAGTGAAAAAAGTGCTGCTACCTGAATAATTTACTATAAATAATCAAATGTCATATATAAACTTGTAAATGTATAAAAATATAACCAGCACTCCAAATTAAAGTGGCAGCAACAAAGTTTTCAGTTGACTTATATATCCATAGGTCATAAGTAATGTTTGTGAGTGGTAAAAAATTTACGCCTTCAGTGCTTCCAATGGTAATATGTGTTATCACAGTGTGAATCCTTATAAATAATATATATGCGAACCAAACATTGAAGGAAAGTAGTCCCATAGCTGTGTCTTGCTTAACGAAATGTCCTCTCTCCTCTGTTTCTGTTCTGTCGTGCTCATCAAATGAAGCGGTCACATGAGCAGAAAAAGGGAGGAGGTATAAATAATATGTACCTTTTTACATTGAAAAGTGACTTGTGCTGACGTGCAAATTATGGAAAAAGTTCTATGTGCAAATTCAATAGAGCCACTATAAAGCCATGTGACTCAGGAAGGCTTATTCATTAATGTCATACAAAAATTACCTATGTGGTCGTATGGGTAAGGGAACCCTCATAAATGTATAATAACTCACTGGTTAGGGTTTTCTGCTTAGGAGTCCTCAAGAGCAGCGTCACCTTAAAAACTTCCAAGCAGACAGGTCTGTTGCTGTACGGAGGGGAGCGAGTGAAGGACGCGCTGTCTGCCTCTGCACAGCTTGGAGATGGGGGGGAGAAGGGGGAGTGCAGACGCCTGTGTGCAAGTGAGATTTCCTGTTGCCTGGTCCCTGCGCTGCCCAGCACGCTGCTGCCTCAGCTTTAAACTGCCTCTGTACTTTCAGATCTGCTGCCTCAGGCTTCACTACACCCTGTCCTGCCTACTGCATCAGAGCACCTGTCAAGAAGTACACATTGCTACCCATATCAAGTGGTGTGGTTGCGGAGCTGGCGGGCGCTCTCTCTGCTAGTGCGGGTTGCGGCCTCCCACCTGCATGAAGATGGGACCTTGAGTACCTGTGGAGCCCGGGCAGAAGTGCATCGCGACTGGAGCTGAACTAGACGGCGGTCCTTCTCCCTTCACAGAGGAGACCTCCCCGCACCTTTAAGCAGCAGACCTGTGTCTCACCAACTCGGCCCTGTATGCTCCGGAGGAGCTTGTTCTGGACGCGAACTGGAGCTCATCTGGGGATCCGACGTCGCTGTGGAGATGCTGATGCTCTCCCCTCTGGGTCTGCGCTGCCTCCCGCTGATCTCCCCTGGTTAGTGACTTTTGCACCCGACTGGCATGACATCCTTCCGCGGTAGGGGACCTGGGCACCGGACTCGCGGGAATGCCCATCCGCCATTTTGGATCTGCTAAGGGGAGGTTCACAGCCGTGATCACCCCTTTCACGATTCTCCCAACCTCCCACCTGCCTCCCGGAGACCTTTAGTTGTGTCCAGGGTTAGGGTCAAGGAACCAGGTGACCCTTGTTACAACCTCTGCAGGTTGTGGCCTTCCCGAGTTCCGGAGGCCGCGGCCTTGATTAGTATTCCGTGGCCTGACGGGCGCTCATCTCCGGCGCGGTTACTCAGAAAGAGGCGCCAATCTACTTTGTACAGGCACCAAAGTGCTGGAAGCCCACCTACACCCCCCAAACCCACACGGGGAACAGTAATTGGACTTGGAATACAAGTGCCTGACTCTTCCAGCGTCTGATCCCCATTACAACCCTCTCCATGACTAGCTTTGCGGTCTGGATCCCCTGATCACACAGCTGCTTCTTCAACATTTATTCTGAGCCCTCTATGTGGAGGAGTGGATGCCATTCCATTATCACAGTCATATACACTGTCTCTCCAACAGGATGTAGTTACCATTGAAAAATGACTCTTCTCCATAACTCCCCGCAATCACCTTAACTGATGCATTTGCTTATGTGGCATAGAGGATATCTACTGTTCTGAGGCTCTCATGGACTTCTCCATTTCTACTAGTGATACCTTTTTTGCTTGACAGTGATACATCATGCCTCCGAAGAAGCATAAAGCCTCCAAATCGATTTCTCAAGTCGCCTTCTTCAAGCCTTCTCCTTATCGTAATACGTCTCAAGGGACTGGGGTTCCTGCCACCAAATCTGGCCCTTCGCCTTCAACTTCCTCCCCCATGGCGACCTTATCTTCATCCCATGACCTCCCCTCCACATTTAAAGGACAGTGAAGCCTTAACGGTGGGCACCATGAGGCTTGTGTTACACCAATTTAAAGATGAAGTGGCTTCTGAGTTTCGTATTATGCTGCAGTCCTGCCAAAGATCTATTGACGATCTGGGCGAGAGGACTGGACATCTGGAAACAAAGATGGGTGAAGTGGTGGGCTCTCACAATACCCTTATTGACTCATGATGCCTTTGAGGGAGAAGTGGCAGCTCTGCGTGATAAAGTAGCAGATTTAGAAGACCGCTCGCGCAGAAATAATCTCAAACTCAGAGGGGTTCCTGAGTCCGTCTCTAACAGCAGCCTACATGACTATACTATTGAGATCAAAAACTGCTGCCGTCCGCTACCTCATCGGATCTACTATTGGACCGCATACATAGAGTTCCGAAAGCACGCAATGCTCCTGAAGGAGTGTTGAGAGATGTCTTAATGAGAGTACATTTCTTTCATATTAAAGAATCCTTGCTTAAAGCGGCTAGACCTTCCTCTGACACGGTAGATGCTTTGGGCCCACTTCAACTTTTTGGAGACCTATCCCAGTACATCCTCAACAAGAGACACTCTTTTCAGCCTGTTACCACAGCTCTTTGGAAAGCTGGTATTGTTTATAGGTGGGGCTTCCCCACGCGATTACTAATTTCTCGAGAGGGCTATACTATTGCTGTGTCTACTGTGGAGGACGGTGTAAGACTTCTTTGCAAATGGAACCTGTCTGGAGATCAGAAGGCCAGCTCTCCTGATCACCAACTTCAGCAGGACTGGTAGGCGGCTGGGAAGTAGGGCCTAGCTCTTGGTATAGTCTCATTGCCTAGAATAGACTTTCTTGGACTAGTACTGGTACTCATAAAGTTTTACTAAGTTAAGAGTATATTTTAGTCTTTACCTAGTCATTTACTGTTTATTGAGATACTATGTGGCGGTAATTATTTCACATGCCGGCTGCAGTCGATTCACAGATTTCTGTTCTACATTATCTATTTCATATTTGCATCCCTGTTAATTTTAAAGGGATAACCTTTTTTTTTTTTTGGGGGGGGGGAGGTCAAGGAATCTGTGACCTCTTTCTGTTTCGCATACTGCTGCTGTTTTGAAGTTTATTTACCTGCTATGCCATAAGCTAATGTTTACAGTTTTTTGATTATTTGATTGCGGGGATGTTGGTCACTACCCTCTCTATTTTGTGGTGTGAGGCGTTGTATGTTTTGGCGCCTTACTGTGACTCTGTCTTTGTACAGAGTCTGTCTTTTTTGTGTTTTTTTCCCTCCCTTTCCTTTTCTTTCTGTGTGTTCCCCTTTTGTGTCTTGTTTCCCCTGTGCTCTTTTTTATTTTTTTGTGTGTGTTCAGGGAGCAGTGTTTGTTCTATTTACATTGGTGGGTCTAAGCGAGCAGTCCTCTTTCTCTCTGTATTTGTTAGGGTCTCCTGCCCTGTGCTGCCACGTCGTCATGGCAACCGGGAGACAAGTGCTAGCGGAGTAACCTGAGCGCAGCTGATACTCCGGTTCGGGTCTTTTGCTGTGCAGTGGTTATAGGCTCTGTGCACGGCAGGGGATCCGGTGCTGGTTTTTGTGCTCACAGTCTGTGAGGTCTGAGTGGGGCGTGGACAGCACCTGCTTTATAAGGCCTCTTCTCTGGGTAAGCAGATGCTGCTGAATCTTTGTTGGTTAGTCAGTTCCTGAAAGTTAACCAGTACTGTGTAGCTTTGTATTTGTTTGTTGCTTACTGCAAATAGGCCTGGGGATTTGGTATTACACTCTGCCAATCCAGACCTAGCAGTAAGACTGGAGTCAGTCGTTTAGCTTGCTGGGGTTCTGTGACTACTCTGTGAACTTAGCAAGTTTGCGGCTGTATTCTAAGACTTGCCTGTCTAATCCTGTCTCACTGTGCTAGGTGTCAGGGGTCAGTTTAGTGGCAGTAAGCTGAACCTGTGCACTGCAAGTGAGAATTAGGATTGTGGAGACTCTCCTTGTGTCTATCATTCCATCTCTGACCAAGGAGTTTACTGCCACACCCGTTGGTAACCCTTTAGGGTTTTGCTGTTGCCCTTAGCAACAGCATTTCGGGTTCTCTACGTATTAAAACACAACATCTTGCTTTTCCCATCTGAGCAGTTCTAATACAAGGGAGATACCCAGTTCCTTAGCCTCTGGGCTTCTCTGTTCACCTTGTGTGTATTTTGTTACCCTATCACCTTCTGTGTACGTTATGTCATATTCCCCAGTCTGTCTGTGAGTCCATTTGTTTTGCATAACAGTTCAAACACCAGTACATTCCTGCAGGCACTGGAGTGCATAACAGTTCTGACACCAGTACTTTCCTGCAGGCACTGGTGTGCATAACATATTCAGCAGCCTAATACTCCTGTTGAAATTTTGTGGGAATATGGAGCATACCCCTCAAAATACGTTGCAACAGGTGGTCGATCAGGTGCAGGTCCTGACTCGACAATTTAATGATTTGTCCATTAAAATGCACACCTCCCAGGCTGCTGGCGGAGCTCCCGCAGCAGCAGCACCTGCAGGGGTTAAGGAGCCGAAAGTAAATCTCCCGGATCGTTTTTCTGGAGATCGCTCGCAGTTCTTTTGTTTCAAGGAGAGCTGCAAGCTATACTTCCGGCTTAGGCCTCAGTCTTCTGGGTCGGAGATTCAGCGGGTGGGCATAGTGATTTCCTTGCTACAAGGAGACCCACAGGTCGGGGCATATGGGTTGCAGCCTGACTGTCCGTCGCTTAAAAGTGTTGATGCTTTTTTTACGGCACTGGGCATGTTGTATGATGACCCTGACAAGACGGCCTCAGCCGAGGCTCAGATTTCGATCCTTAAGCAAGGGCGAAGGCCAGTTGAGGTTTACTATACGGAGTTTCGGAGGTGGCCCATGATACCCAGTGGAATGACCCAGCCCTGAGACACCAGTACCGAAGAGGTCTTTCTAACCAGATAAAGGACCAACTGGTACAATATCCCTTGCCTGATAGCTTGGATCAGCTCATGCAGTTATCCATCCGGGTGGATAGACGGCTGAGAGAGCGTAGGCTTGAAAGGGAGACTGAGATTTCCTTCCTTCCCAAAAGAACCTCAGACTCTGAGGAATTTTCCGAGGAGCCTATGCAGATTGGGGCTACCCGCCTCTCCTCGCGTGAGAAGACGCGGAGGAGACAGCAGGGGTTGTGTTTGTACTGTGGGAATAAAGGTCATGTGGTAGTATCATGCCCAGAAAAGCCGGAAAACTTCAGGGCCTGAGGGTGATGGGAAATATCCTGTCAGGCCAGAAGTCAGAATTTCCCAAGAAGACTTTTATCATTCCGGTGACCTTGAAGATCCTCGGTCAAACTGTCAAGACTGAGGCCTTTGTGGACAGTGGGGCCGACGGGGTTTTTATGGACCGCCAATTCGCCCTGAAACACTCTGTTCCCTTAGTACCCTTGGCATCGGAAATTGAGATTTGTGGGTTAAACGGGGAACCATTATCCCAAGGTAAAATTACCTCTTGCACTAGCCAGATTTCTTTGTTTATTGGAGCCACACACTCTGAAAAATTGTCCTTTTATGTGACTGTCTGTACTTTTGCCCCATTGGTGTTGGGGTTACCCTGGTTAAGGGCCCACAATCCTCAATTTGACTGGGTCTCTGGGGAGATTCTTAGTTGGGGTACTGATTGTTTCAGGAGTTGCTTGAGCCTTCCAGTCAGGCTCTCGCAGCTAAGTTTGCCAGGATTGCCAGGGTGTTATGCAGATTTTGCGGACGTGTTCTCCAAAAAAGTTGCAGAGGTACTACCTCCCCATCGCCCCTATGACTGTGCCATTGATTTGTTGCCAAATGCTAAGCTTCCCAAGAGCAGGTTGTACTCCCTGTCACGTCCTGAGACTCAGGCTATGGCAGAGTACATTCAGGAGAACTTGGCTAAGGGATTTATCAGACCTTCACAGTCTCAGTAATTGAAGATTAATTGTATTCCAAATCAGTATCTTTCCCGCAGACGGAGTACAATAGCCTTTAATTACACTGAGCTTTGAGACTCAATGAGGAGGGCCAACACCTGTGTTTACCAATGGGTTAGGATTTGTCTCCAGAAGAATGATTGCTGAGATGTCATTGTCTCAACTGAGAGTAGACAGTGAGATAGTATTCGCCAAACAATAGCTTCCCACAAGACAGGAATGTGTTGGTCATCACCCATTGTTTTGCATAACCAAGGCCACTGATGCAGCTGGCTCACATGCTGTGAGGGACACACACACACATCTTGTTGTTGACACACCCCCAGAGCTGGAATGAGGGTATGATATACCCACTGGAGATCACAGGGCTCACTCACTCACTCACTCACTCACACAGCTACCTGGCACTCAGAAGCATGGCTGGATCATCACCAGGCACCAAAGGCTAAGTATTGAATTCACATGGCTAGATAAGGAAATATAGACAGATTGCTTTCTGGTTTAAATAGGATATTGTAACTTGGTTGTGTGATTGTTGGGTGTTTGTGTGATAGATCTGGGAATCTGTGATGGTAGCTGGGACATTAGACAACCTGTAGCATAGCATTTGTGGTATTTGTTTGCCTATGGTGATTTAAAATAGATTGTACTGGTTAGTTATAATATATATCTTGTTAATCATAAATACCACCATGCAGTTGCGTTTGGGCATGTGCTTGTGGCAGTGGCGGGCTGAGATGTGTGGTTACATTGTGATCTGGTCTTGTGATGAATATGCTCTGGTTATTGAGATACTGAAGTTGTTTGGAATGTGAAAGTGAATAAGATGGTTCTAGGAAGTTGGATTGAAATTGTGAAAGGTGATTTAGATGGTTTGGAATTGTAAAATCAGAACATATGCATTGTTCTGAGGCTTGGACATTTTGGAATAAAATGGAGTTTTGTGTCTTCTGCTATGTGATTGTGGTGTAGTAGAGAGTGCCATGTGTTTGGACCTGCAAATCTAAAATGGCTGCTGCCGGGTGTTTTCCCCTCCCCCTTTCAACCATGTGTTGCAGTCTTCATGGGAGTTTTCTCAAAATGGAGTCTAGCTTCTGTCCCATGCGGTATTGTAGGGTTGTGTATATAGGGACAGCCAGTATGGGTAAGGTCAAGTATTTTCTCCACAAAGATTCTCAGCATTGAATAACTGCGCAGCGATTGTTCCTCACATGTGTAGTTTTATCTGCAACCATATTGTCTCTTATTTAATGTTATGAGTCATTCTCTCTCTCCTTCCCCTTTTAAAAGTAATTGTGTCTTTATTGTATTTTATGTGTAGTAACTTGGTTAGATATTCTATGTTATTTTGGTAGTGTATAGCTTGTATTGTATTATTCTTTTTGAACGTTCATTCTCTCACTAAAGGCGTTAGAACCTTAGACCGATATTTGATTGGTTATTATAAATGCATAAAGGTTTCTCAGAGCGTCATAGTCGCACATACAGCTTTTAAGCTAACAAGGTTACACTGCATTACATCTACACATTGTCACTGCACAAATGTTTACAGTATAAGTACATTCCTTAAGGTATAGTTAAGGGAGTACCCTTGTGGTACTTTTTGCGCCAATTGCGTACTGTGTTCTTTAACCTTTAACGTGTTTTTAATAGGACAAATATTATAGACATTGTCAATTGGGGAGCTCCTCCGGTCTTCACATATCTGCACTAGGTAACTTCAGCAGACATTATCGGTCAGCAAAGAGTGGAAGGTAGTATCCCTCGTTAAACCGTTTGGAGGTTGGGGATACTGCAGTGCTGACCAGATAAGCGCCTGCTTCACTTGGTAAGGAGTGCTGAGGGAATTCGGGAACTGGAAGGTAAGAACAGTACGTTATTGTCTTTGTAAATCTGGTTTTTATTTCTATTTGGTGCCAACTGCACACACAGATTGGATGGTTTGTCTGTTTAAATAGGTTTAAAATTATTTTTAATCGCTCTGCATAGCGTGATAACTAAAAGGGGCTGGCATGATGATTTTTCTTTGTGACAAAAGGTCTGTCCCCCATTTTGTGTAAACCTCATGGATGGGGGAGGAGCAGCGGCCATTTTGGGAAGGTCAAAAAAAAAATATATTTTTTTTTTTTGAACGGCTGATTTTCAGTTGACTCAGGAAATAATCAGCCATCCACTGTCAAAAAGAAATCATCATTTAATGAGTTTTTTTTATGCATTTGTTTAGTCCATATCATAGTCAATCATAAGTAGTTCAGATAGAGTTTAATAACAGTTAATAATTAAATATTTGATTTAAGAAATACACAAGTATTTTTTATTTTTTTTTGTAACTGTCTCTCTTCAAGAACCTGTTTTAACGCTGCTATTTGTAGGATGGCCATTGAAATGCAAATGACCTGTGGGACTGGTTTGTTGTTTTTTTTTTTTTTTCTCTCTCCCAGCAGTGAAATAAATTGCACATTCATATGCAAAGTAGAAGCACTAATAGGGTCTCATATATGTAATATCTATATGCGTGTGCTTACATCAATATATGTTATTAGATTAATTTAGAATTGCATGTTCATTTGTGTAAGTTTCACATCTCACCTTCCTGTTTGCCATTTGCATTGATAACGTGCTAAGAAAGATTTGTTGCTATTAGTAGTTAAAAAGATAAAAAGTAATATTTAAGGGTATAATTGTAAAAAGCCCACACGCAACTCTACCTAAGGTATAAGGAGAGATTGGTGTGGTGCGCGGTAGATGATCGAGGATCATCTACATTGATAAAAGTGTACATTGTGTTACGGTGGATATTTGCTTTGCGTGCACGTGTCTCTAACAAAGGGCTGAGACTCGCGTACGCAACTCAAAGGCCGACGCACGCAGCGTATATTACGCAACGGAGCGTCCGGGTACGCCCACGTAACTCAAATCACACGATAGTGTTATTGCAACAGGCGGAAAGGTGGCAACGTGGTAAGTAGCGCAAGTCTATTTTAGTGTCCGAAATTTAGATTAACAGATCCTTCTCCAAATTCACAACACATCTGGTCTAAAGAAAATTTCTGCGCAGAAATAGAAATAGAAACAAAAGTGTATATGTGGTGAGTGAGTGTTTGTTTTTACAATTTTTGAGGTTGAACCACAAGAAAAGTCGAGTTCTCGTGAGGTACATACGTGTAAGTGACGTACATGGTGGCTAGGGAGGCATCCCTGGTTAAAACATACAATTTGAGCATTAGAGTGTAGCAGACCAGGAGGTCATACTGTAACAGACCAGGAGGTCATAGCAGACCAGCAGGTCCAGGTACAGCAGACAAGGAAGTCCGCTATAGAGACAAGTAGCACAACACCAAGAAGGGTTGGTGCGGAACCCATATAGGCCATTAAGCTCTGGCTGAAGGAATTCGCAGCCGAAATTTTCGATTCCACTGGTCGCTCCGCACATAAGATTAGTTGCTTATGTGCTGAACGATTGTACCGCACGTAATTGTGTGCATTAGTAAACCTGACCGGTACTATTTGTGTACGAAGGTCATAAACGCTATTTGTACATTTTAACATGATTTGTGAATTTTTTTTATTTTAAGGGAAGTTCGCTGGTCACTCAGGAACTATCCAACAACCGATACTTGCTGGGGAACGCGCCCCAGTAAATAAAGGTTCACAGGGGCCCTAGGTTGGGTACAACAGCTCTGGATACAGTGATTGTGTTACTGGCCAACGTGGGCGAGAAGTGAGTGGAGTACTCGGTAAACTTCACCGCCAGCCTGCCCCGGACATCTTGTTTTTTTGTAAGGGTTCGCTGAAGAAAAGCAACACCTACGAGTTATGGGGGCCAGTTGTTCAGGCAGGGGGCGATCAACCTCGGTTCGGGTTGATTTAGTAAACCGACCAGTCGGGTCGGCAAGGTACGTGATGTGTGAAAAATACGGTTCACACACAGAGGTTTTATGTGATGAATGGGAGAGAATGACGGTACATGACGGGGAGAAATTCCCAAGAGTAGGTAGCTTCAGCCCAGAAGTGTTGCAAAATTTAAGGAGGAGGATATGTCTCATCAAATCAGCAAAGAGACGGAGCAAACATTATGATTGTTTAAACCTGTGGCAACAGGAAAGTGAATTTCAAAGAGAGGTAACTGACATATCTGACTTTCATCTTGGGAGGAGAGACATGGCAATGGAGAGAATTGTGGTTGCGGAGAAAGGCACAAGGTTGTACGATAAAAACGCACTTAGTAACTGTCTTAAGAATGAAAGTGTAAAATGTAACAATGTTTATGAAAATGAAAGTGTAAAAAATTACAAATGTTAACCTGTGCAAGTCGCACCCCATGTCAAACTTCCCTCAGGAATACGAACAAGAAAGTGAGCCCAGCACGATGTCGGCACCTCTCCCAGCAACCATCACACAAGACATCCAGGTGGACGCGACCAAATCGGTAAAGGCAATAATCAAACCCCCTAACGGAGGGTCAGGTGAGGTCGTGTCCACAGGTACGTACAAAGTTTTATATCATGCACAAACAAATGTACCCCATATTGTAAGACCAAAACAAGGTGATGTAATTGAGTTTAGTCCTGTCAGGGTGATCACAGTCCCCAATGGGAAGACTGACGATCAGGGAATCATTCCCGTCAAGGACAGTGCAATGCGCCATCCCTGGTCCCGGACAGAATTGAGATCAATCATGTCTGATTTCCCAGATCCTAGGAAAGATCTAAGTGTATGATCAAAGATTCACAGAAGGTATATCAACGCCCTAGACAACGACATAATCATGGTATCCAAGGAATCAGGGAGGTACAGGGAAAGCGGTTGATGGTGATGAGCATCCGAGCGTTTGAGGAGGCATCAAATCAACCAAAACCTCAGGTCACTGACACTTGGAAGAAGCCCCGGGTTTGTTATCTTTGTAAAAGAGAAGGGCATTATGCCAGCAACTGTAATAGCACACATAAAGTCAGACCCCCTAGACAGAGAAATGAGCAAAATTAAAACACACACAATTATAAACAGGGACCATATAGGAAGAATTTTGAGCCACACCCATAATGTGCAATCAGGAAAGGTGATCATTAGGACTGATGGTAAGCCTGAGGTAATAGTTAATGAATTGGGAGGTCATTCCCTGAAGACACAGGAATGACCGGGTGAAACGTTGTAAATGTATCTGTGAAATGTTTCTTTTTCTCTCTCCCCATCTCTGACGAATATTGGTAGGATTCAAACATTGCATATATACTTGGTCTTTGCAGAAGTCTACCAAACCCCAGCATGACCAATCCACATCAATGTATTCTGGCCAGATACAGACAATGGAATATGGAAGTGCTGGGGGGGAGGGACTGCGCAAGGAAACCATTAGACATGTAGATATGACAGCCTGATGATCTGACAATGTTTTAAAATGTTTGAAAAATGTTTTTTTTCTCTTTTCCTATTGATGGCTATTGTTGATTTAAGTAATATACACATGCATATAAATTGTTCTCTCTCTTTGTTTTTTTTTTTTGCTGTTGTTGTTTTCTCTCTCTTCTCACTTATGCTTTCATGTTTTAAAGATGGTATGTCACCCATCAGTTAGACAAATGGTAATGCAAGATTTTTTCTCCTTACAGAAAGATCGCTGGTTTGGAGGGAATATTGCATCACCAGAATGTTCGTTTGGAAGACTGAGAGACAGCACCTTTGAGAAGACAGCAGAACAAGAAGAACAACAAGACGAGAGAACTAATTGTTATGCACACCAGTGCCTGCAGGAAAGTACTAGTGTCAGAACTGTTATGCACTCCAGTGTCTGCAGGAATGTACTGGTGTTTGAACTGTTATGCAAAACAAATGGACTCACAGACAAACTGGGGAATATGACATAACGTACACAGAAGGTGATAGGGTAACAAAATACACACACAGTGAACAGAGAAGCCCAGAGGCTAAGGAACTGGGTATCTCCCTTGTATTAGAACTGCTCAGATGTAAAAAGCAAGATGTTGTGTTTTAATACGTAGAGAACCCGAAATGCTGTTGCTAAGGGCAACAGCAAAACCCTAAAGGGTTACCAACGGGTGTGGCAGTAAACTCCTTGGTCAGAGATGGAATGATAGACACAAGGAGAGCCTCCACAATCCTGATTCTCACTTGCAGTGCACAGGTTTAAGCTTACTGCCACTAAACTGACCCCTGACACCTAGCACAGTGAGACAGGATTAGACAGGCAAGTGTTAGAATACAGCCGCAAACTTGCTAAGTTCACAGAGTAATAACAGAACCCCAGCAAGCTAAACGACTGACTCCAGTCTTACTGCTAGGTCTGGATTGGCAGAGTGTAATACCAAATCCCCAGGCCTATTTGCAGTAAGCAACAAACAAATACAAAGCTACACAGTACTGGCTAACTTTCATGAACTGACTAACCAACAGAGATTCAGCAGCATCTGCTTACCCTGAAAAGAGGCCTTATAAAGCAGGTGCTGTCCACGCCCCACTCAGACCTCACAGACTGTGAGCACAAAAACCAGCACCGGATCCCCTGCCGTGCACAGAGCCTATAACCACTGCACAGCAAAAGACCCGAACCGGAGTATCAGCTGCGCTCAGGTTACTCCACTAGCACTTGTCTCCCGGTTGCCATGACGACGTGGCAGCACAGGGCAGGAGACCCTAACAGTACCCCCCCTCTGACGAGGGGTCAAAGAACCCCTACCACCGGGTTTATCGGGGAACTGCGAGAAGAAAGAGCGTATCAGTCTGGGGGCATGAAGATCACAACTGCGCACCCACGACCGCTCCTCCAGGCCATACCCCTTCCAGTGCACCAAAAATGACAGCCGACCCCGAACCACCTTGGAGTCAAGAATCCTTTCAACAACAAACTCCCTCTGGCCACGTATCAGAAGAGGGGAAGGTCTTCCACTGGAAGAAGGATTACTAATCGCCCGTTTTAAAAGGGAACAATGAAATGTTTTATTGATACCCAAAGAACGGGGCAGATCTAACTGAAATGCCACCGGATTGATAACCCTGGTGATCTTATAAGGGCCGATGAACCGGGGCCCTAACTTATGAGATGGCTGTCTCAACTTCAAATTCTTGGTAGACAACCAGACGAAGTCTCCTAATTTGAAGCTGCAGGGTCTTTTCCGCTTATCAAAAACCCTTTTGGTCACTAATGACACAGACACAAGGGCTTTCTTCACTTTCCGCCAAATACCTCTAAGGACCGAAACCACAGAGGAACCACCAGGCGTGGAGTCCAGGGGGTCAAAAGAATTGGCCTTAGGATGATGCCCATACACACAAAGGAAGGGAGAGATCCCTGTAGCAGAGTGAGCCGCGTTGTTATAGGCAAACTCCGCCATGGACAGATGAGCAACCCAGTCAGTCTGACACTTGGAGACATAACACCTGAGGAACTGCTCCAAGGACTGGTTCACCCTTTCAGTCTGCCCATTAGACTGCGGATGGTAGCCTGACGACAAGCTGACAGAAATCTGGAGATCGGAACAAAATGCCCTCCAGAATTTGGCCACAAACTGGGATCCGCGGTCAGAGACCACATCAAGTGGCAACCCGTGGAGACGCACAACATGCAGCATAAATAATTCAGACAGGCGTCTGGCTGATGGCAGCCCAACCAGTGGAACGAAGTGCGCCATCTTCGAAAACCTGTCAACGACAACCCAGATGGCTGTCATCCCCGAGGATTTGGGCAAGTCCACCACAAAATCCATTGAAATGTGGGTCCATGGCTTAGATGGGATAGAGAGTGGATGTAATGGGCCAACAGGAACCCCTCTAGGAGTCTTATTTCGGGCACAGATGTCACATGCCCGAACCCACTGATCCACATCCTTAGCCACCGAGGGCCACCACACCGCCCTAGATAGCAACTCCCGAGTTCTGGCAATACCCGGGTGACCTGCCGACTTCTTGGCATGGAATTCCAGGAACACTCGCTGTCTTAACCTAGGAGGCACAAACAAAAGACCTACCGGAAGGTCTGGAGGAGCCTGCTCCTGTGCTCTAAGGACTAATGATAAGAGGTCCTGGGTAATGCCCACTTTAATACATGATGGGGAAACAATGGGCAACGGCTCCTCGGTGGTCTCCTGGATTGGAGCAAAACTCCGCGAGAGCGCATCAGCCTTGATGTTTTTTGACCCAGGGCGATATGTTATCAAAAAATTAAAGCGAGCAAAAAACAAAGCCCATCGTGCCTGCCTGGCATTGAGACGCTTCGCTGACTCTAAATATGCCAGATTCTTATGGTCAGTGAGAATTGAGACCACAAACTTAGCCCCCTCAAGCCAGTGTCTCCACTCCTCGAGTGCATCCTTAATAGCCAACAATTCCCGGTTACCCACGTCATAATTCATCTCAGCAGGCGAAAATTTACGGGAAAAGTAAGCACAGGGATGAAGGCGATTATCAGACACTCCCATCTGAGAAAGCACTGCCCCAATACCCATCTCAGAGGCATCCACCTCCACCACAAAAGGACGCTCTGGATCTGGGTGTCGCAGCACCTTGGCCGAAACAAATGCCCTTTTGAGACGGGCAAAAGCCGCTTTAGCCTCACAAGACCAGTGAGCAACATCCGCCCCTTTCTTAGTGAGTGCCACCAAGGGCGCCACTATAGACGAAAATCCAGCGATAAATCGTCTATAAAAATTCGCAAAGCCCAGGAAACGCTGAAGCGCCTTCAAACTAGTGGGCTGCACCCAATCCAGGACTGCCTGTACCTTGGAACCCTCCATTTGGAAACCTTCTGGGGAGATAATATATCCTAGAAATGCGATTTGCTGAACTTCAAATTCGCACTTCTCCAGCTTCGCCCCAAGCCGGTGGTCTCTGAGTTTCTGGAGGACTAAGCGTACATGCTTCCGATGTTCCTCCAGGGAATGGGAGAAGATTAGGATGTCATCTAAGTATACAACTAAGAATCTATCCAAATATTCCCTGAGCACATCATTCATGAAATCCTGGAAGACTGCCGGGGCATTACAGAGCCCAAAAGGCATCACCAAATATTCATAATGCCCTGAGTGGGTATTAAAGGCAGTCTTCCATTCATCCCCCTCTCTTATTCGGATTAGATTGTACGCACCGCGTAGGTCAATCTTAGAAAAAATGGTGGCAGTACGAAGCTGGTCAAACAAGACCGAAATGAGAGGCAGTGGGTATGAGTTTTTAATCGTGATACGGTTCAATTCCCTGAAGTCGATGCAGGGTCGCAACGAACCGTCCTTTTTACCCACGAAGAAGAACCCCGACCCAACTGGAGACTGTGAAGGTCTGATAAATCCCTTAGCCAAGTTCTCCTGAATGTACTCTGCCATAGCCTGAGTCTCAGGACGTGACAGGGAGTACAACCTGCTCTTGGGAAGCTTAGCATTTGGCAACAAATCAATGGCACAGTCATAGGGGCGATGGGGAGGTAGTACCTCTGCAACTTTTTTGGAGAACACGTCCGCAAAATCTGCATAACACCCTGGCAATCCTGGCAAACTTAGCTGCGAGAGCCTGACTGGAAGGCTCAAGCAACTCCTGAAACAATCAGTACCCCAACTAAGAATCTCCCCAGAGACCCAGTCAAATTGAGGATTGTGGGCCCTTAACCAGGGTAACCCCAACACCAATGGGGCAAAAGTACAGACAGTCACATAAAAGGACAATTTTTCAGAGTGTGTGGCTCCAATAAACAAAGAAATCTGGCTAGTGCAAGAGGTAATTTTACCTTGGGATAATGGTTCCCCGTTTAACCCACAAATCTCAATTTCCGATGCCAAGGGTACTAAGGGAACAGAGTGTTTTAGGGCGAATTGGCGGTCCATAAAAACCCCGTCGGCCCCACTGTCCACAAAGGCCTCAGTCTTGACAGTTTGACCGAGGATCTTCAAGGTCACCGGAATGATAAAAGTCTTCTTGGGAAATTCTGACTTCTGGCCTGACAGGATATTTCCCATCACCCTCAGGCCCTGAAGTTTTCCGGCTTTTCTGGGCATGATACTACCACATGACCTTTATTCCCACAGTACAAACACAACCCCTGCTGTCTCCTCCGCGTCTTCTCACGCGAGGAGAGGCGGGTAGCCCCAATCTGCATAGGCTCCTCAGAAAATTCCTCAGAGTCTGAGGTTCCCTTGGGAAGGAAGGAAATCTCAGTCTCCCTTTCAAGCCTACGCTCTCTCAGCCGTCTATCCACCCGGATGGATAACTGCATGAGCTGATCCAAGCTATCAGGCAAGGGATATTGTACCAGTTGGTCCTTTATCTGGTTAGAAAGACCTCTTCGGTACTGGTGTCTCAGGGCTGGGTCATTCCACTGGGTATCATGGGCCAACCTCCGAAACTCCGTACAGTAAACCTCAACTGGCCTTCGCCCTTGCTTAAGGATCGAAATCTGAGCCTCGGCTGAGGCCGTCTTGTCAGGGTCATCATACAACATGCCCAGTGCCGTAAAAAAAGCATCAACACTTTTAAGCGACGGACAGTCAGGCTGCAACCCATATGCCCAGACCTGTGGGTCTCCTTGTAGCAAGGAAATCACTATGCCCACCCGCTGAATCTCCGACCCAGAAGACTGAGGCCTAAGCCGGAAGTATAGCTTGCAGCTCTCCTTGAAACAAAAGTACTGCGAGCGATCTCCAGAAAAACGATCCGGGAGATTTACTTTCGGCTCCTTAACCCCTGCAGGTGCTGCTGCTGCGGGAGCTCCGCCAGCAGCCTGGGAGGTGTGCATTTTAATGGACAAATCATTAAATTGTCGAGTCAGGACCTGCACCTGATCGACCACCTGTTGCAACATATTTTGAGGGGTATGCTCCATATTCCCACAAAATTTCAACAGGAGTATTGGGCTGCTGAATATGTTATGCACACCAGTGCCTGCAGGAAAGTACTAGTGTCAGAACTGTTATGCACTCCAGTGTCTGCAGGAATGTACTGGTGTTTGAACTGTTATGCAAAACAAATGGACTCACAGACAAACTGGGGAATATGACATAACGTACACAGAAGGTGATAGGGTAACAAAATACACACACAGTGAACAGAGAAGCCCAGAGGCTAAGGAACTGGGTATCTCCCTTGTATTAGAACTGCTCAGATGTAAAAAGCAAGATGTTGTGTTTTAATACGTAGAGAACCCGAAATGCTGTTGCTAAGGGCAACAGCAAAACCCTAAAGGGTTACCAACGGGTGTGGCAGTAAACTCCTTGGTCAGAGATGGAATGATAGACACAAGGAGAGCCTCCACAATCCTGATTCTCACTTGCAGTGCACAGGTTTAAGCTTACTGCCACTAAACTGACCCTTGACACCTAGCACAGTGAGACAGGATTAGACAGGCAAGTGTTAGAATACAGCCGCAAACTTGCTAAGTTCACAGAGTAATAACAGAACCCCAGCAAGCTAAACGACTGACTCCAGTCTTACTGCTAGGTCTGGATTGGCAGAGTGTAATACCAAATCCCCAGGCCTATTTGCAGTAAGCAACAAACAAATACAAAGCTACACAGTACTGGCTAACTTTCATGAACTGACTAACCAACAGAGATTCAGCAGCATCTGCTTACCCTGAAAAGAGGCCTTATAAAGCAGGTGCTGTCCACGCCCCACTCAGACCTCACAGACTGTGAGCACAAAAACCAGCACCGGATCCCCTGCCGTGCACAGAGCCTATAACCACTGCACAGCAAAAGACCCGAACCGGAGTATCAGCTGCGCTCAGGTTACTCCACTAGCACTTGTCTCCCGGTTGCCATGACGACGTGGCAGCACAGGGCAGGAGACCCTAACACTAATTATCGTAACAAGTTTCTCTCCCCCTCAAACTGATTTTCTGTACCCCATTACAAATTTCTTCTTTTCTCCTCCTGTAAGATGGACTTGCCCCGAGAGACTGTGATATGGATTTTCCTGTTGACCATGACGTTGACCCGAGCAGTCTGTTTCGGTGAGAGTACCAGTGAGGTCGAGAAAGGATCCAGAAAGGTTCCAATGACTAAGACGGAGGTGTAAATTTCCAATAGCAACACAAGCACCGAGCAAAGGCGAGTACCGGAAACGATCTAACAGCCATGTTATTTGTAAACATTGTTAGCTGAAAAGAAAACTGTATCTGTAGGCTCTGTAACAATGTAGTTGAGGATGGGTGCATTAAGAAATGCCAATCCAGTTTTAATATCCATATGGACCGGCATCCATTGAGTGACTATCACTCCTTAGTGGGTAGTGTGTTAAATAAAACAGATTGTTGGGTATGCTCTCAAGTACCTCAAGGTCATAGCAAACCAGGGCTAGTACCATTTCCTTTAACGTTAGGGGAGGTACTTGAGTTAAGTGGTGGGAGACCGGTGGACAGGAGGTTTAATATCTCCAGCCCTCCTAGTTTGAAGCTCCACCAATACCATGTGGATAGGTCCCTATTATGTTTTAACATCTCCAATCCCCGAAAGCCGGGAAATTGGGAAGTGTCATGGAGTAACCAAACCATGACCTTTTCGCATAGAGCAGATAGAATGCCCACAGATACAAAGCTTATACGCCACATAGCCAGTAGAGGAAAATCTTTCCGATATAGGTATACCCTAGGAAATAGGATCACGAGAGTTGGAGAGGTATCACTAGGATACAGTGCACAGATCGTACAAACTGATAGGTGTACTAGACAGATGGGAGAATTAGGGTTAGGAGAGTTCACATGGAAAATGTGTAACATGGTAATGACATATTCAGTCCCATATGTTCTCCCCGATGATGCATATTTCACATGCGGGAGAAAGGCGTATGAGCGGCTTGCCCCAAACTCAGAAGGATTGTGTTATATTGGAAAAGTACTACCTGAGGTAATGAGTCTAAGGAGTGGGGAAATTGTAATTCCAATGGATTTGATTTATGACCCAACGGTAGAAACAATGATGTGATGAAAATGCGATTATACGGTCCGTTTCTTTAACCTGTTTTTCCGGTTTCTCCTAGGTAAAAAGACCCACTTTTGACGAGGAGTTTGATGATCCTGTATACAGACAACGGATGGATTAAAGAAGAAGTTTTGACAACCTGATACACAGATATTTGATGAACTTTGCCATAGATCCCCAGTTTCCCTAGAAATTTTAAAATTACGCTAGCCCAACATTTTTGTAAATCTATGGACATTGACAAAGCTTTTTGCTCGCACCTAATGGGCAAAAGCACAAAGAAGACTGCATTCAACAGACACCGAACAAGACCTCAATCGACGAATGTTCATTAACCTGACATAGAATACCACTGCATTTACCGTAATTATGTCTTATCTTCATCTCTACAACCCTCAGGTAATTATACACATAGTCGATAGGGAATACAGGCACAGATATCAGCAATCACATATTCCCCCATTCATGTATCATCAACTAAAATGTGCTCCCCCATTTTGTTACAACCACAGCCGAAAAGAGCTCGGTAAAGTTTGACAGCCCATCCACAGACCCGTACCACGGGATAAGAAGGAATTCAAATGTATACTTCGCAATACCTCGAAGCTTGATTTAAAACACGTACGGCACGATGATACATGACCCCCCAAACATGGATTCATACACACATGCTTTTGCTATCTCACTAGGTCATACCCTTTTCACACCTTCTCTTTCTCCTCCCCAACCCAACCATGGAAATGTATTTACACTTGACATATATTTTTCTCCTTTTGAAATGTTTTAGGAAGTGGCAGTTATTGTTGACTGCCAAAGAGTGGACTGTCAAAGTCAGAAAAATATCACTATGCACACTGCCATATTTGCACCTCATACATGTCCGCGCTGCGCATGCGTGCGCTCTCCCGTGCGTGCGCATACCCGCTGTTACGTGCACCCGCAGGCGCACTGTATGCGCATTTACGGTAGAGTTTCTGTGTGCCCAGCGTGCGACTCAATCGTTACATAATTCAACCATATAATGTATTTTATAAGTTAATATCCCCCTGAGTCCAACAGGTATCAGTGGGTCTCAAATGGCTCTTTGACCTTAGAGATCCCCCCAAACAATAGTTTGCATGTTGTGAGGGCTTCACATGGTGTTATGCATAGGTAAGCACAGGAATAGTAATTGAAGATTAATTGTATTCCAAATCAGTATCTTTCCCGCAGACGGAGTACAATAGCCTTTAATTACACTGAGCTTTGAGACTCAATGAGGAGGGCCAACACCTGTGTTTACCAATGGGTTAGGATTTGTCTCCAGAAGAATGATTGCTGAGATGTCATTGTCTCAACTGAGAGTAGACAGTGAGATAGTATTCGCCAAACAATAGCTTCCCACAAGACAGGAATGTGTTGGTCATCACCCATTGTTTTGCATAACCAAGGCCACTGATGCAGCTGGCTCACATGCTGTGAGGGACACACACACACACACACACACACACACATCTTGTTGTTGACACACCCCCAGAGCTGGAATGAGGGTATGATATACCCACTGGAGATCACAGGGCTCACTCACTCACTCACACAGCTACCTGGCACTCAGAAGCATGGCTGGATCATCACCAGGCACCAAAGGCTAAGTATTGAATTCACATGGCTAGATAAGGAAATATAGACAGATTGCTTTCTGGTTTAAATAGGATATTGTAACTTGGTTGTGTGATTGTTGGGTGTTTGTGTGATAGATCTGGGTTCTGTGATGGTAGCTGGGACATTAGACAACCTGTAGCATAGCATTTGTGGTATTTGTTTGCCTATGGTGATTTAAAATAGATTGTACTGGTTAGTTATAATATATATCTTGTTAATCATAAATACCACCATGCAGTTGCGTTTGGGCATGTGCTTGTGGCAGTGGCGGGCTGAGATGTGTGGTTACATTGTGATCTGGTCTTGTGATGAATATGCTCTGGTTATTGAGATACTGAAGTTGTTTGGAATGTGAAAGTGAATAAGATGGTTCTAGGAAGTTGGATTGAAATTGTGAAAGGTGATTTAGATGGTTTGGAATTGTAAAATCAGAACATATGCATTGTTCTGAGGCTTGGACATTTTGGAATAAAATGGAGTTTTGTGTCTTCTGCTATG
This sequence comes from Pseudophryne corroboree, assembly GCF_028390025.1. Taxonomy (NCBI): domain Eukaryota; kingdom Metazoa; phylum Chordata; class Amphibia; order Anura; family Myobatrachidae; genus Pseudophryne; species Pseudophryne corroboree. Next base: position 246,984,646 of record NC_086450.1, on the reverse strand, counting down.
TGATTGTGGTGTAGTAGAGAGTGCCATGTGTTTGGACCTGCAAATCTAAAATGGCTGCTGCCGGGTGTTTTCCCCTCCCCCTTTCAACCATGTGTTGCAGTCTTCATGGGAGTTTTCTCAAAATGGAGTCTAGCTTCTGTCCCATGCGGTATTGTAGGGTTGTGTATATAGGGACAGCCAGTATGGGTAAGGTCAAGTATTTTCTCCACAAAGATTCTCAGCATTGAATAACTGCGCAGCGATTGTTCCTCACATGTGTAGTTTTATCTGCAACCATATTGTCTCTTATTTAATGTTATAAGTCATTCTCTCTCTCCTTCCCCTTTTAAAAGTAATTGTGTCTTTATTGTATTTTATGTGTAGTAACTTGGTTAGATATTCTATGTTATTTTGGTAGTGTATAGCTTGTATTGTATTATTCTTTTTGAACGTTCATTCTCTCACTAAAGGCGTTAGAACCTTAGACCGATATTTGATTGGTTATTATAAATGCATAAAGGTTTCTCAGAGCGTCATAGTCGCACATACAGCTTTTAAGCTAACAAGGTTACACTGCATTACATCTACACATTGTCACTGCACAAATGTTTACAGTATAAGTACATTCCTTAAGGTATAGTTAAGGGAGTACCCTTGCGGTACTTTTTGCGCCAATTGCGTACTGTGTTCTTTAACCTTTAACGTGTTTTTAATAGGACAAATATTATAGACATTGTCACCATCTAAGCCATGGACCCACATTTCAATGGATTTTGTGGTGGACTTGCCCAAATCCTCGGGGATGACAGCCATCTGGGTTGTCGTTGACAGGTTTTCGAAGATGGCGCACTTCGTTCCACTGGTTGGGCTGCCATCGGCCAGACGCCTGTCTGAATTATTTATGCTGCATGTTGTGCGTCTCCACGGGTTGCCACTTGATGTGGTCTCTGACCGCGGATCCCAGTTTGTGGCCAAATTCTGGAGGGCATTTTGTTCCGATCTCCAGATTTCTGTCAGCTTGTCGTCAGGCTACCATCCGCAGTCTAATGGGCAGACTGAAAGGGTGAACCAGTCCTTGGAGCAGTTCCTCAGGTGTTATGTCTCCAAGTGTCAGACTGACTGGGTTGCTCATCTGTCCATGGCGGAGTTTGCCTATAACAACGCGGCTCACTCTGCTACAGGGATCTCTCCCTTCCTTTGTGTGTATGGGCATCATCCTAAGGCCAATTCTTTTGACCCCCTGGACTCCACGCCTGGTGGTTCCTCTGTGGTTTCGGTCCTTAGAGGTATTTGGCGGAAAGTGAAGAAAGCCCTTGTGTCTGTGTCATTAGTGACCAAAAGGGTTTTTGATAAGCGGAAAAGACCCTGCAGCTTCAAATTAGGAGACTTCGTCTGGTTGTCTACCAAGAATTTGAAGTTGAGACAGCCATCTCATAAGTTAGGCCCCCGGTTCATCGGCCCTTATAAGATCACCAGGGTTATCAATCCGGTGGCATTTCAGTTAGATCTGCCCCGTTCTTTGGGTATCAATAAAACATTTCATTGTTCCCTTTTAAAACGGGCGATTAGTAATCCTTCTTCCAGTGGAAGACCTTCCCCTCTTCTGATACGTGGCCAGAGGGAGTTTGTTGTTGAAAGGATTCTTGGCTCCAAGGTGGTTCGGGGTCGGCTGTCATTTTTGGTGCACTGGATGGGGTATGGCCCGGAGGAGCGGTCGTGGGTGCGCAGTTGTGATCTTCATGCCCCCAGACTGATACGCTCTTTCTTCTCGCAGTTCCCCGATAAACCCGGTGGTAGGGGTTCTTTGACCCCTCGTCAGAGGGGGGGTACTGTTAGGGTTTCCTGCCCTGTGCTGCCACGTCGTCATGGCAACCGGGAGACAAGTGCTAGCGGAGTAACCTGAGCGCAGCTGATACTCCGGTTCGGGTCTTTTGCTGTGCAGTGGTAATAGGCTCTGTGCACGGCAGGGGATCCGGTGCTGGTTTTTGTGCTCACAGTCTGTGAGGTCTGAGTGGGGCGTGGACAGCACCTGCTTTATAAGGCCTCTTCTCTGGGTAAGCAGATGCTGCTGAATCTTTGTTGGTTAGTCAGTTCCTGAAAGTTAACCAGTACTGTGTAGCTTTGTATTTGTTTGTTGCTTACTGCAAATAGGCCTGGGGATTTGGTATTACACTCTGCCAATCCAGACCTAGCAGTAAGACTGGAGTCAGTCGTTTAGCTTGCTGGGGTTCTGTTACTACTCTGTGAACTTAGCAAGTTTGCGGCTGTATTCTAAGACTTGCCTGTCTAATCCTGTCTCACTGTGCTAGGTGTCAGGGGTCAGTTTAGTGGCAGTAAGCTGAACCTGTGCACTGCAAGTGAGAATTAGGATTGTGGAGACTCTCCTTGTGTCTATCATTCCATCTCTGACCAAGGAGTTTACTGCCACACCCGTTGGTAACCCTTTAGGGTTTTGCTGTTGCCCTTAGCAACAGCATTTCGGGTTCTCTACGTATTAAAACACAACATCTTGCTTTTCCCATCTGAGCAGTTCTAATACAAGGGAGATACCCAGTTCCTTAGCCTCTGGGCTTCTCTGTTCACCTTGTGTGTATTTTGTTACCCTATCACCTTCTGTGTACGTTATGTCATATTCCCCAGTCTGTCTGTGAGTCCATTTGTTTTGCATAACAGTTCAAACACCAGTACATTCCTGCAGGCACTGGAGTGCATAACAGTTCTGACACCAGTACTTTCCTGCAGGCACTGGTGTGCATAACAGTATTGTTATGGTTAATTTGATATCATTGAATGTTAAGAGACTGAATTCCCCACAGAAGTGTAGATTGGTCCTGTCCTCCTTTTATAAAATGAAGGCGAATGTAGTGGCTATACAGGAAACTCATTTTAGGAAATCAGACCCTCCTAGATTTTATGATAATCACTTTCCCACCTGTTATATGGCGAATGGTCCCACGAAAAAAGCCGGTGTTGCTATACTTATTTCCCTTAACTGCTCTTTCACTCTAGAATCCCAAATCGTAGACCCTGAAGGTCGTTATTTAATGTTAATTGGATGTCTCGATAATAGTATCGTTACTTTAGTATCATGCTATGCACCTAACTCTGGACAACTCTCATTTTGCAGGAAATTATGCTCCTTGATACAGAAACATGCTAAAGGTGCCATAATGATATTAGGGGATTTCAATTTAGTTGTTGACCCCTCTATGGACAGATCTCATCCCACTAGAAGTCCCTCGGCTAGGTCTAGGATTTCCTCTGATAAAACCCCTGTGTCACAACTGAGGGCTGTGTTGGTAGCAGAAAGCCTCAGTTGTAGGGGCTGATGGGTATCTGAACTTAGGAGGTGAGATGGGACTCCTAGACATGCGCAGGAGCTGCAGTACCAAAGCCCGAAGGCGTGACCACGACAACTGGAGGTAACTTTAAGATTTTTATTAAATAATAAAAGTCATAGAAGGTGCAACAAAACAATAACCATCAAAGAAAGTCTCTGAGTTCCTACTGGTTTGAGACCAGTAACTAGAGGTTGACTTAAAGTGCTTTATGATGCTAGAGATCGTAGGTAAAGCCTTTAAGTGATGCTAGGGATCGTAGATAAAGCAGTTAAGTGATGCTAGGGATCGTAGGTAAAGCATTGAAGTGATGCTAAGGATCGTAGGTAAAGCATTGAAGTGATGCTAGGGATCGTAGAAATAGCACTTGACTGTAATAGCGGATTCTTGAAAACAGTGAGAGCTGGAGAAAAGCTGCTGGAAGCCGAGGCATACACTCTGCCCACGAAGGGTGCAATAGCAAGAGAGGCTGCATCACAGAGTGTAACCACAGGGAAGTCTCTAGTGAAGCTGAAGACTGGAATCACTGGGAAGACAATTGAAGCACTGACAATTTCCTGGGTGCTGGGACAGGATATTTATACCTGCTGGAGAGCAGGCATTGGCTAACAATTACACACAGGTACCAGCAGCGCTGCAGATTGGTGAGAAGAGTGACATGTGATTTCATCCAACATGGCTGCGCCCATAACAGAGTTTGAAGGGGAAAGATGATCTGAAGAACCAGCAATGGCGGCGGTTACCGCAGCAGCAGAAGACTCCAGGCTCTTCCACACACGCACAGCGGCCACAGGGATGGCGGCGGCGGCCGCGGCACACAGAGGACGCCACACTCAGCTTCCATGCGGCAAGATCACGGGCGCAGTGGTGACGGCCGCGGCGGGACTGAGAGCGCCATACTAAAGATAAGTGAAAACGCTAAGAAGACCGCTGGGCCAGCGCTGCGGGTAACACCAAATGAAATGTGAAACAAAACATAGTTATGACCCGGCCCTGGCACGCTGAGCCAATCTCAGGAGACACCTAACTGGTAGAAAATGACGTCCAGTTACCCGGATCGTGACACCCTGGATTTCACCAACTAGTAGGAGAATATGATCTCTATGATCTCTATGATGCTTGGCAGACTAAACATCCTACGGTTAGAGATTATTCCTTTTATTCACATGTACACTCCTCGTATTTTAGAATTGACCCTGTCTTGACTGATAAAGAGTCACTATCGGCTATTAGTAAAATTGACATATTGCCAATGACCTGGTCAAACCACTCTCCACTAACAGTAGTTTGGGAACCGAAGGCCCGCAGAATCTCCCCAGGCCCTCGAAGGTTAAAGAATTTCCTACTATTTCACCAAGAAGCTTCTCAAGCCGTACATCAAACATTAAAGTTGTACCTAGAGACTAATAAGCCCGAAGACACTTCAGTCTTCAATTACTGGTGATCTTTTAAAGCGGTACTACGGGGTCATCCATTCAGGCAGCAGTGAGGCTTAAACGTTCTCATAATTCCGAATGTCTATTAGCTGAAAGTGCAGTAACAAAACTAGAAATAGCGCATAAGGCAGATCCGCAAAACAGAACTAGCTTTAAGCTTTTGCTTGCAGCTAGGGAAAAGGTGAACGCTTTTTCTCTACGGGAAGTACAACGAAATATTGCTCATTTGAGCCAGAGATTCTATGTATTTGGAAATAAGGCAGGTCGCCTTTTGGCCCGGAAGCTGTGAAGTCGACGCGCTAAAGCCAGACTTCACTATATCTATTCTTCTACGGGCTCTAGAGTCTCTGACCCTTACAATATAGCAAACACCTTTGCAGAATATTACTCTCAACTTTACAATTTGCAGTCAGATCCTGGTACTCCTCAACCCATGAAGACTGAAATCCAGTCTTTTTTTTAACAACTTGTCACTTCCTATGCTAGACTCCGGGGCCTGCCTGTCCCTAAGCTCCCCTTGGTCTATTTCGGAACTGGAGGCAGCTATTGATGGTCTCCCGTGGGATAAAGCACCGGGCCCCGAAGGATTTCCATCCAATTTCCATAAAACTTATAAAGTAGATTTAGCTCCGGTGTTGTTGACCGTTTTTAACGATGCGTCAGAGGTTGGACTGTTTCCTAGGGAGATGCTTGAAGCACAAATTGTTGCTATCCCCAAGCCGGGTAAAACTCCCACATCGGTTCAAAACTTTCGACCGATAGCTTTGTTGAATACAGACGTTAAGCTTTTTGCTATGCTTATTGCTAATCGCCTTTGCCCCCTTTTACCTTCCCTTATAGCTGCTGATCAGGTTGGTTTTGTGCCGGGTTGGCAGGCCCTGGAAAAACACTCGGAGAGTTTACAAGGTCATGGAATATTGCAATTTTCATAAAACGCCCTTCTTAGTTCTGTCATTGGACGCTGAAAAGGCGTTTGACAGACTCCATTGGGGGTACCTGAGATCTGTCCTGTGTAAATTTGGTTTTCAAGGGAGGTTTTTGGACTATTTTTGCCTTATACTCCACTCCCTCTGCAAAGGTGTATGTTAATGGTTGTCTGTCCAGGGGTTTCGATAGTCTAAATGGCACCAGACAGGGGTGCCTTTTGTCTCCCCTTATTTTTGATCTGGCTATCGAACCCCTGGCTGAGACTATTAGGACTGACTCAGTTGTTTTAGGACCTGAGATAGGAGGACTGAGTCATAAAGTCAGCCTTTTCGCGGACGATATTTTGCTCTGTTTGACCCACCCTGAATCCTCCCTCCTTGGGCTTCATACCATATTAGACGCATATCCCAAAATTTCATATTACAAATTAAATACTTCCAAGACTGAAGCTCTCCCACTTCATATCACGCCAAATACCCTGGCTTTACTTAAAGATAGATATAGATATGCTTGGCAAACAAGATCCATTAAATATCTGGGTATACATTTTTCACTAGACTGCAATTATGTACCTTTGCTAAGTGCCTTTGAAAAATTAGTTAAGGAATGGTCACTCCATGAAATTTCCTGGCTGGGCGCATTTCAGCGACTAAGATGTTATTGTTACCTAAGCTTCTTCATTTGTTCCGGGCCATCCCCCTCAATTTCCCTAAACCTCTTAGTGTGTAAAGGGGGCTACCATTTTTAACCAAATTGGACCTGCGGGGAGCTTATAACCTTATACGCTTTCGCACAGGAGACTAATGGAAGACTGCGTTCAATACTCGCGACGGTCATTACGAATATCTGGTGATGCCCTTTGGCTTATGCAATGCTCCAGCAGTCTTCCAGAATTATGTCAACGAGTTATTCGAGATCTCCTCTATAAGTGCCAAGTTGTGTATCTGGATGATATTCTAATATTCTCCAAAGATCTGAAAGTCCATCGGGAACAAGTCAGAGAAGTCTTGTGACGTCTAAGGGAAAATCGACTATTTTGTAAACTGGAGAAGTGCACGTTTGAGGTTCCCTCCATCACTTTTTTAGGTTACATCATTTCCGGGAGGGAATTACAGATGGATCCTGCCAAAGTCCAAGCAATCAGAGATTGGACCCTTCCTACCACTCTGAAGGGAATCCAGCGTTTTTTAGGCTTCGACAATTTCTATAGGAAGTTTATAAAAGATTTTTCCTTCATCATTCCCCGATTACAGCACTAACAAGAAACGGGTCTAATTCTGCAGCTTGGCCACCTGAGGCACTAAAAGCCTTTTCATTTCTAAAAGAGGACTTCATGTCTGCTCCTATCCTTCGCCAACCTGATCTCAGTCGTCCTTTTCAGGTGGAGGTGGATGCTTCTTCAGTAGGAGTGGGGACCGTCTTATCCCAGTACTTCAAGGATCAGAAAGCTCATCCTTGTGCTTATTTTTCCCAAAGATTCTCTCCGGCAGAACAAAACTACGCCATTGGAGAACAAGAATTGCTTACCATAAAACTTGCTTTTGAAGAGTGGAGGTACTTACTGGAAGGAGCTCAGAACCCAATCTCAGTAACCACAGATCACAAAAATCTTTTATATCTTCAGACCACCCGATGTTTAAACCCACGGCAAGCCAGGTGGGCACTGTTCTTCTCACGTTTTCCTTTCAAGCTCAGTTATCGTCCAGGGTCTCTTAATCAGAAAGCAGATGTGCTCTCTCATTCACTGAGTTCAGATGAGTCCACAGATCTTCCAGACAGACAATTCATCCTAGATCCTGCCTCCTTTGCTGCAACTCATACTACTCCACTTCTTCCACCAGGAAAAACCTTTGTTGCACCAGAACTCAGAAAAAAACTGCTCATGTGGGCTCATACCTCACCATGTATGGGACACGCAGGTAGCCTCGAGACTCTTAAGTTCATCCAACGCTCCTATTGGTGGCCTCGCTGAAGACGGATGTTTTGGAATTCATAGCTGCCTGCCCAAAGTGCGCCCAACATAAAAGTCCAAGAGGATCACCATCGGGTCTTCTTCATCCGCTATCGGTTCCACAAAAACCCTGGACACACATCTCCATGGACTTTATAACTGACCTACCTGTCTCCAGAGGATGAAACACCATTTGGGTCATTGTGGACCGATTTTCCAAAATGGCGGACTTTGTCCCACTCACAGGTCTTCCAACCACTCCACAACTATCAAAAATGTTCATATCAGACATCTTCCGGTTACATGGACTTCCACAAGAGAAAGTTTCCGATCGAGGGCCTCAGTTTGTGGCTAAATTCTGGAGAGCACTGAGTACAGCTCTTGGAATGGAATTAAGTTTCTCCTCTGCATACCATCCCCAAACGGATGGCCAGACTGAGAGAGTGAACCAAGACTTAGAGACTTTCCTATTACTCTTCATGTCTCCTTCTCAGGACGATTGGCTGGACTATCTTCCATTTGCTGAATTTGCTCACAATAATCTCTACCATTCCGCTACTCATTCCACACGCTTTTATGTGAACTATGGAGTTCATCCACGTGTTCCTGCTTTCCAATCTCTTCCAGCTCTCGAAGTACCTGCCGCAGAGTTAGCCCTTCAGCAATTCACTAAGATGTGGAAACAAGTTCATGAGGCTCTGCTTAAAACGTCCAATAAATACAAGTTTTTTGCTGATCAGAAACAGAAGGCTGTCCCTAGTCTCAAAGTGGGTGATCAAGTCTGGATTTCTACTCGAAACTTAAGGACCCTTCCAAGAAATTTGCCCCCAGATTCATTGGACCATATCCTGTTGAAAAAGTATTGAATCCAGTAGCATACAGAGTGACGTTGGTTCCGTACTTGAAGATCACAAATGCATTTCACATCTCCTTACTGAAGCCTCTCATACTGAACCGTTTCCGGGCTGCACTCCCTAGACCTCCGAAGGTGCAAGCTGCTCAGGGAGAAGAATTTGAAGTTCATAGGATCCTTGACTGTCGTACAAGATATGGTCGTCTCCAATATCTTATTGATTAGAAGGGATATGGACCGGTGGAAAGTTCCTGGGATTTTGAAGAGGACGTCCACGCTCCAATATTAGTCCGGGCCTTTATACCAAGAATCCGATGAAAGCACAAGGGTGTTCAGAGCCCACCCTAAAAAGGGGGGGTACTGTCAGGCTCCGGAGCCTTACCTCCGGCGGGTGCTCCTACGGGTTACCATACCGCTGGTTGGCATGGCTGCGGCGGCAGGGAGCTGCTGGCGGCGGTCCTTCTGGATGAATGTGCGGCTGCTTAGGGCCGAGGGTCTGGAGAGGCGGGCGCTGCAGCGGGGATCGCCGCGGTAAGGTCCTCTAGTAGTGACACAGTATAGTGTGTCAGAGACAGAAGCTGGCTAAAGCTGTGTGCTAACAGCTAAGTATGTCTCCTGTGCTGGGGGCAGCCATGTTGGAGACCAGAGTATTACCAATGAAGTTTCCAATCTGGGTCCAGCCAATCCTGCGTGTTCTCCCCTTACAAAAGGGGGCTGGCTCAGAGGGAGAGTGCCAGTGCTTCATGTTACCTTAGTTTGGCTTCCACCCCATGAGTTCATTCAGCCACCTCGTTTACTCTCCTCACTGGTAGCTGTCCCTTCAGCCAAGACTCGGTTGTCGGAACCCCAACTTACGCCGAGCGTGACACCATGGAGATTAGGATTTGGTTCACATATTACAAAATAATGCAATCACTCATACGTAACACGTTATATGAGAGGAATAGTTCATAATAATAGAATATACATAAAAGTGAGAATAAAATGATTTCATATGGGGAAACGGGGGAGTGGCTGACCGAACGCAGGGCGTGTTTGTGACGTCAAAACAGGAACTAAATAGTCTGAAGTGATCGCAAGCTAGGAGTTGGTCTGGAGCTACTCAGAACCTGCTCAAAATTTTTTTTTAGTAGCAGCGCTGCGATCCTTTCGATCGCACTTCTGCTAAGCTAAGATACACTCACAGAGGGCGGCGGCTTAGCGTTTGCACTGCTGCTAAAATCAGCTAGCGAGCTATCAACTCGGAATGAGGGCCATAGTTAATAAGAATTTGATTAAACTTGTGTAGTAATGGCCTTGGGATAAGTCTCGGGATAGCTCTGTAAAGATACATTAACTTTGGCAGTAACACCATTTTAGCGGCTGCTATACGTCCCAACCAGGATACTTCATGTAGCATCCAATTTTTGGTCAGGGACTCGAAGGCCTGCAATATTAGTTTATAGTTGCAGTTGATCAAATCACGTTCTCTAGCTAGGTTAATTCCTAAATATTTGAGAGATTTAGACTGCCAAGCATACTTGAAGTTACCTTGTAGTTCCTGTAATAAGTCTGTGGAAATATGAAGAGGAAGGGCCTCGGTTTTAGAGGTATTCAATTTATAATATGACACCTCAGAGAACTGCTTCAAAACTTGGTGTAGTGCAGGAAGAGAAATCTCAGGTCTCGTTAAACATAAGAGGATATCATCCGCAAAGAGACTGATTTTATGTGAGACATCACCAATGATGGGACCATGATTGTCCGCTGCCAGCCTGATTCTCTCCGCCAAGGGCTCAATTGCTAAAGCAAATATCAGAGGAGACAACGGACATCCCTGTCTTGTTCCATTAGTGATATTGAAGCTAGTAGAAAGGCAGGTATTAATAAAACCCGTAGCTGAAGGGGAGGAATACAAGGCGAGGATAGAGTCCAAAATACCGCCCCCAAATCCAAAGCAACGCAACGCAGTCCGCACAAAACCCCAAGGAAGTCTGTCAAATGCTTTTTCGCCATCTAAAGAAAGTATTGGAAGAGGGGACCCAAGGGAATCACAGTAGTCCATTACGTCTAGAACCCGACGAGTATTGTCTGGAGCCTGCCTCCTGGTTTGATGTCACAAACACACCCAGCGTTCGCCCAGACACTCCCCCGTTTCTTCAGCCACTCCCGCGTTTTTCCCAGAAACGGCAGCGTTTTTTCACACACTCCCATAAAACGGCCAGTTTCCGCCCAGAAACACCCACTTCCTGTCAATCACACTCCGATCACCAGAACGAAAAAAAAACCTCGTAATGCCGTGAGTAAAATACCAAACTTCTTAGCAAATTTACTTGGCGCAGTCGCAGTGCGAACATTGCGCATGCGCAATTAGCGGAAAATCGCTGCGATGCGAAGAAAATTACCGAGCAAACAACTCAGAATGAGGGCCATAGTCTCCAGTAAAGTGCCAGCTACACATAATGTCTACAGTAGTGCAGTGCCAGCTACACGACATGCCCCCCAGCAGTGCCAGATAGACATGACATGCCCCCCAGCAGTGTCAGATAGACATGACATGCACCGCAGCAGTGCCAGCTACACATGACATGCCCCCCAGCAGTGCCAGCTACACATGACATGCCCCCCAGCAGTGCCAGATGCACATGACATGCCCCCCAGCAGTGCCAGCTACACATGACATGCCCCCCAGCAGTGCCAGCTACACATGATATGCCCCCCAGCAGTGCCAGATACACATGATAGTGTTCACTCTAGGATTTTTTTAGGGCAGGGTGCTGATCACGGGGAGGGTACATTTTGCATTCGGGAAGGCACATTTTGAAATTAGAAGGGCAAAATTATGTACATACCGTAATGCTTGGTGCTCCGCAGGTGAAATCATGGACAGTAAAAATTTAGGGGTGTTGCTTTGTGGGGAAGGGGCGTGGCCACATAATAGTGGCAATTCGCATTACACCACACAGTAGTGCAGCTAATATACATTGCACCAGGTAGAACCTCCTATACACACTGTGACAGGTAGAGCACATTATACACTTACGCCAGGCAGAGCACGTTATACACTTTGCGCCAGGCAGAGCACGTTATACACTTTGCGCAAGGCAGAGCACTGCAACACATTGCACCAGGTATTGCACTGAGACACGGGAACACTACATGATATGCCCCCCAGCCGTGCCAGCTACACATGATATGCCCCCCAGCATTGCCAGATGCACATGACATGCCCCCCAGCAGTGCCAGATGCACATGACATGCCCCCCAACAGTGCCAGATGCACATGACATGCCCCCCAGCAGTGCCAGATGCACATGACATGCCTCCCCAGCAGTGCCAGATGCACATGACATGCCCCCCCAGTAGTGCCAGATACATAAATGCCCACACAGTGCCAGATACATAAATGCCCCCACAGTGCCAGATACATAAATGCCCCCCACAGTGCCAGATAGGTAAATGCCCCCCACAGTGCCAGATAGATAAGTGTCCCCCACAGTGCCAGATATGCCCCCACAGTGCCAGATACATTAATGCCCCCCCAGTGCCAGATATGCCCCCACAGTGCCAGATACATTAATGCCCTCACAGTGCCAGAAATGCCCCCACAGTGCCAGATACATTAATGCCCCCCACAGTGCCAGATATGCACCCACAGTGCCAGAAATGCCCCCACAGTGCCAGATGCACATGACATGCCCCCCAACAGTGCCAGATGCACATGACATGCCCCCCAGCAGTGCCAGATGCACATGATATGCCCCCCCAGCAGTGCCAGATGCACATGACATGCCCCGCCAGCAGTGCCAGAAACATAAATGCCCACACAGTGCCAGATACATAAATGCCCCCACAGTGCCAGATACATAAATCCCCCCCACAGTGCCAGATAGATAAATGCCCCCCACAGTGCCAGATAGATAAGTGTCCCCCACAGTGCCAGATATGCCCCCACAGTGCCAGATACATTAATGCCCCCACAGTGCCAGATACATTAATGCCCCCACAGTGCTAGATATGCCCCCACAGTGCCAGATACATTAATGCCCCCCACAGTGCCAGATACATTAATGCTCCCCACAGTGCCAGAAAGATAAATGACCCCACAGTGCCAGAAATGCCCCCACAGTGCCAGATACATTAATGCCCTCACAGTGCCAGATATGCCCCCACAGTGCCAGATACATTAATGCCCTCACAGTGCCAGAAATGCCCCCACAGTGCCAGATACATTAATGCCCCCCACAGTGCCAGATATGCCCCCACAGTGCCAGAAATGCCCCCACAGTGCCAGATATGCCCCCACAGTGCCAGAAAGCCCCCACAATGCCAGAAATGCCCCCACAGTGCCAGATACATTAATGCCACCCACAGTGCCAGATATGCCCCCACAGTACCAGATAAATGCCCCCACAGTGCCAGAAATGCCCCCACAGTGCCAGAAACATTAATGCCCCCCACAGTGCCAGATAAATGCCCCCACAGTGCCAGATTAATTAATGCCCCCCACAGTGCCAGATACATTAATGCCCCCCACAGTACCAGATAAATGCCCCCACAGTGCCAGATAAATGCCCCCACAGTGCCAGATACATTAATGCCCCCACAGTGCCACATATGCCCCCAGTACCTGCTGTGCCGACTATGAGGGAGGGGGAGTGTGCGAGCCGGTGCCTGAAAGAGAACTGTGCACGCTGTGTGGCGCCGGGGTCTGACATCAGATGCCGGCGCCGCATAGCGCACACACATCACTGTACAGACAGTAGGCGGCGCAGGCTACAGGACAGGGCTGGCTCCAGGCTCCGACATGGCGGCACCAGCGTGCGGCGCCCTTTAAGGGTGGCGCCCTGCGTGGGCGCTCGAGTCGAACATGCCTGGAGTCGGCCCTGCTCCCCAGCACACGCCAGTGTGTGCTAGGCCAGGAGAGAGGCTGCGGCGTCCAGTCCTCTATCCCCACCCAATGTGTGGTTGACAGCAATGGGGAAGGTGGAGAGCAGCGGGATATGGGACCCTCCAATGGGCCTGGGTAAAAAGTACCCCCGCTCCCTCCCTCCCTCCCTCCCTCGGTGCCACTGGGGACATACACATATATATTTTAAAAATGTGTGTACGTATATATATATATACACATGTACGTGTATATGTATATACATACATACATACATACATACATACATACATATACATACATACACACACAATAAATATATATATATATATATATATATACATACACATACATACACAATATATATATATATATACATACATACATACACATGCACAGTAGTATAGTGTGTGTGTGTGTGTGTGTGTGTGTGTGCGTGTGTGTGTGTGTGTGTGTGTGTATATATATATATATATATATACACAGTGTATATATATATATAAATCTCATGAACTGCACACATCACTAAGCCACACGTCTGGGTGCTTGATCCAATAAATTAATATCACAAGTCCTCGTATTCACAACCAGCAAAGCTGGGTGAAGTGGAAGAGATCCGCACAACCAAATAAGAAATATTTATTCATCAATATAAAGTTTCCATAAATGCTAAAGCAATTGATTCCAAAAAAGCATTAAGTAGCAGCGTTTACAAGCATGTTTACCACTCCTGGAAACACTCCTCCTATACACAGTATATATATATATGCACCATATATTGAAAGTCTGTGCCTCAGATAGTATTAGTATCAGGAGCCAGGCTAGGAGCTAGCAGGATTGACGCCTCAGCTCAACTCAGGAGGACGATCAATCACCCTGCCAATCCTCAGGAAGCTTTATGCTGGCTGTCACTCACGGTGCCTCCTGCTTCCTTCAGGGCGAAGTGGTGTCGGGGTAGGTCCTGACATCATCTTTGCATATGCGGCGCAGCAGGGAGGCCAGGGCTAGTGAACCCTTGCATTGCGCTGCCATATACAGTTGATGCCCGCGGCATTCTTTCCGCCAGTGCTGCGGGAGGGGGGAGAACGGAGGTCGCAGGCCGAAGGTGCTGTTAATCCGGCCATGCCTGAGGGGATCGATTGTTCCCCGCCACAGGGGATCACTCACCCCAGCAGCATGCCGCCACCCCCTTACAGAGCCAGAAGATTGGTGGCGAGTGAGCCACCGACCCCCCTAGCAAGCGGGAAGCCAGTGTGAAGATGGCGGCAACAGGGTATGGACTGCAGTGCTAACTGCGCTCTGCGGCTCAGCGGTACATAGTGCGGCGCTGTGAGGGGCGCCCTGAACCAGCGCCTACACCCTACACTGGTCACACAGCCTGTCGGGGTCCCGGGATCTCTGCCAGCATAATTCCTCAGGCCAGTATAATCCTATGAAGAGTACAGAGGGAAAAGGTAGCAGGTGCACTATCTCACACTAGCTCAACTTGTAGTAACCAGAGGCACTTAGCATATTCGTGGCCAGGGCTATGAGCTTACCCACCGCATCAAGGTAGCCTCTCATTGGGTAAGTCCCTAACACTAACTATAGGGGTTCAGGTCCGGGGGGCAGGACACCCCAGAGCCACCCAGCCAGACAACCCCAGGGCATCGCAGGAGTGACAAAAATATAATATAATATATATAATCCTATGAAGAGCGGGAAGACAGCACAATTTTGGGGCGGAGCTTCTCCTCAGAGCGGACCGAGCAGCGTTCAGCCCCATTTTCCTGCCTGCACAAAGCTGTCAGTGAAGAGCAAGTCCCTCCAGAACAACTCCAACTATCTCTCACGGTACCAGGGGGTTGTAGAAGGAAGGGGGGAGGCTGTATACAGGCTGTGTAACCTATTAAAGTGCACAGTCAGCGCTGGTTGGGGGTCTCCCTTTACCTAAAAAGCGCTGTGTGTGGGTTGGCTCCAATCTCTGTGTCTCTCTTGCCATTCTTGGGGGTGAAACTCTGTCTGCCCTCCCCTGTGTGTGTGTGGAGTGTCTGTGGTCTCCATTAAGTTATGTCCAGGGACTCTGTGTCATATGCTGCAGAGGATATGTCCTCTCAGGATGATCCCATTCCATGTAATCAGGATTGCACTGTTTTAGCACAGACACCAGCAAGGGAGCCTGAGTGGTTAACCTCTATCAAATCTATGATTTCTCAGATTTCTACTAGGGTTGCACAGAATGAGTCTGCAACTCAGGCTTTACAGAACTCTATGGCAGTCTGGTCCAGTTCTGTTACCTCAGGGCCCCCCGCTGTGTATTTCCAAAAACGTGCTCTTGCACAGATTATGCAAGATGACATGGATACCGATTCTGATACTGAGGACGGTGATGGAGATGCGTTGAGTGGGGGCAGCATCTCTTGCAAAAGGGGTGCAGTTAATGATAGAGGCCATTCGGGATGTGTTGAATATTACTGATACAACACCTATGCAGGTTAAGGAGGTTTACTTCTCTGAAAATAAGAAAGCCTCGCTAACCTTTCCTGCGTCAAAAGAATTAAATGCTATTATTGAAAAAGCTTGGGAAAACTCTGAGAGAAAATTCCAAATCCCTAAAAGGGTCCTGGTGGCGTTTCCTTTCCCTGTGAAGGATAGGGAAAAAATGGGAAAACCCGCCCATTGTTGACGCGTCTGTATCCAGACTCTCAAAAAAGGTGGTTTTACCTGTTCCAGGATCAACCGCCTTGAAAGAGCCGGCTGATCGTAAAATTGATAATACGCTCAAATCCATATACACGGCTTCAGGGGCTATACTACGTCCCACTATTGCCAGTGCTTGGATTGCCAAAGCTATAGTAAACTGGTCAGGCACGTTACTTGAAGATTTGGATATATCTGATGTTGAATTGTTTTTGCGTAACATTCAGGATTCGGCAGGATTTCTGGTAGAATCCATAAAAGACCTGGGTTCCATGGCTGCAGGAATTTCTTCCATGTCTGTCTCAGCTCGTCGAGGACTGTGGCTGCGACAGAGGTCTGCTGATGCGGAATCCAGGAGAAGTGTGGAGACCCTACCCTACACAGGTAAGGCTCTCTTTGGGGAAGCATTAGATGCGTGGATCTCCACGGCTACAGCAGGTAAGTCACCCTTTCTTCCCTCAGCTGCACCTGCTACGAAGAAACCCTTTTCTTCAACTGCATCACAGCACTTTCGGGCTGCCAAGCCATGAAAGGCCAGACCGTCCAACACCTTCTTTAGGGGAGGTCATCCCAAATCCAAGAAACCTGCTGCTGCATGTTCCCAGGAACAGAAACCTGCTTCAGGTACACCGAAGTCCTCCGCATGATGGTGGACTCCACGCCCCGGAGGTGGGGCCGGTTGGAGCGAGACTCAGGCATTTCTGTCACGTCTGGGTGTCGTCCGGCCTGGATCCCTGGGTGCAATCGTGTCCCAGGGGTACAGGCTGGAATTTCAAGATCTCCCTCCTCACCGATTCTTCAAATCAGGCTTGCCGGCTTTACTGGCAAACAGGGCTGCCCTTACATGTTGCCGTCCAGAAGTTGGTGGAGGCACGGGTTATTGTACCGGTCCCTCCTCATATGCAAAACAAAGGTTACTATTCGAACCTTTTCGTGGTACCGAAACTGGATGGTTCGGTCAGGCCCATTCTGAACCTAAAATCTCTAAATCCCTTTCTTAAGGAGTTCAAGTTCAAAATGGAGTCTCTAAGGGCAGTGATATCAGGTCTGGAAGAGGGGGAATTCCTGGTATCCCTGGATATCAAGGATGCGTACCTCCACATTCTGATTTGGCCGCCGCATCAGGCTTATCTCCGATTCGCACTGTTGGACTGTCACTATCAGTTCCAGGCTCTGCCATTTGGCCTCTCCACAGTACCAAGGGTATTCACCAAGGTGATGGCGGAAATGATGGTTCTCCTCCGCAGATAGGGGGTCAACATAATTCCATATCTGGACGATCTGCTGATAAAGGCATCGTCCAAGGAGAGGCTGTGACAGTCCATTCTTCTCACGACCCACCTGCTCAGGGAACATGGTTGGATCCTGAATCTTCCAAAATCAAATTTGGAACCAACCATGAGGTTGTCCTTTCTGGGAATGATCCTCGACACGGAAGTGCGAGGGTGTTTCTTCCAGTGGAAAAAGCATTGGTGATACAAACCATGGTCCGGGATGTCCTGAAGCCAGCCCGTGTGTCGGTTCATCAGTGCATTCGCCTTCTAGGAAAGATGGTGGCCTCTTACAAGGCTCTACAGTACGGGAGGTTTCATGCTCGATCCTTCCAACTGGATCTTCTGGACAAGTGGTCGGGATCCCATCTGCAGATGCACCAGAGGATACGTCTGTCATCAAAGGCCAGGATTTCACTCCTCTGGTGGTTGCAACTACCTCAACTTCTGGAGGGCCGCAGGTTCGGGATTCAGGGCTGGATCCTTCTAACCATGGATGCAAGTCTCCGGGGCTGGGGCGAAGTCACTCAAGGGGAGACCTTCCAAGGAAGGTGGTCAAGTCTGGAAGCCGGCCTGCCGATAAACATTCTAGAAGTAAGAGCCATCTACAACGGTCTTCTTCACGCGACCCATCTTCTAAGAAATCTGGCCCTTCAAGTGCAGTCGGACAATGTAACGACAGTGGCTTACATCAACCAACAGGGCGGAACGAAGAGCAGAGCTGCAATGTCAGAGGTAACAAGAATCATCCTCTGGGCAGAAAAACACGCGTTGGTGCTGTCGGAAATCTTCATTCCGGGAGTAGATAACTGGGAAGCGGACTTCCTCAGCAGACACGATCTCCATCAAGGAGAGTGGGGTCTCCATCCGGAGGAGTTCAAGGAGGTAACAGATGGGGTGTACCTCAAATCGACATGATGGCCTCTCGTCTCAACAAGAAGCTTCGACAATATTGCTCCAGGTCGGGGGACCCGCAAGCAGTGGCGCTGGACGCCCTAGTGACTCCATGGGTTTTCCAGTCGGTGTACGTGTTTCCACCACTCCCACTCATTCCAAGAGTGCTAAAGCTCATAAAGAGAGCAAGGGTTCAAGCGATCCTCATTGCTCCAGACTGGCCAAGAAGGTCTTGGTACGCGGATCTTCTGGATCTACTGCTAGAAGAGCCGAGGACTCTTCCTCTTCGGGAGGACCTGCTGCAGCAGGGGCCGTTAGCCTATCAAGACTTACCGCGGCTGCGTTTGATGGCATGGAGGTTGAACGCCAGATACTAGCTCGGAAAGGCATTCCGAACAAGGTTATTCCTACCCTGATACAGGCTTGGAAAGAAGTAACGTCTAAACATTACCATCGTATTTGGAAAAAAATGTATCTTGGTGTGAGTCCAAGAAGTTTTCTACGGTGGAGTTTCAACTGGGACATTTTCTCCTCTTCCTGCAAGCAGGTGTGGATATGGGCCTGAGGTTGGGATCCATAAAGGTCCAAATTTCGTCCCTATCCATTTTCTTCCAGAAACAATTGGCTGCCCTCCCTGAGGTTCAGACTTTTTTGAAGGGAGTTCTGCACGTCCAACCTCCCTTTGTACCACCTACGGCGCCCTGGGATCTTAACGTGGTGTTGCAATTCCTCCAGTCGGACTGGTTTGAACCTCTACAGGAGGTTGAGGTCAAGTTTCTCACGTGGAAGGCTGTCACTATGTTGGCCTTAGCTTCTGCTAGACGTGTGTTGGAGTTGGGGGCTTTGTCATGTAGAAGCCCATACTTGATCTTCCATGAAGACAGAGCTGAGCTTCAGACACGTCAGCAGTTTCTTTTGAAGGATGTGTCGGCATTTCATATCAACCAACCTATTGTGGTGCCAGTTGCGACTGACTCCTCAATTTCATCTTTAGATGTTGTAAGGGCTCTAAAAATCTATGTGAGGAGGACTGCTCGTCACAGAAAATCAGACTCGCTGTTTGTCCTGTATGATCTCAAGAAAATGGGGTGTCCTGCTTCTAAGCAGATGATCTCTCGCTGGATCAGGTTCACTA
The DNA here is from genome assembly GCF_028390025.1 of Pseudophryne corroboree. Classification (NCBI taxonomy): domain Eukaryota; kingdom Metazoa; phylum Chordata; class Amphibia; order Anura; family Myobatrachidae; genus Pseudophryne; species Pseudophryne corroboree. The sequence goes on along the minus strand of NC_086450.1, from coordinate 246,965,316 downwards.
TCCAGCATGCGTATTCTACGGCGGGACTGCCGTGTCCTACGTCTGTTAAGGCCCACTCTACTCGTAAGGTGGGGTCTTCGTGGGCGGCTGCCCGGGGTGTCTCAGCGTTACAACTTTGCAGAGCTGCAACTTGGTCTGGATCGAACACGTTTGCAAATTTCTACAAGTTCGATACTTTGGCCTCTGAGGACCTGAAGTTTGGTCAATCTGTTCTGCAGGAGACTCCACGCTCTCCCTCCCATTCTGGGAGCTTTGGTACATCCCCATGGTACTAATGTGGACCCCAGCATCCTTTAGGACGTAAGTGAAAATAGGATTTTGGTTACCTACTGGTAAATCCTTTTCTCGTAGTCCGTAGAGGATGCTGGGCGCCCGCCCAGCGCTTCGTTTTTCTGCTATCGTTATTTGGTTCAGTACAACTTCATTTTAGGTGAGTACTGCATTGTTACTTGATAAGTAATGTTTCAGCGGTTGCTGAGTTTCAAGCTAGTTAGCTTGATGTGCCTTGTATGTGTGAGCTGGTGTGAATCTCGTCACTGTCTGTGTGAAATCTTTCATCCTGTCCGTCTCCTTGGGCACAGTTTCTAGACTGAGTCTGGTAGGAGGGGCATAGAGGGAGGAGCCAGCCCACACTCTCAAACTCTTAAAGTGCCAATGGCTACTGGTGGACCCGTCTATACCCCATGGTACTAATGTGGACCCAGCATCCTCTACGGACTACGAGAAAAGGATTTACCGGTACGTAACCAAAATCCTATTTTTCCATGTATTAATTTTTTATATGAAGAAAAATATGGTTGTTTTATTAATCAGACACAGAATATGTTCCCCAATGCATGATGTCATGTACTAAGAATAATAAGCCTACGTTATCCCTTTAATGCACAGTAACTGTCACCACTGTGCCATTCTCCAGTAAGATTTTATATTGTAGTATGTTTTTATTTGCATTATATTTTTAGTCCTGTGTACTTTATTTAATTATAAATATGGGCCACCCTGCAATATAAGTTGTCTATTCCGTTATCAAAATGATCTATGCCATGGCATAGTAATGGGGCTACTTTAAGATGACTGCTGCAATAATTAAATACAAATATACCAGCCAAGGGCGTAGCTACCATAGGTGCAAGGAGTGCGGCTGCAATAGGGCCCAGAGCTGAGAGGGCCCACTTTCCGTGTCAGAGTTACATGTCTGTGTTATATATATTTTTTACCATTGGGTGGTACATAGGGGCCCTTACAAACTTGCGGCCTACAAATACCTAGTTATGTCACCTGTTCATTGTAATGTGGTATAAAATAAACTAAAGTGCATTATAATGTTACATAATATGAACTAGGGCACTGTAATGTAGCACAATATTAAGTGTAGGCGCTATAGTGTGGTATAATATAAACTGGGGACACTATGTCATAATGTGAATGAGGGGTACTGTGACATATAATATGAACTAGGGCACTACTATGGTACAGAACATAAACTAGCGCAATACTATGGCGCATAACATTTAAGGCACTACAATGGTTCAGAAAATTATGGAGCATACAATTAACAACTGCTGCAGAGAGGTGTCTCTCTAGAAGCATTTGGACAGGGGCCCCTTCGAAATGTTGCTATGAGGCCCACAAAGTTCTGGCTACGCCCCTGGTACCAGCCCAAGATGACCACCACAATTTGATATCTAGCGTCTATAAGATCAGAGCTGGGTTATCTAGGATACTGAGGATGCCCAGAGGTGTTATACAGTGGTTGCAGGAGCATATAGATCCCGCGCTTGCACAATAACAACACCATACTTTGGATACTTCTCATGAATCACTGCAACATTGTGGCATTTCGCAGCATTTCAGCGCATGGGCGTTGAGCTTTTCCGGATGCTGGCAAATTAGAAATCAATCACAAATTAATCATATAGCCTATAAAGGCATTCTCCGCTGATTAATGCTATCAGATAAGCATGTCTCCGCTGATTAATGCTATCAGATAAGCATGTTGTTATCATTCAAATTGTACAAGTGCATTTTATATGGTTTGTTTGTGAAAGTTTAAGTAAAACATGTTAAAAATGTTATCACGCTATAGGAGTCTCTTCCCTGCTTGGAAGTTGTTTTTTTTAAACAATGGTTTTATTAAGTTCCAAATACAAAATAAGTAATTGTACACTTACATAGAATCGTATGGAAAACAATATTGAGCATACAAAGTATCTTAAGAAATCTTAATCAAAATACTCAACTCACCAACAGTGTACATGAATTTGAAATCAGACATAAAGTAAATTAAAAAAGATAAACAGAAAATAAAATTACATTTAAAATGAAATTAAAAAAGATAAACAGAAAATAAAAAATGAAAAGGAAAAAAGGGGAAGAAGAAAAACAATACATTACAGCGACACATAAGGAGAAACGTACAGACACAGGGTAAGACATCATAGATGTCTAGGGAGACAGCATACACAGATATTGAAACAGAAAAAGAAAAGAAGGATATCCATTACAGTTGGATAGTTTTAGAATGTGGAGAATTTAATATTAACGTGTCAATAGGGTTACTAAATATTGTAGAATGACCCTGTCTCTCTCGAAATTCACTCCATTTAAACCACCTCATATGAATGGAAGTAGGCGATGAAGAGTACACACAACCCGCTGTTTCAAACAGGAAATGCTTATGGGTATCATTAATAATAGTCTGAATGCTAGGTATTGACTGTGATTTCCACAATTGACCTATTGCCGCCTTAGTAGATATTAAGATATGACCAACTATATACCTATCACAACTTGGTAAGGCATGTGATGAGTAATGGAACATGACGAACACTGGGTCCATTGGAACATCTGCTCCCAACACTTCCTGCAAAAGAGAGAACACTTTCGTCAACAGCGGCCCCAAGACTGGGCAGTCCCATAAAATATGAAAAATGGTACCTACACGACCACAATTTCTCCAGCATAACTATGATGTTGAAGGCCAGATATGATGAAGCTGGTGCGGAGTGAAGTACGCCCTATGGCACAGTTTATAAAACATTTCCGAGTGCTGGAGACATTTACAGATTTTAAAGCACATTAAGGAAATCGAATCCCACTCCTCATCTTGAAGGACTACGGAGAGGTTCCTCTCCCACCTGATCTGTGAAGGTAGTTTACCTGTATTGTTCAGAAGAACAATGTACTGATACCATCTAGATATCCCACCTCTATGGCTGGGAGAAGACAGTCTAGAGAGTAAAACAGCAGGTAGAGGAGGAGGACCACCAGACTTGTCTATGCAAGAGTAGAGCCAGTGGCATAATTGTAAGTACTTGAAAAAAATCATTCTTCGATATATTAAATCATGTTTGAAGTTGAGAGAAAGGGATCAAACCATCTGCAGAGAACAGATCTTTCAATTTCACTATACCAGCAGCGATCCAGGCGTCTAACATAAGATTAGGGATAATACAGGCTATGGTTCCCATAGAAAGATAGGCTGCAGGTAACGTAATTGTTGGGTCAGATGCCGCGATTGAGTGCCATAGTTTTAATGTACATCTAATCGCATCCCCAGGACCAAGCCACTTCGGAACGCTGCAAGATTTATCGATCTTAAAAAGGATTTTTCAATAAGTATCCCTTCTTGGGAAATTCTGACTTCTGGCCTGACAGGATATTTCCCATCACCCTCAGGCCCTGAAGTTTTCCGGCTTTTCTGGGCATGATACTACCACATGACCTTTATTCCCACAGTACAAACACAACCCCTGCTGTCTCCTCCGCGTCTTCTCACGCGAGGTATCCATTGGTAATACTCTGGTCTCCAACATGGCTGCCCCCAGCACAGGAGACATACTTAGCTGTTAGCACACAGCTTTAGCCAGCTTCTGTCTCTGACACACTATACTGTGTCACTACTAGAGGACCTTACCGCAGCGATCCCCGCCGCAGCGCCCGGCTCTCCAGACCCTCGGACCCCGGCCCTTGGCAGCCGCACATCCATCCAGAAGGACCCGCCACCAGCAGCTCCCTGCCGCCACAGCCACGCCAACCAGCGGGATGGTAACCCGCGGGAGCACCGGCCGGAGGTAAGGCTCCGGAGCCTGACACATGGCCCAGGGATGACCCTCCTACCACCAATATCCCACACTAACAACAAGGGAGAGTGGTCCTACCATGTCATAGGTAAGATGTCACTTTTGCTGATAGAGGTTAGTGTCCATCTGTCAGAAAAGGCCAGATCTATCCCATAATTTGATCCATGGACATGGGAGTAGAACAAATAATCTCTTACCGTAGGGTGTTGAGATCTCCAGATGTCATAAAGTTCAATCAATCTACTAAATCCTTTATTAAAATCATGGGGTTTGGGACTGCGTAACAAGGTCATCCTGGACCTGTCCATAATCGGATCAAGAACCATATTAAAGTCTCCCAGGACAGGGCCTGTTCCGGGACTTCTGGCGCCCCGTGCGGCATTAGGGGGCGTGGCTTCATACAGGGGGCGTGGTCATTTACGCCCCCTGTACAGACTGAAATGATGTGCGGTGCGCGATGACGTCATCACGCACCACACAGCAAAGGTCCTCTCCACGAAGGGAAACTAGACGCGTATGCGTCTAGTTTCCCTTCCCAGCGGCAGCGGGGGGGGGGGGGGGGGCAGCGGGGGGCACACAGCAGCAGCGGATCTTGCCCTGGTGCGGCGCCCTCCGGAAGGCGGCGCCCCGGGCAAAAGTCCTGCTTGCCCGTGGCAAGATCCGTTACTGTCCCAGGACCAAGAGTGCACCAGTAGCATGAGCCTGTAATACTGAGAAAAATGTTTTAAAAAAGGATAGCTGTCTAGTATTAGGGGCATAGCAGGACACCGAGGTGACATCTACATTATCTAACTTCCCTACCAAAATCAGGTATCGCCCCTCGGGATCAGGGTATTGAGCTGAGACACTAAACGAACAATGCTGGGAAATCAAGATAGCGACTCCCACTTTCTTTTCCGGACCATTAGCCGTATAACAATAAGGGAATTTAGAGTTCCGAAACAGAGGAGGTGCTGCCCCTTTGAAGTTGGTCTCTTGGACCGCGACTACATGTGCTTTAATTCTGTGGAAGTAGGTCAGGGCAAGCTTCCTCTTCTGAGGCGAGTTCAAGCCCTTAACGTTAAGGGAAACTACATTCAGCATTATTAGAAGTAGGGTTGCAAAATATAACCAACATATTAAGCAATATAAAAGGAGACAAAGGCTGGCAATAGGATAAGAGAATAAAAAAAGTAAAGTACGGACAAACAAATAAGGAAAGAAAATACAACTGAACTGACCCCACCAGGGGCCAAAACAGGCATCATACCATGGTCGCCTGAAGAATAGACATGGGGGTTAGTGACAATATCCCCATCACCCTGAAATGAAGAACTGAGGGCATCTATTGGTGTCCCTCCGCCCCGTCTGAAGCAGAGATAAAAAGCCGTCATCCACGTCGGAAAGGCAACTACAAGCCAATAGGCGTCATACGAAAGCACGGAGGGTCACCAATTCAGAATACCCAAACATAGCAAGTAACTGCTTTAACAATATATAGAGTCGTAAATGGAGAAGGAACCTCACTCAAAAAGAAAATCTCCATCTCTGCTCTCATTAAAAATGAGCCAAGTAAACATTAAATGAAGGACTACAGCAGATGAGCTAAGAGAAACTAAGAGAAACCGTGTCGCAGTAATCAGCCCGATCCAGCCTTGGACCAGATGTGTTGAAGACCGTGAACTGGAGAGCCACGGTCTGGAGGGCTGACTAAGTTCCATCTCTCCAACATTTTCATGCCATCAGGCACATTAGTGAGATCAATCGTGGAGCTGTCCTGTGATATCAGCAATTTAGTGGGGAATCCCCACCGGCAGGGGATATTGGCTGAAAAGAACGTTGCTTCAGTAATGTGTCCCTGGAAAAGTCACGAAACAGTTGGAGGGAGCCCAGCACCTCTGCTGTATTCGAGGACGGCTGAGCCGCCTTCAATAACGCCTCCTTCACGTGAGAGAAATGAATCCGCATCAGAAAACCCCGGGGGACATCCGCTGGAGCATTCCTGGCCTTCGGGAGGCGGTGTATACGATCTATCAGGAGATCACTTGAAGTAAATGACTGTGCCAGTTTCCGGAACAGCGCAATAGTGTAATCATGTAGAGAACTATTTGATACAGTTTCCGGGACACCTCTCAATTTCAAATTATTCCTTCTGGATCTATCCTCCATTTCCGTCACCTTATCCCGCAAAAGAGAGACCTCCATTTCCATTTGATCGTGAGAGGTAATAAGAGCATTGTGAGATCCAACCACTTCCTCCATCTTTGTCTCAAGGTGGTCGGTCCGACCACCCAAGTCGTCTATGGACTGCTGACACGTGTGAAGGGAGGCTCCAAATTCTGCAGCTACTTCATCTTTAAAGGACGACAGCAGAGCCTTCATAGATCCAACTGTGAGCGCATCACTGTCATCCAACTCGCTTGGCTTGACAAGGACCTGGCCCGGGGAGGAGGGACCACCACCAGAAGCTGAAGCAGGGGAAAGTCCTCTGGAGGAGGGAGCAGTCGCCTCCTGTGGTTTAGAGGGTTTAGGTGACGGTTATCACGATTCGGGTACTGAGACATTGTTTTCTACCTGTCAGATGTCTCTTGAGGCTGGCTCAGCGAGCCAGGGCCGGGCTTTAACTATGGTTATGGTTACTGCATACAGTGCTGGTATCAGCGGCCTCCTCAGTAAATGTACTCACGGTGGTGCGGCGCTCTCAGCCCCGTCGTGGCCGTCATTGTCGCGCCTGTGGTTCTCTGCTGGATGCGTGTCCTCGGTGGGCCCCGGCCACCACTTCCATCCCTGTGGCCACTGTGCGCGTCTGGGCGCATGGAGTCCGGCTGCTGTGGTCTCCGCCGCCATTTTTGTTTGTACTCATGCTTCACAGTACTTAGTTTCCCTTCTGGTTCTGTTAATGGGCGCAGGCATTTTGGATTTTGACACATGATACCCATTCACCTATCCTCAGTGCTGCTGGAGCCATGTCATAATTGCCAGACCAATCCCTCCTATGCAGCAGGTAAAAATATCCTGTTCCAGCTCCCAGAAGATTGTCAGTGCTTCCATTGTCTATCCTGTGAATACAGTGTGCAGTTCACTGTGGACTACTCCTGCAGTTCAGCCTGACTCCCCGGTGATTTCCCCTTGCGGTGTTGTTCCTGCTCTCCAGTGTTTAAGCCCTGTGGTGCAGCCTGTCATCTTGCTCCCGCACCCAGTGCTAACAAAAGGGTTATGCTCCGGCTTTCCAGTAGCCACTCTCCAGTTACCCTCTGTGTTTCTGCAAACCCCAACTTCTTCTACAGTTCTCCAGCGAACCCCAGCTTCTTGTACAGTTCTCCAGCGAACCCCAGCTTCTTCTACAGTTCTCCTGCGAACCCCAGCTTCGCTTACAGTTCTCCTGTGAACCCCAGCTTCGCCTACAGTCTATCTACAAACCCTAGCTTCATTTATAATTTACCTGAGCACCCCAGTATTATTTACAGTTCACCTTCCATTTTCAGCTTCACATTATACCTCACCTGGGTTCCCAAGTGTTGTACTGAACTTTCATGCTCATTCCGGATTGCTGGTCCTAACCAGCTGTATTATACTCACCTGTGACTTTTAATTGTTTTGTTGCACCTTATATGACTTTTATTCAATAAACATCCTTAAAGATAACTCCAGTTGTCGTGGTCACGCCTTCGGGCACTTACTGCTACTGTCTAACGCATGTCTAGGAGTCCACTCACTCCTCCTAAATTCCGGTACCCGTCAGCCCCTTCAACTGAGGCTTCCAGTTACCTTCACCAGCCCTCAGTTGTGACAGTAAGCACTGACCTAATGGATCCAGTCGGAGACCAAGTCCAAGGGACTAGGCCCATGCAAGAACTGGCAGCCCGTCTCGAACATCAGGAAGCTGCACAGGGCCATGTTATCCGATGTCTCCAGGACCTCTCCTCCCGACTGGATGAAATTCAAGCTACCCTCCGTGGGTCAGGGGCGTCCAGTATGCCGACAGTAGTAGCTCCGGTGGTATCCCCCACCCACCATACTCAATTCTCCTCCACGTCTCCACTTGCCGACACCTGCCAAATATGATGGATCCCCGAAAGCCTGCAGGGGTTCCCTAAACCAGTGCGAGATCCACTTTGAGTTGCAGCCCAGCAGTTTTCCTACGGACTGCACTAAAGTGGCGTATATCATCTTCCTACTCAGTGGTTCCGCCCTCAACTGGGCATCGCCCCTTTGGGAAAGATCAGATACCCTGCTGTCATCCTACTCTGACTTTGTGGCAACATACAGACGAATTTTTGATGAGCCAGGTCGAGTGTCGTCAGCTTCTTTTGAGATCCTTCAGCTGCGTCAGGGGACAAGAACTGTCGGCCAGTATATAGTACAATTTCAGACGTTGGCATCCGAAGTCTCCTGGAATGAGGAAGCCTTCTATGCAGCATTCTGGCAAGGTTTGTCTGAACGTATTAAAGATGAACTCGCCACTAGAGACTTGCCCTCGAAACTGAATGAGCTTATATCGCTCTGCACTAAAGTTGACCTATGGTTCTGCGAAAGGGCTATGGAGCGAGGCAGATCAACAGTTCATAAGAATTCGTCTGCTCCTCCTCCTCATCAGCCATCTCCGTCTAAAGATGAACCTATGCAGATAGGTCATTCAAGATTGTCTCCAGCAGAGCGCAAAAAACATTTGTCCAATCGCCTGTGCCTGTACTGTGCTGCACCTTCCCACCTCATTAACGCCTGTTCCAAGCGTCCGGGAAACTCCAAATCCTAGCCCGCCAAGGAGAGGGTCGGCTAGGAGTAATGTATGCATCTCCGCCTTCAAGCGACTGCAACCTCTCAGTTTCTTTTAAAGTGGCTCAGCGTACCAAGAATCTTATTGCCTTATTGGATTGTGGAGCAGCCGGAAACTTTATTACTGAAAGGTTCGTTAAGCAGTGGTCTCTACCCACTGAGAGACTTTTATCTCCAATTTCTTTAACTGCCGTGGACGGCAGTAGGATTCCTGATGAGGTGATTACCTCCAAGACCCTACTTATCCATCTGAAGGTAGGGGTCCTGCACACCGAGTTGATTTCCTTCCTGGTAATCCCAAGGGCCACTCATCCTGTGGTTCTAGGCCTCCCATGGCTTCGCCTGCATAATCCCCACGTCGATTGGAAGATGACCCATATCCTGGCATGGGGTCCTTCCTGTTCCAAGACATGTCTACAGAAAGTGCTTCCAGTTTGCAAGTCCTCCTCTATGTCTCCTGATGTTGCCCCTTCTCCATATCAGGATTTCACTGATGTATTCAGCAAGTCTTCTGCCGCTATTCTTCCTCCTCATAGAGAATGGGATTGTCCTATCGATCTCATTCCAGGGAAAACTCCTCCTCATGGACGCACGTATCCATTGTCGTTGCCTGAGACCCACTCCATGGAGGAGTATATCAAGGAAAATCTGGCTAAAGGATTCATCCGGCCTTCGTCTTCTCCAGCTGGCGCAAGCTTCTTCTTCGTGAAGAAGAAAGATGGTGGCCTGCGGCCTTGTATTGACTACCGGGGTCTGAATGACATCACAGTGAATAATCGATACTCTCTGCTGCTTATCACCGAGCTGTTTGACCGAGTAAGTGGAGCCACTATCTTCACAAAGTTAGATCTGAGGGGTGCTTATAATCTCATCTGTATCCGAAAAGGGTGACGAGTGGAAGACCGCTTTTAACACCCGTGATGGACATTACGAGTATCTCATCATGCCTTTCGGACTCAGCAATGCTCCAGCGGTATTCCAACACTTCGTGAACCAAATCTTCAGAGACATCCTTTTTTGTCACGTTATGGTTTATCTCCATGATATCCTTATCTTCGCGAATGATTTGGAGGAACATCGGTTCTGGGTGAAAGAGGTCTTGTCCCGTCTCCGTACCAATCATCTATATTGCAAACTGGAAAAGTGCGTCTGAAGTTAAATCCATTCCGTTCCTGGGGTATATTGTATCCGATTTGTCAGCGTCCGGAGTCTTACCGTTACGCTGGGGCTGCGGGGCTGGCTTCTCTGGTGGTGTGTGGGCAGCGGCGGAGGTGGGCTGCTGCGCCGGGTCCGTGGGCAGCGTTGGCGGCTTTGAGGGGGTCCGCTCGTGGCGGTGGGATGCCGCTACAATGGGTCGCTCTTGCTGAGCCATTGCTAGGAGACCAGAGGCAGTGAGCAATGTGGCTTTGCAGAAAGGTCTGAATTATTGGGCGCCGCCATGTTGGAGACCAAGTTTTATGCATAGTTCCTGTTTTCTGTTTCTTCCAGCCAATCCAGGGGAAGCTCTCCCTATAAAAGGGGGCAGGTTTAGGACAGGGATGCCAGTGCTTCAAGTTACAACCCTGTTGTAGGTGCTTTAGCCTGTGCTCCCAGGATCCTTGTCGTATTCTGGTTACTCCTGCTCCTGCTTGGTCGGTTCTCTGTTGCTGCTGCAGTCCTGCCATTCCTAACCTGCTACTGCCTGTGAAAGCGCTCCTGGAAAACCCGGTCCAGTAAGACTCTTTGGGCACAGTCGGCCCTGGGTCTTCTGTCTCGTCTTTCAAGCCACACTCCACAGATCTACTTCACCAGCCACGTCTTTGTACCACCGACCACAACCTGCAGATTGTTATCTTCAGCCTCATCCTCCAAACCACAGTCCACAGTCCTTGTCTCCAGCCACATCTTTTAACCACCATCCACAGTTCCGCAGTTCATTATTCACAACCTCGTCTTTCAAGCCACAACCCGTAGTTCTTTATCCGCAACTACGTTCTTTTACCATCGTGCTCCAGCCACAGTTCTCTACCTCAGCCCTGTACATAATAAATACTATTCATTGACTTTTAACCCCACCTACATTCTTCATTGCTCCGTGTCTCATGCGAAGGAACTATATCCAACCCCCTCATTTTGTTCACCCACAGCCATCTACCTCCTCGGGCAAGTCTCAGCTGCCGGATCCTCAAACTTTGCTAGACGTGACACGGTTCCGGTCTGGAGATGGACCCCGAGAAACTTCAAGCGATCCAAGATTGGCCGATTCCTGTAAACCTCAAAGGCATCCAAAGGTTCCTAGGGTTTGCCAATTACTACAGGAAATTTATTAGAGACTTTTCCACTATTGTAGCGCCTATCACGACTCTTACCAAAAAGGGTGCCAATCCTTCCAAATGGCCAGAGGAAGCTTCCCAAGCATTTAATTTTTTAAAACAAAGATTCATCACTGCTCCGGTTTTGAAACAGCCAGATACCAGCTCGCCCTTCATCCTTGAAGTGGATGCCTCTTCGGTTGGAGTGGGCGCAGTACTGTCTCAAAGAGCTAACAATGGTCATCTACATCCCTGTGGCTTCTTCTCAAGAAAGTTCTCTCCTGCAGAGCGTAACTACGCCATCGGCGATCAAGAACTTTTGGCGATCAAGCTCGCTTTGGAAGAGTGGAGGTACCTGTTGGAGGGAGATTATCATCCCATTACTATTATGACGGATCACAAAAACCTCCTGTATCTAAAAGGCGATCAATGTCTTAACCCTCGCCAAGCCAGGTGGGCACTTTTCTTTTCCAGATTTGATTTCAAGTTGCAGTTTTGTCCAGGGTCATAAAATCATAAGGCCGATGCCCTTTGCCGCTCCTAGGAGCAAGAAAATGAGCCTGAGTCTACTGACAAGCATTATATTGTTAGGGTCTCCTGCCCTGTGCTGCCACGTCGTCATGGCAACCGGGAGACAAGTGCTAGTGGAGTAACCTGAGCGCAGCTGATACTCCGGTTCGGGTCTTTTGCTGTGCAGTGGTTATAGGCTCTGTGCACGGCAGGGGATCCGGTGCTGGTTTTTGTGCTCACAGTCTGTGAGGTCTGAGTGGGGCGTGGACAGCACCTGCTTTATAAGGCCTCTTTTCAGGGTAAGCAGATGCTGCTGAATCTTTGTTGGTTAGTCAGTTCATGAACGTTAGCCAGTACTGTGTAGCTTTGTATTTGTTTGTTGCTTACTGCAAATAGGCCTGGGAATTTGGTATTACACTCTGCCAATCCAGACCTAGCAGTAAGACTGGAGTCAGTCGTTTAGCTTGCTGGGGTTCTGTTACTACTCTGTGAACTTAGCAAGTTTGCGGCTGTATTCTAAGACTTGCCTGTCTAATCCTGTCTCACTGTGCTAGGTGTCAGGGGTCAGTTTAGTGGCAGTAAGCTAAAACCTGTGCACTGCAAGTGAGAATTAGGATTGTGGAGATTCTCCTTGTGTCTATCATTCCATCTCTGACCAAGGAGTTTACTGCCACACCCGTTGGTAACCCTTTAGGGTTTTGCTGTTGCCCTTAGCAACAGCATTTCGGGTACTCTACGTATTAAAACACAACATCTTGCTTTTTCCATCTTAGCAGTTCTAATACAAGGGAGATACCCAGTTCCTTAGCCTCTGGGCTTCTCTGTTCACTTTGTGTGTATTTTGTTACCCTATCACCTTCTGTGTACGTTATGTCATATTCCCCAGTTTGTCTGTGAGTCCATCTGTTTTGCATAACAGTTCAAACACCAGTACATTCCTGCAGACACTGGAGTGCATAACAGTTCTGACACCAGTACTTTCCTGCTGGCACTGGTGTGCATAACATATTCAGCAGCCTAATACTCCTGTTGAAATTTTGTGGGAATATGGAGCATACCCCTCAAAATATGTTGCAACAGGTGGTCGATCAGGTGCAGGTCCTGACTCGACAATTTAATGATTTGTCCATTAAAATGCACACCTCCCAGGCTGCTGGCGGAGCTCCCGCAGCAGCAGCACCTGCAGGGGTTAAGGAGCCGAAAGTAAATCTCCTGGATCGTTTTTCTGGAGATCGCTCGCAGTTCTTTTGTTTCAAGGAGAGCTGCAAGCTATACTTCCGGCTTAGGCCTCAGTCTTCTGGGTCGGAGATTCAGCGGGTGGGCATAGTGATTTCCTTGCTACAAGGAGACCCACAGGTCTGGGCATATGGGTTGCAGCCTGACTGTCCGTCGCTTAAAAGTGTTGATGCTTTTTTTACGGCACTGGGCATGTTGTATGATGACCCTGACAAGACGGCCTCAGCCGAGGCTCAGATTTCGATCCTTAAGCAAGGGCGAAGGCCAGTTGAGGTTTACTGTACGGAGTTTCGGAGGTTGGCCCATGATACCCAGTGGAATGACCCAGCCCTGAGACACCAGTACCGAAGAGGTCTTTCTAACCAGATAAAGGACCAACTGGTACAATATCCCTTGCCTGATAGCTTGGATCAGTTCATGCAGTTATCCATCCGGGTGGATAGACGGCTGAGAGAGCGTAGGCTTGAAAGGGAGACTGAGATTTCCTTCCTTCCCAAGGGAACCTCAGACTCTGAGGAATTTTCTGAGGAGCCTATGCAGATTGGGGCTACCCGCCTCTCCTCGCGTGAGAAGACGCGGAGGAGACAGCAGGGGTTGTGTTTGTACTGTGGGAATAAAGGTCATGTGGTAGTATCATGCCCAGAAAAGCCGGAAAACTACAGGGCCTGAGGGTGATGGGAAATATCCTGTCAGGCCAGAAGTCAGAATTTCCCTAGAAGACTTTTATCATTCCGGTGACCTTGAAGATCCTCGGTCAAACTGTCAAGACTGAGGCCTTTGTGGACAGTGGGGCCGACGGGGTTTTTATGGACCGCCAATTCGCCCTGAAACACTCTGTTCCCTTAGTACCCTTGGCATCGGAGATTGAGATTTGTGGGTTAAACGGGGAACCATTATCCCAAGGTAAAATTACCTCTTGCACTAGCCAGATTTCTTTGTTTATTGGAGCCACACACTCTGAAAAATTGTCCTTTTATGTGACTGTCTGTACTTTTGCCCCATTGGTGTTGGGGTTACCCTGGTTAAGGGCCCACAATCCTCAATTTGACTGGGTCTCTGGGGAGATTCTTAGTTGGGGTACTGATTGTTTCAGGAGTTGCTTGAGCCTTCCAGTCAGGCTCTCGCAGCTAAGTTTGCCAGGATTGCCAGGGTGTTATGCAGATTTTGCGGACGTGTTCTCCAAAAAAGTTGCAGAGGTACTACCTCCCCATCGCCCCTATGACTGTGCCATTGATTTGTTGCCAAATGCTAAGCTTCCCAAGAGCAGGTTGTACTCCCTGTCACGTCCTGAGACTCAGGCTATGGCAGAGTACATTCAGGAGAACTTGGCTAAGGGATTTATCAGACCTTCACAGTCTCCAGTTGGGTCGGGGTTCTTCTTCGTGGGTAAAAAGGACGGTTCGTTGCGACCCTGCATCGACTTCAGGGAATTGAACCGTATCACGATTAAAAACTCATACCCACTGCCTCTCATTTCGGTCTTGTTTGACCAGCTTCGTACTGCCACCATTTTTTCTAAGATTGACCTACGCGGTGCGTACAATCTAATCCGAATAAGAGAGGGGGATGAATGGAAGACTGCCTTTAATACCCACTCAGGGCATTATGAATATTTGGTGATGCCTTTTGGGCTCTGTAATGCCCCGGCAGTCTTCCAGGATTTCATGAATGATGTGCTCAGGGAATATTTGGATAGATTCTTAGTTGTATACTTAGATGACATCCTAATCTTCTCCCATTCCCTGGAGGAACATCGGAAGCATGTACGCTTAGTCCTCCAGAAACTCAGAGACCACCGGCTTGGGGCGAAGCTGGAGAAGTGCGAATTTGAAGTTCAGCAAATCGCATTTCTAGGATATATTATCTCCCCAGAAGGTTTCCAAATGGAGGGTTCCAAGGTACAGGCAGTCCTGGATTGGGTGCAGCCCACTAGTTTGAAGGCGCTTCAGCGTTTCCTGGGCTTTGCGAATTTTTATAGACGATTTATCGCTGGATTTTCGTCTATAGTGGCGCCCTTGGTGGCACTCACTAAGAAAGGGGCGGATGTTGCTCACTGGTCTTGTGAGGCTAAAGCGGCTTTTGCCCGTCTCAAAAGGGCATTTGTTTCGGCCAAGGTGCTGCGACACCCAGATCCAGAGCGTCCTTTTGTGGTGGAGGTGGATGCCTCTGAGATGGGTATTGGGGCAGTGCTTTCTCAGATGGGAGTGTCTGATAATCGCCTTCATCCCTGTGCTTACTTTTCCCGTAAATTTTCGCCTGCCGAGATGAATTATGACGTGGGTAACCGGGAATTGTTGGCTATTAAGGATGCACTCGAGGAGTGGAGACACTGGCTTGAGGGGGCTAAGTTTGTGGTCTCAATTCTCACTGACCATAAGAATCTGGCATATTTAGAGTCAGCGAAGCGTCTCAATGCCAGGCAGGCACGATGGGCTTTGTTTTTTGCTCGCTTTAATTTTTTGATAACATATCGCCCTGGGTCAAAAAACATCAAGGCTGATGCGCTCTCGCGGAGTTTTGCTCCAATCCAGGAGACCACAGAGGAGCCGTTGCCCATTGTTTCCCCATCATGTATTAAAGTGGGCATTACCCAGGACCTCTTATCATTAGTCCTTAGAGCACAGGAGCAGGCTCCTCCAGACCTTCCGGTAGGTCTTTTGTTTGTGCCTCCTAGGTTAAGACAGCGAGTGTTCCTGGAATTCCATGCCAAGAAGTCGGCAGGTCACCCGGGTATTGCCAGAACTCGGGAGTTGCTATCTAGGGCGGTGTGGTGGCCCTCGGTGGCTAAGGATGTGGATCAGTGGGTTCGGGCATGTGACATCTGTGCCCGAAATAAGACTCCTAGAGGGGTTCCTGTTGGCCCATTACATCCACTCTCTATCCCATCTAAGCCATGGACCCACATTTCAATGGATTTTGTGGTGGACTTGCCCAAATCCTCGGGGATGACAGCCATCTGGGTTGTCGTTGACAGGTTTTCGAAGATGGCGCACTTCGTTCCACTGGTTGGGCTGCCATCAGCCAGACGCCTGTCTGAATTATTTATGCTGCATGTTGTGCGTCTCCACGGGTTGCCACTTGATGTGGTCTCTGACCGCGGATCCCAGTTTGTGGCCAAATTCTGGAGGGCATTTTGTTCCGATCTCCAGATTTCTGTCAGCTTGTCGTCAGGCTACCATCCGCAGTCTAATGGGCAGACTGAAAGGGTGAACCAGTCCTTGGAGCAGTTCCTCAGGTGTTATGTCTCCAAGTGTCAGACTGACTGGGTTGCTCATCTGTCCATGGCGGAGTTTGCCTATAACAACGCGGCTCACTCTGCTACAGGGATCTCTCCCTTCCTTTGTGTGTATGGGCATCATCCTAAGGCCAATTCTTTTGACCCCCTGGACTCCACGCCTGGTGGTTCCTCTGTGGTTTCGGTCCTTAGAGGTATTTGGCGGAAAGTGAAGAAAGCCCTTGTGTCTGTGTCATTAGTGACCAAAAGGGTTTTTGATAAGTGGAAAAGACCCTGCAGCTTCAAATTAGGAGACTTCGTCTGGTTGTCTACCAAGAATTTGAAGTTGAGACAGCCATCTCATAAGTTAGGGCCCCGGTTCATCGGCCCTTATAAGATCACCAGGGTTATCAATCCGGTGGCATTTCAGTTAGATCTGCCCCGTTCTTTGGGTATCAATAAAACATTTCATTGTTCCCTTTTAAAACGGGCGATTAGTAATCCTTCTACCAGTGGAAGACCTTCCCCTCTTCTGATACGTGGCCAGAGGGAGTTTGTTGTTGAAAGGATTCTTGACTCCAAGGTGGTTCGGGGTCGGCTGTCATTTTTGGTGCACTGGAAGGGGTATGGCCCGGAGGAGCGGTCGTGGGTGCGCAGTTGTGATCTTCATGCCCCCAGACTGATACGCTCTTTCTTCTCGCAGTTCCCCGATAAACCCGGTGGTAGGGGTTCTTTGACCCCTCGTCAGAGGGGGGGTACTGTTAGGGTCTCCTGCCCTGTGCTGCCACGTCGTCATGGCAACCGGGAGACAAGTGCTAGTGGAGTAACCTGAGCGCAGCTGATACTCCGGTTCGGGTCTTTTGCTGTGCAGTGGTTATAGGCTCTGTGCACGGCAGGGGATCCGGTGCTGGTTTTTGTGCTCACAGTCTGTGAGGTCTGAGTGGGGCGTGGACAGCACCTGCTTTATAAGGCCTCTTTTCAGGGTAAGCAGATGCTGCTGAATCTTTGTTGGTTAGTCAGTTCATGAACGTTAGCCAGTACTGTGTAGCTTTGTATTTGTTTGTTGCTTACTGCAAATAGGCCTGGGAATTTGGTATTACACTCTGCCAATCCAGACCTAGCAGTAAGACTGGAGTCAGTCGTTTAGCTTGCTGGGGTTCTGTTACTACTCTGTGAACTTAGCAAGTTTGCGGCTGTATTCTAAGACTTGCCTGTCTAATCCTGTCTCACTGTGCTAGGTGTCAGGGGTCAGTTTAGTGGCAGTAAGCTAAAACCTGTGCACTGCAAGTGAGAATTAGGATTGTGGAGATTCTCCTTGTGTCTATCATTCCATCTCTGACCAAGGAGTTTACTGCCACACCCGTTGGTAACCCTTTAGGGTTTTGCTGTTGCCCTTAGCAACAGCATTTCGGGTACTTTACGTATTAAAACACAACATCTTGCTTTTTCCATCTTAGCAGTTCTAATACAAGGGAGATACCCAGTTCCTTAGCCTCTGGGCTTCTCTGTTCACTTTGTGTGTATTTTGTTACCCTATCACCTTCTGTGTACGTTATGTCATATCCCCCAGTTTGTCTGTGAGTCCATCTGTTTTGCATAACAGTTCAAACACCAGTACATTCCTGCAGACACTGGAGTGCATAACAGTTCTGACACCAGTACTTTCCTGCTGGCACTGGTGTGCATAACATATATCATTGATCCAGTGACATTCTCCGCAGTGAGGACGGACTCTATGCCCCCGCCAGGGAAAAGTTTTGTGAAGCTGGCTCTCAGAAGGAAGCTCTTGCATTGGACACATTCCTCTCGCTTTGCTGGGCACGCGGGCATACGCAAGACCTTAGAATTTGTTTCCAGATCATACTGGTGGCCGACCCTAAAGAAGGACATTACTGAATTTGTGGCCTCCTGCCCAAAATGTGCCCAACACAAAGTACCTCGCCAGTCACCTGCTGGGCAACTGGTCCCTTTGTCTGTTCCTCATTGTCAGTGGACTCATCTCTCAATGGATTTCGTCACAGATCTCCATATGTGCGATAAATTCAATACCATCTGGGTGGTAGTTGACCGGTTCACCAAGATGGCTCATTTCATCCCTCTCACCGGTCTTCTGTCAGCTCCCAAATTGGCAAAAGTCTTTATTCAAGAGATCTTCAGATTACTTGGTCTCCCTGAGGAGATAATCTCCGATAGAGGTGTTCAGTTTGTGGCCAAGTTCTGGCAAAGCCTCTGTCAAGCGCTCCAAGTCAAGCTGAAATTCTCTACAGCCTATCATCCTCAAACCAATGGGCAGACTGAGAGGGTTAATCAAGACTTGTAGGCCTTCCTCCTTCTCTATGTATCCTCTTCCCAGGATGATTGGGTTCAACTTCTCCCGTGGGCCGAATTCTGTCATAATAATCAGTACCATTCTTTATCTTCCTCCATGCCATTCCTCACCAATTATGGGTTTCATCCAAAAGTTCCTGAGTTCCAGCCACTTCCTGCAACATCAGTGCCTGCAGCTGACATCACAATTCGACAGTTTTCAAATAACTGGAATACTGTTCGTGCAGCCCTTTTAAAAGCATCCTCCATGTACAAGAGATTTGCAGATAAGAAGCTTAGGGCAATCCCTGCCCTAAAAGTTGGTGACCGTGTTTGGCTATCCACGAAGAATCTACGACTGAGTGTTCCAAGTATGAAATTCGCCCCCACTATATCGGCCCTTTCTTAATTGAGCAAGTTGTCAACCCAGTGGCTTACAAACTCCAACTACCTCCGTTCTTGAAAGTCCCTAAAACGTTCCATGTTTCCTCAAACCAGTGATTTTGAATCGTTTTCATTCCGTGTTACCCTCTGCTCCCAAGGTCCAGACTCAACGGGGTGTTGAGTACGAGGTCGCCCAGATACTGGATTCTCGTATCAGATATGGTCATCTCCAGTATTTGATAGATTGGAAGGGCTATGGTCCTGAGGAACGTTCCTGGACGAATGCATCTGACGTGTATGCTCCTAAGTTGGTCCAAAAATTCCACTACAGGTTTCCACAAAAACCTAAGAAGTGTCCTGAGGCCACTCCTGGAGGGGGGTGGGGGGTGGGGGTGGGGGGTTTCTGTCACAATCCGGGTACTGAGACATCGTTTTCTAACTGTCAGATGTCTCCTGAGGCTGGCTCAGCGAGCCAGGGTCGGGCTTTAACTATGGTTATGGTTACTGCCTACAGCGCAGATATCAGCAGCCTCCTCAGTAAATGTACTCACGGTGGTGCGGCGCTCTCAGCCCCATCAAAGCCGTCATTGCCGAGCCTGTGGTCCTCTGCTAGATGCGCATCCTCGGTGGGCCCTGGCCGCCACTTCCATCCCTGTGGCCGTTGTGCGCGTCTGGGCGCGTGGAGTCCGGCTGCTGCGGTCTCCGCCGCCATTGTTGTTTGTACGCATGCTTCACAGTACTTAGTTCCCCTTCTGGTTCTGTTAATGGGCGCAGCCATCTTGGATTTTGACACATGATACCCATTCACCTATCCTCAGTGCTGCTGGAGCCATGTCATAATTGCCAGACCAATCCCTGCTATGCAGCAGGTATAAATATCCTGTTCCAGCTCCCAGTAGATTGTCAGTGCTTCCATTGTCTATCCTGTGAATACAGTGTGCAGTTCACTGTGGACTTCTCCTGCAGTTCAGCCTGACTCCCCGGTGATTTCCCCTTGCAGTGTTGTTCCAGCTCTCCAGTGTTAAAGCCCTGTGGTGCAGCCTGTCATCTTGCTCCCTCACCCAGTGCTAACAAAAGGGTTATGCTCCGGCTTTCCAGTAGCCACTCTCCAGTTACCCTCTGTGTTCCTGCGAACCCCAGCTTCTTCTACAGTTCTCCAGCGAACCCCAGCTTCTTCTACAGTTATCCAGCGAACTCCAGCTTCTTCTACAGTTCTCCAGCGAACCCCAGCTTCTTCTACAGTTCTCCAGCGAACCCCAGCTTCTTCTACAGTTCTCCAGCGAACCCCAGCTTCTTCTACAGTTCTCCAGCGAACCCCAGCTTCTTCTACAGTTCTCCAGTGAACCCCAGCTTCGCCTACAGTCTATCTACAAACCCTAGCTTCATTTATAATTTACCTGAGCACCCCAGTATTATTTACAGTTCACTTGCCATTCTCAGCTTCACGTTATACCTCACCTGGGTTCCCAAGTGTTGTACTGAACTTTCATGCTCATTCCGGATTGCTGGTCCTAACCAGCTGTATTATACTCACCTGTGACTTTTAATTGTTTAGTTGCACCTTATATGACTTTTATTTAATAAACATCCTTAACGATAACTCCAGTTGTCGTGGTCACGCCTTCGGGCACTTACTGCTACTGTCTAATGCATGTCTAGGAGTCCACTCACTCCTCCTAAATTCCAGTACCCGTCAGCCCCTTCAACTGAGGCTTCCAGTTACCTTCACCAGCCCTCAGTTGTGACAACGGTTTAAAGAAGGCAACCTGAGAAGCAGATTTAGCGACTTTCACTTTTTTAGGAGGTATAATGCAAAAAGGACGTGAGGTGGGATAAGCATCTCCGTTAGTGTGAGTATAAACGATAGGACAGCTCCACTATAGGGATACTTGCTATAACATTATACAAAGCAAAAGGGCGACATGGGGTCAGAAATACTTCATTCACTCAGATGAGAGTTCTCAGCAGATGGGAGCATCCTCATCACTGGTAAGAGGCCCCAGGAAATGGGTAACAGATGGTAGCAGATCCCGTACAACGGCCCTCATTCCGAGTTGTTCACTCGTTGCCGGTTTCGCTATACTGCGATTAGTCGCTTACTGCGCATGCGTAAGGTTCGCAGAGCGCATGCGCTTAGTTATTTTACACAAAAGTTAGGTATTTTACTCACGGCATAACGAGGATTTTTCATCGTTCTGCTGATCGTAGTGTGATTGACAGGAAGTGGGTGTTTCTGGGCGGAAACTGGCCGTTTTATGGGAGTGTGCGAAAAAACGCTGGCGTTTCTGGAAAAAACGCGGGAGTGTCTGAAGAAACGGGGGAGTGTCTGGCCGAACGCTGGGTGTGTTTGTGACATCAAACCAGTAAAGAAACTGACTTAACTGATCGCAATGTAGGAGTAAGTCTCGAGCTACTCAGAAACTGCTAAGAATTTTCTATTCGCAATTCTGCTAATCTTTCGTTCGCAATTCTGCTAAGCTAAGATACACTCCCAGAGGGCGGCGGCTTAGCGTGTGCAATGCTGCTAAAAGCAGCTAGCGAGCGAACAACTCGGAATGAGGGCCAATAAACGAAGCCATAACGTGTATGAGAAATGGCCTCAGTATCCCCTCTCTAAAAGCCGGCAAGGTGAAAAAGGTTAAGGGCAGCTGCAGCCCACACCAGCAAAAGTGTAGCCCCATGACAATTACTGATGTGGGTAACCTGGGTATAATTCCAGAAGCGGGGATTGGGGGGGGGGGATGGCGTGAGTAAATAGGGCCCCAGCGGGCAAGATCAGAGGCGTTGGTGGCAGTGGTGGTGAGCAGCGTGCGTCCCGAGTGCTGGAGTATCGTCACGGTCAGGCACAGAGCGGGTGCCGAGGGCATCCGGTCCCGAACACGACATCACGGGGTCAGTGCTGCACAACGGAGCCCCCTCTGGATGTCATGGCTGGCAGGGTATCTTGCCGTTCGGGGCCGCCAGGCAGGAGGTAGACGCAGGAATGGGCCAGCGTCGGAATCGAGTCCCCCAGGCAGATAGGCCGCAACCCGCACAGGTGCAGGAGGCACCTGCCGACTCCACGGTCCACTCCACCCGGTGCAGTAGAGCCCTAGCAGGCTAGGACGGGTCTCCTTAGTAAACGAGCTGGGCCAAGGAGGTAAATATATAGTTCACAAGGAGGAGCTCCAGCTCAGCACAACTGCCTGGGTTCGCTGCCAAGCCACGCCCCTACATGATGTTTTTTAAAGTGATGTGGAACTTAATGGTTTTACAATTTGTTTTTGATGGCTCTCACGTATTCCTGGATCCTGATGCGGACTGGTCTTTAAGTTTTTCCAGTATATTTAAAAATATAAATTATGTACGTAGTTTAACAGTTCATGATGTCTTTAATTTGGTAGGATTTGGAGGAATCATGATTCCAGAACTGTTTTGTATCCTTGTGCGCATATTCACAGATGCAACAATGGTTACATTTGTGGAATCTTTTGATTTTCATCCAGCAATCTGTTTTTTTCGTATGTGGTGGTTTCAACATGCTTGGGGCCAGAATTTCCTTCAGATTTCTGGCTTTTCTATATATAATTTTTGATTGTTCTAGTAGAACAGTGTTTATTATGGTGTCCATCCTTAGGATGTTCCAATGGTTGTTTAACCACTTGCCTGGCATGGTTGCATCAGATGTGACCATGCCTGCAAGTGTTTTATCTGACCTGGACGCAGGGCCGGGGCTAGGGTGTTCGGCGCCCTCCTGCAAACTATAAAATTGCGCCCTTCCTCCCTTAACTCATAAAGGGTCAGTGTGCGTCACAAAAGAAAGGTGTGGTCTCACATGGAAGGGGTGCGGACACACAATAGAACCCCACAATAGTACCTCCAATTCAAATTACGCCACACTGTAGCACAATCTTATTCGATATATACTGCACATAGTCCCCATGATTCATATTACACAACATAGTAGTGGCCCATATACTTATGTCCAGCATTGCCTGGGGTTTTTTTTTTTTGTAAGCTATTATTTTTTTCTTCTCTCGTTTTCCTCCACTCTCTCAGCAACCCCTTTCCCCATCTATTTTCCATCCCCTCTTTCCCCTTCTTAATCCCACTAAATTGGAAGTTACAGGGAGGGCGAGGGCAGGTACGCTGAAGAGGAGTTACAGGGAGGGTGAGGGTAGGGATGCTGAGGAGGGAGTTAGAGGGAGGGTGAGGGCACACTGAGGGGGGAGCTACATTGAGGGTGAGGGCAGGGGCACTAAGGGGGGGAGCTACAGGAAGGGTGAGGGCAGGGACGTAAAAAATAGCTTTATTAGAATAAATAAAATACTATAAACATTCACGTACAGACTATAAGCTATGGAGCAAGCCCCCCCCTTCTCGTCACTTACCAGATATGTGCAGTGTAAGCAGGGCCGGCGAAATCTTGGGGCCAGGTACTCTGATATCTCCGGGGCCCTCCTTAACACACAAACGTATATATATATATATATATAATTCAAATGATTAATTTAGATTTTTTTACTACAATGGCAGAAAGTGAGAGAGCGAGAGAGAGAGAGAGAGAGAGAGAGAGAGAGAGGGAGAGACCAGAGAAAGTGAGAAGAGGGATACAGACCAGGGGCAGAGAGTGAGAGACAGTCCAGGTGCAGAAAGAGTGGGTAAGACAAGAGGCTTGGAGAGAGACCAGGCGCTGAGAGAAAGAGAAGGGGAGAGAGAGGGAGAGAGATTGGGGGGGGGGGGGGGGGAGTGCAGGGGCACAGAGAGACACAGGTCAGGGACAGAGAGAGAGAGAGAGAGGGATATACCAAGGAGACAGAGAGACAGACCAAAGTGAGAGAGACACAGAGACTAGGAGCAGAGAGGGAGGGAGAGACCAGGAGCAGAGAGAGAGAGAGAGGGACACACAGACCAGGGGCAGAGTGAGAGACAGTCCAGGGGCAGAAAGAGAGGGGAAGACCATTGGCTTAGAGAGGTAGAGAGAGAGACCAGAGGCAGTATAGGCAGTGAGTGAGGGAGACAGGGGGGGACCTGCAGCAGAGAAAGACCTGGGGCACAGAGAGACACAGATCAGGGACAGAGAGAGGGAGACACCAGGGAGAAATAGAAAGACAGACCAGAGAGACACAGAGACCAGGGGCAGTGAGTGAGGGAGACACCAGTGTTTAGACACTTTCTGTTTACTAGTGAGGCTGACCACCTCACACAGCTCCAGGGAAAATGTTATTCCTCTAAGCACCTGACCCAGATCCCTTTTAATACTAGCTGGACTCATACCTCTGGCTGCTACTGTTAGGGATGAAGGTCCTCCTCCTGCTGAAGTCATGGTTTTCAGTTTTCCCCACTATGAAATGAACTTCGGAGAGCACAGTCTCCGACTGGTCCAATGTCCTGTGCTGCAGTCGCTGGGTCCTAGCTCCTGCTGTGTTTAGAGGCTGGCTGTGGCTGGTGGACTCCCTCTGCCAGCACATCTCAGCTGCACTGTGTGATGGCAGAAGAGGGTCATCATGGTCCCATAGATGTGCAGCGGTCAGCGCGCCCCCCCACCCCCCACCCCCGCCTCAGCGTCCAGGAAACGAGCCCTGTTCACTCATTTGCTCTGCCTATGTACTCTGTCTGCTCCTCGGAGGCACAAAGAGACAGGGAAGGAGAGGAGCAGCGCACATAATGACATAGAGGTGGCGGAAAAAAGAGGCGGGGCCAACCGGCAGGACCAAGTGACAAGGTAGCGACGGGGGGGGGGGGGGTTGGGGGGGCGCACTGTGCTAGTGTTGTCTCTCTGGGTGGCCAGGCGCATGCTAATTACGTTTCCGCAGCACATCTCTTCATGCTGCTGCTGCTGCCTGTTGTAAGTGTCATAGGTGCTGGCAGCAACGGCAGCAACAGGGAGGACAGTGACCCTTCGTCAGTGAGGAGGAAGGGAGGGGGAGCCGCTCTTCCTGCTGCCGGCGCCGCTACTGCCTGTCAGAGTGACAGGCGCTGGCAGCCAGCAGCAATAGTGCACATCAGTAAGGTCGCAGAGCGGGGAGAGCGCCTCTCCGACCCAGCGCCTCCCTGCTTTGCAGGACCTTGCTGAGCGGTCAGCGCCGGCCCTGCCTGGACGTACAGGATGCGACCAGTCAGATAAACAGTGTTAGTAGCGGCAAGGAAGGGAAACTTCCCTCTGCTGCTGCTCTCAGAGGGACACGAAGGACCCTCTGCCTTCCAGCACCCAGCCCCCAGCGTTGCATTGCTGATCAGTCAGCGCGGCAGGATCCCCCACCCCCAGAATCTGCAGACAAAAGCAGCCTCTGGTAAGTGTAAATCATCACCCCCAAGTCCCCCCCCTGTGTACCTGGTAGCTGTCTGGGCTCTTAAAACTAAAGTCGTGATGGCTGCGATATTACCGATGTTCCAATGTTTGGGGAAACAATGAAACAAAAATTTTTTTTTTCGCTTTTTTTTTTTTTATTAAACTCATTTTGGAAAGGTTTAAATTCATGTTCTTTACAATTTCTGAGCTTTTTTTGGGGGGTAAAAATTGTCAGTTAAGTGGTTAATGCCTTTTTGATTACTCTTTCTCCAGCGTTGAAGGTAGTGATGAAGTTAGTTTTACTTCTTCTCATTTTTCATTATAGACCAGAAGATCCTCCCTGTTGACATTAAAGGTTTTTCTTTTGCCGCTTCTATTACTGTTAGTGGACATCCCTTATCTAGAATATCAGATAAGGATGTTTTTATCATGCCAATTGTACAAAAGTACATTTTATATGTTTTTTCTCTAGCATCCATAAGGGATATTAGGGGAATCTAGTACAATGGGGTATAGACGGGGTCCAAAGGAGCCGGTGTACTTTAAATTTCTTCACTGGGTGTGCTGGCTCCTCCCCTCTATGCCCCCTTCCACAGGCAGTTTAGAAAAAAGTGCCCTCAGGAGAGAATGCACATCTCTGCAGCTCCAGAGAGTTGCACTGTGGGAGTTGGGGGCGGTCACCGGCCTTGCGAGGTGCAGAGCCGCTTCCTCGCTGCAGGACCACCATCCTGAGAGGTTGTTCGTTCAGCGGGGCACTGCGCCTTGGCTGTCACAATCGCAGCACGCCGCACACCCCTAACATGCCTGAAGGTGACGTCTCTGGTGAATACAAACCAGGGCCCCCCGGTTCAAAGTGAGGCTGAACGTGGGCGCGGCATACGGGACCCTCCTGGGGAGGTCCCGCTAGAGCCCCCCATGTAGACTGGCTTATATTGGCTTGAACTAGCACTTGTGTGACGTTTTTAAGCCACACAGGAGATTTTGTCAGGATAAATATCATTATAGCTCCGGCGCCATTGGAGGAGGGCAAAGCTAACTCAGAGCGGGACCAGAGGCATTTTGGCGCCTTCCTCTGCTTAATGCAGCCACAGACAGCACACACAGCGCTTCCTGCCTCACAAGACACTCTGGAAATCTGGTACAGGGTGTAGCAAAGGGGCAGAGCTGCTATTGCACATGGTCTGGGTCCTCTCCAGGGCAGAATTTACTAGTATTTGCTATGTTATAGTTAGCTGTCAGCCTTACTGGGGCAGTACAGCTAGGGGTGTGCTGGTGTCTCTCTCTCTCTGTGTGTCTCCTCTCTCTCACACACAGTAAGGGCAGGCTTGCAAAGTATTACTGTCTGTGTGTATGTCACTGTGCTTACTGTGAAACATGGGTAAACACAATCTGTGCAGTGTATGCCACACCAGATTCTCTTTATTGTCATCTGATTCTGTTTCTTGTGAACAATGCAGCCAATCTTCACAAATCAGTGAGGGGGCTGGGGGAGAGGGTCCAGAGCCCCACTGGCTAGGGTCTCTTAAAACTATGATGTCTGATATGTCATCCCAGCTCACTGCTAATGTACAGAAAACGCAGCTACTACAACAAGCTGTTACAGACTGATAATGCTGATTTATATACAGGGATGAAAGTTATACCTTAAACACACTTTAAATACACTTTACAATGGAGCCGCTGCGGCTGCTATACTTAATACACACTCTACGTACTCTTTACGCTATTAGCGTAAAGAGTCCCGTACTGTGTACGGACTTTGCGTACAAACGCCGCACTGATGGTAAAAAGTACACACAGCGCGTACACACCCAGAGATACACCGCAAACCCTTAACAGCTATGCAATGCGATAATAATACACTTTAAACCTTAGCAGGGAAAGGAAGACACGACACCAGATTGTAATTAAACTGCTGGGTTCCGACACCACAGCATATTATTACTGAAAGGGGGTTACAATATATACAATACAATACAATATAACAGAATAATGGCTACAGTCAATGGTACATACGTGATTGGATTCGCCGCGCTACCCAGTCTGGTCCTCAGTCATCTGATAGATAACTTTGTGAGTTTTGTGTCTGACCAGGCCTGCAGCAGGCTCTCTTTATACAATTCTTCCAAAACCTAACACAATGGATACTGTAATCTCTTTGTCCATTGGACACAGGGATGGTCATTTACAGTACAGTAGAGGTCATAGGTCTGTTTGAATAGGTGGGCGATGTCTGTTCCAACTGCTCTTGTGGGTGGTCTCCTCTGGATTCCCGCCGCATACATAATGTACAGTAAATACAGTTTATTTCTATATTCTGCTCCTGCACATAACTATGCGCAGGAACATGCGATCTTCTTCAAACCAACACCGGAATATTACCCTTACAATACCCTACGGCTGGACACCAAACACCACCTTAAAACCTTGTTCTGTCCCCTCCTATCCTGTAAAGGTGAATCCCTTTGTTCTGTTACCATTTAAACTGCTGTAACTTACTGATGTGGTGCAGGGAGACTATGTGTACATTGTGCACTATTTGGATTAAATATGTAATGTGTTTTGATAGCTTTCCATGCGTTCACAAACTCTACCGTAAATACCCATACCATGCGCTAATGCGCAGGACCGCGGGAGTGACCATACGCAAATTGCGGATATGTGCACGCATGGCAGAATAAGTACGTGCACGGAGGCCATCTGTGTGTAGTTTGTACTTGATGTGTGTACTGCAATATTTTTTGACTTTGACAGTCCACCCTTTAGCAGTCACCAATAACTGCCACTATCTAATCAATAAACAGAAAAATATCTACACAATATCTGCAGAAGTTTGGATGGTCGGGGAAGAGTTGTAGGTGGCAAATATATGACCTAGTGGGATAGTAAAAAGCATGTATGTATGAATCCATGTTTGAGGGGCATGTATCATCGTGCCGTATATGTAATAAGCTTCGAGGTATTGCGAAGTATACATTAAATCCTTCTCATCCCATATTAAGGGTGCTCTTTTCGGCTTCTTGTTCCAACAAATGGGGTGCACATTTAGTTGATGATACATGGAGGGGGAAACATATGTGAGTGCTAGTATATGTGGATATCACCTGTCGACTATGTGTGCCATTAACTGGAGGTTGCAGAGATGAAGATAAGACACATATATAAAATACATTCACATAAACATTTTGGGTAGGGCTGATGTCTTTTCCGTATGGAAGTATCTGGGCAGAGGGGGAAACAAAAGAAAAACGGGTGAAAGAAACAGGCCATGAAATTCATTTGCAATCCTTATCATAACACTGTCTCTGTGGATGGGTCATAAATTAAATCTGCTGCTATAACAGCACCCTCGCTCCTTAGACTCATCAGATTTGTGCCGTGCTTGCGCCGCGTCAGAATTCGAACACACCTAAATATCGACCCAATACTTATGACGACTCCCAGGATACAAAGGAGAAACTTCCCTACACTCATGATGACATTTTGAGCCCACTCTCCTAAACCTGAAAACCAATTGCGTGGGTTCAACCATGAGACCCAGCTGTTCAGTTCATTACAGTTGCTAAGGTAAGGTTGTGCTACCTCCTGAACTCCCACTTCAACTGCAAGATATCGTCCATCTTTTGATCGATGATCTCCGTGGGGTCGTCAGTGCTGTTCGTAATATACGTACAGCACTTCACACCATATTGAGTTGCCAGAGTAACACAGTACCCACCTGTCATGGCTGTGACATAATTAAGGACCATTCTGTGCTGAATCAGTTCCTTCTTGTAAGCTTGTAACTCCCTTCCCGTATACCTGAAGGTGTCGTCATACATCTCAGTGATATTATCTATCAAGTTCGCTAGCGCATGGATATACCTATAATTTATAGTTCCTCTGGCAGTACGGGTGATGTCTAATGCGAGAAGGAACTGAATCCCGGTGGATTCCTGGATCAAATCAGAGGCTGCGTGCTCTGCCCTATCTATGAGGTGTCTCTTGATGATGTGTTCATAGTGAGTATGAGTATAAGGAGCCTGGGCACTGCGGTGAACGTCTTTCATCTTATCATGGGTTATGGTCATGACCTCTGGTAGTACTCTCCCAATATAACACAATCCCTCTGAGCTCGGGGCAAGCCACTTGTACGCCTTCCTCCCACATATGAAATAGGCATCATCTGGGAGAACATAGGGAACAAAATATAACATCACCATATTACAATTTTTCCAAGTAAAGAAACCAATCCCTAGTTCTCCCATCTGCCCAGTACAAGTATCGGGCTGGATGATATGAGCACAATACCCTGGCGATACTTTTCCAACCCACATGGTGTTGCTTCCACGAGTATACCTATACTGAAAATACCTCCCACTGTTGGCTATTTGGCGTACAAGTTCAGAGTCTATGGGTATCCTATCAGCTCTGTGTGAAAAGGTCATTGTCTGGTTATTCCACGTCACTTCCCAATTTCCCGGAATTCGGTAATTGGAAATATTAAAACACAATAAGGACCTGTCTACATGATACTGGTGGAGCTTCAAACTAGGGGGCCTAGAGATGTTGAATTTCTTATCCACCGGTCTCCCACCCCATAATTCGAGTACCTCATCTATTGCTAAAGGGTACGGTACTAATCCTGACTTGCTCTGACTTTGAGGTACCTGTGAGCACACCCAGCATTCTGTCAGGTTTAAGACCTTACCCACTAGTGAGTGGTAATCACTCAATGGATGACGGTCCATGTCGATATTAAGGTTGGACTGACATCTCTGGATGCACCCATTCTCAACTATATTCTCACAATTCCTACAAATACAATATTCATCAGACAATAACCCCTCACAGTGCCTCCGAGCTCCCTGACTACCAGAGCGCTTACTGATACCAGCCTTTACTAAAGTGATGTGCTGATCCTGAGATCCTACAAATTCATACTTGCCATCAGAACCCATCCAGATCCCTGCTCGACCTCTCTGGGACCCTCACCAAAACAAACTATCCTTATCAAAACCAGAATTACTAACAGAACCCGAAACACATTCTCTTGTGATCGATCCATTTCGTTAGGGGAAAGGAGGAAAATAAGAAGGAGGAAAGAAAGGAAAATGCAGGGGGAGGTGAAAAAAGAAAATGGTACAACAACAGTTCTAGATCTTGTTACTCTCTGTGCTCAGGTGCCCTTCAACAGTCCTGCCTCTCAACTTTCCCGGAACAGACACTCCAGTGATCAGGGCCGGTTCTAAGATTTGTGGCGCCCCGGGCAAAATATGGGGGCGTGGCTTCAATTGGGGGCGTGGTCACGACGCTGCAAGAAAATAAATAAATAAATAAATAAAAAGAATACTTACCATCCCCGTTCCTGATCCAGACCCCCTCCGCCGGCGGCACCGCTCTTCTCCCCTCTCTCTTCTCTTCGATCTATGGGAGAGACGTTATTACGTCTCTCCCATAGAACAGCATAGACACTAGAGGTCAATTATGACCCCTAGTGTCTGTGCCACTATGCTGTGCGGTGCGCGATGACGTCATCGCGCATCGCACAGCAAAGGTCCTCTACACGAAGGGAAACTAGACCGTAGCGTCTAGTTTCCCTTCATGGAGAGGACCTTTGCTGTGCGGTGCGCGATGACATCATCGCGCACCGCACAACTAAGGTCCTCTCAATGAAGGGAAACTAGACGCTACGCGTCTGGTTCCCTTCAAAGCGGGGGGGGGGGGGGGGGGGGCACAGCAGGGCACTGCGGGGGGCACAGTGGCGGATCTTGCCCTGGTGCGGCGCCCTCCGGATGGCGCCTGCGCCCTCCGGAAGGCGGCGCCCCGGGCAAAAGTACCGCTTGCCCATGGCAAGAACCGCCACTGCCAGTGATACAAGATTCTCTACACTCTGCTCTTTGTCACGAGTTCTCTCCGGGTCAGCGACCTTCTTGCAGTGGGACGAGTGGACCCAAGTCTCTCTTTCGGCGACCTTCAATGCTGGTTAACAAGACTTGATATGGTCCTTCCCACCTGTCTATGAGGCAACCTGAGCGTAAGAAATTTCGAATCATCACATAATTCCCAGGCTCAATGTCATGACAATTACTGTTCGGTAGGTCAAGAATCACAAGCTTTAAATTTCTTTGTTGATTTCTCAGCTGCTGGCTCATCCCAACCAAATATTTCACAGTCACTTCATTATTACATTTCAAATCATCCTGGGGGTCTATCATTACATGAGGTTGTCGACCAAAAAGAATTTCAAAGGGTGATAGGTTAAGGGGAGACCTGGGAGTGGTTCTGATGCTGTACAACACTAGTGGCAAAGCTTCTGGCCACGACAATCCAGTTTCAGCCATTAATTTGCTCAGCTTGTTCTTAATAGTGCTGTTAACTCTCTCCACCTTTGCACTCGCCTGTGGACGGTACGGAGTATGCAGCTTGCTATTAATTCCCATCAGTTTGCACATGACCTGAAAGACTTTACCTGTAAAATGGGTACCCCTGTCACTTTCAATTATTCTAGGGATACCATATCTACACACAAATTCCTGCACAATTTTCCTTGCTGTGAACGTAGCAGTATTTGTGGCAGCAGGTAATGCTTCTACCCAGTTGGAAAATACATCAATACAAACTAACACATATTTTAAATTCCTACAGGGTGGTAACTGTATGAAATTGATTTGTATTACCTGAAAAAGTCCATCTGTCGGAGGGATATGGGATGGCTCTGTTGGTATTGACTTTCCAATATTCTTCCTCAAGCAAGTAAAACATGTAATTGCTCTCTTACCTGCATGAGAATAGAATCCTGGCGCACACCAGTAGGCTCTTACCAGCTTGCACATACCCTCTTTGCCCAGATGAGTCAGACCGTGTGCCGCCTCAGTTAAGCTTGGAAGATATGCTCTGGGGGCCACCGGCTTACCTTGTCCACCTGTCCACAGTCCTGAGGATTCCTGGCCATACCCCTTTGACCTCCAGACTGCCTCTTCCTGTAAAGAACACAAATCTTGCATTTCAATTATTTTTTGTGTATTGATTGTGTTGAATGTCATCAGTGATGTGATGTTCGTTTGTATGTATGGGGGTGCTGGCTGCTGATTTAGCAGCTTTGTCTGCCCGGCTGTTACCAAGTGAAATTGGGTCTTGGTTGTAAGTATGTGCTTTGCACTTGATAACAGCCACTCTGTCTGGTTCCTGTATCGCTGTTAGAAGTCTTTTTATGTGGGACGCATGCGCTACAGGTGTGCCAGCTGCCGTCATGAAATTTCTGAGGCACCATAGGGCCCCGAAATCATGCACTACTCCAAAGGCGTACCTAGAATCCGTGTATATATTAGCTGACTTACCCTTGGCCAATTCACACGCTCTGGTTAGGGCGACCAACTCAGCAACTTGTGCTGAGTGCGGTGGGCCCAGGGGTTCAGCTTCTATGATACCTCTGTCATCTACAACTGCATATCCAGTACACAAGTCTCCCGATTCTGTCTGTCTGTGGCAACTACCGTCAGTGTAGAAGGTAAAGTCTACTCCTTCCAGTGGGTTGTCACTGATGTCAGGTCTTGCTGTGAAAGTCTGATTCAGGTATTCCATACAATCATGCGTATCAGTATCTGCACTAAATCCTCCTTCACCATTATTCTCATCCTCCACCCTTTGTGCCTGTCCAGGCACACTTGGCAAGTAAGTTGCAGGATTTAGTGAGCTGCATCTCTTAATGGTGATGTTTACCGGGGCCATCAGTTATAATTCTCACTTTGTAAACCGAGCAGATGAGACATGTCTGGTTTGGGCTGAGTTCAGTAAGGCTGATACTGCATGAGGTGTATGAATGGTCAGGTCATGTCCTAACACTACGTCCTCGCTTTTACTTACCAGCAAAGCTATCGCTGCAACACTTCGCAAGCAAGTGGGGAGAGACCGCGCTACCGTGTCCAACTGTGCACTGTAGTATGCTACTGGTCTGCTGGCATCACCATGTCTCTGAGTTAAAACGCCTGCCGCGCACCCTGCACTTTCTGTACCGTACAATTCAAAGGGCTTCTCATAATCTGGCATACCTAATGCAGGTGCCTGTGATAGGCACTGTTTGAGTCTCTCAAATGCCAGTTCGGACTCATCTGTGTGCGAGACCCGTTCTGGTTTGTTTGAAGAGACCATTTCTTGCAAAGGTAAAGCCAGTATAGAGAACCCTAGAATCCAGTTTCGACAGTACCAACACATTCCAAGGAAAGTGCGGATCTGTTGTTGCGTTTGTGGCAGAGTCATGTCGCGAATCGCCTGTATTCTATCAGCGGTGAGGTGTCTAAGTCCTTGGGTCAAGCAATGTCCCAAATATTTTACCCTGGTCTGGCACATCTGCAACTTATCCTTTGAAACCTTGTGTCCCGTTTGGGAAAGATGAAACAGAAGCTGTTTCGTGTCTTTCAAGGACGATTCGAGTGAGTCAGAACATAACAATAAGTCATCGACATACTGTATTAGCACTGATCCACTCTCAGGTTGAAAGGATTGTAAACAGTCATGCAAGGCCTGAGAGAAAATACTCGGGCTGTCAATGAAACCTTGGGGTAGACGAGTCCAGGTGTACTGTACTCCCCTGTATGTAAAAGCAAAAAGGTATTGGCTGTCAGGGTGAAGAGGGACAGAAAAGAAAGCAGAACAGAGGTCAATGACAGTGAAAAATTTTGCCGTAGAGGGAATTTGCATGAGGATGACTGCTGGATTGGGCACTACGGGGAATTGGCTCTCAACTGTCTTGTAATATCCCCCTTAGATCCTGCACAAGCCTATAACCCCTCCCCCCACTCTTTTTCACAGGGAAGATGGGACTATTGGTGGTGCTGGACATCCTGACTAGGATGCCCTTGTCATGAATCTGCATTCTCCATCGCATCACTACTGTGGAACTACAGGTTTCAGCAGTTCATTTCTGTTCCAGTTCTAGTTTTCAGTCTACTGCAGCCTGGAGTACACCGTGCTTCAGCTAACTCACAGCTGATCTGAACACCTAATCCAGCGGGGTGTGCTCTCACAGAGATGCAACATCCAATCATCACAGACCATGGGGTATAAACTCCAGTTCCTGCCTCAGTCTCATCGCCTTGGACAACACGTCACATTCTGTGAACAGGCGTCTCCTGTTTGCAGTCCTCTGTCTGCAGAGATACCCCTGTGTATTGGACCTGTGGAACTACAGGTCCCAGCAGTTCCAGTTCCATTCCAGTTTCCAGTTCCAGGTTCCAGCCTTGGACAACACGTCACATTCTGTGAAAAGGCGTCTCCTGTTTGCAGTCCTCTGTCTGCAGAGATACCCCTGTGTATTGGACCTGTGGAACTACAGGTCCCAGCAGTTCCAGTTCCTTTCCAGTTCCAGCCTTGGACAACACGTCACATTCTGTGAACAGGCGTCTCCTGTTCGCAGTCCTCTGTCTGCAGAGATACCCCTGTGTATTGGACCTGTGGAACTACAGGTCCCAGCAGTTCCAGTTCCGTTCCAGTCTTCAATTCTTTGTTTCCAGCAATCTCCTATTTCTGGCATCTCCAAGATGTTTCCCTGTTCCAGTGTTCCTGTGGAACTATAAGTAGCAGTGTGCAAGTTCCTGTGTTCCAGTCTCCAGTCTTCATTGTTCCAGTTTGCTACAAACTCCAGCCACAGTCTGCTACACCAATCTGCAGTAAGAGACTTTCCTCAGGTGTCTTCTCAGTTCTCAGCCTCTTCACCTAATTACCAGCATTCCACACTGTGCATTGCCTTTAGCACTTAACATCTTGCTGTGTTAGGACTGTCTCCTGCTAGGGCCTTGCTTGGCTTAAAGACGTATGCTTCTACAGAGACTGTGTGCTTTCGTTATATACTAGAGTTTTGTTTGCTGCATCTGATTTCATTATTGCCTTATCATTTATATCAAGTTTCGAGTTCATCTTCATTGCTTATTTGTTACCAGTGACTTTTGAAATATTCATTTATCGGATTAAGTTATTATTCATTGTTCCTGTCATCGGTTATCCCTGTGTGATAATAAATATCAAGCGCACATGCGCGGAACTTTTTGTCCGTTTCCCAGTTTCCTCTATCACTCCTACACTGACCCACTAGTGCCCCCTCCGGGGACATACTAAATCAGAATCCTGACAGCCCTGCTGTAGCAGCCGCTCTATGACAGGGTACACTCCTAATTCTACTTCTGGCTTCAGAGGATGCTGAGGGATTTTTGGAGCTATCCTACCATCTTCTACTTGTACTACTACTGGAGCTACATTCGCCATCAATCCAGTGTCTTGTCCATCTTTGGTCCAAAGGGAACCCAGTATTTGTGAGATCATTTCCTCTACCTTTGATGGACACTTGTCTATAACAGTAGAATGCGACATTAGCCTTTGAGGGGTGTCTAATATATCTTGTACTTCTTAAGCGTGGTTCCCAGGTATATCCAAGAAGACACCCTCAGGAGTACAGTATATGACACACCGCATTTTACACAATAAATCTCTGCCGAGTAGATTAGTCGGAGCCGATGCAGCCAGCAGAAAAGAATGTTTGGTTTGCAAAGGCCCTATCGTAATCTCTGCCGGTCTACTCAAAGGGTATTGTTGCACAGTTCCTGTTACTCCCATTGCCGAAATTGTTTTACCCGTGGTTTTTATACCTATCGTTGAATTTAACACTGACCTGGCCGCCCCTGTATCTACGAGAAAAGGTAATGGTACACCAGCTACATAAACCGTTACCTCAGGTTCACTACCAAGGCTAGCAATCAACTTCACTGGCTGCAGACTACAGGTGTGGCCCAACCCCTATTGTGTGTTGAGACCCTCTCGCAGCGCATTGGCAGCTACAATATGTGAGGGGGGTAGCTGAGAATTTTCAGAGGCCTGCCAGTCTCTCCTTGGTGGGTACCTCCTTGTTTCCCCTGCATGTGGCTCGTAATTTCTCCTAAGTGGTCCCTGATCCCAATTATGTGCATTATAGTGTGGTTCATATCCTGGTCTAGGGGGTCAGTATACATTATGTGTACCTTTATTCTTACATTGCCTTGAGTAATGTCCTACCTGGTGACAAGCATAGCATGTTACTATACGTGACTTACCCTCAGTCCAGGACCTGTACTTGTCCAGAGCTAAAAAGCGGGCAATGAAGATAGTAAAAGACCAGCTACACCCCGGCCACAGCATGTTTAACTTGCTTCCTTCAGGCAGGCGTTACAGGGCTGTCCCCGCCAGATCCACCAGAAGCCTCAAAAGTTTCTTTCCCCAAGCTGTCCGCCTGCTGAACTCCTGAACATTGGCCCTCATTCCGAGTTGTTCGCTCGGTAAATTTCATCGCATCGCAGCGATTTTCCGCTTAGTGCGCATGCGCAATGTTCGCACTGCGACTGCGCCAAGTAAATTTGCTATGCACTTAGTAATTTTACTCACGGCTTTTTCATCGTTCTGGCGATCGTAATGTGATTGACAGGAAATGGGTGTTACTGGGCGGAAACAGGCGGTTTTATGGGCGTGTGGGAAAAAACGCTACCGTTTCCGGAAAAAACGCAGGAGTGGCCGGAGAAACGGAGGAGTGTCTGGGCGAACGCTGGGTGTGTTTGTGACGTCAAACCAGGAACGACAAGCACTGAACTGATCGCAGATGCCGAGTAAGTCTGGAGCTACTCAGAAACTGCTACGAGGTGTGTAATCGCAATATTGCGATTACTTCGGTCGCAATTTTAAGATGCTAAGATTCACTCCCAGTAGGCGGCGGCTTAGCGTGAGCAACTCTGCTAAAATCGCCTTGCGAGCGATCAACTCGGAATGAGGGCCATTGACTGACTAGACGTACATGTAACTCACTTGTGTCCCTACGGTATACCTATCTGTGTAACTTTACTTGCCCCCTTCCCCCCCCCCCCCCCCCCCACACACACACACACACACCTGCTTACCTGTTATCTACTTGGCTGTTGTATAGCAAACCGAAGACAAATTCCTAGTATACGTAAGTATACCTGGCCAATAAAGCTGATTCTGATTCTGATTCTGATCAGGGGTCTGGGGTTTCGGCTGATATGGCTTTGTGGTAAGTGCGTCTATACTCACTGTCATCAGCTTTTCCCCCTGAGACTCCCTGTGCTTACTGATGTTCCTGTCGTGCTCAATAGCGGACTCTCTCAATGCAGCCACCGAGATACCTCTCCAGTTTGGTAGAGAGGTCTGTACCCAGAGCCGGATTAAGGGGGGGTCACAGGGGGTCAGTACCCCAGGCCCTCTAATTTTAGGGGGCCCCCCTGACCGACGATCATCAGCGCTGCTGAAAGATGTTTTTTTTTTTTTCATTGCGTGTATACAATACACGGCTGCTCCAGCTCCCTACACTGTCAAGGCGGCTGGCTGCCTGTAGGGGGAGCTGCAGCGATAACGAGCAGCTCCTCACAGGCAGTACCACGAACGGCACGTTCTCCTGAGTCTTCTTTGAAACAGAGCCGTCCGGGTGAGAGCAGGCAGCGGCTGCTGCTGTCTCTCAGTCTCCACTGACTCTGCAAGCAGCCAGGTGAAGAAAGGGCCAGTAGGCCATGTGGCATGCTGTCCCATATACTGCAGCAGTTTGTGTGGTGAGTAGCATGTGATTGAATGGGTGGCATGCTTCCTCTTAATGGTGTGTGTCATCACAGTGTGTGTATATATGCTGTGTGCATGTAATATAAGTATGTATATATGCTATGTGCATGTAATATAAGTATGTATGTATGTATGTATGTATGTATGTATGCTGTGTGCATGTGTACTATGTGCATACCCTCCAACATTTTACACAGAAAAACCGTTACAAATCCGAAAAAGGGGCGTGGCCGCGTGTAAAGGGGGCGTGGCCACGCCCCTTTTCCTATACTTTCAATGGAAGTTTGGAGAGGCAAAAATCGGTACAGACCATGAAAAAAAGGTACTGTACCTATTAAAAAGGTACAGTTGGAGGGTATGTATGTGTATGTATCATGCTGTGTGCATGTATAGTGTGTGTATGTACAGTATACTGTGTGTGTGTGTGTGTGTATGCATGTATACTTCCTGTATGTATGTTTACTGTGTGTGCAAGTATACTCTGTGTATGTATGCTGTGTGTGTTTGTTTAAGTATGATTGTGTGTGTGTGTGTGTGTGTGTGTGTGTGCGCAGTGGTCTGACACTCAGGTGCTTCTGTATTTAATTGTAATCCGGTTAAAAAAGTCAGGAGCCCGTAGCCTCGACACATTGGTAAACCGTGACCTTGTATATAGTTTTTAAAAAAAAATAAAATCTGATTGCCCTGCCTTTTTTTTACCAGGGGAAAAAAAAATAAAAATCTATCTATCATATAGTGGGGGCGGCACTCAACGGACTTCATAAGGCAAATACTAACGTATCGGAACTTTATTCCTTCATCAGAGTTCACTGATGAAGGAATAATGTTCCGAAACTTTAGTGCTGTTCATGTGGTTGGTACAGTGATTTTTGTTTGCCTTATGTCAGTTGAGTGCCGCCTCCACTATGTCTGCTATGAAATCCTCATGGGCCATTGTGAATATTGCTGAGAGTGCCGGGCACTGCTGCATCTGTATATGTATGTAACCTTTTATATATATATATATATATACAGTACATACATGTACGGAAACCCCCCAACGAAAATCCTGCGTTTGCCACTGCCCCAGCTAGAGCTGTTCTGCCTCTGACACAACCGCCCCCTGCTGTCTTGCACACTGAAGTCACGCTGCATCGCTGAGTGGCAGCACGAAGGGTTACGCAGCTACTGTACAGTGTACAGCAGTAGCAGACCACACCTCCTCCCAGCGTGGACAGACCAAGCGGATTGAAGCAGAGAATGAACAGACCTCTGACTGCAGCTGATAAAAAGTGGCAAAGGTCAAACAAGTAAAAAAATCTGGATTTTGAAAAGGCGAGTGACAATCCCAGTGATACCAGTAGCATGTGTTTCAGTGTACACTATGCAGCAGTGGGCTGGGGGGGAGACATATCATGAAGGCTATGTCATCTTCTGTGTGAATGTATGCCATGAAGTGTGTATGTCAGTAAGTGTGTTTGTGTCAGTGTGTGTGTTTGTGTTAGTGTGTGCATGTCAGTAGGTTTGTGTGTCAGTAAGAGGTATCAGTCAATAAGTGGTGTCTATGTCAGACAGTCAGTCAGTCGTATCTGTGTGAATAAGTGTGTTGTGTGTGTCAGTAAGGGGTATCTGTGTTAGTAAGTTTTCTCTGTCAGTAAGGTGTGCCTGTAAATATGTATGATAATGTGTCAGTAAATAGTGTCAGTAGGGGATATCTGTCAGTAAGTGGACTCTGTGTCAATAAGTGTGTGTTTCAGTAAGTGTTTGTGTCAGTAAGGGGTGTCAGTAAATGTTTGTATCAGTAACTTGTATCTGTATCACTAAGGGGTGGCTCTCAGTATGCATATGCCAGTAAGTGGTGTGTAAGTAAGGTGTGTTTGTCTGTGTCAGTAAGGGTGTCTGTCAGTAAGTGTTGCCTGTGTCTGTCAGTAAGTGTGTGTGTGTCAGTAAGCGGTGTCTGTGTCATTAAGTGTATGTGTGTCAGTGTTTGTATCAGTAAGATGTGTCTGTGACATGTCAGTAAGTGGTATCTGTCAGTAAGAGGTGTCCATGTCAGTAAGGCAGTGTGTGTGCAGCTATGGGGGCAGTATGTATGTGTGCAGCTATGGGGGCAGTGTGTGTGTGTGTGTGTGTGTGTGTGTGTGTGTGTGTGTGTGTGAAACTGCATGCAGTTGAGGGAGGGGGGACCTACACTGATGGTCTAAATCTGGCTCTGGATGTGGGTACAGCGAATTGCTGTAGTGGGAGGAGCAGGCACACACATAATGGACATAACCAGGGGGGTAGTTCTGATAAGAGGGCCCCCCTATCTAAAGTACCCCAGGCCCCCTAAAGGCTTAATCCGCCCCTGTCTGTACCCTTGCTCTTAATGCCTCTTTTAACCCATCCATTAATACAGTAACAGCTACCTCCCTGTGATGCGCATTATCTTTTATGTCCTTGATCCCAGTGTATCTAGACATTTCCTGCAGTGATCAATGGAAATATTCGGATACCATTTCACCTTCCTTTTGTCTTATGGAAATGATTTTATTCCATTTGACAACAGTAGGGAAATATACTCCTAATTGCAGATTGATTTGCCGTACATTCTCCTGATTGTATTCATCAGTGAGAGGTACGTCTGCGTCTAACTTACAATCAGTTATGAATTTTGCGGGGTCAATATTTGAGGGTAAACATACCCGTAGCACTGTTCGCCAATCTTTGTTCGTGGGTTCGTTGGCGTTACCTAACTCTTTAATGAACCTCTGGCATGCGACTAGATCTTTCCTGGGATCGGGAAATTCTGACATAATTGACCTTAACTCTGCTCGGGACCAGGGACAGTGCATGGCAATGTTCCTGATGGGAGTGACTCCCTGAGCGTTAGTCTTCCCATTGGGGACTGCAATCACCCTGACAGGATTTAATTCAATTACATCATTCTGGTTTGATTCTACAATGTGGGAAGCTATTGTCTCTGCATAATGTATGGTACCGTACTTACCTGTGGACACGACCTCACTTATCCCTCCGCTAGGGGGCCTGACTACTGCTCTTGTTGGTTGGGCTGTGCCCACCTGAGTGTCCTGTATGGTGGCTGCTAGAGAGAGTGCCGATATCGTGCTGGGCTCATCTTCCTGCTCGCAGTCCTGGGGAAAATTTTAAATGGGATACAACTGGCAAGGGTTAGCGTTAGTACATTTATCAATTACTCTCCTATCCTGTACCAATGTACCATTGTCTGTAGCCACTTTCTCCCCCACAATATATGGTGGTGATGGTGCGGTCGCCATTGTTTTCCTGCTGCGCGAGCTAATTCCCTTTGCACATCCCCCTCCTGTTGCCATAAATTTAAACAATCGGTATGTCTAATCCTTTGTTTCTTGGATTTTATCAGACATATCCTTATCCTTAAGTTCTGTAATACCTCTGGTTCAAAGCTGCCCACCCTAGGGAATGGTACCCTATCTTTGTCAGTCATACGTACCCATTCAGACAAAAAGTCTTCCGTGTGTGATCCATATTTACCACACATAACAAACCTCGCTGACCTCTTGGGCCACGGCTCTTCAACCTGAAGCCTGGCTACAAAACGTCCACCTCTTGTGCAATTGGATCCCATCGCGGACTTTTTCCTTTTTACGCAATCCCCAATGCACAATACGAATAGACGGTGAAAGTTCTTAGAGCGCTTTCACCCACTCCTTCTCCGCTGAGTACCACGACTCATTGCAATAGTAACCACCGCAAACCCAGTGAGGCCCCTATCTGGTTTCTATTCACAGGAAGTGTTTAGGAGTGACTTACCTATTCCAGTGAATATACACCGCTGGAGATTTTCCTGAGAGAGACCAGCGAAAACTCCCTATACACTTCATGCTTGCGTATGCCCTGCACAGCGCTAATGATACCGCAATTTTATGCAAAAGTTCGTAAAGGGGTATCAAGTTGCGCTGTATATATCGCACCCACAAACGTGCGGTCCAATTGCACAGCATATAGGTACTTGTTACCTATCTGACGTACAACCACGGGTCAATGTACAAACTGTGACCCTCAGCCCGGAGCGTAATACAAAAACCTTTTTACTTCAATACTTTGCAATACTTATGCACTATCACGCTCCTTTGCAAATCACCTCACAATTTGCGTATTAAACCTTATACTAACGTGAGTCAGCCGCCTCATGCCACTAAGCCTCCACTTACTTGATGTACCGCATGACGGGATCCCGAATTCCCTGGGTTCAAATATCCACTCACTCCTACGTTTGCTCACTCAAATACACTTTGTTTTTCTGTACAGAAAATTTGGATTAATTCAGGTTGGCAGCTTTACCCCAGAGGCAATTTAAAAATTTTTTTTTATACTAATCTGCTTTAGAAACCGGGCAGTTTTGTGCTATTGTAGCATGGCTACTGTCCCACCTTTAAATTAAATGAACTATCGTGTGGTTTTATTATGAGCACACAACCCTACGCAAGCTTGCGTAGTTACACAACCGTGCGTACCTCTATGCCACGTGTGCGGCCTTTCGCCACGTGCACGTTTTTGTACGCTGTCCTCACGTTCCGTACCACGTGTACCAATGTGCGTACGCAATAAAACAAATCACACAACTTCTATAAATGTGAGCAATACTAACTATAATCGCTCACTTAACACAACACAGTTTCTATCTGTATAAACCTTTACAACCATGCCAGACTGCGTTTGTGCTTTACACTTACTTCCTTAAACATTTATTTTAGTTTTAATTATATAGCAGCAAATTGTAACAGGTTTCACACAGATCTAAATGAATCTAACAATTTGAGTCTTATGGCAACAATGTGTTACGCACACCAGTGCTAACAGGAGTATACCGGTGTATGAACAGAGAGGGAAGCGAAGCAAACGAACTCACAGACAGTATAACATAACATACACAGGAGGTGATGGAATAACTAATAAACACAAAGTGAACGGAGAAGCCCAAAGGCTCAGGAATTGGGTGTCTCCCTAGTGTCAGGAATGCTCAGATGGAATAGAGCGGACAATGAAGCGATGTGTAGTGATTTAACATGTGGAGCACCTGAAATGATGTTGCTAAGAGCAACAGAAAAAACCCCAAAGGGTTACCAACGGGTGTGGGAATAAACTCCTTGGTCAGAGATAGAAATATAGACACAAGGAGAGTATCCACAATCCTAACCCCCACTTGCAGGGCACAGGTTCAGCTTACTGCCACTAAACTGACACCTGGACGCCCTGCACAGTGAGGGAGGATTAAGCAAGCAGGTCTGAGAGTACAGCCGCAAACCTGCTGGGTTCACAGAATAGCAAAAGAACCCCAGCAGGTCAAACAACTGACTCCAGTCTTACTGCTAGGTCCGGATTGGCAGAATGAAGTACCGAATCCCAAGGCCTATTCGCAGTAAGCAACAAGTAAATACAAAGTCACACAGTACTAGCTAACTCTCTGGAACTGACTAACAAACAAAGATTCAGCAGCATTTGCCTAGCCTGAGAGGATGGTTTATATAGCAGGTGCTGTCCACGCCCCACTCAGACCTCACAGACTGTGAGCACAAAACCAGCGCCGGATTCCCTGCCGTGCACAGAGCCTGTAACCACTACACAGTAAAAACCCGGACCGGAGTATCAGCTGCACTCAGGTTACTTCGCTAACACTTGCCTCCCGGTTGCCATGGCGACGTGGCAGCACAGAGCAGGAGATCCTAACACAATGTGAGAGGGTATACAAAGGGTATGGGTGCCTTTTGTTGTGTACGCTTTTGGCGCCAAAAACATTCACAGATTTTTAAATAGTTTTTTTCCTGTTTACTTTACGGGTTCTACCAGCATCTCTACAAACCATACAGAGCAGACGTCATCTAATCAGCACACAAGTAGGGTTTTTAGTGTATCCACCGACCAAGAAAAGGTTACGTAGGATACTTTCTGTCCACCCTTTTGCTGATAGATTAAGTCTGCTGTGACCTGTTAGGCTGTGAGTATGTGGAATCCCTGACGGTGCCCCCAATTGATAATGCTGATTTATATACAGGGATGAAAGCTATACCTTAAATACACTTTAAATACACTTTACCATGGAGCCGCTGCGGCCGCTATACTTAATACACACTCTACATACTCTTTACGCTATTAGCGTAAAGAGTCCCGTACTGTGTATGGACTTTGCGTACAAATGCCGCGCTGACGGTACAAAGCACACACAGCGCGTACACACCCAGAGATACACTGCAAACCCTTAACAGCTATGCAATGCAATAATAATACACTTTAAACCTTAGCAGGGAAAGGAAGACACGACACCAGATTGTAATTAAACTGCTGGGTTCCGACACCACAGCATATTATTACTGAAAGGGGGTTACAATATATACAATACAATACAATATAACAGAATAATGGCTACAGTCAATGGTACATACGTGATTGGATTCGCCGCGCTACCCAGTCTGGTCCTCAGTCATCTGATAGATAACTTTGTGAGTCTTGTGTCTGACCAGGCCTGCAGCAGGCTCTCTTTATACAATTCTTCCAAAACCTAACACAATGGATACTGTAATTGTCACACACCAGAGGCGGCGTTCGCCGCGCTTACCCCTGCGTGTCTGCTG
Source organism: Pseudophryne corroboree (assembly GCF_028390025.1). Taxonomy (NCBI): domain Eukaryota; kingdom Metazoa; phylum Chordata; class Amphibia; order Anura; family Myobatrachidae; genus Pseudophryne; species Pseudophryne corroboree. The sequence continues at coordinate 246,921,109 of NC_086450.1, read as the reverse complement.
GTCGGTGTTGCGGCCTCTGCCTTCTGTGGGCCACGGGCTCTGGCGTCTGGCTGACGCGGCTCCCGGCGGTTCTCCGGGGCATGGGCGCTGCCATGACACCCGGCTTTGCGTGGACGGGGGGCGGGTGACGTCGTCTGACTGCTCCGCCAATCCAGTGGTGGCGGGGAATTCAAAGTCTGATGCCGGACGGAGCCTCAGTGCCTGAGTATCGTCTTTCCCTGACGTAGATGCCAGCGCTCTCGTTCCCGGCAAGGATCTCTGCAGTTGTACTCCAGTGTCTCCGGCATTTCCAGTCTGCCAGTTCGCTGCACCGGTTCCAGTGTACTCAGCGGCCGGTATATCTCTCCGCGGTCCAATCACCAGTGCTCCTAGGAATCAGCGTGGCTGCGGGCCTAAATCACCGTTCTCAAGTTCTACAAATTAACAGCGTCTAAAACCCCTGCACTTCAGTTCCTCACATCATCAGCGTCTCAGTCACCGTTCTCAAGTTCTACAAATTAACAGCGTCTAAAACCCCTGCACTTCAGTTCCTCATATCATCAGCGTCTCAGTCACCGTTCTCAAGTTCTACAAATCAACAGCGTCTAAAACCCCTGCACCTCAGTTCCTCATATCATCAGCATCTCAGTCACCGTTCTCAAGTTCTACAAAATAACAGCGTCTAAAACCCTTGCACTTCAGTTCCTCATATCATCAGCGTCTCAGTCACCATTCTCAAGTTCTACAAAACAACAGCGTCTAAAAGCCCTGCACTTCAGTTCTTCACATCATCAGCTCACCAGTTCTTTATCCATCTGTGCCTTATCATTATTTATAAGTTATCAGTGACTTTTAAACATCACCCACAGTTTCCTCAGTTTCCAGCATCTCTAATCCTGCTCATAAAACCCCTCAGTGGGTCTGGACATTTCTACCATTTTTTCCTTTGTCATTTGACTTTAAGTTGTTTTCCCTGCAATAAAACTCTTCAATATTTCATCAAACTCCACTGTCAGTGTCCTGTATGAGGAAATCCTATATTAGGCCTCCCCTTTTCCGGCTCAGTTGTGGTTCCTCTTCCCAACCATCGGAAGAATCCCAGAGTTCACAACACCCTCAGTCTAGGCCAGTGACAGTATACTGTTATGCACACCAGTGCCAGCAGGAATGTACTGGTGTCTGAACGGAGAGGGATGCAAAACAAATGAACTCACAGACAGACTGGGGAATATGACATTACATACATAGAAGGTGATAGGGTTACAAAATAAACACAAAGTGAACAGAGAAGCCCAAAGGCTAAGGAACTGGGTATCTCCCTAGTATTAGGAATGCTCAGATGGAAAGAAGCGAGATGTTGTGATTTAATACGTAGAGAACCCGAAATGCTGTTGCTAAGGGCAACAGCAAAACCCTAAAGGGTTACCAACGGGTGTGGCAGTAAACTCCTTGGTCAGAGATGGAATAATAGACACAAGGAGAGTCTCCACAATCCTAGTCCTCACTTGCAGTGCACTGGTTCAGCTTACTGCCACTAAACTGACACCTGAACACCTTGCACAGTAAGAAAGGATTTTGGCAGGCAAGTCTGAGAATACAGCCGCAAACCTGCTAGGTTCACAGAGTAGCAAAAGAACCCCAGCAGGTTAAACGACTGACTCCAGTCTTACTGCTAGGTCTGGATTGGCAGAGTGTAATACCAAATCCCAAGGCCTATTTGCAGTAAGCAACAAACAAATACAAAGTTTACACAGTACTAGCTAGCTTTCAGGAACTGACTAACCAACAAAGATTCAGCAGCATCTGCCTAACCTGAGAAGAGGGTTTATATAGCAGGTGCTGTCCACGCCCCACTCAGACCTCACAGACTGTGAGCACAAAAACCAGCACCGGATCCCCTGCCGTGCACAGAGCCTGTAACCACTGCACAGCAAAAGACCCGAACCGGAGTATCAGCTACGCTCAGGTTACTCCGCTAGCACTTGTCTCCCGGTTGCCATGACGACGTGGCAGCACAGAGCAGGAGACCCTAACAGTACCCCTCCTCTGACGAGGGGTCAAAGAACCCCTACCACCGGGTTTATCGGGGAACTGCGAGAAGAAAGAGCGTAACAGTCTGGGGTCATGAAGATCACAACTGCGCACCCACGACCGCTCCTCCGGGCCATACCCCTTCCAGTGCACCAAAAATGACAGCCGACCCCGAACCATCTTGGAGTCAAGAATCCTTTCAACAACAAACTCCCTCTGGCCACGTATCAGAAGAGGGGAAGGTCTTCCACTGGAAGAAGGATTACTAATCGCCCGTTTTAAAAGGGAACAATGAAATGTTTTATTGATACCCAAAGAACGGGGTAGATCTAACTGAAATGCCACCGGATTGATAACCCTAGTGATCTTATAAGGACCGATGAACCGGGGGCCTAACTTATGAGATGGCTGTCTCAACTTCAAATTCTTGGTAGACAACCAGACGAAGTCTCCTAATTTGAAGCTGCAGGGTCTTTTCCGCTTATCAAAAACCCTTTTGGTCACTAATGACACAGACACAAGGGCTTTCTTCACTTTCCTCCAAATACCTCTAAGGACCGAAACCACAGAGGAACCACCAGGCGTGGAGTCCTGGGGGTCAAAAGAATTGGCCTTAGGATGATGCCCATACACACAAAGGAAGGGAGAGATCCCTGTAGCAGAGTGAGCCGCGTTGTTATAGGCAAACTCCGCCATGGACAGATGAGCAACCCAGTCAGTCTGACACTTGGAGACATAAAACCTGAGGAACTGCTACAAGGACTGGTTCACCCTTTCAGTCTGCCCATTAGACTGCGGATGGTAGCCTGACGACAAGCTGACAGAAATCTGGAGATCGGAACAAAATGCCTTCCAGAATTTGGCCACAAACTGGGATCCGCGGTCAGAGACCACATCAAGTGGCAACCCGTGGAGGCGCACAACATGCAGCATAAATAATTCAGACAGGCGTCTGGCCGATGGTAGCCCAACCAATGGAACGAAGTGCGCCATCTTCGAAAACCTGTCAACGACAACCCAGATGGCTGTCATCCCCGAGGATTTGGGCAAGTCCACCACAAAATCCATTGAAATGTGGGTCCATGTCTTAGATGGAATAGAGAGTGGATGTAATGGGCCAACAGGAACCCCTCTAGGAGTCTTATTTCGGGCACAGATGTCACATGCCCGAACCCACTGATCCACATCCCTAGCCACCGAGGGCCACCACACTGCCCTAGATAGCAACTCCCGAGTTCTGGCAATACCCGGGTGACCTGCCGACTTCTTGGCATGGAATTCCAGGAACACTCGCTGTCTTAACCTAGGAGGCACAAACAAGAGACCTACCGGAAGGTCTGGAGGAGCCTGCTCCTGTGCTCTAAGGACTAATGACAAGAGGTCCTGGGTAATGCCCACTTTAATACATGATGGGAACACAATGGGCAATGGCTCCTGGATTGGAGCAAAACTCAGCGAGAGCGCATCAGCCTTGATGTTTTTTGACCCAGGGCGATATGTTATCAAAAAATTAAAGCGAGCAAAAAACAAAGCCCATCGTGCCTGCCTGGCATTGAGGCGCTTCGCTGACTCTAAATATGCCAAATTCTTATGGTCGGTGAAAATTGAGACCACAAACTTAGCCCCCTCAAGCCAGTGTCTCCACTCCTCGAGTGCATCCTTAATAGCCAACAATTCCCGGTTACCCACGTCATAATTCATCTCGGCAGGCGAAAATTTACGGGAAAAGTAAGCACAGGGATGAAGGCGATTATCAGACACCCCCATCTGAGAGAGCACTGCCCCAATACCCATCTCAGAGGCATCCACCTCCACCACAAAAGTACGCTCTGGATCTGGGTGTAGCAGCACCTTGGCCGAGACAAATGCCCTTTTGAGACGGGCAAAAGCCGCTTTGGCCTCACAAGACCAGTGAGCAACATCCGCCCCTTTCTTAGTGAGTGCCACCAAGGGCGCCACTATAGACGAAAATCCAGCGATAAATCGTCTATAAAAATTCGCAAAGCCCAGAAAACGCTGAAGCGCCTTCAAACTAGTGGGCTGCACCCAATCCAGGACTGCCTGTACCTTGGAACCCTCCATTTGGAAACCTTCTGGGGAGATAATATATCCTAGAAATGCGATTTGCTGAACTTCAAATTCGCACTTCTCCAGCTTCGCCCCAAGCCGGTGGTCTCTGAGTTTCTGGAGGACTAAGCGTACATGCTTCCGATGTTCCTCCAGGGAATGGGAGAAGATTAGGATGTCATCTAAGTATACAACTAAGAATCTATCCAAATATTCCCTGAGCACATCGTTCATGAAGTCCTGGAAGACTGCCGGGGCATTACAGAGCCCAAAAGGCATCACCAAATATTCATAATGCCCTGAGTGGGTATTAAAGGCAGTCTTCCATTCATCCCCCTCTCTTATTCGGATTAGATTGTACGCACCGCGTAGGTCAATCTTAGAAAAAATGGTGGCAGTACGAAGCTGGTCAAACAAGACCGAAATGAGAGGCAGTGGGTATGAGTTTTTAATCGTGATACGGTTCAATTCCCTGAAGTCGATGCAGGGTCGCAATGAACCGTCCTTTTTACCCACGAAGAAGAACCCCGACCCAACTGGAGACTGTGAAGGTCTGATAAATCCCTTAGCCAAGTTCTCCTGAATGTACTCTGCCATAGCCTGAGTCTCAGGACGTGACAGGGAGTACAACCTGCTCTTGGGAAGCTTAGCATTCGGCAACAAATCAATGGCACAGTCATAGGGGCGATGGGGAGGTAGTACCTCTGCAACTCTTTTGGAGAACACGTCCGCAAAATCTGCATAACATCCTGGCAATCCTGGCAAACTTAGCTGCGAAAGCCTGACTGGAAGGCTCAAGCAACTCCTGAAACAATCAGTACCCCAACTAAGAATCTCCCAAGAGACCCAGTCAAATTGAGGATTGTGGGCCCTTAACCAGGGTAACCCCAACACCAATGGGGCAAAAGTACAGACAGTCACATAAAAGGACAATTTTTCAGAGTGTGTGGCTCCAATAAACAAAGAAATCTGGCTAGTGCAAGAGGTAATTTTACCCTGGGATAATGGTTCCCCGTTTAACCCACAAATCTCAATCTCCGATGCCAAGGGTACTAAGGGAACAGAGTGTTTCAGGGCGAATTGGCGGTCCATAAAAACCCCGTCGGCCCCACTGTCCACAAAGGCCTCAGTCTTGACAGTTTGACCGAGGATCTTCAAGGTCACTGGAATGATAAAAGTCTTCTTGGGAAATTCTGACTTCTGGCCTGATAGGATATTTCCCATCACCCTCAGGCCCTGAAGTTTTCCGGCTTTTCTGGGCATGATACTACCACATGACCTTTATTCCCACAGTACAAACATAACCCCTGCTGTCTCCTCCGCGTCTTCTCACGCGAGGAGAGGCGGGTAGCCGCAATCTGCATAGGCTCCTCGGAAAATTCCTCAGAGTCTGAGGTTCCCTTGGGAAAGAAGGAAACCTCGGTCTCCCTTTCAAGCCTGCGCTCTCTCAGCCGTCTATCCACCCGAATGGATAACTGCATGAGCTGATCCAAGCTATCAGGCAAGGGATATTGTACCAGTTGGTCTTTTAACTGGTTAGAAAGACCTCTTCGGTACTGGTGTCTCAGGGCTGGGTCATTCCACTGGGTATCATGGGCCAACCTCCGAAACTCCGTACAATAAACCTCAACTGGCCTCCGCCCTTGCTTAAGGATCGAAATCTGAGCCTCGGCTGAGGCCGTCTTGTCAGGGTCATCATACAACATGCCCAGTGCCGTAAAAAAAGCATCAACACTTTTAAGCGACGGACAGTCAGGCTGCAACCCATATGCCCAGACCTGTGGGTCTCCTTGTAGCAAGGAAATCACTATGCCCACCCGCTGAATCTCCGACCCAGAAGACTGAGGCCTAAGCTGGAAATATAGCTTGCAGCTCTCTTTGAAACAAAAGAACTGCGAGCGATCTCCAGAAAAACGATCCGGGAGATTTACTTTCGGCTCCTTAACCCCTGAAGGCACTGCTGCTGCGGGAGCTCCGCCAGCGGCCTGCGAGGTGTGCATTTTAATGGACAAATCATTAAATTGTCGAGTCAGGACCTGCACCTGATCGACCACCTGTTGCAAAGTATTTTGAGGGGTATGCTCCATATTCCCACAAAATTTCAACAGGAGTATTAGGCTGCTGAATATGTTATGCACACCAGTGCCAGCAGGAATGTACTGGTGTCTGAACGGAGAGGGATGCAAAACAAATGAACTTACAGACAGACTGGGGAATATGACATTACATACATAGAAGGTGATAGGGTAACAAAATAAACACAAAGTGAACAGAGAAGCCCAAAGGCTAAGGAACTGGGTGTCTCCCTAGTATTAGGAATGCTCAGATGGAAAGAAGCGAGATGTTGTGATTTAATACGTAGAGAACCCGAAATGCTGTTGCTAAGGGCAACAGCAAAACCCTAAAGGGTTACCAACGGGTGTGGCAGTAAACTCCTTGGTCAGAGATGGAATAATGGACACAAGGAGAGTCTCCACAATCCTAGTCCTCACTTGCAGTGCACTGGTTCAGCTTACTGCCACTAAACTGACACCTGAACACCTTGCACAGTGAGAAAGGATTTTGGCAGGCAAGTCTGAGAATACAGCCGCAAACCTGCTAGGTTCACAGAGTAGCAAAAGAACCCCAGCAGGTTAAACGACTGACTCCAGTCTTACTGCTAGGTCTGGATTGGCAGAGTGTAATACCAAATCCCAAGGCCTATTTGCAGTAAGCAACAAACAAATACAAAGTTTACACAGTACTAGCTAGCTTTCAGGAACTGACTAACCAACAAAGATTCAGCAGCATCTGCCTAACCTGAGAAGAGGGTTTATATAGCAGGTGCTGTCCACGCCCCACTCAGACCTCACAGACTGTGAGCACAAAAACCAGCACCGGATCCCCTGCCGTGCACAGAGCCTGTAACCACTGCACAGCAAAAGACCCGAACCGGAGTATCAGCTACGCTCAGGTTACTCCGCTAGCACTTGTCTCCCGGTTGCCATGACGACGTGGCAGCACAGAGCAGGAGACCCTAACATATACTCAGGCCCCATGGACCCGGGGAATCGGAACCCAGAGGCAAGCGCCATGCAGGACCTGGATTCCCGAGTACAGAGTCAGGAGGCAGCACAGAATCAGGTGATGCATTATCTCCAGGAGTTATCTGGCCGGCTGGATCAAATCCAGACTTCGCTGGCTTCAGTGGTCCCAGCTCCAGTTCCAGTATCCGCTCCAGTGGTTGTATCTGGCAATGTTCCCTCCTTGTCTGGAACCAGGTCACGTCTTCAGCTTCCCACTCCTCCTCGTTATAACGGGAATCCGAAAAATTGCCGTGGATTCCTCAATCAGTGTGAGGTACACTTCGAACTTCTCTCACATAACTTCCCTACTGATTGGTCTAAAGTGGCATACATTATCTCTTTGCTTGAGGGTTCAGCGTTGGAGTGGGTGTCACCGTTGTGGGAGCGATCAGATCCGTTAGTCTCTAGTTATACCAACTTCATTACGTCGTTCCGAAGGATCTTTGACGAGCCTGGCCGGACGACTGCTGCCTTAGCTGACTTTCTCCGAGTTCGACAAGGCTCTCGTACAGTGGGACGGTATGTAATTCACTTTCAAACTATAGCTTCTGAACTGAGTTGGAATAATGATGCCTTTCGGGCTGCTTTTTGGAACGGGCTCTTGGATCGTTTAAAAGACGAATTGATTACTAGAGATCTGCCAGATTCCTTGGAACAGTTGGTCTCACTCTGTGTAAAGGTGGATCTTCGTATGCAGGAACGAGGTGGTGAACGTAGTCGGTCAGATCGGTTGAGACTCCGATCTCTACCTTCTAAGCAAACAGTTAATTCCAGTCCAGACGAACCCATGCAGATTAATCGGTCTCGGCTGTCCCCAGAAGAGCGTCAGCGTCGGCGTGAGGGTAGACTTTGCCTCTACTGTGGAGCCGCGGATCATTTCCTCAAGTCTTGCAAGTCTCGCCCGGGAAACGGGCAGTCCTAGCTTGTTCTGGAGAAGTTAAGCTAGGGGTTGTTTCTCAATCTTCTCCGGCAGTGTACTGTCTGCTTTCTGTATCTCTGTCTGCTGAGTCTGAAGTCAAAACCGTTAAGGCATTGTTGGATTCAGGAGCTGCGGGGAACTTTATTTCCCTTTCCTGTGCCCAGAATCTGGGTTTGAAGTTACAGTCGGTCGAACGACCTATTACGATAACTGCTATTAATGGTACCCAAATTCCTAATGCTCTGATTACAAGTCATATTATGCCAATCAAGCTGCAAGTGGGAGCTTTGCACCAAGAACATCTGGAGTTCCTTGTGATTCAGGAGATGTCTCACGATCTCGTCCTTGGTCTTCCCTGGCTCAAGTTACACAACCCTCACGTCGACTGGAGGTCGACACAGATAATTTCTTGGAGTCCATTCTGTCATTCGAATTGTCTTACTCCTGTTATGATTCCCAGCACTCCTGACCAGAGGAGATCTTATGACAATGACCAGAGCGCTGGAATGGAATGCTGGTAACGGGAGCAGGAAAGACTAGTTGCCCCTGGCGCCCTAACTCTATTGTCTCACCCGTGCTATCGGAAATCCCTTGCGAGACTATGGTTTCTTGAGCCCTTGGCAGCCACGTTTGAAGGGCGGATTATGTCTGCCCAACTCCGGTGCCCCCCGGTCCTTATGAGAGACAAAGGGAAATCCGAGGCAGGATGATAACAAGAGGACCTCTGACTGACAACAGGCCAGGGGCAACAAGCTAACTAGCAAAGACCTGAAGTATGTGCGGAAAAACCGCCAGGGAAAAGGACAACCAAAAATCCACTTGTCCAATACTCCTACCCAGCACCGCCGGATACCAGAGTGGACCTGTGGAAGCGGAACCCTCCGCAAAATGCTCCAAAACACAAATAATAAATGGTAAAGCGGCCAAGCCGCAACACACGGCAAAGCCGCGACTCACGAACACCACTGGATGTTAAACGGTGATCAGTCAGGACTCCAGGAACAAGATGACAACTTCCGAGTACAGGACTACTGGAGACTGGAACGACCGGATACAGCAAGACTGGAAACAGACTCTCAGCAAACAAGGACAGCATGCAGGAAGCTATTACCGGCGTCTGTGAGAAGCCCTGAGAGTGCATATAAACAGGAGTCCTCCAATCAGCTGCTGACAGGGCTGATTACATAAATGCCGTGCAGCTGCCTTGCTGCACGGCCAGGAAACAGGTGCACAATCATTTTAACTGGACCCAGCAACGGGGAACGCGGTCCGCCAGTGGCGTCCCCGTTGCTAGGGTCCGTGTGGCTCAGTGTGCCCGGCGTCTAGCGTTGCCAGGGAGCCGGCGGCTGTACGCGTACGGCGTCCCTGGTTGCTAGGCGCCGGGCCGCACCGACGAGCGGACCCCGGCACCTAACAGTACCCCCCCCTTGAGGAGGGGTCGAGGAACCCCGAAAGCCAGGCTTCCGAGGAAATTCCCAAAAAAATGCCCTCTTGAGCCTCAGGGCATGAAGATCCTTATCCAGGACCCAAGACCTTTCCTCTGGACCATAGCCTCTCCAGTGAACCAGAAAATAAAGCCTGCCCCCGGACAATTTGGAATCGAGAACCTTCTCCACCAGGAACTCCTGTTGTCCCTGTACATCCACTGGAGATCTTCCCTGAGAGATCTTCCGAGGAAATCTACTGGAAGAAACGTATGGTTTCAACAGGGAGCAATGAAACGTATTTCCAATCCGGAGAGATCTTGGTAAACTTAACCGGAAAGCAACTGGGTTGACTTTTTTAATAATATGAAATGGTCCAATAAATTTGGGTCCCAAACTAGCCGAGGATTGTCGAAGTCTAATGTTACGAGTCGACAACCATACCCTATCTCCCACCTTAAAAGTGCAAGGACGTCGGAGCCTGTCAGAAAATTTTTTCTCTTGAAATGCCGCTTTTCTGAGAGCAAGGTGCACTTTTTTCCAAATGGCTCTGAGATGGGAGGTTAAGGTTAGCGAGGAAACTGAGGAATGTTGAAAAAAAGAATTAGCTCTGGGGTGAAAACCAAAAACTGAAAAGAATGGAGACACATTAGTGGAGGAATGACAAGAATTATTGTAAGCAAACTCCGCCAATGGAAGAAACTCGGACCAATCATTCTGGAGTTTGGCTGAGTACAAACGCAAATACTGTTTCAATGATTGGTTAACTCGCTCGGTTTGCCCGTTGGATTGGGGGTGGTAACCGGATGTTAATGACAATTTCATCTTTAATAAAGCACAAAAACACTTCAAGAATTGTGCAATGAATTGTGGACCCCGATCAGAAACAATATCAGTGGGCAACCCATGAAGTCTGAAAACATGGCGGAGAAACAAAACTGCCAATCCTTGGGCAGATGGCAGTCGGGGAAGAGCAATGAAATGAGCCATCTTGCTAAAACGGTCCACTACCACCCATATGACTCGGAATCCGGCTGAAAGGGGAAGGTCTACCACAAAATCCATGGAAATATGAGACCATGGCCTGAGGGGGACATTTAAGGGCATAAGTTGCCCGATAGGCAAGGAACGGGGAACCTTATGCTGTGCACAAACCTGACATGAAAAAACAAACTCCTTAACGTCTTTAGAAAGACCAGTCCACCATACTGAGCGGGAGACTAACTCCAAAGTCTTAGAGATCCCCGGATGCCCGGAAACTTTGTTATCATGGAACTCAGTCAAAACAGTAGCTCTCAAAAACTCAGGGACGTAAAGACGACCAGCAGGAGTATTTCCAGGAGCTTGGTGTTGAAGCTGTTTTAACTGGGTAAATAAATCTTGTGTGAGGCCTGCCCAAATGACTGAAGATGGAAGTATGGGAGTAACAGGACTGTTATTGTGAACCGGAAGAAAACTGCGTGACAGGGCATCCGCCTTGGTATTCTTGGAACCTGGCCTGAAAGTGATAATAAATTTGAAACGAGTAAAGAATAAAGCCCAACGAGCCTGCCGGGCATTCAGCCGCTTAGCAGATTCGATGTATTGCAGGTTTTTATGGTCAGTCAATACTGAAATAGTATGTGTTGCTCCCTCCAGCCAATGCCTCCACTCCTCGAAAGCCCATTTTATTGCCAGTAACTCCCGGTTACCAACGTCATAGTTGGATTCAGCGGAGGAGAATTTCCTGGACATAAAGGCACAAGGATGTAGTTCCAGAGACTCCGGATCCTTTTGAGATAGGATAGCCCCCACTCCAACCTCCGAGGCATCAACCTCCACAACGAAGGGCAATTCTGGATTTGGATGTCTGAGGACTGGAGCCGAGACAAAAGCTTGTTTCAGGTCCCGAAAGGACAACTCAGCTTCATGCGACCAGTTGGTAGGATCCGCTCCTTTCTTTGTCAGAGCCACAATGGGAGCAACCAGGTCGGAAAAAGAACGAATGAACCTCCTATAATAATTCGCAAACCCTAAAAAGCGCTGAATTGCTTTTAAATTGGTGGGTTGCGCCCAACTAAGGATGGCCTGGAGCTTCTTAGGTTCCATGAAAAATCCACGAGGGGAAATAATGTACCCTAAAAAAGATACCTCCGTGACATGAAACTCACATTTCTCCAGCTTGGCATATAGATGATTCTCACGTAACTTTTGAAGAACCTGACGCACCTGGGTAACATGTTGTTCAATTGAGTCAGAATAAATCAGGATGTCGTCTAAGTAAACGACCACGAATTTCCCTAGGAAGTCACGGAGCACATCGTTAATGAGGCCCTGGAAAACTGCTGGAGCGTTAGACAAGCCGAACGGCATCACCAGGTACTCGTAGTGACCCGACTGAGTACTGAAGGCCGTCTTCCACTCATCTCCAGACTTGATTCGGATGAGATTATACGCTCCTCTTAGGTCAATTTTAGAAAAAAATCACAGCCGAACGCAGCTGATCAAAGAGGACAGAAATCAGCGGCAGAGGATAAGTATTTTTTACTGAGATTTTATTCAGGGCTCTAAAGTCAATGCAAGGTCTAAGCGAGCCATCCTTTTTCTCCACAAAGAAGAAGCCTGCACTTAAAGGAGATTTTGATGGCCTAATAAATCCTTTCCCTAGGCTCTCCTTAACATAATCATTCATGGCCGCAGTTTCTGGCCCGGATAAAGCATATAACCTTCCCTTTGGCAATGCGGCACCAGGAATTAGCTCAATAGCACAATCATAAGGCCGATGTGGAGGCAGAATGTCTGCATTGCCCTTGGAGAACACATCAGCAAACTCTTGGTATTCCACGGGAATGAGTTCAGGAATGGCAGCTGCTATTCTGACTGGAAACGTAATACATTCCTTATCACAGAAGGTACCCCATTGTGAAATCTCCCCCGACCGCCAATCAATGGTGGGATTATGAAAGGCCAGCCAAGGGTGACCCAGAACCACTGGAACTGCTGGGCAATGGATAAGGAAGAACTCGATTTTTTCAGAATGAAGAGCTCCTACCGTAAGTAGTACAGGGGGTGTACAGAGGGAAATAACCCCATTGGACAGTGGACTCCCATCTAAGCCATGCATGGTGACACACCTACCCAAAGATAACTGAGGAATGCCTAAGGCCTTAGCCCAAGTTAAATCCATAAAGTTTCCTGCAGCTCCACTGTCAACAAAAGCCGACACCGAAGAACTGAGGCTGCCAAAGGAAACTTTAGCTGGGACTAAAAGGGAGTTATTCGAGGAGATAAGCTGCAGACCTAGGTGAACCCCCTCACAATTCACCTGGTCGAGGCGTTTCCCGACTTGTTCGGACAATTACGAGCAAAATGTCCCTTACCCCCACCGTACAAACAAAGACCAGAGTTTTGCCTTCTGGCTCTTTCTTCAGGAGACAGCCGGGAGAGACCCATCTGCATGGGCCCCTCTACGTCCTCAGGAATGGAATATACACATGGAGTTGACCTGACAGGTGCTCCTTTTTCAGCCCTCCGCTCTCTGAGACGACGATCAATCTTAATAGAAAGCTCCATGAGTTTATCGAGAGTCTCAGGAGCGGGATACTGAAGGAGACTGTCTTTTATAGACTCTGATAAGCCGAGGCGAAACTGACTGCGCAGGGCTGGGTCATTCCAGCCACAGTCGTTCGACCAACGGCGAAACTCCGTACAATAAACCTCTGCAGGATTCCTACCCTGTCTGAGAGCGCGCAACTGACCTTCAGCGGATGCCTCTCTATCAGGGTCATCATACAATAGCCCTAAAGACCCAAAAAAGGCGTCTACTGACAACAAGGCCGGATCCTCTGCTTTTAAACCAAATGCCCAGGTCTGAGGATCCCCCTGGAGCAAAGAAATAATAATCCCAACCCGCTGAGATTCAGTACCCGAAGAGATCGGTCTTAAACGAAAATAAAGTTTACAGGATTCTTTAAAATTAAAAAACTCTTTCCTATCACCAGAAAAACGGTCAGGCAAATGCATCTTTGGTTCAGGGACTACCTTCGGGGAAGTTCGCAAAAGATCTTCCTGCGACTTCACCCGAAGGGAAAGATCCTGAACCATCTGAGTAAGTTCTTGAATCTGGCTGACTAAGAGCTGACCAGGATTTGGCCCTAAACCTGTTGGATTCATGAGGCCGATAAACTCTTACAAAACTGAATGAGAAAGAAATTAAACCCCGTTTAATTTTAAGTTTTGGTGTGGCCGGTAATAATGTTATTCCCAGCACTCCTGACCAGAGGAGATCTTATGACAATGACCAGAGCGCTGGAATGGAATGCTGGTAACGGGAGCAGGAAAGACTAGTTGCCCCTGGCGCCCTAACTCTATTGTCTCACCCGTGCTATCGGAAATCCCTTGCGAGACTATGGTTTCTTGAGCCCTTGGCAGCCACGTTTGAAGGGCGGATTATGTCTGCCCAACTCCGGTGCCCCCCGGTCTTAATGAGAGACAAAGGGAAATCCGAGGCAGGATGATAACAAGAGGACCTCTGACTGACAACAGGCCAGGGGCAACAAGCTAACTAGCAAAGACCTGAAGTATGTGCGGAAAAACCGCCAGGGAAAAGGACAACCAAAAATCCACTTGTCCAATACTCCTACCCAGCACCGCCGGATACCAGAGTGGACCTGTGGAAGCGGAACCCTCCGCAAAATGCTCCAAAACACAAATAATAAATGGTAAAGCGGCCAAGCCGCAACACACGGCAAAGCCGCGACTCACGAACACCACTGGATGTTAAACGGTGATCAGTCAGGACTCCAGGAACAAGATGACAACTTCCGAGTACAGGACTACTGGAGACTGGAACGACCGGATACAGCAAGACTGGAAACAGACTCTCAGCAAACAAGGACAGCATGCAGGAAGCTATTACCGGCGTCTGTGAGAAGCCCTGAGAGTGCATATAAACAGGAGTCCTCCAATCAGCTGCTGACAGGGCTGATTACATAAATGCCGTGCAGCTGCCTTGCTGCACGGCCAGGAAACAGGTGCACAATCATTTTAACTGGACCCAGCAACGGGGAACGCGGTCCGCCAGTGGCGTCCCCGTTGCTAGGGTCTGTGCGGCTCAGTGCGCCCGGCGTCTAGCGTTGCCGGTGAGCCGGCGGCTGTACGCGTACGGCGTCCCTGGTTGCTAGGCGCCGGGCCGCACCGACGAGCGGACCCCGGCGCCTAACAACTCCTGTCTACCCGCTACGTGCATCGTCCAAGTCGGATGTAGAGCTTATTCCAGAGGCTTATCGGGAGTTTACAGATGTTTTCTCGGAACAGGCGGACGATAATTTACCACCGCATAGACCTTGGGACTGTCCTATTGAGCTCATTCCGGGGAAAATGCCACCTCGAGGTCGTACCTATCCTTTGTCAGTACCTGAGACTCAAGCCATGTCAGACTATATCAAGTCTAATCTGCAGAAGGGATTCATCCGCCCCTCTACTTCCCCAGCGGGAGCAGGCTTCTTCTTTGTGAAAAAAAAAGACGGAGGCCTGAGGCCATGTATCGATTATCGTGGTCTAAATGAAGTCACCATTAAGAATAAGTATCCTCTGCCGCTCATCACGGAGCGTTTCGATAGAGTTCGCGGAGCTCGAGTCTTCACTAAGCTCGACTTAAGGGGAGCTTATAACTTGATACGTATCCGACAAGGGGACGAATGGAAGACGGCCTTCAATACTAGGGACGGGCATTATGAGTACCTGGTAATGCCGTTTGGCATCAGCAACGCCCCCGCTGTTTTTCAGGGATTCATTAATGAAGTCTTTCGGGACATGTTATACCTAAATGTGGTGGTATATTTGGATGATATCCTGATATTTTCGAAGACTCTCACTGAGCACAGAATACAAGTTAAGGAGGCACTCCTTCGGTTGCGAGAGAACCATCTTTACGGCAAGATTTCCAAATGCACCTTTGAGGTCCCCTCTATTCCATTTCTGGGCTACATTATTTCAGGTACGGAGTTGCGTATGGATCCAGAGAAACTTTCTGCTATTCGGGACTGGACTCAGCCTCTTTCCTTGAAAGCAGTACAATGGTTTCTAGGGTTCACAAATTACTACCGGAAATTCATAAGGGGTTTCTCTACTATTGTGGCGCCTATTACTGCCCTAACCAAGAAAGGGGTTGTCCCAAGCCATTGGTCCTCTGAAGCTGTAGCAGCGTTCGCTCAGTTGAAGGCAGCCTTTATGACCGCTCCGGTGCTTCAGCAACCA
Organism: Pseudophryne corroboree; assembly: GCF_028390025.1. NCBI lineage: Eukaryota > Metazoa > Chordata > Amphibia > Anura > Myobatrachidae > Pseudophryne > Pseudophryne corroboree. The sequence goes on along the minus strand of NC_086450.1, from coordinate 246,905,387 downwards.
GACTTTCTGAAACCATTCTTTCTGGAGGTTGATGCTTCTACGGTAGGCATAGGTGCCGTACTTTCGCAGTATGCTTCAGATGGGAAGTTACATCCATGTGGTTTCCATTCTCGCAAGTTCTCCCCTGCTGAATTAAATTACACCATTGGAGACAAAGAGCTGTTGGCAATAAAATCTGCCTTAGAAGAATGGAGATATCTTTTGGAAGGGGCTAAACACCTAATTACGATTTTCACGGATCACAAGAATTTACTGTATCTTAAAACGGCCCAGTGCTTGAATCCCCGTCAAGCAAGATGGGCGCTCTTCTTTGCTCGATTTTCATTTGTCATTAAGTACAGGGCTGGAACTCTTAACACGAAGGCGAATGCCCTATCCCGCTCCTTAATGGCTTCGGATGAGGAGAATTCCGTTGAAAAGGCGTTGATCCTCAGTCCTGTCTCTATTTCTGCGGCTCCCACTGCGTTGGGTCCTCTTCCTGGAAGAATGTCCGTGCCAGCTAAATTTCGACCAAGATTGTTGCAGTGGGCTCACATTTCCAAGTTTTCTGGCCATCCGGGAGTTCAAAAGATGTGGGAATTTCTACGAAGATCTTACTGGTGGGACACTATGAAGAAGGACGTTCAGGAATATGTCAACTCGTGTCCTCAATGTGCTCAGCACAAAATTCTTCGTCTGCCTCCTGCGGGGTTGTTGCACCCATTGTCCATTCCTAAGAGGCCTTTGACTCATATCTCTATGGATTTTGTTACTGAGCTGCCTCTCTCTAAGGGTCATAACACTATCTGGGTGATTATCGACCGATTCTCTAAGATGGCACATTTTGTTCCGTTGACCGGATTACCATCAGCTTCTAAGTTGGCTTTGTTATTCATTCGGGAACACTTCCGCCTGCACGGGTTACCTCTGGAAATAGTCTCGGATCGAGGGGTACAGTTTACGGCAAGATTCTGAAAAGCCCTCTGCACGGCCCTACAAATAAAACTCAAGTTTTCATCTGCTTACCATCCACAGACCAATGGGCAAACTGAACGCGTCAATCAAGATCTAGAGACTTTTCTCCGTGTTTACCTCTCCCCCCCACAAGATAATTGGGTGGAGTTGTTGCCTTGGGCCGAGTTTGCCCATAATCATTTATATCACTCCTCGACTGGTGAGTCTCCATTTTTCATTAATTACAGATTTCATCCCCAAGTTCCAGAATTACCCATTTGTCCTCCAGAAGAAGTTCCTGCTGCAGCCTCTACTCTCCGGCATTTAAGTCAAATCTGGAGTCGAGTCCATGCCAATCTCAAGAGAGTTTCCGGTCGCTACAAGTTCTTTGCGGATAGGAAACGACGGGCAGCTCCTCAATACAAGGTTGGTGACATGGTATGGCTCTCTACCCGCAATCTTCGTTTAAAGGTGCCCACTATGAAGTTCGCTCCAAGGTTCATTGTTCCTTATCCCGTGTTACAAGTTTTGAATTCGGTTGCCTGCAAATTGGGATTGCCTTCCCATTTCCGGATACCAAATTCCTTCCATGTCTCTCTTCTTCGCCCTCTTGTTTTGAACCGGTTTCATTCCAAGTCTCCAAGGCCAATCTCTGCAGAGGCTGAAGAGGGTACGGACTTTGAGATCAAAGCTATTCTTGATTCTCGCTATCTTCACAAGAATCTACAGTATTTGGTGGAATGGAAAGGTTTTGGCCCCGAGGAAAGGAGCTGGGTCAAAGCTACTGAAGTTACGGCTCCCCGACTGGTGCGGATGTTCCATTCCAGACATCCAACAAAACCTGGAAAGTGTCCAGGGGCCACTCCTGGAGGAGGGGGTACTGTCACACACCAGAGGCGGCATTCGCCGCCCTTACCCCTGCGTGTCTGCTGGTCGGTGTTGCGGCCTCTGCCTTCGGTGGGCCACGGGCTCCGGCGTCTGGCTGGCGCAGCTCCCGGCGGTTCTCCGGGGCATGGGCGCCGCCATGACACCCGCTTCGCGTGGACGGGGGGCGGGTGACGTCATCTGACTGCTCCGCCAATCCAGCGATGGCGGGGAATTCAAAGTCTGACGCCGGACGGAGCCTCAGTGCCTGAGTATCGTCTTTCCCTGACGTAGATGCCAGCGCTCTCGTTCCCGGCAAGGATCTCTGCAGTTGTACTCCAGTGTCTCCGGCATTTCCAGTCTGCCAGTTCGCTGCACCGGTTCCAGTGTACTCAGCGGCCGGTATATCTCTCCGCGGTCCAATCACCAGTGCTCCTAGGAATCAGCGTGGCTGCGGGCCTAAATCACCGTTCTCAAGTTCTACAAATTAACAGCGTCTAAAACCCCTGCACTTCAGTTCCTCACATCATCAGCGTCTCAGTCACCGTTCTCAAGTTCTACAAATTAACAGCGTCTAAAACCCCTGCACTTCAGTTCCTCATATCATCAGCGTCTCAGTCACCGTTCTCAAGTTCTACAAAACAACAGCGTCTAAAACCCCTGCACTTCAGTTCTTCACATCATCAGCTCACAAGTTCTTTATCCATCTGTGCCCTATCATTATTTATAAGTTATCAGTGACTTTTAAACATCACCCACAGTTTCCTCAGTTTCCAGCATCTCTAATCCTGCTCATAAAACCCCTCAGTGGGTCTGGACATTTCTCCCATTTTTTCCTTTGTCATTTGACTTTAAGTTGTTTTCCCTGCAATAAAACTCTTCAATATTTCATCAAACTCCACTGTCAGCGTCCTGTATGAGGAAATCCTATATTAGGCCTCCCCTTTTCCGGCTCAGTTGTGGTTCCTCTTCCCAACCATCGGAAGAATCCCCGAGTTCACAACACCCTCAGTCTAGGCCAGTGACAGTAATCTCTTTGTCCATTGGACACAGGGATGGTCATTTACAACACAGGAGAGGTCATAGGTCTGTTTGAATAGGTGGGCGATGTCTGTTCCAACTGCTCTTGTGGGTGGTCTCCTCATGAATCCCGCTGCATACATAATGTACAGTAAATACAGTTTATATCTATATTCTGCTCCTGCACATAACTATTTGCAGGAACATGCAATCTTCTTCAAACCAACACCGGAATATTACCCTTACAATACCCTACGGCTGGATACCAAACACCACCTTATAACCTTGTTCTGTCCCCTCCTATCCTGTAAAGGTGAATCCCTTTGTTCTGTTACCATTTAAACTACTGTAACTTACTGATGTGGTGCAGGGAGACTATGTGTACATTGTGCACTATTTGGATTAAATATGTAATGTGTTTTGATAGCTTTCCATGCGTTCACAAACTCTACCGTAAATACCCATACCACGCGCTAAAGCGCAGGACCGCGGGAGCGACCATACGCAAATTGCGGATATGTGCACGCACGGCAGAATAAGTACGCGCACGGAGGCCATCTGTGTGTAGTTTGTACTTGATGTGTGTACTGCAATATTATTCGACTTTGACAAGACTTAGCTGCTACGGCATATGTTACACAGCCTTCCCCTTTCCTCTCATGCAGGTCTACAAAGTGTGGTCTACTTGCTCTGCTCTCTGATACAGATGAGGATATACAGGAGGATGGGGAGGATTTGGATCCCGTTAGTGGGGATTCAGATTCTGCTCAGGGTGTTGAAGCCCTAATTTTGTCTATATGGGATGTGTTAAAGCTCCCTCTAGAGGACGCTGCGTCACAGCAGTCGTTTTTCTTTACACAAAACAAGCCTAATGTCACTTTCACTGATTCTGCAGCGTTAGATGACCTATTCAAGTAAGCCTGGAAAAATCCAGACAAAAAATTCCAAGTGTCAAAAACATTTTTGCGCACTTTCCCATTTGTTCCTGCAGGCATAAAGTTTTGGGAGGAACCCCCAGGGGTTGACGTATCAGTCTCTCGACTGTCTAAAAAGGCGGTGCTGCCTGCCTCGGGCTCCGTTACCATAAAGGATCCTGGGGACTGGAAATAGAGACTACACTGAAATCTATTTACATGGCAGCAGGTGTATCGCAAAGGCCGGCAATAGCTGGATACTGGATGACCCATGCCATTAATACGTGGGCTAATCAGAATCAGGAGGGCCTCTCCAGGGCTATGGTGACTCTCCCCAAGCACATTCAGGACACTACACGCATCCTGTGTGATTCGCTCAAGGAGATAAGATATATTAATGCTAAGACTTCTACCATGGCCGTGTCGGCACACAGGGCTTTGTGGTTGCGTCAGTGGATTGCAGACACAAAATCAAAGCACCCTTTTCAGGAGAATGGCTCTTTGGGGTTGAGTTGGAAACGTGGATTCCAAAGTAATCCACGTTTCTCCCCTCTGGGGCCCAACCGGCGAGATGCTCCTACACGGGGTCGTCTGTGCAGTCCTTTCGGTCTAACAGATTTTGATCTAAGGCCAGAGTTGCCTCAAATGCAACTAGAGGCACCAGAGGTAAGTCAAGAAAAGCTCCAGCTTTCAGGACCAGACTACCAATTCTGCTTCTGCTAAAACCTTAGCATAACGGTGCCCACCTATCCCGAGGGAAACTAGAGGTGGGAGCTCGACTGCGTCACTTCAGCCCAATCTGGGTGGATTCCTGTCAGGATACCTTGGTCAGGGATCTCATTTCTCAGGGCTACAAGCTGCAGTTCGACGGTGCTCCTCCCCAACGATTTTTCAAATCAAGTTTACCAGCTTTGGAGGATATGCAGGTTACATTGCAACAGGCCATTCAAAAGTTGGTCCAGTCCCATGTCATTGTTCCAGTACCTATACCACAACAAGGCAAGGTTTATTTCTCCAACCTGTTTGTGGTACCGAAACCGGACGGTTTGGTAAGGCCCATTTTGAATCTCAAGTCCTTAAACCCTTACCTGAAGGTTTTCAAGTTTAAAATGGAATTCTTGCAAGCAGTGATTGAGAGCCTGGAGGAACAGGAATTCATGGTCTCCCTGGTTATCAAGGATGCCTACCTTCATATTCCGATTTGGCCACCTCATCAATCCTAGACAAAGGCACTCGTGTTGAAACGCGTTGATGACTTGTCATAAAAGATCACCTCATTCATTCACAGACCCCCTCCCTGGCTGGAGAAGGGGACACCACATCATCCGGTTATGGACATCCCGCTCACGTGACTTCGCACGTGACGCGGGAACGAGGAAGTCACAGACGGGAACCGCGGACGGAGAAGACCAGCGCCCGCTGCAGCCGGACGGGGACCGGAAGAGACTGACAAGACGGACGAGGAGGACACAGGCACTGGAGGCCATGGGAACGGAGGAGCGAACACCGGCGGCAGGCGTCTTAGCTTGCCCCCGGCAGTAAGTGTGTAAACACACAGCCCCATGACCCAATACCTCCAGCGGTGCACACAATAGGGGACTGACAGGCGGGACGCCGCAATAGTCATACTCCCCAGACACACTGAGCAGACAGCTTCAGAAGGTACATAGGCACGCACCACACCTATGGTAAAGGTGACCCCATCAGGGCACACCTGACATTTACCTCAGCTGGGGTCATTTTCAATTAGGTATACTACCAGGAAGGTATACCATTAAAGGGTGGTCTGCAGGACACACCTGACAGTGGTATTGGACCTTTCACGTTTAAGGGACCGTGTGTGTTACGATTCCTGTACTCCAGACTGGAGAAGATCTTATGGCAGAGATCTGAGTACAGGAATGAAATACAGGTTGTGGGAGCTGGAGAGCCTAGTAACCCCTGGCGCCCTAACTCCATTGTCTCGCCCGTGTTATCAGAAATCCCCTGCGAGACTATGGTTGCTTGAGCCCATGGCAGCCGCGTTCGAAGGGCGGATTATGTCTGCCCAACCCCGATGCCCCCGCAGGTCTTAATGGGAGACAAGGGGAAGTCCGAGACAGGGAGATAACAAGGGGCCCTCTGACTAAGCAACCAAGCCAGGGGTTACAAGCTAACTTAACTAAATCAAAAGTTATGTGCGGACTAGCCGCCAGGGAAAAGGACAACCAAGGATCCACGGATCCGACACTCCTATCCGGCACCGCTGGACACCAGAGTGGATCTTGTGGAAGCGGAATCCTCCGCAAAGCTCCAGAACTCAAAATAAACACAATAATAAATAGTAGCGGACAAGCCGCAACACACGGCTGCGCCGCGACTCACGAACACCACCAGATGTTAAAGGTGCTCGGTCAGACTCCAGGAACAGATGGTAACTTCCGAGTACTGGATCACTGAGAACAGGAACAAACGAACAGACCGGGACTGGGAACTCTCTCTGCAGCAGAATCAGGCAAACAGGAAGCTATCACCGGCGTCTGTGAGGAGTCCTGGGAGTGCTTTTAACAGAGAGTCTTCCAATCAGCTGTTTGGAGGCTGATTGGATAAAATGCCATGCAGCTGACAAGCTGCATGGCCAGGGAAACAGATGAGTGATAATTACAACATGCCGTGCAGCTGCATGCTACACAGCCAGGAAACCAGTGATGATATAAACTTAGACCCAGCAACGGGGAACACGATCCGACAGTGGCGTCCCCGTTGCTAGGCGCCGGCCGCACTGACGAGCGGACCCTCGGCGCCTAACAGTGTGGACATTAGTGTACCATCAGGAGGGTACACTTCAAAAGGGTAGTCTGCAGGACAGACCTGAAATAACTTTTTACTCCAATAAACAGATATTATTTAACATTCATCACAGTGCATTATTGTCATATAGCGAGATACTTACACAGCAGTAGGCCCCTTATATACATACCCTCACCATATCAATTCCTCCTTCCCTGTGTTTCCCCCCCAGCTTCCCCCCAGAGTGCGCTGACCATATTCTGCATCTAACCTAACTCTAGGAGGTGGGACACCTCCAGGTTGAGCAGCACTCATCCCCACCCTCCCCCCTGTGAGCGCAGTCTCCTTCCACTTTATAAAAGCACCTCATCAAGCATACCTGAGGTCTGCCCTGCTGGACGATCACTACCAGTTCCAGGACCTGCCCTTCAGCCTGTCCACAGCTCCAAGGGTTTTCACGAAGATGATGGCGGTGATGATGTTCCAGTACCGGGTCCAGGGGGTCAATGTGGTCCCTTACCTGGATGATCTTCTGATAAAAGCAAGATCCAGGGAGCTTTTATTGCTCCATATCGACTGCACTATCCATCTTCTGTCAATTTACAGAAGTCCCACCTGGAGCCAACTCAGCGGCTCCTGTTCCTGGGGATGTTGCTGGATACAGTGGTACAGAAGGTGTTCCTACCAGAGGACAAGGCGAGAGCACTTCAGGAGATTGTCCGAATGGTGCTCCGGCCTACTCGGGTATCCATCCAACTTTGCATATGATTGCTTGGAAAGATGGTTGACTCATACTAGGCAATCTAATATGGGAGGTTCCATGCCAGAACATTTCAATTGGATCTCCTGAGCAAGTGGTCCGGCTCACATCTACAGAGGCACCGGCTAATCCGGCTGTCCCCTCAGGCCAGGATTTCCCTCCTGTGGTAGTTACAGTCCTCCAATCTCTTGGAAGGCCAGAGTTTCGGGATTCAGAATTGGATTCTCCTCACGACGGGTGCGAATCTGAGAGGATGGGGCAGGGCCATCTTTTCGTATGGGCTCATTGGGCTCTTGCCCAAGGGCCCCAGGAGTTTAAGGGCCCTAGACTGATAGCTGAGGGTCCCCTCTTTCCAGGGGTACCAGATTTTTGAAAATCGGCCCTGGGGAACCGGAGATATCCAACTTGAAACCAGTGGTCCCCATCCAAGCCTGTTAATTGCTCTTCCCAGCCAGATATCTCGGGTTCTGTCTGAGTTTTTCTGAGGGTATAATCCAAAAGCTGGGACTCCACCCTTTCAGTGCACATTGGCAGCTTGTCTCTACTATGCCCAGAACCAGAGATATCAGACTTCAGATGGTCCCTGCTCCAGCTCCACATGCCTAATATGCAGTTTTAGATTTTCGTTGGTGAATTGCTCTGGCTCCTGAACTCTGAACCCCAAGTCTCCAGAACCATCTGAAAGGTGACCCCAGTACCTCCTGAAAGGTGTCCCCAGTACCTCCTGAAATGGTTGATGCTAGATTCAAGTGGGCTAAGGGACCTTTTCCGTCAGGGGGAGGAGCCACGACACAAACTGAAGGAGCTAGGTCAGTGGTATAGTTCCTCTACTATCCACGCCACCAACTATTACCTTTAGTAATCAGGTGGCTAACGAAGCGGAGCGGAGCGAGCCACCGAGCCCGAAGCGTGGCGAGCGAACTTTTCGGGTACCCTGTTCGGCCGTAGCTCCTCCCCCTGGTGACGTGTCTCCTCCCCTAGGTACGTCAGAAGGTCCCTTCTCCCACTCCAATATAGAATAAACCCTCCTGAAATGTGTCCCCAGTACCTCCTGAAAGGTGGGACTCTCTAGTTTTTTATCCCATTTAAATCTAAGAAATATATTTTCAGGAACTGGAGATATCTGCAGTCAAGCAAGCTGCCCTCCCACCAAAAAATTATAAATATTAAGCCCACTCCACTCTCCACCCCTCCCCTACATATTAAACACCCCCTACCACCCTGAAAGTCATGTACCAGGGCTTCTTCATTCAGCCCAATGTCCCCTTCTACAGTTTAGCCCCATCTGTGCAGTAAAGGCGAAATTAGCAGAAATTACTGCGCCAGGTCCTACATGCTGAGCAGAAGACAGAACACCCCCTACCACCCTCGGAACATCAAAGCTGCCGCTGATAGCATCCCCACCCCTACCGCTGGAGGATGGGTAGGGGGCCCAGTACATTGCTGTGCCCAGGGGCCTACACTGCTGTTAAGACGGCCCTGGGATGGGGAGCTGTCACCCAAGGGACGCAGTTCCAGGGCAGGTGGTCAGCCCACAAAAGCCTCCTTCCAATCAACATTCTGGAACTTCGGGTGATCTACAAGGCAATGGTTCAGGCCTCTCCTCTGCTCAAGGATCACGCGATCCAAGTACAGTCGGACAACGCCACAACATATATCAATCGACAAGGAGGGACAAAAAGCAGAGCCAGCATGCGAGAGGTGTCAAAGATACTCCTCTGGGCGGAAAGAAATGCAAGAGCCCTGTCAGCAATCTTCATTCCAGGTGTGGACAACTGGGAGGCAGACTTCCTAAGTCATCACGATCTCCACCCAGGGGAGTGGAGACTGCACCATCAGGTGTTCCATCAGATCATCCACCAGTGGGGCTGCCCACAAATAGACATGATGGCTTCTTGACTCAACAAGAAGCTTCACTGGTATTGCTCATGAACCAGGGACCCTCAGGCGAGGGCAGTGGATGCACTGAAGTCACCTTGGCCTTACCGGCTGGTCATGTAAAAGTCCATGCTTCGTCTTTTACGAGGACAGAGCGGAGCTCCAGACTAGACAGCAGTTCCTGACGAAGGTTGTCTCTGAATTTCACCTGAATCAACCTATTGCGGTTCCATCCAGTTCTGATTCTTCTGCTCCTCTGGAGGTGTTGGATGCTGTGCGAGCCTTGAAGATCTATGTCAAGTGAACGGCCCAGATCAGAAAAACGGATTCTCTGTTCGTGCTCTATGATGCGCAGAAAAGGGTTGTCCTGCTTTGAAGCAGTCCATTGCTCGTTGGCTTAGACTTACTATCCAACAGACCTATGTGTCGGCAGCCTTGCCTGTTCCTAAGTCTCTGAATGCCCACTCTACAAGATTGATGGGGTCTTCCTGGATGGCCGCATGTGGAGTCTCGACCTTGCAACTGTGCCAAGCTGCTACCTGGTCGGGGAAGAAAACTTTTGTTAAGTTCTACAACTTTGGTACCCTGGCCACAGAGGATACCCAGTTTGGGCAGGCGGTGCTGCAGAAGTCTCTGCACGTTCCCGCCTATTCTGGAAGATTTGGGACATCCCCATCGTACTAGATTCCCCCAATACCCTTATGGATGCTAGAGAAAATAGGATTTTAATTACCCACAGGTAAATACTTTTCTTGTAGTCCATAAGGGATATTGGGCGCCCGCCTCAGTGCGCTGACTTTTCTGCAGGTTCTCTTTTATGTGTTTACCTGTTCAGTTGTTGCTGTTGTTGTTACCAGCCTTTGCTGGTTGTCATATGTTAGTGGTGTGACGGTATATAAATCTCACCACTCCTTGTTTTCATGTTCCTTCTCTTATATATGTCCTCTCTATTTCAGGCACTGTTTTACCTATAACTGCCTGTGCGAGGGGGTGGGGGGGGGCATAGAGGGGAGGAGCCAGCACACCCAGTGAAGAAATGTAAAGTGCACCGGCTCCTTTGGACCCCGTCTATACCCCATCGTACTAGATTACCCAAATATCCCTTTTGGACTACAAGAAAAGGATTTACCAGTAGGTAATTAAAATCCTATTTTTTTGTGAAAGCTTAAATTAAACCTGTTAAAAATATTATCACACTATAAGAGTCTCTCCCATGCTGGGAATTTTGGTTTTAAGGTGACGCTGCTCTTGAGGACTGTGAAGCAGAAAACCATAAATAGTGAGATGTTATACATTTATGAGGGTTCCCTTACCCATACCACCACATGGGTGATTTTTGTACGGCATGAATCAATAAGCCTTCCTGAGTCACATGGCTTTATAGTGGCTCTATTGAATTTGCACATAGCACTTTATATGTAAAAAGGTGCACATTTATTTATACCTCCTCCCTTTCTCTGCCTGTGTGACTGCATCATTTGATGAGCACGACTGCACAGAAACAGAGGAGAGAGGACATATAATTAAGCAAGACACAGCTACAGACCTACTTTCTTTGATGTTTGGTACGCATATATATTATTATTTATAAGGATTCGCACAGTGATAACGTATCACTGTTGGAAGCACTAAAGGTGCAAAACTTTTACAACTCACGAACATATATATAATACTGGAATTAGTGAGTACAAGCGCCCAAGAGTGTGGTTGGTGTATCAAGGTGAATGAAGGTATCAAGGAAGAGTATGGTAAAAACTGGTAACCAGAGAAGCTTTGCTCAAGCTGTACTTCTTTGTTGCTTAGTACATGTAAATAAAGCAGAAGAAAGCAAACATAGTGTGTACCGTTTAAAATTTCTAGTTGTATCACTGCTAAATTGCATAGGCTCAATTATGGAACCAGCATATTCCCAAAATGCAATCAATATATAGCCTGAGCAGTGTATATATTAAAAACACAAAAGATTTGATACATGTAGTGACATAAAAATACATAAAAATACATAAATAGCTGTATAACATGCGTACAGAATAAGACGTTATATAAGGCTTATCTGTCCATAAATAGCTGGAAAGCATGTTGTCAGGTCCGGGTGTTTTTGTGAATCCGTTAACCCGGGACCAACCATAGGTGTAGGTGCTGGGCTATGAAGAAAGCAGGGAGGACGAAGAAAGTTCCGATTCATATATTTATTCAAAATAACAATTCAGTAAAGAGTTAACTGACAAGTTGTTAATCATCATAGTATACTGAAGTATTGCAGGAATAATATGCAAGAGAAAACTCAAAAATACATAAAAGAAATGTTCATGGAAACATATGCAAAACAAGCTGATGAATAAATGTTGGATTGTCCAAATATAAACGAGCTTTGATGCTGAACTGCAGAATATGATTAACTGGATAATGCAGACATGAAGAGATAACTGTAAGGATTTGCAATGGAGTTTTGAGAGTTAACTGAGAGACTGAAGAATTATCCTTGTTATGACAACATAGCAAATATAAACAAGCTTTGATGCCGAACTGCAGAATGTTATTAACTGGATAATGCAGACATGAAGAGATAACTGTAAGGATTTGCAATGGAGTTTTGAGAGTTAACTGAGAGACTGAAGAATTATCCTTGTTATGACAACATAGCAAATATAAACAAGCTTTGATGCTGAACTGCAGATTGTGTTTAACTGGTTAATGCAGACATGGAGAATTAACTGTAAGAATTGGCAATGGAGCTTTGAGAGTTAACTGAGAGACTGTGATGAATTATCCTTGTAATGACAACATAGCAAATAAAAGTACTGAATTGGGTTACTTGCGGGTTCCGGAGATCACTGTGAAACTGTAGTAGAAGACAAGGTGATGAATGGGTTAAATGCAGAGTTGAACAAACGAACAGCTGAGAGAAACAGAATCCTCCAGACTTTGAATGATAGGCAGACTGACAAGGTAACCTCATGCAGGACACTGGGAATCCAACTATTTCCAATAGGAGTGCAATTAACTGACAGCACAGCAGAGAGCCGGTGGATCTTTCAGCAGTGAAGGCTGCAGACGGACCTCTGGGAACGGAGGCGATATCTGGACCACGGGAATCACACAGGAATGCACGGAGAGAGCTCAGAGCTAGAGCACAGCTTTGATACAACAAAGCACTGGCCCAGAGTAACATAATCCCAGCCTACTTAAAGGCAGCACAAGCACGGGATTGGCTTACACCTGCCCACAGGTGTTTTCACAAGTGCTCTGTATTAGCTATTTGATCTCCAACATGGCCACCTCCTATACAGCAGACACACCGCAGTGCCTTAGGCCATTTGGTCCCCGCACTCACAGTTCCCAGACTCTGCATTACCTGTGCCATTGATCACGCCGTGTCCCCACACGGGCGCACAGCACCGCGAGCAACCGCACTGGCAACGGATGAACCCCAGAACCCGCAGAGGTAAGAGACCGGTTCGTGACAGTACCCCCTCCTCTAAGGGTGGTCTCCGAACACCTTTGAACCTTATCAGGATTTTTGGAGAAGTATTTCTGTACCAGTCTTGGAGCATGAACATCTTCAGAGAAAACCCAGGATCTTTCCTCTGGACCGTAACCTTCCAGTCGACCAGAAACTGTAAACGTCCATATCGGGAACGTGAGTCCACAATCTCTTTAACTTCAAATTCCTCATTCTGCAAAGAGTGAACTTTAGGAGATTTGGACTGGGTAGTACGGAACTTATTGAGAATCAAAGGCTTCAGTAAAGATGTATGAAAGGCGTTAGGAATTCTCAAAGACGGTGGCAACTTGACTTTGTATGACACAGGGTTGAGTACCTTAACAATGGGAAATGGACCAATAAACTTGGGAGCAAATTTCTTAGAAGGAACTTTGAACTTGAGATTGCGCGTAGAAATCCAAACTTGGTCTCCCACTTTGTAACTCGGTACAGCTTTACGTTTTCTATCTGCAAAAGATTTATAACGAGCGGAAGTTTTGACCAAGGACTTACGTACACAACTCCAGATGCTAGATAGACGTTGAAGCTCTTGATCTGCTGCTGGAACCTCTAGGGCTGGCAATGGATGAAACTCTGGTGGAGAACTTCTTGGACTCTTATGTTGGGCACATTTAGGACATGCTGCTATAAACTCTTGGACATCGGCTTTGAGACGTGGCCACCAATAAGACTGTTGAATAAATTTGAGAGTCTTTAGAACCCCAGGATGACCCATGAAGGAAGAGGAGTGAGCCCAGGTAAGCAGCCGTTTTCGAAGACTGGTGGCGACAAAGGTCTTGCCAGGCGGAGGAACTGGAGAGGTTCGAGTCATTAAGAAGGACGTAGGATTCACAATGGCTTGATTCGTGGTAGCATCATTTAATTCAGAAGAAGCAAAGGACCGGGAAAGGGCATCTGCCTTTTTGTTCTGAGACCCTGGACGATAGGTGAGTTTGAAATCAAATCGTGAGAAGAAAAGCGCCCATCGAGCTTGTCGTGGATTCAAACACTGAGCTGACTGCAGATACAGAAGATTCTTATGATCAGTATAAACTGTAATGCGATGTTGAGCTCCTTCTAGAAGGTATCTCCACTCCTCAAATGCCAACTTGATGGCAAGTAACTCTTGCTCACCGATTGCATAATTACGTTCTGCCGGGAGGAACTTACGGGAGAAATATCCGCAGGGATGGACCTTTTTATCTTCAAAGACTTGTGACAACACAGCTCCTACTGCTTCTGTAGATGCATGCACCTCTAGTAGAAAGGGACGATTCAAATCAGGCTGTCGAAGAATGGGGGCTGACACAAAGGCTTGCTTTAAATCAGAGAAGGCTTTGATTGCTTCAGAAGACCAGTTCGTAGGATTTGCTCCCTTGCGAGTTAGGGCTGTGATAGGAGCAGCTAACGTAGAATAATTCTTAATGAATCTCCTATAGAAATTAGCAAAGCTAAGAAATCGCTGAATCCCCTTGAGAGTTGTAGGAGTGGACCAATCCCGGATAGCTCGCGTCTCTGGGATGGATAGCGGATGAATTTGTCCCCTAGGAGGGGTCTTGCCCGGAACCAGGATGACTGGGCAGTCCCATTCACGATGAGGAGGTAGAGAGTCTGCTGCTTGCTTACTGGAAACATCCGCAAGGGATTGATACACCGGAGGTAGATCGGAAAGGCTAATTGACCGAAGAGGTACAATTGTAGCTACACAGTCCTTGGTACAAGATTTACCCCATGAAAGGACTTCCATGGTTTGCCAATTAAGTTGAGGATTATGTTTCTGCAGCCAAGGTAAACCAAGTATCACATCTTGAGAGGCTTTGGGAATCACGTAGAAGGAGAGGTATTCGGAATGGAGCTCACCAACTTTCATCTTGAGACATACGGTTCGATGAGTAATTATACCATCTGGAATTCGACTTCCATCCACTGCTGTAACAGCAACTGCTGCTTCCAGGGGCATGGTTTGAACTTTAGACCGTATGACAAAGGCTGAGGAGATGAAGTTCTTGGCTGCCCCGGAATCTAGGAGGGCTGAAACTTTCACTGTAGAACTTGGAACTTCTAATTGAATAGACAAGGTTGGCTCTTTCCCAGAACGTGATTCTAAAGTAACTCCTAGCTTAACCTCTCTTGAATAAGCTAGGAGGCGAGAGTTTCCCGGTCGGAGTTTGCAGAATTTAACTAAATGTTCGGAGGACCCACAGTACATGCAGAGGTTACCCTGTCGACGACGAAGTCGTTCCTCCTCTGTGAGGCGAGAGTGCCCAATCTGCATAGGTTCTTCAGTCATTACTGGAGACTGTGATGAAGAATCTTGTCGAGGTCTAGGATGATCACGTGGACTGGATCGCTCTGCCCTGGATTTCTCTAAACATCGCTCCCTGTAACGTAGATCAAGTTTGTTACAGAGAGAAATCAATTCATCCAGTTTAATTGGCACATCCCGGATAGTTAAATCATCCTTGATTCTTTCTGAAAGTCCATTCCAAAACGCGGCGATCAGGGCCTCCTCATTCCAGTTTAACTCTGAAGACAACGTGCGAAACTGAATAATATATTGACTGACAGGACGTAAACCTTGACGTAGACGGAGAATCTCCAAGGATGCTGAGGTGGTCCTGCCTGGTTCGTCAAAGATTCTCCGGAAGGAAGATACGAACTCTTTGTAATTAGAGAGGATAGGATCACCTCTCTCCCATAATGGTGATGCCCACTCCAGAGCCTGACCGGAGAGGAGGGCAATAATATATGCAACCTTAGAACGAGCTGATGGGAAACTGGCAGACATCAGTTCAAACTGGATCTCGCATTGATTCAGGAATCCTCTGCAAAGTTTTGGAGTTCCGTCAAACTTACTCGGAGAGGGTAACTGCAAGCGGGACGTAGGCAGCGTCACAGGAGAAGCTGTAGTGGTAACTGGGACATCTGGGGTTGGAATCTGGACTTGGAACGTTTTAATAGCCGTATGAAGAGTCTCTAAACGGTCTGCCATAGTTTGCATAAACTGCACTATTTGTGTCTGTATAGACTCCTGGTTTTCCAGACGGGAAAGGATATCTGACGTAGCACCGCCTCCTGCGAATTGGTCACTTGACGGATCCATGTGGCCAGTGCTTACTGTCAGGTCCGGGTGTTTTTGTGAATCCGTTAACCCGGGACCAACCATAGGTGTAGGTGCTGGGCTATGAAGAAAGCAGGGAGGACGAAGAAAGTTCCGATTCATATATTTATTCAAAATAACAATTCAGTAAAGAGTTAACTGACAAGTTGTTAATCATCATAGTATACTGAAGTATTGCAGGAATAATATGCAAGAGAAAACTCAAAAATACATAAAAGAAATGTTCATGGAAACATATGCAAAACAAGCTGATGAATAAATGTTGGATTGTCCAAATATAAACGAGCTTTGATGCTGAACTGCAGAATATGATTAACTGGATAATGCAGACATGAAGAGATAACTGTAAGGATTTGCAATGGAGTTTTGAGAGTTAACTGAGAGACTGAAGAATTATCCTTGTTATGACAACATAGCAAATATAAACAAGCTTTGATGCCGAACTGCAGAATGTTATTAACTGGATAATGCAGACATGAAGAGATAACTGTAAGGATTTGCAATGGAGTTTTGAGAGTTAACTGAGAGACTGAAGAATTATCCTTGTTATGACAACATAGCAAATATAAACAAGCTTTGATGCTGAACTGCAGATTGTGTTTAACTGGTTAATGCAGACATGGAGAATTAACTGTAAGAATTGGCAATGGAGCTTTGAGAGTTAACTGAGAGACTGTGATGAATTATCCTTGTAATGACAACATAGCAAATAAAAGTACTGAATTGGGTTACTTGC
This sequence comes from Pseudophryne corroboree, assembly GCF_028390025.1. NCBI lineage: Eukaryota > Metazoa > Chordata > Amphibia > Anura > Myobatrachidae > Pseudophryne > Pseudophryne corroboree. Next base: position 246,888,908 of record NC_086450.1, on the reverse strand, counting down.
GGGTTCCGGAGATCACTGTGAAACTGTAGTAGAAGACAAGGTGATGAATGGGTTAAATGCAGAGTTGAACAAACGAACAGCTGAGAGAAACAGAATCCTCCAGACTTTGAATGATAGGCAGACTGACAAGGTAACCTCATGCAGGACACTGGGAATCCAACTATTTCCAATAGGAGTGCAATTAACTGACAGCACAGCAGAGAGCCGGTGGATCTTTCAGCAGTGAAGGCTGCAGACGGACCTCTGGGAACGGAGGCGATATCTGGACCACGGGAATCACACAGGAATGCACGGAGAGAGCTCAGAGCTAGAGCACAGCTTTGATACAACAAAGCACTGGCCCAGAGTAACATAATCCCAGCCTACTTAAAGGCAGCACAAGCACGGGATTGGCTTACACCTGCCCACAGGTGTTTTCACAAGTGCTCTGTATTAGCTATTTGATCTCCAACATGGCCACCTCCTATACAGCAGACACACCGCAGTGCCTTAGGCCATTTGGTCCCCGCACTCACAGTTCCCAGACTCTGCATTACCTGTGCCATTGATCACGCCGTGTCCCCACACGGGCGCACAGCACCGCGAGCAACCGCACTGGCAACGGATGAACCCCAGAACCCGCAGAGGTAAGAGACCGGTTCGTGACACATGTGTACAGAGTTCAAATTGTATATGGCTTATCTGTCCATAAGAGAAGATGTCCACAGGTAGTCCCAACGCGTTTCGTCCGTCAGCAACAGGACTTCATCAAGGGGATGGACACACTGAGCAGGCATGCTCTATTTATACCCAAAGGGGGAAATTTATGATGACATCACTTCCTGTGATGAAATTTTTCCAGAGCACTGAAGAAAAATGTTTTATAATATTCTAAATGGCACTCAAAAAGTGACAATTAGACGTAGATGGAAAAAGACAAAAAAGGAAAAAAGAGAGAGACCAGAAAAATATTATTTGTGATAATAAAATAATATATTTTCGCGTCATGTTACATTATGGCTCTCTGTCCTTGCTCCTGCAGCTCACCGCAGCTTTGCGGGTCTCCTCACGCTTCACTCCTGCTGTCTTCACTCCTGCTGTCTATTCCTCAACATCCCCCCCCACACACACCTTCAGCAGCAGTTCACAACCCACTTATTGGTCACTCAGTGGACCCCCAGTACTACTCAGTCTCGGAGCAGCAGCAGCAGCAGCAGCACTATCACCTGATGCTGGCTCCACTCAGATGCTCAGTGATCCCTCTCTCCCCACACACCTACAGTCAACCTGAAATCAACCACCCAACGGCAGTGTACTCACCTGCTGCCTGCTCCCACGGCTCAGCGATCCCAACTCACACATAATCAACCACTGACGAGTGGCAGTGGCAGCGTTCTCCCTTGCTGCCTGCTCCCGTGGCTCAGCGATCCCCACTCACAGACAATCAATCACTGACAAGGGGAAGTGGCAGCATTCTCCCCTGCTGCCTGCTCCTGCGGCTCAGCAATCCCCACTTACACACAAGCAATCACTGACGAGTGGCAGTGACAGCGTCCTCCCCTGCTGCCTGCTCTCACGGCTCAGTGACCCCCCTCACACACAAACACAATCACTGATGAGCAGCAGAGTTCTCCCCTGCTGCTCGCTCCCGCTCAGCACACGCCTCTCAGCACACGCCGGTCCAGGTGACTTCCGGGATCGGCTAGCAGCTTCCGGCTTCCGATGTCCCTCAGTACCTCCTCCAGTGATCAGCAACTCCTCTTACCATCAGCCAAAAAAAACAATGTCAGAAGGGAAGATGTCTGTAGGTAATATGATCTGTTGTTATTCTAGGGGCATTATGTTGCCAAGACATACAGCGTTACTACTGAGCTCAGATATACCTGCCCTTGAGAAAGATAGCTAATCTGTCAATACGGGTTCATGCGCAGGTTCTAGTAATGTATAATATTCCAGTAAATTTTACATAAGGTCCAAAAAATCAGGCAAGATGGGTGCCAACATATACTCTAACTCTTCGGGTAGCATCAGTCCTGGATTCTTAGGAACAGCAAGGGTCGCTAGTGATAGTAAATGGGGGTCAGGGCTAGGTTGCACAGTCATTCTACACTGTCCCATCACTGCAGCTACGGGCATCTCTGGAGATCAGGATCGTGCGGTGAGCTAAATGGCTCAGGAGGCACTGGCTAACCCCAGAGCCAGAAATCCATGCAATATATGAGCCGATGGGTACATGTGGGCATTATACACAGGTGCAGCAGTATAAACGCCTCGAAATTTGGTGAGGTTTGATCAGAGATGTGCGGATAAGATAAGGAGGTGAGGCACTGCCTCCGCTGCCATAGACTTTTTACTCCAGAGTTTGGGCTATAAAAATTATTAGAATAATGCAAAGAAGATATTTCAAACAAATTATTAGTATTTTTCATATACTTTATTCAGACAAAATTCTGGTTTAAACGTAAGTATGACAGGAAAGGCTCTGCCTCACCTGCCTCACCCCACCGCACGTCACTGCTGGAGATGGTACCTTGGACACAGTTACTGCTTCTATGTATTGTATATCTGATGCATCAGTGTCATGTGTATCAAATGTACTGGAGGAGGTTCTGAAAGGTTGTAACATAAAAGGAGTAGAAGGATGTGCAGGAGCAGTGGCCCCTACTGACCTAGCTAATATTGCATCTTTCTCCAGGCTCGATATATCATGTCAGCTCCTAACTGACATGCCACAGGCTGTGTTTGAAACATGACAGTTAGGAGCCGATTGGCTGGTACTTTATCTCCAGTGACATTATCTCCATCCAAGGCTTAGTAAATACACCCCTTAGAGTGTAATAATATCATTTCATCACATTTCTAATAAGGTTTAAAGTATATCAAGAGTGTGTGCGCGCTGTGTGTACTTTGTACCCCAAGCGCGGCGTTTGTACGCTAAGTCCGTACGAGGTACGGGACTCTGTACGCAAATAGCGTACAAAGTACGTAGCGTGTGTATTATGTCTAGCGGCCTCAGCGGCTCCATGGTAAAAGTGTGTTTAAAGGTATAGCTTTATGGTTTAAGATAATATCGACATTATCACCGACAAGGGGGCGTGACCTCATTAAAATGGGCGTGGCTTTGTTACGAAGGGCGTGACCTCATCTGATCTCATCATCACGGCCACCACAGGATATAAAAAAAAAAGTCCTCATTTTACACATTACAGCAGGCATGTGTCCCCATTTTACACAGCACGGCAGGCAAGTGTCCCCATTTTACACAGCACGGTAGGCAAGTGTCCCCATTTTACACATTGCGGCAGGCACGTGCCCCCATTTTACACATTGCGGCAGGAAAGTGTCCCCATTTTACACATTGCGGCAGGAAAGCGTCCCCATTTTACACATTGCGGCAGGCACGTGCCCCCATTTTACACAGTACAACAGGCACGTGTCCCCATTTTACACATTGTGGCAGGCACGTGCCCCCATTTTACACAGTACGGCAGGCAAGTGTCCCCATTTTACATATTGCGGCAGGAAAGTGTCCCCATTTTACACAATGTGGCAGGAAAGTGTCCCCATTTTACACATTGCGGCAGGCACGTGCCCCCATTTAACAAAGCATGGCACGCAAGTGACCCCATTTTACACATTGCGGCAGGCACGTGCCCCCATTTTACACATTCCGGCAGGCAAGTGTCCCCATTTTACACATTACGGCAGGCAAGTGTCCCCATTTTACACATTCCGGCAGACAGGTGTCCCCATTTTACACATTCCGGCAGACAGGTGTCCCCATTTTACACATTCCGGCAGGCAAGTGTCCCCATTTTACACATTCCGGGAGGCAAGTGTCCCCATTTTACACATTCCGGCAGGCACGTGCCCCCATTTTACACATTCCGGCAGACAAGAGTCCTTACTTTACACATTCCGGCAGACAGGTGTCCCCATTTTACACAGTACGGCAGGTGGTTGTGGGGAGAGAGAGAGAGAGAGAGAGGGAGAGGGGCTGACTTACATTTGAAGCGGTTCTTCCCGCTCTTCAGCCGCCTCTCCCTCGTCTGCGCAGCGCTGGCCAGCTTAGCTCCCCCTTCTCCCTCCTCCCAAATGCCCAGTTCGGGGGCCGGGGTTTTGCGGAATGACGCGATTGCACTTGGGAGGAGAGGGGAGGGGGGTTTAAAAGTGCTCAGGAAGTGCCGCGGCGGGCGCCCTGTGCGGTTGCACAGCTCGCCCGCCGCAAGAAATGGCACTGAGTGGGTTGGCTAGTTATACTTGGGCACCCCTGGTTGATATAATATGGTGGTGGACACTCTGTTATAATATATTCTGGAGGGACAGTTAATTTCCAGTTAGACATTTCTAGTTTCCATAAATGCAACATTTGCAAATGTTTCAACTTAACTTTGTCCACTATCTGCTTTTCTAGGCAATCAAGAAATTTAGATTCCAAAGTCCCTGAGAGAGGGAAACTATTTTTCTCTTTCTCAGTGATGCCAAACCATTGCGGTATTAACTTTACACTTTCCTGTCCATATTTATTTACCATACTTGAAACTGCTGTGCCTTCAATAGGCTTAGACTACTCGTTTCCCATGGTTTATCAACCAACAATTTTCAACACTTTACTTGTAAACACACAATCTCAATGCTCACATCCCATAGACGTCAAAGCACCTAAATTTGTGTAACCAGTACCTTATCCCATGTTCCCATGGATTCCTATAAGACACCACTCTGTGTCCGACAAAATTTTGAATACCAAACGTAATAACAACAAAGCATACCAAGATGGCAGTGTTGCCTCAGAATTCTTATTCTTACTAGCTCAAGCTCAATCATTAACAGCTCAATCAATAACATACTTTAACCTTCCAAATGTTTGGCATCATACAGGTTTATGGAAATACTTAACAACTGAAAGCAGTGCTTTTGGAGAAATGCATACAGTGGAGTTTTATGTTATTACTGCGCATTTATACATGTATTTTATTTTATACCTGATATCACCATGAGAACTCACCAAAATCCAGAGTTGCTTTTGCTAGCACCTCTGCAGACCGCAGAAGAGACTTTGTCAGGTGCAACAGACAGAAAGAGAAAAAATAAAACAAAGGTATAATTTACCTTTTCCTATGGTGGGTCTGGCAAGGTCAGCTGGCTTTTCATGGAAAGCTGTTGAGAAGCAACTGGATGAAGCCCCCAAATGTTAAAAAAAATTATCTTTCAGTCCATTGTGATGATAAGTAAGGTAGTTTATTCAAAGATACGTATCTGGCAAGAAGTCAGTCATGATTTCTCTCTGGCTTTAGGCACAGAGGATTACTATATATATAGGATTAATTTCACATAGTCATCATAAATCATTTACAGACAAGGCATGCATAATTATAATAGAAGGATGATATTCGCTAATTAGGTAAGGAAGGGGAAGTTCCAGTGATGTCATAAATGGCTGTAAAAACTGTGTTCCCCCAACAGGTGGCAATCTATCCTAATTAATAACCAGAGAGATGGTTCTCGAGCCTAGGGTCACTTCTGTTCGTCCAGTGAGATATTGACAAGGCCCTGGTCCATCAGATAGCTGTCACGGCTGAAGTTATTTGTAAACCCGGTCTAGGTCTGGTCTCTGGGTCTGGAATTGAGAGTTGCGGACAGAACTGCTCAGGCTTAAGATATGATCTCCTCATGCAGACGTGGCAGTTGGCTGAGGAACGTAGGAGAGGACGTGACCAGCTATTAAGGTACTGAAAAACTGGTGGTGTGAACCACCAGTACAATGGGTAGCTGGAAGGTCACTGAGAACAGAAAGTCTATGAAGACTAGCAGTAGTAATGCTGGGAGTCAGCAATACATGTTTTCCGAAGTGCTGGATGGAACCAGCAGCACAGGTTTTCTGAGAATGCTGTGTGATGTCAGCAATGCAGGTTTTTCCGGATGCTGGTTGGAACCAGCAAGGCACAGATGCTAGAGTGGAATTCAGAACAGTCTTTAGATGCACTGTGATGGCACACCTATGCACATGGACACGCTGAGATATAAATAGCGGTATGACCCTGTAAAATAAGCCAGGGAGTCACTAGTACTGAGATGGGATTAATACTTAGTCAATTACAGCTGGAGATTCAGGAGCTCTACACAGACTGAGAGACATCAAAGCACTGACAGCTTCCCAGTACTTGGACTTGGACCTTAGACCATGGGCTAACTGCTGACTGGATGATCAGCTCACATGACAAGGATGCATCAGCACTGACAGGGAAGCCACAGCATAGCAGATGACCGTGCAGGATGCCAGGAGATTGCACAGATGATGGACCATGCCAGGGTTTGCGACAAAGGTAAAATAGAGCGTGAAGGAAAACCTCCATTTTGTGACAGTACCCCCCCCCTTTAGGAGCAGCCTCATGACACCTTCTTGGCTTTCAAGGGAATCTGGAATGGAATCTTCTTACCAGAAGTGGAGTGTGAACATCCTCAATGAAGATCCAAGATCTCTCCTCAGGACCATAACCTCGCCAATCTATCAGGTACTGTAAGTGTCCATGATGGATACGGGAATCAAGAATTTTATCAACTTCAACTTCCACTCCTCGTTGAGTTTGAACTTTAGGACCAGAAGTAGGTGATGACTGGAATTGATTGAGAATCAGAGGCTTGAAAAGAATTCGGAATGTGGAAATATGTAGGAAGCTTTAACTGATAGGCGACTGGGTCGATTACCTACTTGATAATTAATGGCCCAATATACCAAGGATCAAACTTTATAGAGGGCACTCTGAGACAAAGGTTACGTGTAGATAGCCACACTTTGTCACCAGCTTGAAGAGAAACAGCCTTCCTTTTTTGATCCGCAAAAATCTTGTAGCACTTAGAAGACTTCTTTAATGCACAATGCACTTTCCTCCAAATAGAAATGAAATCTTTGCATGCAACTTGAGCAGCAGGAACATCCAACGGTGGATTAGAATGAAACTCTGGAACCCGCGGATGCTGTCCATAAACTGTAAAGAATGGTGTGGTTTCAGAAGAAGTATGATAAGTATTATTGTGAAAGAATTCGACCCAGGGAAGGAGATCCATCCAGTTGTCTTGGGAAGATAAGAGAAACATCTGGAGAAAAGTCTCTAAATCTTGGTTGACTCACTCAGTTTGTCCATTGCTCTGAGGATGATAGGCAGTGGAGGATTTCAGTTTGACTTGTATAGACGAACAAAGAGACTTCCAAAATTTCGCCACAATTTGAACACCCCTATTTGAAATGATTTCCTTGCAGAGACCATGGAGACGGAAGACTTCAGAGATAAACAGCTTGGTGAGTTGAGGAGCAGAGGGTAGGCCAGACAATGGTATGAAGTGCACCATCTTAGGAAGTGGAGCACGATGACCCAAATAGTGGTCTTTCCTTGAGATGCAGGTAAATCTGAAATAAACTTCATTGATAAGTGAGTCCATGGACGAACTGGAATGGACAAAGGATGGAGTGGACCCACTGGAACCTGATGTGGAAATTTGTCTTGTGCGCAATTAACACAGAAGGCGTCAAAAGCTCGAGTGTCCTGTCGCAGAGATGGCCACCAATAGGATCTGCTCAAGAATTCCAAAGTTTTCTGAACTCCCACATGTCCTGAAAAGAGAGAAGAATAGGCCCATTGTAAAAGTTGCTTGCGAAGATTTTCATCAACAAATGTTCTTCCGGTAGGAGGAGTAGGGTTAGTCTTGGCTGAAGAAAACACTGTAGGATTCATGATTGGACATTGGTCCTCAGAGGATGGATCCTCCTCTTGAAAAAGAGAGTGGGAAAGAGCGTCTGCTTTCCCATTTTGAGATCCAGGCCGTTAGGTGAGCTTCAAATTAAACCGGGAGAAGAATTGATATCATCTTGCTTGGCGAGAAGAACAACATTATAAGTTCTTTAAATACAAAAGATTCTGATGATCCATGTAGACAGTAATTGGGAATTGAGCTCCCTCTAGAAGATAACACCATTCTTCGAAGGCTAACTTGATTGCAAGTAGCTCTTTCTCCCCAATGGGATAGCTCTTCTGCGCAGGAGCAAATTTTCAAGAGAAATAGGCACAGGAGTGAAGTTTTTCATCAGAAAAGCATTGGGAAAGAACTGCTCCTATTCCAACAGAAGAGGCATCTACCTCTAAGAAAAATTGATGGGCACAGGAGTGAAGTTTTTCATCAGAAAAGCATTGGGAAAGAACTGCTCCTATTCCAACAGAAGAGGCATCTACCTCTAAGAAAAATTGATGGGAGATGTCTGGTTGTTGAAACACAGGAGCAGAAGTGAATGCTTCTTTCAATAGTTGAAAAGCTTGTTTAGCTTCAGGAGTCTAGGATCTGGGATTGGCAACTTTGCAGGTAAGAGCTGAGATAGGGGCAACCAAAGTGGAGAAGCCATGGATAAATTTCCCATAATTATTAGCGAACCCTAGGATTCGTTGCATAGACTTGAGAGATGAGGGTTCATTTCAAGTGAGAATAGCCTTAACCGTCTCAGGGTCAATACGAAGAATGGATCCAGAAATTATGTATCCCAGGAATGCAATAGTTGAGACCTCAAAGACGCATTTCTTGAGCTTGCAGAAGAGTTGATGCAGGGGCAGAACTCCCGGAGGCAACGGAGTCTATTGCCGCTGGGCTCCAGCCCTGAAGGGGTCACATGGCTCCTTCATTGTACCCCGACTCAGTCAGATGTGTGCACAGGTAGTTTAAAGAGCAGCGGCTCCAGCGGTGTAAGTACCGGCCGCCGCACACTGTGCAAGGGGGGAGGGGCAAGCAGGACAGTCACTCTGCTGATGCCAGTGGCCGCCCGATCTTGCTGCCCGCTAACATTACAAACTGCACAGTGGCAGGACTGCTGGTGTTTCCTCACACTTTCCCATGGCATCTGTGATCAGCTGCGGCCCGCGGGAGAGAGACGAGCAGAGGCAGCGCATTTCAGCGTTAGGCGGGGTGTGCGTGGTACTACACGCGCCTGCCCCGCCGGCTGGCCTCAAACATAACAGCCTGCAGTCTACCTGTCTGAGCCACTGACCCAGACCCTAGGCAGACGGCACTGTCTGACAGTCCCTGACCCCGGCAGAAGCAGGCAGCGCATCTTGGCGTTCGGCGGGGCACGTGATACACCTGAAGCCTCTGAGCTCTGCCCTGGGGACAGTGAGGACTGGAGAACTGTCTGAAGACTCTGCTGTGATTGTGAGTACAGTCAGACTGTCTGACAGTGACTGTGACAGTAAATCATATGTTTAAGTTTAACTTTAATGTTTTGGTAATAAAAATGATGCAAGAGGGTATTGCTTTTTCCCCCTCGGCTCTTTGTGTTTCTATGGCAACTATTTTTTGTGAGTTTCATTAATCTATATAGATCATGTGTGTAGTGTGTTTTAAAATTAATAAACCTCTTTGATCCCTTGGTCAGTTAGAAAATCACAAAGAAATGGGTATCAATTAAAATCAATAGAAAATACTTAGTAGGCAACATGGTTAGTTTGTATTTGTATGTGATGTCTGTTGTGGGTTGCATCATGGGGGTTATTCAGAGTTGTTCGCTATTTTTTTCGTTAGCACAACATATTCGCAACTTTGCGAACATGTTGCACAATAGCGAATAACCGCCCCCAATGTATTTTTGCTATTTCGTACGCAGAATTACACAAAGTAGGCGTATGCCAAATTACATCGCACTAATGCGAACCCATCGCAATTTCACAAACCTCATCGTAAAAATCCTAACTTCTCGTAGATTTACACATTCCTCTTAAAATTGCACACACTTTTGCTGAAAAACGCACAGCAATGGTTTCTTTTTTCAAGTTATATTACACCTTTCAATTCAAACTCAACAAGCCTTCCTGTCACAACTGAGGGCCTGAGCTGACGGGAGGCAGCCTCAGTTGTAGGGGCTGAGATGTACCGGAACCTGGGAGGTTGTATCAGACCCCTGGACATGTAAGTAACATGAATAATAACTGCCCGAAGGCGTGACCACGACAACTTGGATAAAAGTCAATGATGTTTATTATGACAACTCCGCAACACAGCAGCAGTAAAAGAAAACGTAAAAGTCAGCAAAGAATAAATACAGTTCCTGGGTACTACAGGATGGCAGGAGCCACAGGGCACTGGTAGTGTGAGATAGTTCTTATGATCTTCTAGATGGAAAGTCCTTACCAGGCCCGACTGTAGCAATGGAGATAACCCAGGATTGTGCCAGCTGGTGTTCCAGGAAAAGCTGGGTTGCTGAAGATAAAACAGCTGCTGTGGATACTGGCTGGAACCAGACTGTTGTTAGCACGGAGTGGATACTGGCTGGAACCAGTTAAATAATAAATGAACTTGGGAGCGATGAAATATGAACTGAAATGTAGAACTTGAGAGCGGAGAAATAATAATACCGGTGGAGAGTGGTAAAGTGTAGAAAGGACACCGGCCCTTTAAGGGAAGCTGTACTCTGCTGGAAGCTGAGCTGGAAGCAGGTAATGTTGTAGCTGGAAACAGATGAATCCACAATGGATTGGAGAGTCAGGCTACACCGCAGGTGGAATGCTGGTGCGGGTCTCTATGATGGAAGTCTTGAGACAGGAGCTGGAACCTGGAAGACAATCACAGGAGAGAGACAAACAGGAACTAGGTTTGACAACCAAAGCACTGACGCCTTCCTTGCTCAGGCACAGTGTATTTATACCTGCAGCAAGGAAGGGATTGGCTAGGCAATTATGCAGATTAACAATACTGACAACAGATTGGAGGAAATGATCAGCTGACAGAATCCAAGATGGCTGCGCCCATGCAGACACTTGGAGGGAAGTTTGGTTTGTAATCCATGTGGTAATGAAAACAGTAATGGCGGCGCCGGCCACTGGAGACAGGAGACGCCAGGCTGACAAGTGCACATCCAACCACGCGGACACAGCGGAGGCCGCGGCTGACGTAATCGCCACTCTGACACTCTGCATGCAGAAGCTCAGGGACGGCGGCGGAGGCCGCGGGAGACGCCATGCCAGATGTAATATGGCGCTTACTGTGACAGCGTCCCAGAGTGACAGGAGAGGATACAGGAATGTACACATCAGGATAACAGATGGAATCCGGTCCTGGAGCGCTGAGCCAGCCTTAGGAGGCATCTGATGGGTAAGAAATGGCGTCCAGATACCCGGATCGTGACAGCACCCCCCCCTTTAGGAGTGGCCCCAGGACACTTCTTTGGCTTTTGAGGAAACTTGGAATGGAATCTCCGGACCAAGGCAGGAGCATGGACATCAGAAGCATTGGTCCATGAACGTTCCTCAGGACCATAACCTTTCCAGTCAATAAGATATTGTAGTTGACCGTAACGGTGACGTGAGTCCAGGATCTTGGCCACTTCATACTCAACGCCTCGTTGAGTTTGGACTTTCGGAGTTGGAGGAAGTGAGGAATGAAACCGATTCAAGATCAGCGGTTTCAACAGGGAAACATGGAATGTCCTGGGTATTTTTAAGAAGGGAGGCAACTGGAGTCTGTAAGCAACAGGATTGATGACTTGTTCAATCTTGAAAGGACCGATATAGCGAGGTGCAAACTTCATACTGGGAACTCTTAACCTCAAATTCTTCGTGGATAACCATACCCGATCACCCACCTTGAGAGCAGGAACTGCTCGACGCTTCTTATCCGCAAACTTCTTGTACCTGAACGATGCCTTGAGCAGAGCTGATCGTACGCTCTTCCAGATATTGGCAAACTGATGCAAGGTGATATCCACTGCGGGAACAGAAGTTGCTGGAAGCGGTTGGAACTCAGGGACTTTAGGGTGGAATCCAAAGTTAGTGAAGAATGGTGTTGAAGCAGATGAAGAATGATACTGGTTGTTATGACAGAACTCGGCCCAGGGAAGTAATTGAACCCAGTCATTTTGAGAGGAGGACACATAGATGCGGAGGAAGGCCTCCAAGTCCTGATTCACCCTCTCGGTTTGACCATTGGTCTGAGGATGGTAAGCCGTGGAAAACTTTAGCTTGACTTGGAGGACTTGACATAAACTTCGCCAGAATTTGGCTGTGAATTGAACTCCTCGATCTGAGATAATTTCTTCAGGAAGACCGTGGAGTCGGAAGATCTCTTGTATGAATACTTGAGCCAACTTGGAAGCTGACGGAAGACCGGTGAGAGGAATGAAGTGTGCCATCTTGGTGAACCGGTCAACTACCACCCAGATGGTATTGAACTTGTTGCACATGGGTAAGTCTGTAATGAAATCCATCGACAAGTGGGTCCATGGTCGACGGGGAACGGATAGTGGAACCAGTTGCCCCGCAGGCGACTGGCGGTATACTTTATGTTGGGCACACTTTGGGCAAGATGCAATAAACTCCAAGACGTCCTTTTTCAGAGTTGGCCACCAATAGGACCTAGAGATAAACTCCAGGGTTTTTTGGATACCTGTATGTCCGGCAAAACGGGAAGCATGGGCCCAATGCATGAGCTTCTTCCTTAGCATCGGCTTCACAAAACTTTTCCCTGATGGGGGCGTAGAGTCCATCCCTACCGTGGAGAATGCCAACGGATTTATAATAGGATGCTTGTCTGAAGACTCTGACTCATTTTCTTGCTCCCATGAGCGGGAAAGGGCATCGGCCTTGCGATTCTGAGAGCCCGGACAGAACTGGAGTTTAAAGTCGAACCTGGAAAAGAAAAGTGCCCATCTGGCCTGACGAGGGTTGAGACATTGTGCGCCCTTCAGGTATAAAAGGTTCTTGTGGTCTGTAAGTATGGTGATTGAATGAGAAGCTCCCTCCAACAGATACCTCCACTCTTCTAGAGCGAGCTTGATGGCTAGCAACTCCTGGTCGCCAATGGCATAGTTGCGCTCAGCTGGGGAGAACTTCCGGGAGAAGAAACTGCAAGGGTGTAAATGGCCATCTTTAGCCCTCTGAGATAACACCGCTCCTACTCCAACGGAGGAGGCATCCACCTCTAAGATGAAAGGAGAGTCGATGTCAGGCTGTTTCAGAACAGGCGCAGAGATGAACCTTTGTTTTAAAAGATGAAATGCTTGCATGGCTTCTTCAGACCACTTGGACGGGTTAGCACCCTTCTTAGTGAAAGCAGTAATAGGCGCCACAATGGTGGAAAAGTCTCGTATAAACTTTCGGTAATAGTTGGCGAACCCTAAGAACCTCTGGACCCCTTTGAGGGTTAAGGGTACCGGCCAATTTTGGATTGCTTGTAGTTTCTCAGGATCCATCTCTAGTCCGGAACCGGACACAATGTACCCTAGAAACGGAATGGACTTGACTTCAAAGACGCATTTTTCTAATTTGCAATAGAGATGATTGACACGGAGACGGGACAGAACCTCTTTAACCCAAAAACGATGTTCCTCTAAATCGTTGGCAAAAATGAGGATATCGTCTAGATAGACCACGACATGACGGTATAGAATGTCTCTGAAGATCTCATTGACAAAATGCTGGAAGACAGCTGGAGCATTGCTCAATCCGAAGGGCATGACGAGGTACTCATAATGTCCGTCACGGGTGTTAAAGGCGGTCTTCCACTCGTCACCCTCACGGATCCGGATGAGATTGTATGCACCTCGCAAGTCCAGCTTTGTAAAGATGGTAGCTCCGCTAACTCTGTCAAAGAGCTCAGTAATCAGGGGTAAAGGATAACGGTTCTTGATGGTAATGTCGTTCAAACCTCTGTAGTCGATGCACGGCCGCAGACCACCATCTTTCTTTTTTACAAAAAAGAAGCCTGCGCCGGCTGGAGAAGAAGAAGGTCGAATGAACCCCTTTGCTAGGTTCTCTTTAATATATTCCTCCATAGAATGCGTCTCAGGCAGAGACAACGGATAAGTTCGGCCTCGAGGTGGAACCTTCCCTGGAACGAGATCAATCGGACAGTCCCATTCTCTATGAGGAGGAAGGATATCAGCAGAAGCTTTACTGAACACATCCGTGAAATCTTGATATGGAGGAGGTGGAACATCAGACGACCTGGGGGAGGAAGAACAGACAGGCAATACTTTAAACAAACATGTCTCAGCACAGGAGGAACCCCATGCCAGGATTTGCGTAGTCGTCCAATCAATTGTAGGATTGTGAAGACGGAGCCATGGAAGGCCCAGGACCACAGGATGTGTGGCTCTTGGAATCACTAAAAAAGAAATAAGTTCGGAATGAAGAACTCCCACTCTCAGACGAACTGGTAGAGTCCTTAAAGAAATAACTGCATCAAAAATTTTGCTGCCATCCACGGCAGTTAAAGAAATGGACGAAGGAAGTCTCTCGGTGGGTAGGGACCACCGTTTAACATAGGCTTCGGTAATAAAGTTCCCAGCTGCTCCGGAATCAAGGAGGGCAATGACGTTCCGATAACGTTGAGCAACTTGAAGCGAGACTGGGAGATTACAATCTTGAGGAGATGGAGAGGAGATCATTACTCCTAGCCGGCCCTCTCCTTGGCGAGCTAGGATTTGGAGTTTCCCGGACGTTTGGGACAGGCATTAATGGTGTGAGACGGAGCTGCACAATAGAGACAGAGAAACTCGGAGAGACGTCTTCGGCGCTCAGCAGGAGTTAAACGGGAACGGCCAAGTTGCATGGGCTCATCTTTAGATGGTGACAGTTGACGAGGAGGAGGAGCAGAAGATTTTGGAGCAGATGATCTTCCACGCTCAGTTGCTCTCTCTCTGAAACGTAAATCAACTTTCGTGCAGAGTGAGATTAGCTCATCTAACTTAGAAGGTAAGTCTCTGGTAGCTAACTCATCTTTAATATGCTCAGATAAGCCATGCCAGAATGCAGCATACAGGGCCTCGTCGTTCCATGCCAGTTCGGATGCCAGGATCTGTAACTGTATCAGATATTGTCCTACAGTACGTGACCCCTGGCGTAAACGGAGAATCTCGGATGAAGCTGAGGTTACCCGGCCTGGCTCGTCGAAGATGCGCCTGAATGTTGACACGAAGGCAGTGTAGGAAGATAGCAGGGTGTCGGACCTCTCCCATAACGGTGATGCCCAATCAAGGGCTGAGCCACTGAGAAGAGAAATAATGTAGGCAATTTTTGTACGGTCACTGGGAAAATTGCCAGGTTGTAGCTCAAACTGAATCTCACACTGGTTGAGAAATCCCCTGCAGAATCTTGGAGATCCGTCAAATTTTGCTGGCGTTGGAAGATGAAGACGTGGAGCAGAAATGGGTAAGGTGGGTGGGGTTATAGCTGGAGTCACTGTGGTTGACGCACCAGACGCGCCTGATCCACGGAGAGTTGTCTGAATCCCATCCAGCCGAGTAGAGAGATCCTGGAGACAGCGGATGATGTGGCCCTGTGCAGCCTCCTGATGTTCTAGTCGGGCTGCCAGTTCTTGCATCGGCCTGGCCGCTTGATCCTGGTCTCCGGCTGGATTCATTTGGTCAGTGCTTACTGTCACAACTGAGGGCCTGAGCTGACGGGAGGCAGCCTCAGTTGTAGGGGCTGAGATGTACCGGAACCTGGGAGGTTGTATCAGACCCCTGGACATGTAAGTAACATGAATAATAACTGCCCGAAGGCGTGACCACGACAACTTGGATAAAAGTCAATGATGTTTATTATGACAACTCCGCAACACAGCAGCAGTAAAAGAAAACGTAAAAGTCAGCAAAGAATAAATACAGTTCCTGGGTACTACAGGATGGCAGGAGCCACAGGGCACTGGTAGTGTGAGATAGTTCTTATGATCTTCTAGATGGAAAGTCCTTACCAGGCCCGACTGTAGCAATGGAGATAACCCAGGATTGTGCCAGCTGGTGTTCCAGGAAAAGCTGGGTTGCTGAAGATAAAACAGCTGCTGTGGATACTGGCTGGAACCAGACTGTTGTTAGCACGGAGTGGATACTGGCTGGAACCAGTTAAATAATAAATGAACTTGGGAGCGATGAAATATGAACTGAAATGTAGAACTTGAGAGCGGAGAAATAATAATACCGGTGGAGAGTGGTAAAGTGTAGAAAGGACACCGGCCCTTTAAGGGAAGCTGTACTCTGCTGGAAGCTGAGCTGGAAGCAGGTAATGTTGTAGCTGGAAACAGATGAATCCACAATGGATTGGAGAGTCAGGCTACACCGCAGGTGGAATGCTGGTGCGGGTCTCTATGATGGAAGTCTTGAGACAGGAGCTGGAACCTGGAAGACAATCACAGGAGAGAGACAAACAGGAACTAGGTTTGACAACCAAAGCACTGACGCCTTCCTTGCTCAGGCACAGTGTATTTATACCTGCAGCAAGGAAGGGATTGGCTAGGCAATTATGCAGATTAACAATACTGACAACAGATTGGAGGAAATGATCAGCTGACAGAATCCAAGATGGCTGCGCCCATGCAGACACTTGGAGGGAAGTTTGGTTTGTAATCCATGTGGTAATGAAAACAGTAATGGTGGCGCCGGCCACTGGAGACAGGAGACGCCAGGCTGACAAGTGCACATCCAACCACGCGGACACAGCGGAGGCCGCGGCTGACGTAATCGCCACTCTGACACTCTGCATGCAGAAGCTCAGGGACGGCGGCGGAGGCCGCGGGAGACGCCATGCCAGATGTAATATGGCGCTTACTGTGACAGCGTCCCAGAGTGACAGGAGAGGATACAGGAATGTACACATCAGGATAACAGATGGAATCCGGTCCTGGAGCGCTGAGCCAGCCTTAGGAGGCATCTGATGGGTAAGAAATGGCGTCCAGATACCCGGATCGTGACACTTCCTCAATTACGAATCTAATTAGTGTAATGAATGATTGTGGTCATGACCAATTAAGTCTTCAAAGAATACCTACAGAACACTTTGTAGGCATAATTGGCCATTACCATGTTTGTTTATAAATAAGTGAAATAGATGTGTAAACTGTGCCTGTCCTAATGTAAAATAGCATATTTTTGTGTGGAGGTGTAGTGTGTGAATATATGTGTTTACATGTTTTTCTAAACAATAAGCTACTAACTGACATAATTTGTTTGTTTGTTTGTAAATAATAAGATTAATATTCGTAAGTTTGATGTGTGTTTTTTGTAAGGTAACCAATTTCTGCTAGGCAATATGCTGTTCCTTTATTGCATTAAAAAACACAACAACCGCTTAACTGTAATAAACAATTTTTTATTTTTGTACATATTTTTTTTTTGTGTTTTTTTTGGAACCAATAACAAATATTTTACAATTTAAAAATTAACAAATTAAAATTTTTTTTTTTGCATCCTATCATCATCGGCCAGCATGGCCTGCAAATTAGCCTTTAGACTTGCAAGGATGCCAGGCAGGCTTGTGGGATCTCCAACTGCACCATCTGAAAAGAAGAGCAAAAAAAAAAAAAAAACTTACTCACATTACCTATTACACAAGCAAGCCACAAAGCACACTTTAATCGCAAAGGGACTACATCATGGATGTTTGAATGTTAAAACAGTAGCATACCAACACACAAGCATGCTCAGCAATGTTTGTTATTGTTAACTTTCAATTTTAAAAAGTGTACCACACCATGATGTACATTTACTAAGGGGGTCATTCCGAGTTGTTCGCTCGCAAGCTGCTTTTAGCAGCTTTGCACACGCTAAGCCGCCGCCTAATGGGAGTGAATCTTAGCTTATCAAAATTGCGAACGAAAGATTAGCATAATTGCGAATAGACACTTCTTAGCAGTTTCTGAGTAGCTCCACACTTACTCGGCATCTGCGATCAGTTCAGTCAGTTTCGTTCCTGGTTTGACGTCACAAACACACCCAGCGTTCGCCCAGACACTCCTCCGTTTCTCCAGCCACTCCCGTGTTCTTCCCAGAAACGGTAGCGTTTTTTCGCACACACCCATAAAACGGCCTGTTTCCGCCCAGAAACACCCACTTCCTGTCAATCACATTACGATCACCAGAACGAAGAAAAAAACCTCGTAATGCCGTGAGTAAAATACCTAACTGCAGAGCAAATTTACTTGGTGCAGTCGCACTGCGGACATTGCGCATGCGCATTAGCGACTGATCGCTCCGTTGCGAGAAAAAAATAACGAACGAACAACTCGGAATGACCCCCTAAGATGGGAGTTCTATTTAAGATGGGACGTTGCCCATAGCAACCAATCAGATTCCACATATCTTCTAGAAGGTGCTAAATAAATGAGAAGTTGAATCTGATTGGTTGCTATGGGCAACATCCCATCTTGATTAAAACTCCCATCTTAGTAAATGTAACCCCATGCTGGGATTCATTCACATCTGGAGTGAAGCAGACTTGTCTTTTTTGGTGTTTGCCCTGCATCATCACACTGCATATCAACATCTTCAGAAGGACAACATATCCTAGCATGCCCACACTCCCTGAAAGCCTGCCTTACTACATAAGGTGAAACATTTTTTTTAAGGTAAAATAATCATTTTTTGACTGTAACTTTCACAACACAAATCATTGTGTCCTTAGCATGGCTAACAAAGTGAAGCATGCGAGTTGAATGTGCAAATATTAGGAATACCGAGGCACAAGTGTAAAAGAACAACAACATACTAAACTCCACTCAGGTCTAACTGTTTCACTGACACCCTAGCACATATAAACCCTGTTGTCCTGGCAACCCTGTCGACCTAATGAGTGTCGACCTAGAGTGGACACCCTAAACATTGCAGACATAGACACTGTACATCTAATGATACTCACACAAATGTAAATGCAACATCCATACCATGATGAAGCACACAAACATTTTTCCTTGGGCCAAGATTGGCCACAGTACAACACTGCATGTATTTGATTTTGAAGTTTAAGTAGGTAACAAATACATTTTAAATGTGTTAAAACTTACTCTCATCAGCCACATGCGCAGCACCCTCAACATCCTCAGGGGCTTCTGCTGCCCATTCACTGGGTGGGGAAGGAGGCTGGATGGGGGAAGGAGGGTGGATGGGGGAAGGAGGATGGATTGGGGAAGGAGGAGGGATTGAGGAAGGAGGGATTGGGGAAGGAGGAGGGATTGGGGAAGGAGGATGGAATGGGGAGCTGTTTACAGAGGGTGGGTCTGATTGAGAGGGGGAGGGGGAATGGGAAAGAGAGGGGGAGGTGGGCGAAGTGGTGGTTTGGCCTACAGAGGTGGAGGGGGACAGAGAGGGGTATTGCTAAAGAGAGGGGGAGGGGGACAGAGAGGGGTATTGGTAAAGAGAGGGGGAGGGGGGCTGAGAAGGGGATTGGGAAGGAGAGGGGGATTGGGCGATAGAAGGGGAGGGGGGCTGAGAAGGGGATTGGGAAGGAGAGGGGGATTGGGCGACAGAAGGGGAGGGGGGCTGAGAAGGGGATTGGGAAGGAGAGGGGGATTGGGCGACAGAAGGGGAGGGGGGCTTAGAAGGGGATTGGGAAGGAGAGGGGGATTGGGTGACAGAAGGGGAGGGGGGCTGAGAAGGGGATTGGGAAGGAGAGGGGGATTGGGCGACAGAAGGGGAGGGGGGCTGAGAAGGGGATTGGGAAGGAGAGGGGGATTGGGCGACAGAATGGGAGGGGGGCTGAGAAGGGGATTGGTCCGGACTTCCTGCAGCAGCTTGCCGTTGTGCTCGCCCTAGAATGACATAGGTAATATTTAGGTTGTGGCTTTAAAAATCATAACAACAGTATTTTTCTATTACACTGTTCTGTCCAATGTTAAAGACACAGGGGTAAAATTGCTATTTAAAAAAAAACAAAAAAAAACTGGTGATGTTGCCCATAGCAAATAATCAGATTCTACGTAACATTTATTAGGCTGCTTCTAGAAGATAATAGATTTAATCTGATTGGTTGCTATAGGCAACATCACCAGTTCTAAAAAGCTCCCACCTTAGTAAATTTACCCCACAGAGCAAGTTATTGGGTTCAGTTGACAGCCTGTGTAGCAACTCAGTACAACAACATTCACTTTTTCAGAAGCACTTTGCTACACAGTCAGTACTGCTTGCCCTAACCACACACACTGTGTCATGTTTGTTCTACAGTAGTTCATTGTCAGTGTGCCAATTTTCACACTATATAATTTAGTGGAAATATGCAAGTTTTGCATTACAAGTTTCCGCTAATAATCTCAGTGTTATTTAATGTCATATGAAACTTACTGCGCCTACGTCTAGTGCGGATTTGTTGGCGGAGCTCCGCCAACAGGTCCGGTGAGCGACGGCGGAGGTCGCTCCAGCGCCTTTCTAGTTGGATAATGGAGCGTGTGATCCGAGTATGCGGCGGACCTCCGCGTAGGCCTCGCGCTTTATCCTATTGGGGATAAAGGGGCCTGCGCAGCCTACGCGGCGGTCCATCACCGCTACCAACACGCGCAGCTCACGGTGGCTAAATGCAGCTGCGCGCATGGTGCCAATGGCGTTTTCCATATATGGGCTTATATTTATAGTGTGTGGTGGCATGTGATTGGTTGTAAATTTATGGTGTCATCTAATAAACTTTATTGATGTGTGAATTGCTGTGAAGGACAGTGGGTACAGTTCGCAATAGCGGAAATTCGCAGCAGCGGAAGAACAAGAAATACAATACATACACTCACAATTACACTCACACACACACACACACACACACACACACACACACACACACACACACACACACACACTTATAGAAAAGTAATTGTTACAATCTGTGTACTCAACACATTTGTCAATATCAATCAGCTGCACAAAGTCACAAAGTTTTCGACATTTAGAATCATATGTTGTGTCATTTGTAATGTAAATAGGTGCATGGCATATAGACATTTGTGGAACAAGGGTTACAATCATAATATTTAGACAAACATTGCATATTAAAAATTTAAACAGGTATGCCTTGCACAACACTTATCTGGGCATATAATTAAAAATTTAAAAATAGGACCTGGGGTTACTAGGGGCAACATTACCTAATATTAGATATGGAAACATATTCCCCCAAAAAATATTTTTTTTTATTAAGTAACATTAAGTGTAGCCTGCATTATGTGGTTCAAGTTATTTGGTATGTACAAAGGAATATGTCTATGTCGATAAGATTTAGCTGATGTAGTTTATAAGTTGGTTTATTCACACGTGATTGCATTTGCTACTATTAAATAATTACAACATGCATTTAACATCAATGTTTATTTTGGAAAAAAAAACCCCAAAAAAAGATTATTTGGGAGCATGTCAGATGTGTAGGTGCAAACAATAAAAATGTTATGTGTCCAGACAATTGCTGTTTGTAGTATTTTGGCTGAGCAGTGTTTGCTCAGTAATTGGACAACAGGTGAATTCATTGGCATAATAATTGCTAATTAGGGCAGACACACTAGTCACAGTACTTCGCAAGTGCAGAGTAACTGCAGACTTACTCCTCGGCTGCGACAGAATAGCGAACATTTGTTGTGTACATTTACCATCGTATACGCATTTCTGCTCAAAACACGCCTACTGCTGGTTGCATACTCCCACACTAGCCGCCCACTTTCACGTCCATTTCGTTAGATAGCGAAGCCATGCCTCTGTCACGCCTCCGTCACTCCCCGTTTCGGTGGTGTAGTACGAGCAGGTTTTCAGTTAGTAATTTTGCTCAAGCGTCGTATCGCTCCCTTTGCGCATGCACAGTCTAGCTGTCGCGCATGCGCAGTTGGCGGATTTTTGCCGTTTTGCGATGTGATGAACTGCTGCGATCAACTCGGAATGAGGGCCCATGTGTGTTTGTATTAGTGAGGCATTTATTTAAAATCACATTCACAGTGTGCTTGGGGTGCAATGTTATGGCAGGATGCGCCGTTACCGGTGGCATGTAATAACTGTCACCCAAAGGAGCCTGTATTTGCATTTGACTCTGAATGCTGCCAGGGCTACTGCGCATGCGTGGCTTCACTGACCACATATTGCTGCTGCCATTGCCAGGGAGGGTCCCTGGGGACCCCTCCGCCAGCTAAATCAGCGGTGTAACCCAGAGGCTACAGAGGGCTACTGCCATCTTCAGCTCCGGGGCGCCAGTCTCCAGAATGCATCACATTCCGTAAGTTGCCAGTGTGCTCTATTATGTTCCTGTGGCAGCCTTTGTGCTGTATTATTTTTCTATCAGTGCCGCTGTCTTATTATTTTCCTGTTGGGGACTATGTGATTTTTGTGGTGGCCTATGTGCTTTATTATTTTTCTATCCGTGACAATGTGTGTGTGGTTTTTTTCTATCTGTGCCAATGTGTGTGTGTGTTTTTCCTATCTGTGCCAATGTGTGTGTGCTTTTACCTACAATGTGGTCAGTAATGCAGTGTAGGGTATAGAGGGGTCTGTAGTGTAGTGTAGGGTATAAATGGGTCAGTAGTTTAGTGTAGGGTATAGAGGTGTCAGTGATTTTATTTTTGTAGGGTATAGAGGGGTCAGTGATGTAGTTGCGGGTATTAAGGAGTCAGTTAAAATACTAATATTTTTTTTAAGGGATGGGTGGGGGGGGGCACAAAATGTATCTTGCCTCTGGGCAACTGGGATGAAGTTACGCCACTGAGTTGATGACTCCTAAGATGACGAAGCACCTCTTGGACTTGTTGTCGGTGAGACTGAAGATCCCGAGAGACTATCAAGATGTCATCTAAGTACACCGCAACAGACTGGTACAACAAATCCCGAAATATCTCATTAACAATGTGCTGGAACACAGCTGATGCACTACTAAGACCGAAAGGCATCACTAAGTATTCATAATGCCCATCTCGGGTGTTAAAGGCGGTTTTCCATTTGTTGCCTGCTTGAATGCTTATGAGATTATATGCGCCTATCAAATCCAATTTTGTGAAGAAGGTTGCTCCTTTTACTCAGTCAAAGAGTTCCGTTATGAGTGGTAATGGGTAACGATTTTTAATTGTAATGTCGTTCAAACCCCTATAGTCAATGCAAGGTCAAAGGCAACCAATGTGGCAACCATAGTCAATGCAAGGCATAGGGGCAACCAAAGTGGAGAAGCCATGGATACATTTTCAAGGTCAAAGGCAACGAAAGTGGCAACCATAGTCAATGCAAGGCATAGGTGCAACCAAAGTGGAGAAGCCACGGATAATTTTCCAGTAATTATTAGAGAACCCTAGGATTCGTTGTGTAGATTTGAGAGATGAGGGTTCATCCAACATCTTTTTTCTTGATGAAAAATAAACCCGCTCCAGCAGGGGAAGATGAAGATCGGATCAAGCCTTTCTTAAGGTTCTCTTTAATGTACTCAGATATACTGTAGCAGCAGTCTCTGGAATAGAGAGATGATAAGTTCTTCCCCTTGAGGGCGATTTGCCTGGTATAACATCAATTGGACAGTCCAATTCTCTGTGTGGAGGAAGTTTATCTGTCCCTCCTTTTCTAAATACATCTGTAAAAGAATTGTATGGCTTAGGCAGAGCCTCAGGAATGGATACATCAGATTTCTGCACAGGAATGACCTTCTGCAGGCACTGAGAGTGGCAGTCAGTTCCCCAGGAAGGAAGTGGCATGGTGGTGGAGCCAGTGAAGAACAATCGACTGAGAGGACTTGGGTAATACCATGAATGAAAGGACTTCAGAATGTAACAGTCCCACTAAAAGAGTTAGAGGATAAGACTCTTGGGTGATAGTCCCATGAGGAATAACACTCCTGTCTACTGCTGTGAGAGTGATTGCTTGAGAAAGCTTTTTATTTGGTAACGAGAAACCCAGTCTGCTAAAATAAAGTTCCCTGCTGCACCAGAATCCAGGAGAGCAGACACAGTCTTGAGACTGGTGGGTAACTGCAGGGATACAAAAAAACAGAGTCTTTCTTCATTGGAGAGATTTTAAAAGTTCCTAGCTTCGACCCTCCACCCGAACTTAGGACCGACTGTTTCCCGGACGCTTGGGACAAGTGGTCAACAAGTTGCTCTTCTCCCCACAGTACATGCATAAGTTCATCTGGCAGCGACGCTGCTTCTCCTTAGAGATTCCTGCTTGGGTTAGACATCAGAAGAAGGTGAACTGGGATGAGGAGCAGGACGCAGTCTTGGCCGGTCTAGGCGAGACTTCTCATGAGATCTTTCTCTGAAGCGAAGGTCAAACTTATTACACAATGACATCAGATCCTTAAAATTTGCTGGCATATCACGGGAAGCTAACTAATCTTTGAGTTTATCTGAAAGGCCGTGCCAGAAAGCTGCAATAAGAGCCTCCTCGTTCCACTGAAGTTTCGATGCTAGAGTTTGTTATGCAATGATAGGCTGACAGGCCTGGAGCCCTGACGAATCCTCATGATCTCAATAGAGGCAGAAGTAGGTCGTCCGAGTTCATTGAAGATCCCAGGAAAGACTGCAAGAACTTGGTGTAGTCACTAAGAATGGAATCTGATCTCTCCCATAGGGGAGATACCCACTCAAGGGCTTCCCCAGATAGCAGGGAGACAATGAAAGCCACTTTGGTTTTGGAGGTTGGAAAGTTATCTGGTTAAGGGTAAAGTGTACATCACAGAGGTTTAGGAATCCTCTGCACAACTTTGGGTCCTGTAAAATTTCCCTGGTGTAAGGAGATGAAGGGTCTTGGATAACCCTGAGAAATTCTGAACTGGGTCACGAGCAGAAGACAGAGTAGAGGAGGTTGCCAAGGATGCCTGAAATCCATCTTGCCAAGGTCAGAGATCTTGTAGGACTTTGACTAACTGTCACTGAACAGTTTCAAGTCCTTCCAGATGAGCTGCTAGAGCTTGAAGCAGGTCTGCACTTAAACCAGCTCCGCCTGCCGGATCCATTTGGTCAGTGCTTACTGTCACGACTGAAGTTATTTGTGAACCCGGTCTAGGTCTAGTCTCTGGGTCTGGATTTGAGAGTTGCAGACAGAATTGTGCATGCTTAAGATACAATCTTCTCATGCAGACTTGGCAGTTGGCTGAGGAACATAGGAGCTGAAATGACCAGCTATTCGGGTACAGAAAAACTGGTGGCGTGAACCACCAGTGCAATGGGTAGCTGGAAGGTCATTGAGAACCGAAAGTCTATAAAGACTAGCAGTAGGAATGCTGGGAGTCAGCAAGGCAGGTTTTCCAAAGTGCAGGACGGAACCAGCAGCACAGGTTATCTGAGAATGCTGTGTGATATCAATTACAGCTGGAGATTCAGGAGCTCTACAGAGACTGAGACACAACAAAACACTGACAGCTTGCCAGTTCTGGGACTTGGAACGTTTACCCTGGGCTCACTGATGACTGGATGATCGGCTCACATGACAAGGAAGTGTTTCCAGATTGGGCCTTGGCCGATCAGCTGACCAGGAACTGTCATGGAGAACTTTGTCAGGAACACTGGCATGGCGCGGCCTGGGAGGTTTGCTATGGCTTCCGGATGTATCGGCGCTGACAGGGAAGCAGCAGCGTAGCGGATGACCGCACAGAATGCCAGGAGATTGCACAGATGATGGACTGCGCCAGGGCTTGCGCTGAAGGTAAGATAGAGCATGGCTGGATAGCCCTGAAAGCCTCCATTTTGTGACAATAGCATTGATATCAGATAACAGTAGTCATAGAGATAGGCACTCCAGGGAAAAAGCCATAATTTCATTATGTCTGAAATGTTATAATGTCTGAGAACATCGAGAGCATTACTTTGGACTTGTTATTCTACATGACATGATTCAGGACAACATGATTCAGGACAACATGGCAGTCAAAGTCCATAATTTGTGAACACTAAGCGTATTCTATTAACTCTATGAGAAGTTACCTAGAAGCAGTGCTTAAGGTGGTCCTAGAGAGGTGGTAGAACTCACCCCCCTCCCCACGGTGCCCATGTAATAAAGGTATTGTGCGCACCGTATGTGCGCGCGGCAAAAAGGGGGTGTGGTCTCAAAAAGAAAGGGGCATGGTCACACAATAGTAATAATGCCCACAGTAGTAGCACCCAAGTGTAAATTTTGAAGTGGGGTTATGGAAAAGTGAAGGTTGTAATTATGTGCGCGCCTATGGCGCGTGCGCTTCTGAAAAGGGGGCGTGGCCCATACAAGAGGGGGCGTGCCCTTCAGTGTAGTATACCACACCATATACCCATAATGCACATTATGCACCACAATAATAGGACCCCTTTCACATTATAGCACACAGTATGAGCCGAAATTCACATTATACCACACAGTATGAGCCACATTCATATTACACCACACAGTATGAGCCAAATTCACATTACACCACACAGTATGAGCCGAAATTCACATTATAGCACACGGTATGAGCCGAAATTCACATTATAGCACACGGTATGAGCCAAAATTCACATTATAGCACACGGTATGAGCCAAAATTCACATTATAGCACACGGTATGAGCCGAAATTCACATTATAGCACACGGTATGAGCCGAAATTCACATTATAGCACACAGAATGAGCCAAAATTCACATTATAGAGTGACAGAGTGACAGGGAGAGTGAGAGCAGGGACATGGAAAATGACAGCAGGGACAAGGAAAGTGACAGCAGGGGCATACAGTAGGGATTAGGGAGAGAGAAAGGCAGCAGGGTAAGAATACCTGTTTAGCAGCGGCAGTGGTCTGCGGTGTGGTGGATGAGTAGGCTGTGGTAGGCGTGGAGTGGAGGAGGCTGTGGGCCTCAGAGATAGTATGGAGGAGGAGGCTGTGGGCATGCAGAGGTCTGAGGGTGGGGCGGCAGAGGAGGCTGAGGGCGGCTGCAGGGGATCTGGAACCAGGCTGGCTTTATTATCCCTGCCGCCACATCGAGCTCCTGTGACCACGGCACTAATATTTCAAAACTGCTGCGGACCAGCAGCCAATCAGCGACAGATTTGAACTAGTAGCGCCGCAGTCACAGGAGCTCGATGAGGCGGCAGGGATAATAAAGCCAGCCTGGTCCCAGATCCGCTGCAGCTGGGAGTCTGGAACCAGGGCTTCCAGTGTGGCGGCGATGGTAGGGGCGGAGCGACGGAGGGTGGACCGGGAGCTCAGCTTCTTTGTTGGCCCATACAGTAATGCCCACAGCAGTAGCACCCCTTATACTATGCCCACAGTAGTAGTGCCCCTTATGCAATGCCCACAATAATAGTGCCCCTTATGTTCCCAGGAGTGATGCTCCTTATGAAGTGTCCCCTTTACAATGCCCTCATTAGCAGTGCACTCCATCAGTAATGTCCTTAATGATAATGCCCCTGTGTAGTATTGCCCCCAGTAGTAATGTTGTCTGTAGTAATGCTCCCAGTCGTTTAGCCCTCTGTAGTTTAGCCCCAGTAGTCATGCCCCCACTGGTAATGCACCTGCAGTTATAACCCCGGTAATTTACTCCCCCTTTAGTTTAGCCTCCCAGTGGTAATGCCCCCAGTAGTTTTGCCCTCGTGTAGTTTGCCCCATGTAGTTTAGCCCCCAGTGGTAATGCCCCCTGCAGTTGTGCCCCCAGTTGTTTAGCCCATGTAGTTTATCCCCCATGTAGTTTGCCCCCATTAGTAATGCCCCCAGTAGTTTGCCCCCTTGTAGTAATGCCCCCCTGTAGTTTAGCTCCTGTAGTTATGCCCCCTTGTAGTTTAGCCCCCAGTAGTGATGCTGCCAGTAGTTTAGCCCCCCTGTAGTTTGCCCCCTAGTAGTAATGCCCCCAGTAGTTTGCCCCTTTGTAGCTTGCCCCCTTGTAGTTTGCCCCCTTGTAGTTTGCCCCCAGCAGTAAAGCCCCCAGTAGTTTGCCCCTTTGTAGTTTGCCCCCAGTACTAAAGCCCCCCAGTAGTTTACCCCTCTGTAGTTTGCCCCAGTAGTAAAGCCCCCCAGTAGTTTGCCCCTCTGTAGTTTGCCCCAGTAGTATAGCCCCCCAGTAACAGTGCTGCTACTAGTACACATATGGGAGGTGGGGGGGAGAGGCACCATACTTACCAAGCCCCGCTCCCGCCGCAGGCTTCTCTGGGCGTCCGCTCCTCTGCACTATGGGAGAGGCATCATGACGTCTCTCCCATAGCGCGTACTGACAGAGCCGGAAGCAGGAGCTCAGTACTGAGCTCCTGCCTCCGGCTGCTGCTGTGCTGGTAGAGCCAGGCACCGCTGATAACAGTGGGCGCCCGGCATCTCCCTGCAGCGCCGGGACATCGGGTTAGGTGAGCCGGGGGAGGCGGAACTGACGGAACGCAGTTCCGCCCCATTCCGGCTCACTTTAACCCCTGCCTAGAAGCAAGTAAAGTGAGGAAATATGTTTAAGCAAGAGATGGCATACACTAAGACATAATCAGTAGGCAGTACAGAAACATTATAATTGTAGCTCCAACCACTGCAAGTTGTTATCTGTGAGCTATGCAGGCAACAGCACCAAGACCTTGAGGCCTTAAAAGTGGTAGAGCAGTATTTAGCAGCCCTATCTGGAAACACTTCCATGGATGTTCCAACTAACTCACGCTCCATACGTGAGTCATTTTTTGCAAAAGATGACCCTGAGTGATGATGTTGAAGCTTATCTAACCATTTTTGAATAGAAAAGCTGAGAGATAGCGTTAGCCTAAAGATCAGTGGGTAAGCCTTGTGGCACGCTTCCTGTCCGGAGAACTGAAAAAAAACCTATGCCTGACTGATGCCAAAGACTATGATATGTTGAAAAAAAAAATCTTAACTCAGTTAGGAGTCACAGTGTTTGTGCCCAAAAGGTTAATCGCTGGGAATACTAAACCGAAAAGCCTCCCCACTCCTAAATGCATGACCTTGTCCATCTTACCACATCATGGCTCCAGCCAGAGTTTCTAACAGGACCACCGATTGTGGAAATGGTCATTATGGGTCGATAACTGCAGTCCCTACCTACAGTTCTGCACAAGTTGGTTATCCACGCGGACCTTAAAACAGCAGAATTGTTAGAAATAGTGGAGAACTATGTGGCGGCTGAGAAACTGTTAAGTATACCCCACCGGGTCCTAATCCCATAACGGCGATCTCCAGTGACCACTGATAAGACTGTTTACAGGGGAGAAGCATGCTGGTTAGTGGAATGAACCTAAAGTAGGCTGGCAGTGCCACGAAAGTTACTACTCTGCAAAGCCTCTTAGCTGTGAAGTATGTTAGTGTAAAGTATGAGGATAATATTAATATGAACATTTGAGATATACGGAGAGAAACAGAAGGACAGTAGACTATCTTCCCCACCTCCACAAAAGAGCTGCAATCAACATACTACAGTGAGTTACCTAATCCACTACCACAAAACGCCTGCAGCCTGCACAGCCTGGACACTGAACTCCCTGTCTGATTAAGTAACAGCCCTACTGCTCTCACGCATTGCTTTCTGCTCCTCAGTTATACTATCTACATCCACTGTGTAACAATCTCTGCCTTCCATTACTACCCAATAATTCCTGTTTGCACTGTCTTTGCTTTTACTACGCCCTCATTCTCATTGTCCATTCTATATCATACCCACTCCATTCTATATTATTCCTCTGAACAACACTACTATACTGGAATTATGGCTCCTCAATCCTGTCCCATAGCAATCCTCACTACTAAGTCGTCCCCCCCCCCAATTTCCAGACCACCCACATGCATTCAAAACCCGGCCAACTTGATCCCCATCTCCCCTCTCCCCTCCCTTCCTTTCTCCTGTGCACTCTGGAATGCTAGATCAATCTGCAACAAGCTGCCAACTATCCACAATCTCTTCATCTCCCACTCTTTTAACCTTCTTGCCATCACTGAAACCTGGCTCTCCTCCTCTGACACCACCTACCCTACTGCCTCCTCCTGCAGAGGCCTCTCCTTCACCTACTCAGTCAGACCTGATGACTGCCAGGGTGGAGGCGTGGGCATCCTTCTCTCCCCAAACTGCACCTTTAGTGTCATCCCACCTGAGCCCTCCCTCACCTTCTCCACCATTGAGGTCCACACTATTTGCCTCTTCTACCCCATTCATCTCCTTGTGGCAGTGAACTACTGCTCCCCTGGCCGCTGTTCACCTTTCCTTGACTACTTTGCTGCCTGGCTTCCCCACTTTCCTGCTCCGACCTCCCCTTTATCATCCTCGGTGACTTTAACATCCCTATTGACATCACTAATGCTTCTTCCACTAATCTTCTTGCCCTTTCCACCTCCTTTGGTCTTTCTCAATGGACCTCCACCCCTACTCACAATCTCGGCCACTCCCTTGACTTTGTCTTCACCCACCGATGTGATCTCTCTGATTTTTCAAACTCTTCCTTCCCTCTCTCTGACCACCATCTGCTTTCTTTCACCCTCTCATCTTCCCTTCTCTCCACGCCCAGACCCACCATCACCAGATGCAATCTCGGGTCTCTCGACCCCGCTATCCCTTGAGACTTTCCACTCTCCTCTTTCCACTATGACTTGTCCCAACCAGGCAGCCTCCTTCTATAACTCTTCCCCAACCTCTGCTCTCGACTCTAAAACCCCGACCGTGGCACACCAAACGAACACAATTCTTACAAAAATGCTCACGCTCCGCTGAATGCTTCTGGAGGAAATTTCACTCTGGCAGACTTCCTCCATTTCAAGTTTATTCTCTCCTCCTACAGCTCTGCTCTTTCCCTCGCCAAACAATCCTTTTTCCAAGTACTCATCTCTTCTCAGTCCTCCAGTCTACGCCATCTCTTTGAAACTTTCAACACTCTCCTTCGCCCCCTCCTCCTCCCTTCCCTTCCTCCCTCACTGCCACTGACTTTGCCTCCTTCTTCCTCTCCAAAATTGAGGATATCTGACATGACATCTCCTCCTGTCCCCCCTCTGCAGTCCTCCTGTCCCCATCATCCTTCCCCTCCATCTATCCCACCCTGTCCTCGTTCCATCCTACTAGAGACAAGGAAGTCCACTCCATAATCTTATCTTCCCCCTCAAGATGTCCCGTGGACCCCCTCCCCTCCCATCTTCTCTGCTCCCTCTCCCCCACTGCCTGCTCCCACCTTACTCATCTCTTTAACCTATCACTCTCTACTGGCATCTTTCCCTCACCATTCAAACATGCTCTGGTCTCACCTATTCTAAAAAACAACAACCTCGACCCTGCATCACCCACTAGCTACCGCCCCATCTCTCTTCTTTCATTTGCCTCCAAACTACTTGAATGTTTGGTCTACAGCCATCTCACAAGCTACCTCTCTGATAACTCCATCCTTGATCCACTACAATCTGGCTTTTGCCTACTCCACTCCACTGAGTGCCCTGGTGAAAGTCACCAATGACCTACTTTTGGCCAAATCCAGGGCCACTTCTCTCTGCTCATCCTTCTGGACCTCTCTGCTGCCTTTGACACCATGGATCATCCTCTCCTTCTCCGCACACTCCAAAACATTGGCGTCTCTAGCACTGTCCTTAACTGGTTTATCTCTTACCTCACTAGCCGCTCTTTCTCTGTGTCAGCCTCCAGCACCACCTCACACCCTTCCATCCTTCCTGTTGGTGTCCCTCAGGGTTCTGTCCTAGGCCCCTTTCTGTTCTCACTGTACACCTCTTCCCTGGGTGCGCTCATTAACTTCTTTGGCCTTCAGTACCACCTCCATGCTGATGACACACAACTCTACCTCTCCTCTAATGATCTGTCCCCCTTTGTCCTCTCTCAGGTTTCCAGCTGACTCTCCGCCATCTCCTCCTGGATGTCTGAATGCTCTCTGAAGCTCAACATGGACAAAACTGAACTCATTATCTTTCCCCCAGCCAGAGTAACACCCCCTACCAATATCTCTGTCACTGTTGACAACACCATCATCTCCCCCATTCCCCAACTCTGCTGCTTGGGTGTCACCCTTGACTCCGCCCTGGCGCAATCCTGTCAGTTCCAGCTACACAACATTGCTTGCATCAGGCTTTTTCTCTCCCAGAGTGCAACTAAACTTATCATCCACTCACTGGTCATCTCACTACTTGACTACTGCAATGTTCTCTTCACTGGCCTCACTTGCTCCCATCTTCCTCCCCTCCAACCTGTCCTCAACACCACAGCTAGGCTTATCTTCCTCTCCCGCTGCTCCACATCTGCCACTCCCCTTCGACAAAATTTGCACTGGCTCCCATTCCCCTATAGAATCCTCTTCAAACTCCTCACCCTCACATACAAGGCTATCTCTAATTCCACTGCTCCACTGCTCCCTACATCTCCAACCTCCTCTCCCTTCATACTCCCTCCCTCTCCCTGCGGTCAGCCAATGACTCTCCTCTGCCCTGGTCACTGCTTCCCATGCTCGAGTTCAAGATTTTGCCCATGCTGCACCCCTTCAGTGGAATATGCTCCCCCACTCCATTCGACTCTGCCCAATCTTGCAAAGCTTCAAATGGGCACTAAAAACCCACCTATTCATCAAAGCATACCCTTCCGATGCATAACCTAGTCCTGAGGCTGCTCCTCCATCCCCCTGCCTCATGCCTTGAACATCTCTGCTTTGCTTACATACTGCCATAAGGCTACCTCCCGCTTGCTTGCACTACCCACTAGATTGTTAGCTCTTCAGAGCAGGGCCCTCTTTCCTCTTGTTGTCAAAGCCCTCTTCTTGACACATTTCACTCACAGCTCTCTCCTACTCAGGGACCATCTTTACCCGCCTTTTCTCCTGTTGGTAAAGGCTCATCTCTATCTATGGCCGCCAGCCCCAAGTAGTACGATGATTACTCTTTCGCTACTTACATCTTAGCTGTATTATGTTTTGAGAATTGTGGTGCTCTTTGTTACCTGTACTCTATTTTTGTTATTTATATACTGTAATGCTAAGTTTTGTCTCCTTGTACAGCGCTGCAAAACACTTGTTGTGCATTATAAATAAAATGTAATAATAATAATACCCTGTAAAAGATTTGATAATAGTACAGGTTGAGTATCCCATATCCAAATATTCCGAAATACAGAATATTCCGAAATACGGACTTTTTTGAGTGAGACTGAGATAGTGAAACCTTTGTTTTTTGATGG
Source organism: Pseudophryne corroboree (assembly GCF_028390025.1). Classification (NCBI taxonomy): domain Eukaryota; kingdom Metazoa; phylum Chordata; class Amphibia; order Anura; family Myobatrachidae; genus Pseudophryne; species Pseudophryne corroboree. The sequence continues at coordinate 246,856,117 of NC_086450.1, read as the reverse complement.
CTCAATGTACACAAACTTTGTTTAATACTCAAAGTTATTACAAATATTGTATTACATGACCGACCTTCAGGCTGTGTGTATAAGGTGTATATGAAACATAAATGAATTCTGGGAATGTACACACACTTTGTTTAATGCACAAAGTTATAAAAAATATTGGCTAAAATTACCTTCAGGCTGTGTGTATAAGGTGTATATGTAACATAAATGCATTCTGTGCTTAGATTTAGGTCCCATCACCACAATATCTCATTATGATATGCAATTATTCTAAAATACGGAAAAATCCCATATCCAAAATTCCTCTGGTCCCAAGCATTTTGGATAAGGGATACTCAACCTGTATGGTGTAATGTTTTTGATATGGTGGTTTTGGGCATATTACTGCTAATTGTTTGCTTACCACTAAACTTATGCAATGTGATACTGCTTATGGCCCTCATTCTGAGTTGTTCACAGCAGTTCATCGCATCACAAGCGGCGAAAAGTTGCAAACTGCGAATGCGCAAGAGCTACAATGTGCGTGTGCAAAGGCAGTCGTACGACGATTGTGCAAAAATAGACACGCTTTTTCAGAACGCACTACTCTAACGAAAAAGGGGTGTGATGGAGGCGGTGCAGAGGCTTGGCTTCGTTATCTTATGAAATGGGCATGCAAGTGGGCGGATAGTGTGGGAGTATGCAAACGGCAGTAGGCGTGTTTTGTGCAGAAATGCGTAGCTGATGGTTATAAGTATGGATATCTGGTTTTCACCTGACTGCGCTCATCCCCTACAGTTTGAGTATTCGTGAAATGATGCAAATGGATACTTATATAAAGGTGTGTTTTACTTTCACATGTATCAAATATGACACTCAATATAATGAAACAGTGCAGATAATATTGTTGAACATGAAAAAGGTGGTAATCACAATGTGTGCTCCACGGGGAGCACCTGTTTAACTCAGTCCTTTAATCACTCAAATTGGTGATTAAATCCTTTAGGTTCTTGGCGTGTGTGTTCTGACACAAAGGCCAATCGGCTGGAAAAAAATATATAAATGTAATGATTAAATCTGGCTGTGTTGCTTTAAAAGTCAAATATAGATTTTCCAGTGGAAATGTCTCTAGTCCTGACCGGACTGTGTGGGCTTTAAAAATCTGTCTTTAGTAATTAGATTCATATAGTTGCAGAGGACGGCGTCCCGTACCTCTGCGTGTGGAAGTCAGGTATTCGTGCACTATCGTTGCGGCCGTACTTGTAAGATGTACAGGTGCTGGGGGCAGCGGGAACCTCCTGGCAGCTCCGGACAGACTCGTCCCTCAGCTCGCGCACCCGCTCTCCGGTTCGTCCTGTTAGGGATCTCCCCGTGTGCCTGCGCCGCTCGCTGGGTTGGTCGTGTTCGCGTGGGGGGGAGCTCAGCCGCAGGATCTAAACAGAGCCTGTGGCAGTGTTGCACCTCCCCACAACGGAGTACTCACCTGTGTGGTCCTCCTGCTGCCCGTCCGTCTGTACTGCTTACCGATGTCTGCGCCGTAGGTCCGAGGGTCTCACAGCACTCTCCTGTCCTCCAATGGTTTGATGTCTCTTAGTCGTCTCCTCCAACGCGTTTCAACCGGATCGGTCTTCCTCAACGATAGTGCACGAATACCTGACTTCCACACGCAGAGGTACGGGACGCCGTCCTCTGCAACTATATGAATCTAATTACTAAAGACAGATTTTTAAAGCCCACACAGTCCGGTCAGGACTAGAGACATTTCCACTGGAAAATCTATATTTGACTTTTAAAGCAACACAGCCAGATTTAATCATTACATTTATATATTTTTTTCCAGCCGATTGGCCTTTGTGTCAGAACACACACGCCAAGAACCTAAAGGATTTAATCACCAATTTGAGTGATTAAAGGACTGAGTTAAACAGGTGCTCCCCGTGGAGCACACATTGTGATTACCACCTTTTTCATGTTCAACAATATTATCTGCACTGTTTCATTATATTGAGTGCCATATTTGATACATGTGAAAGTAAAACACACCTTTATATAAGTATCCATTTGCATCATTTCACGAATACTCAAACTGTAGGGGATGAGCGCAGTCAGGTGAAAACCAGATATCCATATTGAACCAAAGGGCAAGGACACCCTTTTGACTAGCAGCACATCCCATACAGTAAAACCACCCCAGTGCGCAGATTACCTCCCTTTTTGTTGATGGTTATAAGTACACAACAAATGTTCGCAAGGTGAACGCAGCCTAGGAGTAAGTCTGCAGCTACTCAGACCTTGCTAACTCCTGCAACAAGTGTGTCAGGGCCTATTTAGCTGTTAATTGGCAATCTAACTCACCTGCTGAGCAAATAATTGGCAAACACTGCAGTTACAAATGACTCTTACCAGTAATTATTTTTACACATACCAATTTATCATTTACCATGTACAAATGTGACACACTGACAAGTATTTTACATGGTTTATTTGGCATCATTTTTTTAGTGTGCTGTTAAAAGCATATGTCTGTTTTTTTTTTTACAAATATTGCCATTGATCAAGTGTGAATAAAGCAACTGGCAAACTACATCTGCTTAATACAAACAGGCCATGTTTTCTAGATAGTAATATTCCTTTGGACATACCTAACAACATAAGCCACATAATGCAGCCTACGCTTAATGATACTTACTAACACACTGTTATTATTGTTTTGAAACACTGGACCATTTCAAATACTATCGCATGTTGCCCCTAGTAACCCAAGTGGTTTTTAAGAATTTGTTATGTTTATAGGCACAGTTAACTGTTGTGAAAGCAAACAAATTTGATATTATGAATATTCAATGTTTGTGCCCTTGGTCCACAAATCTAAATATGCTATGTAAAAGTTTACTGTATACATTTTTCTAGAATGCATAACCTTCAAGTAAACACACAATATTCACACAAACAAGTTTTTTTTTTTTACTTAATAAATAAAATTAATTCAATAAGCCATCATGGCTATAAAACTAAAGCAAGAAAAATATTATTTTATTTATTTTACATATGTGCAGATTTTAAACATGTAAAAATAGTTGCTTACATAGCAACAAACAACTGCCAGTGGTGATTTTGAGATCACAGAAGCCAGTACTCTGGTTACCCCATCTACTGGCCAAATAAATAAATAAATAAATAAATAAATAAATAAATAAATATGTTGTGAATCCCCAGCCAGAGGATACTGTTGGTCAAACTGAGGTAGATTCTTGCCACAATACACAAACCCAAACAGACACAGCACGCTAGGAAGAGGAAGATGGATCAAGTGTACAGGAAGAAAAATCACAGGCTACAAACCAAAAGAGAACACATCAACCCCCTTTCAGCATGAGGGAGTTGCCCATTCTGGCCCCACAAGCCGAAACAAATACATAAAGGCAACATGGAAAACATGGGTGCTGGGCATCTGGAGAGACATTACTTTCTCTTCTTTCGCCCCGCCTGAGGTGGTTGGTCACTGGTAGGTCTTCGAAGTGACCTTTGAGTGCTCTGCCCACTGGGATCTTCTTCCTGGGCAGGGGTAGGGGAGGGAGCAGGTGTGCCAGGCTCCCTGCCACTGTGGGCAAGAAGGCCAATGATGTTCTGTAGAGCTTGTACAACTGAGGTGGAGAATTGTTGTACCGAGGAGGTGAGTTCGGCTTGGCCCTGCCTGATCTCTGCCAGACCTTGGCAGAATTCAGTCACACCTTGCCCAACACCGGTGGTATGCTCAGTGGTGGTCATTCCGAGTTGTTCGCTCGCAAGCTGCTTTTAGCAGCTTTGCACATGCTAAGCCACCGCCTACTGGGAGTGAATCTTAGCTTATCAAAATTGCGAACGAAAGATTCGCAATATTGCGAAAAGACTTCTCTGTGCAGTTTCTGAGTAGCTCGAGACTTACTCTTCCACTGCGATCAGTTCAGTGCTTGTCGTTCCTGGTTTGACGTCACAAACACACCCAGCGTTTGCCCAGACACTCCTCCGTTTCTCCAGCCACTCCCGCGTTTTTCCCAGAAACGGTAGCGTTTTTACACACACTCCCATAAAATTGGCAGTTTCCGCCCAGAAACACCCACTTCCTGTCAATCACACTCCGATCTCCAGAACGAAGAAACAACCTCGTAATGCCGTGATTAAAATACCAATCTTATTGGCAAATTTACTTGGCGCAGTCGCAGTGCGAACATTGCGCATGCGCAAATAGCGGAAAATCGCTGTGATGCGAAGAAAATTACCGAGCGAACAACTCGGAATGACCACCAGTGTCATCACACTCCCGTGTCATCACATCCTGATATGAACTCAGCCTCTCACCATGACTGGCAATTTCAGTGAGAATCGCCGGGAGAGAGGTTTGGGTGGGGGGGGGGGGGGGCAGTGTGTGACTGGCAAGGTGGAATCGGCCGACCCACACTGGAGGACTCACTAGGTCCCCCCACCTCAGCCTCTGCCGGATGCCCCTCCTCTGACTCACCCAGCTCACCCTCCTGTGCTGTGTTAGGTAAAAAGCAAATATAAGAATGAGAGACAAAAGGAAACAAAAATTAAGAATTAAAAATTCACTACTTCAACAAAATCACTTAAAAAAGTACATTCTCTATGTGTGTAAACTTACCGGGCAAGTCATGTAGCTGCACAATCTCAGGCAGGTCCGTGTCCATCCTTGACACCCCACCCATCTACTCATAGCTCACACAGTCCATCGCCAGCTCCTCCAGGTCTGTATACTCCACAGTGGCAGTGGGACCTCCTCCTGTTGCCCTCGAGGCATTCCACTCCACAGACCTCTTGGCCTTCAGGCGGGACTTGAAGTCGGCCCAACTACATATGTGATTAGAATTAGGGGAAAGGAACAGAAAATGTATAAATACCTGTTTAGCTTACTTGTTGTACACATGTTATGTATTTGGTTGCTATAGGCAACATCACATATAGCCAAGATTTATAAGTAACAAATTAAAGAAAATTGTGTGTCAATATGCACGTACCGTCTTCTAACTTCCTGTGGGGTGCGGACAATTGAGCCGACTTCATTTATGCAATCCGTAATGTCCCTCCAGATGCGGTCTTTTGCCGCAGCAAAAACTTTTTGTTGCCTCTATGTATTTTGTCCATGGCTTGCGGGACCAGAACTTGCAGCTCCCTCTTTGAAAATTGGGGCTGGCGCCTTTTCTTTTTGGTCGTAACCTGTGATGCCTCGTCCTGTACCTGCTCACCATCTACCTCTTAACTTGCTGGGTGGCTTGTTTGGGTTTGTGTCTGTAGTCCAGAATCTACCTCAGTTTCCCCAGTATCTGTCTCTGGCAGGGGACTCACAGCAGACTCCTGTGTGTGTTAGCCAGAAGATGGGGGGCCTGCAGTTCTAGGTCCTGCAACTTCTCCATCACCACTGGCAGCTGTTAGCATCTGCTGGCGAAGCACCATCCTTCTTGCTGTTATATTGCACATCTGCTGCTGTAGCACTGTTAACTCCGCAACCATTTCCTCTAGAGTCGCCGTGTTGCTGATGGCATGTGCGTTGGCACAGCTGTCTGGCGATTTATAGCTGCTTGTGTTTGTTTGTGCGGGAAATTGCACAGGTGCTGATTACACTAATTTTTCCAGTAATTGCAGTACTGGCTATTTAAACGGCCTGCATGCGGTCTGTGTTTGTGGGTGTTTGGAATGAAGCTGGAGAGGAGAGAGAGACGGACGTCTGTGAAAAGTACTATTGAGCTGTGTACGTTTTTACGCTGTACATTGCAAACTACTGTGCGTTTGCTATATTGCTATTTTTTAATGTTATGTAGCGTACGCCGTGCTTTTTATAAGCGTAAAAATGGTCACATTTTTATTTTTGCATACAAACATGAGTATGTAGGGGGAAACAACGCTGTTTTTATTTTGTGAATCTTTGACGTTATATAATCTGTGATCAAGTATTTATCTGTACATATATTTTTTTAATTATTTGTTGCTTAACATGTAATTTGCAGTGTTAGCGTTCTAGGGGGTACAGTGTGTTTGTCCCTATTCTCAGCGTGATTTCCTTTATGTTGTAGGTTTTTTTTTGTGGTTTGGAGTGCCAAAGTAGGCTATTTCATTTAACCAGCAAGTGAGTTTTTTTTTTTGTCTGCTGTAGGTTGCTTATTTACTTTAAGTTCTTTGTGGAGTGCCAAAGTAGGCTTCTTTTTGTTGGATTTCAAGTGTGGAGTATTTTTTAGATCAGGTAAGTAGCATGACCAATGCAGGGCTGGTGTTGGAGGGGTTACAGTGTGTTTTGGGCTTATTTTCAGAGTGTTTTTCTGTCTCCTGTAGGTGGCTTATTTACTTTAAGTTCTTTGTGGAGTGCCAAAGTAGGCTTCTTTTTGTTGGATTTCCAGTGTGGAGTATTTTTCAGAGCAGGTAAGTAGCCTAACCAATGCAGGGCTGATGTTGGAGGGGTTACATAGTGTTTTCTTTTATCCTGTATTATTTTGTTTTAAATTTTATTTGGTCCAAACTAGGCAGTTTGTTTGGTTTTTCCTTTGCCCACGTATTCTATTAGCTTGTAAGTTGCATGTTCTTGCCATTGTTTTTTAGTTGTTGTTGCTTTATTTTGAAGTAGTCCATACTTTGTTGCTTAATCATATCTTTGTTTTTTTTTTTTTTTTTGATGTTATAGTTTTGCCTGTGTGTCTATTGTTTTATTTTATATTTCCAATGTAACCAATGTTGGTGGTACGTAGGGAATGTGTTATTTATTTATTTTTATTTTTTGTTTGTTCCTGTATTTTCACATGAAGATATGGAATACGCTCCTGAAGTAAGTTTTTGGGCTGCCATACACAGAAATTGATTTGTTGCAATGTGTGTGGAAAATTGTTTGTGCGGTTTAATTTTTCATCCCTTAATTTTAAGATGCAGATAGCCAGATATATTGCAACGGAAGCCCTCCAACCCCAACCTGCCTCTAATCCTCCAAGGCAACGGAGGTGTGCAAGGCCACCAATTTTCCGAACCCATGTCACCCTTTTTGGGATGCCTGATGATGTGGTTTTGCGCCGATACAGGCTGCCACCTCATATCCATAATAGAGAGTGATCTAGAACAATCAATTCGGTATCCTACAGCAATACCAGCATTGACACAATTCCTTGCTGTGTTACATTTTTTGGCCACAGGATCATACCAGCATGTTGTAGGAGATCTGGTTGGAATGTCGCAGGGCAAATTTAGTAAGGTCCTGCAACGAGTCCTGAATGCTTTTCTGTCCAGAGTGAAGCAGTTCATATCAATGCCCAGGGGTGGATCCAGAAAAAAAATTACAAGGGGGGGCACCATAAGGGGCGTGGCTTCGTTGGAATGGGCGTGGCTTCGTTTGAATGGGCGTGGTATTGCAGGAAAAGACTACCTTATACCCCAGTTTTGCAACCTGCACGCCCAGACGTTGGCCACCACAGGAAAGAAAAATAATCCTAATTCATGCCCCTTACATTATTTGTCATTTTTCCTCCTTATAGTAATGCCCAGTATACATTATTCCACATACTGCAATGGCCCTTAGACATTATTCCACACACAATAATGCACATGACACAATATGCACACACTGTAATGCCCCAGACACATTATGCCACACACCGTAATGCCTGTGACACATTATGACAGGAATCGCAATGCCCGTTATACATTATGCTACACACTGCACTGCCCCTGATACATTATAGCACATACAATGTCTGTGACACATTATGCCACACACTGCAATGACCTTGAGACATTATACCACAATGCCCGTGATATAGTATACCATACACCGTAATGCCTGTGACACATACCGCAATGCCCGTTATACCCTATGCCACACACCGCAATGCCCGTTATATATTATGCCACACTGCAATGACCCTGAGACATTATACCACATACCACAATGCCCGTGATATAGTATACCACACACCGTAATGCCTGACACATTATGACACACACCGCAATGTCCGTGATACATTATGCCACACACTGCAATGACCCAGAGACATTATACCACATATCACAATGCCAGCGATATAGTATACCATACACCGTAATGCCTGTGACACATTATGACACACACCGCAATGTCCGTGATACATTATGCCACACACCGTAATGCCCATTACACATTAAGTCCTACAGTAAGGCTTCTAATTACTTTTCAAATACCTGCTCGTTGTCAGGGGTTTCATGCACTGGGTGTCATGCTCGTTGCCAGGGGTTTCATGCTCTTGGTTCCATGCACGGTGCCAGGGGTTTTCATGCTCAGGGTGTCATGCTCGTTGCCAGGGGTTTCATGCACTGGGTGTCATGCTCGTTGCCAGGGGTTTCATGCACTGGGTGTCATGCTCGTTGCCAGGGGTTTCATGCACTGGGTGTCATGCTCATTGCTAGGAGGTAGTCCTTGTTGCTAGGGCTGTGCTCCCAGTGCCACATATGTCCCCAGTGCCAGATATTCCCCCACGGTGCCAGGTACTCACATGCCCCCAGTGCCAAATATAGCCCCCCCCATGTGCCAGGTACACATATACCCCCAGTGCCAGATATTCCCCGACAGTGCCACATATGCCCCCAGTGCCAGATATCGCCCCCCCCAGTGCTATATATGCCCCCAGTGCCACATATGCCTTAGTGCCAGATATTCCCCCCCCAGTGCCACATATGCCCCCAGTGCCAGATATCCCCCCCCCAGTGCCACATATGCCCCCAGTGCCAGATATTCCCCCCCCAGTGCCATATATGCCCCCAGTGCCAGATATTCCCCCCAGTGCCATATATGTCCCCAGTGCCAGATATTCTCTCCCCCCCCTCCCTGCCAAATATGCCCCCAGTGCCAGATATTCCCTCCCCAGTGCCATATATGCCCCCAGTGCCAGATATTCCCCCCAGTGCCATATATGTCCCCAGTGCCAGATATTCCCCCCCCCTCCCTGCCAAATATGCCCCCAGTGCCAGATATTCCCCCCCAGTGCGTCCCCCCCCTTCCTCCGCCGCCGCCGCCGCTGCTCCCCCCGCTCCCCTGCTGTTAGGAGGGACACGGAGGGCACAGTGCACGCCTCCCTGTGTCCCTCCTGTGTCTCCGGCGGCCGCGGGTCACTGTAATAAAGGAAGTGCTCACGAACGGCACTTCCTTTATGAGACCAGCGGCCGCCGGAGACCCAGGAGGGACACAGGAGAGGCGCGCACTGTGCCCTCCGTGTCCCTCCTAACAGCAGGGGAGGAAACGAGACCGCAGACTGACATGCGGACGCTCGTCCGCATGTCAGTCTGCACTAAAAATGACAGGGGGGGCACGTGCCTTGGTGCCCCCCCCCTAAATCCGCCACTGTCAATGCCTTTAGATGCTGGTGCCCTGGCTGTGGTGAAGCGGCAATTTCAGTAAGGGGGTAGTCGCTTCCCACACGTTATTGGTTGTGGATGGGACACATGTTGCGATTGTTGCTCCAAAACATTCTGAAGAAATATATAGAAACAGGAAACTGTTTCATTCTCTGAATGTCATGGTTGTTTGTGGCCCATCCCTCCAGAACCTGTCCCTGAATGCTATGTTCCCCGGCAATTCCCATGATTCACATGTGATTAGGCAATCAGGGATCTGGCAAAGATTAAGAATGATGGAAGGCCAAGACATGTGGCTACTGGGTGAGTGTTTTTTGTGGTTAATTTAAACTCTCAAATTTTCAAAATGAAATTTTTAATAATTTTTTTTATATTTTTATTTTTCAAACAGGAGATCGTGGATATCCTTGCACCCCCTGGCTCATGACTCCTTACAGCAAACCCAGGCCTGGGCCACAGTCGGCATTTAATTCCACGCTTACTGCCACTAGACAGCTGGTGGAGTGCACGATTGGGGTTCTTAAAGGGCGGTTTCGTGTGCTCCCCCGCACTGGTGGCGACATCATGTATTCACCGGAAATGGTAAGTAAAATCGTGGTCCTGTGCGCTAGCCTACATAAAATTGCTGTAAGGAGTCGGCTGTAGCTTCCGCAGTCTGAGGAATTGCCGTATGAGGAGCCAGGGGTTGGACGGGCCTTCCGTGGCGGCAGCGAAAGTCAACGGGGTCACACCGTAAGGGCTAGAATTGTCCAGGAGCATTTCGGGTATGCTTATGTTATGATAGCACTATAGTTAAAATGCTGCATAATTTTTAAGTTCTGTGTTTACGTGTAGGTTTGAGTTTGTGATAAACTAATTTTTTTGTTGTTGGTAGCTTTGTAAATTTTAAAGTGAGTTGTTATTGTTTTCTGAGTAGTAAGTGCCTGTGAACAGATTATTTCTGTAATGTTACCATTAACATCTGTATTTAGATGTGCTATTTCACATCATTGGGATTAGTGTTCCATTCGGCTTGATTATATGCAGTTGTGCAAGCGTAATTTTTCCTGTTTTTGTTAGTTATTTTATTGTGTAAACTAGCAAACAATTCTTTTTCACACTACCCTTAACAGCCTTTTCCCCCCCCTATTTTCTTTCTGCTATGTTTACAAACCAAATGCAACACAATCTGCCCACCAAAACTCAACTTTGTAACTCTGTGTAGCTGATTGGTACAGCAAAACGTGGTGCGTTAACTGTATCAAACTATCTCTGTCTCTAGCATTTTCTCTTTCTCTATGTGTGTGTGTGTGTTTGTGTGTGTGTGTGCGTTTATTTTTGTTTTAGTGAACCCGTAAACATATATATATATATATATAATTTTATATATATATATATATATATATATATATATATGGATTTTTATATATATATATATATATATATATATATATATAAAACACACGGGGGGGTGGGGGATATAGCGACCAATGGTGTCTTAAAATAGTTCAATAAAAGTGGATCTAGCCCAGGGCTACCTGGCAGTGACCTCATACCAAGTTAAGTTAAAATTGTTTTACATATTTTAACATACATTTTAACTGGTATTATATTGCATTGTGTCTATTGTTTTTATCCCATTTTTTAAGAAGTTTTGCTGCTCAAATTTTAGTCTAGCTGTTTAATCATTGTCTGTTTTAAATATATTAATAAATGAACCTTTTATAGATCCACTCGATCTGGTTATTCATTATTTTATAGATATATTACATATATTTTTATATATCTTCTAGATCCACTTTTATTGAACTATTTTAAGACACCATTGGTCGCTATATCCCCCACCCCCCCGTGTGTTATTAATCCATTGCTACAGGGAACCACCATCCCTGTGTTTTGGGGGACAGCTGACGCCCTGTATTAACCCATAGGGAGTGTTATTTATTTCGATTACACGTGGCTATTTGATTACTGGGGTTGTACACAAGTGGCGCAATAATCTCCCCCTTTTTTCTATATATATATATATATATATAATAATAATAATAATAATAATAATAATTTAATATAATTTAATAAATTAGAAATGGGCAAAAATTTATAATGATTCTCTCTCTCCCTCTCTCTCTCTCTCTCTCTCTCTCTCTCTCTCTCTCTATATATATATATATATATATATAGAGAGAGAGAGAGAGAGAGAGAGAGATAATCATTATACATTTTTGGCCATTTCTAATTTATTAAAGAACAAAAAAGTATGTAAATTTGGAAGATGGATAACTAGTGTAAAAAAAAACAACAAAAAAAACTCTTATTTTTGTTTGGTGATGTGCCTGCTGCGAATATTCGCTGTTGCGACCTAAAGGGAGCACATGAAATATTGTTTATAACATGATATTGTACACAGATCAATAAAGTAAAATAAAGATGACACCATGACATTTTAACCAATGAAATGCGACCACACACTATAAATATATGCCCATGTAAGGAAAACGCCATTTGCACCATGAGAGCATCCGCATTCAGTCACCGAGAACTGCGGGCGCTCACCGCAGTTATGGACCACGCGTAGGCCGCGTGGGACCCTATCTCCCAAATCGGGTCATGCGTGCGGCCTACGCGGAGGTCCTCCGCATACTGCGGGTGCGAGTCCGCACAAGGCAGGCCATCATACAGGTTGAGCGGCGGTGGTCAGACCTCCGCTGCCGACAGCCTGGGTTGCTGGCGCGACTGCGCCAGCAAATCCGCCGACGCAGTAAGTAAAATGCATTGCAATGTGTTCACATGAGTAATTAAGTGAGAATATTAGCACAAACAAAAAAACAAAACAAAAAAAACTGTATATAAATATTAAATTATTAAAAAGCAAATAAATTTGTGCTTACATGAGTGATAAAGTGAGATTATTAGCATACCATATTATTAAAGTATATTACACAAGACATACCAAACGTTACCAGTTTACAGAGTGTGTGTGTGCTTAGGGCTTGCAGGACAGACTGGGGACCAGAGTGCTTAAGGGATAATGTGTAGTGGTGTGGTGGGTCAGCACACAGGCTGTAGGCTTGAGACATAACTATTTTTTTTTTAGAAACAAAAACACAAAGTATTTTTAAAATCCACATGGTAAATGTTTTTTTTTTTAAATATCTTTCAAAAAATGTTTTTCTAGGGCAAGCACAATGGTGTAGGAGAGCCTCAACAGTGAGGCCAGAAGCCAGAACCCCAAAATCGATCCTCCCCTTCATCAGCATCCTCCCCCTCTCAAACCCCTCCCCCTCTCTTTCCCAAACTCCCTCTCAGCCCACCTCACCCTATCTTTCCCAATCTACCTCTCAGCCCACCTCACCCTCTCTTTCCCAATCTCCCTCTCAGCCCACCTCACCCTCTCTTTCACAATCTCCCTCTCAGCCCACCTCCCCCTCTCTTGCCCAACCCACCTCTCAAGCCACCTCCCCCTCTCTTGCCCAACCTCTCTCACAACCCACCTCCCCCTTTCTTGCCCAACCTCTCTCACAACCCACCTCCCCCTCTCTTGCCCAACCACCCTCTTAACCCCCCTCCCCCTCTCAATCGGACCCACCCTCTCTAACCACGTCACCCATCCATCCTCCTTCCCCAATCCAGCCTCCTTCCCCAATCCATCCTCCTTCCCCAATCCATCCTCCTTCCCCACCAACGGAATGGGCAGCAGAGGCACCCGAGGAGGTGGAGGGTGCAGGACATCTGCAAGAAGATAGTAAGTTTTTTTTAAATTAAAAATGTATTTGTTACCTAGTTTAACTTCAATTATAACTACATGCAGTGTTGTACTGGGGCCAATCTTGGCCCATGGAGAAATGCTTGTCCTCTTCATCATGGTATGGATGTTGGAGTTACATTTGGGTGTGGATCATTAGATCGACAGTGTCTAGGTCGACAAGGTTTAGGTTGACCACTATAGGTCGACAGTCATTAGGTCGACAGGGTTGGCAGGTCAACAGGGTTTATATGTGCTAGGTTAAGTTAGACATGAGGGTTTTTTGGTATGTTGTTGTCCTTTTCTTCGTAGAGTGCCTGGGTCCCCCAATTATTGCACTGTGCCACCTTGCATGGCTCACTTTGTTTGCCAGGCTTAGGACAAGGTGACTCGCTACACTACCACTTACATCGTAACCGATTTCCATTTCAATTGGAGTCCACGTGGCGCGTGAAGTGTTAAATTGTTTTTAAATTTGTCATGTAACAAAAAAAAACATGTTGAGCTTGTGATATGTCGACCTAGCACATGTCGACCTACAGAGCCTGTCGACCCTCCAAAGCTCTAAAAGTAATGTCTGTCTAACAATAGTGTTTTTCAAAAACAATCTTATAATATACAGTGTCAAATGTAACAGGTGTGAATCATTAGATCGACAGTGTCTAGGTCGACAATGTTTAGGTCCACCAAAATGCAACATTCAAGAGCACAGTCTGGAACCTGATCCTTAGGGTGTTCACGCAGGAAATTAGGGCCACTGGTGCTTTCCCCTGTACCCCTGTGTGACAGTCCAAGTCTGGGGACATGTGTTCTTAAAGTGTGACTCTAAAAATGTGGTTTGGCAACACATAACAACAAGACCTGTCTCAACTTATGTAGTGAGGCAGGCTTTCAGGGAGTGTGGGCATGCTAGTATATGTAGTCCATCTGAAGATGTAGAGATGCAGTGTGCTGAGGCTGGGCCAACCTCAAAAAGGGAAGTCCGGGGCACTCCAGATGTGAAAGAACTACACATACCAACATGTGTTTTTTTTAAATCATTGCAGGCCATGCTTGTATGTGTTGCCCTGCTACTGTAAAAAAAAAACATCCATGATGTAGTTACTATGCCATTAAAGTGTGCTTTGTGCCTTGCTTCTATAATGTGTAATGTAAGTAATTTTATTTTTTTGGGTCATTCATTTCAGATGATGCAGTTGGAGATCCCCCTGCAATGCTTACAGAAATCCTGCCTAGGATGGAGGAGAACCTGAGGGCCCTGCTGGATGATGTGCAATTGATGCATACATTTTTTAGTAAAAAACAAAACAAAAAAAACGTTTATTTGCATTAAAAAAAAAACACGTTTATTTACACAAAAGTAAACAATTTTGGTTATTCACATTTCAGTGTGTGTTGTGTTTTTTATTCCAAGAAAGGTACAGCGGATTTTCGTCTGGAAATTGGGGACATTAAACATTTGTAAAATATTAGTTAATACTAAGAACAAAACACTTAAACAACAAAGAGTGATGTATGACAGTTAGGAGCTGATTGATTTATTATGTCACTAAACACATTTATACACACTCTACACCTCAACACAAAAAGCAGGTATGTAACATTAGGGCAGGCATGGATAATGGGGGTAATTCTGAGTTGATCGCTGCAGCAAGTTTGTTAGCAATTGGGCAAAACCAGGGTGGTCATTCCGAGTTGTTCGCTCGCAAGCTGCTTTTAGCAGCTTTGCACACGCTAAGCCGCCGCCTACTGGGAGTGAATCTTAGCATAGTAGATTTGTGAACGAAAGATTAGCAGATTTGCGAATAGACAGTTATTAGCAGTTTCTGAGTAGCTCGAGACTTACTCTGCCACTGCGATCAGTTCAGTCAGTTTCGTTCCTGGTTTGACGTCACAAACACACCCAGCGTTCGCCCAGACACTCCCCCGTTTCTCCAGCCACTCCCGCGTTTTTCCCAGAAACGGCAGCGTTTTTTCAAACACTCCCATAAAACGGCCAGTTTCCGCCCAGAAACACCCACTTCCTGTCAATCACACTATGATCACCAGAACGAAGAAAAAACCTCGTAATGCCGTGAGTAAAATACCAAACTTAATAGCAAATTTACTTGGCGCTGTTGCACTGCGGACATTGCGCATGCGCATTAGCGACTAATCGCTCCGTTGCGAGAAATAAAAATAACGAGTGATCAACTCATGTGCACTGCAGGTGTGACAGATATAACATTTGCAGAGAGAGTTAGATTTGAGTGGGTTATTTTGTTTCTGTGCAGGGTAGATACTGGCTGCTTTATTTTTACACTGCAAATTATATTGCAGATTGAACACACCACACCCAAATCTAACTCTCTCTGCACATGTTATATCTGCCTCCCCTGCAGTGCACATGGTTTTGCCCAACTGCTAAAAAATTTCCTGCTGCGATCAACTTGGAATTACCCCCTATACACAGTTTATACATCTAGAACAAAAAAAAGAAAAAAAATACAAATGCAAGTGTTAATGGACAATTATGCAAACAAAGTGTTCGGCTTGAATTCTTTGAAGACTTAATTGTTCAGTAGCATTATAAATCATTACACTAATTGGTATATTAATTGAGGAAGGGTAGAAGAGTTAGAACACAAAGGAAAAAAACCCCCATTGCTGTGCGATTTATAGCAAAAGTACATAGCATATGCAATATTGCGAAGGTTGTGCACATGTACGATGAGTTGTGGTTTTTACAATGCATTTTGTAATAATGCGATCCGAGCGCATTTCTGCGATGTCATTTAGCATACGCCTACTTTGTGTATTGGTGCGGGTGCGATTGCAAAACTACGTAGTGGGCGTATGTTCGCAATTGTGCGACGCATTTGCAGTTTTGCATTTGCCATGTGCGAACGTAAAAAATAGCGAACAACTCGGAATGACCACCTATGTCAATCACAGAGTGTCTTTCTTTGCTCAGCTATCCTGCATCGCAGACTGACAAGCTGCGTCAGATAAACAAATTTGTATGTGGGTTTGGTTTATGGTTTGATGTTTGATGCAATATTGGGGAGATACTTTGCCAACTTCTGGGAGCTGTGAGAAAGCCAATTTGTTACAGAAATAAATAACTCAGACCTAATTGGGAATGTTATTGATCATTATTATTATTATTATTATTAGGCTTTATTTATATGGCACGACAAGCATTCCACAGCGCCCAATTACAGAATACATAAACAATCAAAAAAGGAAAACAGCAACCTACAGTTGAAGGCAATATAGGACAAGTACAGGGTAAATAAACATAGCTACATCAGCAGATGACACTGGAATAAGTATCAGGTGGCAGAAGACTGCTGGATTTGGTGCAGTTGAAGATTATTAAAGTAAGAAAAAGGATAAGCACATGAGGGAAGAGGGCCCTGCTCGTGAGAGCTTACATTCTAAAGATACAGTGATTGATACAGTGGCAGTTGGAGTGTCTCTGAGTCTGAAATATTTCTTTTTTATTGAGGAGACAGAGAATGATGAGAGCAGTAGTGGGCTTACCTCTTACTGAAATAGAAAATGTTTTTGAACCAGTTGATCGTCTGCCTGATCTTGAAATCAGAAAAGAGATCTTTGCCTTAAAGCAGTTAAATGAACCTACTCTGGTTAAAGTTATAGAGAATGTAAAAGTGATTAACAGAAATCCCAAAGATCCAGATAGTACAGATGGGTCCATGTTTATCTTGACCTTTAATACGATTAACTGAGACTGGGCAGGTTGTCATACCCTCACATGGCAGTACATCAGGATTTTTTTGTAGTAAGTGACCAAGAAAGGGAAAGATAATGTGGAATGATTGCTAGTACCCAAGGCATATAGAAGAATGGTGTTAGACCTGCATCATGGTCACATAGCTGCAGGTCACCTAGGGATTGAAAAAAACAGAGAATTTTACAAAGGTTTTTCTGGCCCGGGGGGCAAAAAGGGGTATCTGAATAGGTTCAGCATGAGTTGCCGATGGACGGTATGCCAGTGGTAAGTATACCTACAGCGGCATCCCGTCCATCAGAATCCCGACAGCCCCCCATTAAGCCCCATAACCCTCATCTTTTCCCTACCCTAACCCTCCCTTGTGGGTGCCTAACCCTAACCCTCCCTGCTTGGCAGGGATGTGCGGTGAACTAAATGGCTCAGGAGGCATTGGTTGGCATCAGAGCCAGATTTATAAGCAATATATGACCCAAAGGGTACATCTGGTCACTATACACAGGTGGAGCAGTAAAAATGCCTGGAAATTTGGTGAGTTTTGATTAGAGATGTGCGGAAAGGTTAGGCAGGTGAGGCACTGCCTTACCTGCCATAGACTTTTTACTCCAGAATTTTGGCTATAAAAATGATTAGAACAATGCAACGAAGACATTTCAAACATATTCTTTGTATTTTTCATATACTTTATACAGTCAAACCTTTGGCACAAACGTTAGTATGACAGGAAAGGCTCTGCCTCACCTGCCTCATCCCACCGCACGTCACTGCCGCTTGGTGCCTATCCCCAAGCCTCCCCACTGCCTAAACCTTACCCTCCCCGCTGGGTGCCTAACCCTAACCTCACCTTCTATGCACCTAACCCTAACCTTCAATTCCTGGTTCCTTACCCTAACCTTCCCGTGGTTGCTCCCTAACCCTAACCCACTTTCTGCTGGCTAAACCTAACACCCCCCCCCCCCACCGCATGGCAGGACGGCAGTGTGTCCTGCTGACCGAACGATCGGGATGCTGGTTGTCGGTATTTTGATGCCGGGTTTGTGTCCTCCCTTGGGATCCGGGTGTCAGTATATCGGCCACCGGAATCCCATTCGTCGGGAAGGTAACTGCTTCCCATCTGAATATTGTGCATCATGTCTTGAATGTCGACTCAGTACCATGACCAAGTTCAAATCTGAAAAGTCTGTTTGTCCCATTACCCCTTATTGAAGTTCTATTTGAGAGACTAGGGGGTATATTTACTAAGCTCCTGATTTTGACCGATTTTGTGTTTTTTCTTCAAAGTGTCATCTCGGGAATTTACTAAACTAAAATCTCGGCAGTGATGAGGGCATTCATATTTTTTTTTAAGGCAGAGAAAGAAAATACGAATGAATACACCATCAGTCAAACACACCTGTTATTTTATACTACTCGGTAATTTACTAAAAATTCGTATTCACAATCACTGTAGGCAATAGCCAAATACTGCCGTGAAAAAGTACAAATCGTAAAAAAAAAAAGCAGTATTCAAATAGACCTGCTTTTTTTTTTACCGTATTCTGATAGGCATGCACGGATCAGTGAGATCCGTGCATGTTTACTAGTGGGAAGGGGTGTGAAATAGTTAAAAACCATAAAAAAAATTGCGTGGGTCCCCCCTCCTAAGCATAACCAGCCTCGGGCTCTTTGAGCCGGTCCTGGTTGAAAAAATACAGGGAAGAAAATGACTGGGGTTCCCCCATATTTAATCAACCAAACCCGAGCTCTGCACCTGGCCTGGTGCCAAAAATACGGGGGACAAAAAGCGAAGGGGTCCCCCATATTTTTAACACCAGCACCGGGTTCCACTAGTCAGAGAGATAATGCCACAGCCGGGGGACACTTTGATATTGGTCCCGGCAGCCCTGGCATTAAATCACCAACTACTCACCCCTGGCCTGGGTACCCTGGAGGAGTGGGGACCCCTTACATCAAGGGGTCCCCCCCTCCAGCCACCCAAGTGCCCGGGGTGAAGCCCGAGGCTGTCCTCCCATCCGTGGGCGGTGGATGGGAGGCTGATAGCCTTTTGTGTAAAAAAAGAATATTGTTTTTTGTAGCAGAACTACAAGTCCCAGCAAGCCTCCCCCGCAAGCTGGTACTTGGAGAACCACAAGTACCAGCATGCGGGGGGAAACCGTGCCTGCTGGTACCTGTAGTTCTTCTACAAAAAAAATACCCAAATAAAAACAAAACAGACACCGTGAAAGTAAAAGTTTAATGTACATACATGCACACTTACATACACACATACTTACCTATGTTGACATGAAGCACTCGGTCCTCTTGTCCAGTAGAATCCATGGGGTACCTGTAAATAAAATTATACTTACAAAGAATCCGGTGTAGATTGGTCCTCTTCTTAAAAGTTATAATCCACGTACTTGTTAAAATAAAAAAACAAAATACCCGATCCACAAACTGAAAGGGTTTACACATGGAACCCCTTTCCCTGAATGTTGGGACCCCCTGTGATTCCTGTCAAAGAGGGTCCCTTCAGCCAATCAGGGAGTGCCCCGTCATGGCACTCTCCTGATTGGCTGTGCGCTCCGGCGCACTGTGGATACAATGTAGCGCAGCGGCTCTACATTATATCCAATGGTGGGAACTTTGCGGTCTGCGGTAGACCGCGAGGTTAAGTGGGGTCACTGTTGTGGTTGGTAAATCAGTGCTGTTTGAATCAGTGCTGTTTGAACACTGCTGTTTGTGTGACTTTCTGTGACCTGTGCTATAACCTGTGACTTGCTTGAAACCTTCTGACATTGTGCTAAGGTGTGCCTGTCTTGGAAGCTGTGGAGAAATAGACCTGTAATTTGGAACATTTTCATTGGTGTATGTGACTCTTGTCACATTTAGCACCCGAACAGGGACCATTTAGCTTGATGCTGCTATATGGCAAATGGTCCTGGAACTGTGACTGGATCTATCCACAGCCCTAGCAAGATGCACTGCAGGATGCTATTCGCTGCACCGCGACTTGGTAAGACTGAGCCGCGTTCAGGGCTTAAAGTGGTCCTGGAGAGGTGGGGGAACTCACCTCGCCCGCAACGCCGCATAAAGGGGTGTGGCCTAACAAGGAAGGGGCGTGGCCACACAAAAGTACCACCAATTCAAAATAATGCTTCACAGTAGGACAATCTTCTTCACATTTCCCGCCCCACATACTAGTGCCCTTTACACACACAATGCCCACAATAGCAGAGTCCCCCTTTTACATAGTACGGCAGACAGAGCCCCCTTTTACACAGTACGGCAGACAGAGCCCCCTTTAACACAGTACGGCAGACAGAGCCCCCTTTTACACAGTACGGCAGATAGAACCCCCTTTTACACAGTACGGCAGACAGAGCCCCCTTTTACACAGTACGGCAGACAGAGCCCCCTTTTACACAGTACGGCAGACAGAGCCCCCTTTTACACAGTACAACAGACAGAGCCCCCTTTTACACAGTACGGTAGACAGAGCCCCCTTTTACACAGTACGGCAGACAGAGCCCCCTTTTACACAGTACGGCAGACAGAGCCCCCTTTTACACAGTACGGCAGACAGAGCCCCCTTTTACACAGTACGGCAGACAGAGCCCCCTTTTACACAGTACGGCAGATAGAGCCCCCTTTTACACAGTACGGCAGACAGAGCCCCCTTTTACACAGTACAACAGACAGAGCCCCCTTTTACACAGTACGGTAGACAGAGCCCCCTTTTACACAGTACGGCAGACAGAGCCCCCTTTTACACAGTACGGCAGACAGAGCCCCCTTTTACACAGTACGGCAGACAGAGCCCCCTTTTACACAGTACGGCAGATAGAGCCCCCTTTTACACAGTACGGCAGACACAGCCCCCTTTTACACAGTACGGCAGACAGAGCCCCCTTTTACACAGTACAGCAGACAGAGCCCCCTTTTACACAGTACGGCAGACAGAGCCCCCTTTTACACAGTACAGCAGACAGAGCCCCCTTTTACACAGTACGGTAGACAGAGCCCCATTTTACACAGTACGGCAGGCAGAGCCCCCTTTTACACAGTACGGCAGACAGAGCCCCCTTTTACACAGTACAGCAGACAGAGCCCCCTTTTACACAGTACGGCAGACAGAGCCGCATTTTACACAGTACGGCAAGCAGAGCCACTTGACAGCTTCTCATTGGCTGGCGGTCTGTGAGCCGTGATTGGCTCACGGCAGATTTTAAAAAAAACCTTCCCTTCTTCTGATTGGTGCTGCAGCCGGTCCGCAAGCCGTGATTGGCTAGCGGCCGCTGCCACCTTTACAATGGAACAGGGACATGATGCTGTTTCTGGGCGGAGGCGGAACTGGTGGGCACGCGCCATTTTTCCGAAGTCCTGCGCATGCGCTGTAGACTCTGGCACTGTGCCAGAGTTTCAGCACTGAGAGCGCTAACAGCGATGGTGACGGCTACAGGAGAGGAGGGGGCCCACAAACGGAGTCTGCACACGTGTCCCCTCCTCTCTAGAAACGCTGCTGTGTAGTGGGCTGTTAGATTAGCTCCTTATCTTACAGGGGAAGCCCAGAGGGCCTATGCGGGTTTACCAGTGTCAGAGGCAAACTCCTGTCTTCACCTGAGAAACCCTGTTTTTGCCAGGATTGGTGTGACTGGCCCCAGTTGTGGTGTATATAGTTCCCATTGCTGTATATGTATTCCAGTGGAAGGTTACAACGGATCTTATTTTTTATAATAGTTGGCATATAAATATCATTCTGTGTCTTTGGTTTCCAGTAAAGAAGTATGCAACACTTACTGTGTCCTAGTTATATGATAAACCCTTATTGAAATATAAGTCACAGACTTAACACCGGCGATGAGGATAAAACTCTTCTTCAGCATTGCTCCATTGATCAGTGGAGCACCAGTGGGATTACACAGCAAAATTGTGGGGTACAAAAAGGAGCAACACATTCAGACTGTCAGCACCACCTAACCTGAATAAAAGGGGCACGTGAGTTATATCTTTCATTCTCTAAGGAAGGGAGGTCAGAGGATATAAAGGCAAAATGTCAGGATATATTGGCACAATAGCTGGTTTTGATAGTATTATAGAGGACTGGGCTACATAAGGCCTGGCGCTACCTACTCAGCAAAGGGATGCAAAGCAGGTAGGCGCCAGGCAGGAGAGGCACCCTCCCTGCTCTGCATCCGTGCTGCTGCGACTGGGCCCTCTGCTGCCAGCTGCTGTGCCTGTCACACCATTTGACAGGCTGCGGCGCCGGCAGCTTGAAACTTCCCCCTACCCCCCTGCACTGTCCGTCCGTGTCCTGGGCTGAGCTCTGGCTGAAAAGGGGGCGGGGCTACATGGCAGCAAGGGGTGGAGCTACACTGGACCAGGCTGAAGAGGACAGAAACTTCTACAAATCCAGCCAGCCAGATGGTATGTTGAAGGAGTGTGAGTGAGAAAGTGTGTGTGTATCTATGTGTATGTGTATCTATGTGTATGTGTGTGTGTGTATATGTGTATCTATGTGTATGTGTATCTACAGTATGTGTGTGTGTATATGTGTGTATGTGTGTGTGTGTGTGAGAGGCAGTGTATATGGCACTGTGGGGCAATGTGTATCTGGCACTGTGGAACATATCTGGCACTGGGGGCATATGTGTATCTGACACAGTGGGGGTGTATCTGGCACTGTGGGGGCATATATGGCACTACTAGGGGCATTTGTGTATCTGGCACTGTGGGGCATTGGTGTATCTGGCACTGTGAGGCATTTGTGTATCTGGCACTGTGGAGCATATCTGGCACTGGGGGCATATGTGCATCTGACACTGTGGGGGCATATATGGCACTGCTGGGGGCATTTGTGTATCTGGCACTGTGGTGCATTTGTGTATCTGGCACTGTGGGGGCATATCAAGCACTGTAGGAGCATATCTGACACGGTGGGGGCATATGTGTATCTGGCACTGTGGGAGCATATCTGGCACTGTGGGGGAATATGTGTACCTGGCATATTGGGGTCATATGTGTATTTGCCCCCCCCCCATATGTGTATCATGCCCCATTGTCATTGGCCATGCCTCAGGTGGCATTTGGTCACACACATTTTTTGGCACGCGCACACAGTACCACTAAGACATTTTTCTACTTGCACCACTGGTGGGAAGAGGGGCATAATTTGTATAAATGGCACTTCTGAGGACATTATATACAACTGGTGCTACTACAGGGGCTATTATGTGTATAACTGGCGCTACTACAGGGGCTATTATGTGTATAACTGGTGCTACCACAGGGGCTATTATGTGTATATCCAGCACTACCACAGGGGCTATTATGTGTATAACTGGTGCTACCACAGGGGCTATTATGTGTATAACGGGCGCTACTACAGGGGCTATTATGTGTATAACAGGCACTACTACAGGGGCTATTATGTGTATAACCGGCGCCACTACTGGGGACATTATGTGTATAAACAACACTACTGTGTGCAGGGTAATGTGAATAAGATTGTGCTACTGTGTGGCATTATTTGAAATGGGGGTACTCTTGTGTGGCCACGCCCATTGCTTGTGAGACCACACCCTTTTTTGCCACAGTTTCTTTGTAAAGTATGGGAAGGCGCAAATTTATCATTTGCGGTGGAAGGGGGGGGGGTGCTGAACACCCTAGCACCGGCCCTGGCTACATATATCGGGAGAGTGG
This sequence comes from Pseudophryne corroboree, assembly GCF_028390025.1. Lineage (NCBI taxonomy): Eukaryota > Metazoa > Chordata > Amphibia > Anura > Myobatrachidae > Pseudophryne > Pseudophryne corroboree. The sequence continues at coordinate 246,832,646 of NC_086450.1, read as the reverse complement.
AATTGTACAGTGCTGCTAACTCTGTACAGGGAGACAAGAAAGTAGCATATTGAAAGAGTGTGCCAGTCGGGGAAAGCACCCAACTGCCCACAAGTATCCAAAGTTCCTGGGATAAAATATACAACACCCCAGGTGCATAAGCTAGCCGACAATGAGTCAGACTCTACTGATAGTACTGGTACAAAAAAAGGGTTATGCAGCCTAGAGGTGCACTCTGTGATGGCAAAAGAGTGTCAAATGATTTGGGTCACTTTGGAAGTAGCAGGTATTTACTAGAGATGAGCGGGTTCGGTTTTACTCGGTTTTACTCGGTTCTCAAAACGGCATCTAATTGGCTCACGGATGTCACGTGTTTTGGATAGCCAATAAGATTCGGTTTTGAGAACCGAGTAAAACCGAGTAAAACCGAATCCGCTCATCTCTAGTATTTACTTAAAAATGGAATTCGACACAGGCTCTGCTCTATCAGTGCCAAATGCAAGTGATTACAAATGCCTGTTTGCTGCTGCTCCTTTGAAGAAAACATCTGTAACACACCACACATATACAAGTGAACCGATGTCCCCATTGGGAAAAATAAAAGTTTTTGTGAAATACAAAGGTAAATACCCATAAGCTGTATTCATACATACTTCTACAGGGTGGAACGGCATTTATGGGCCGTGAATGGAAAAGGAAAATTCAACTTCAATGGTATTCCATTCCTACTAAGGAACTTTCAAAATTGTTAACTGCTGCACAACCCATTTTCCAACCAGGGATAGGCATGTTAAAGGCATTAAGGCCAGCATAGAGTTGGATCCACATGCTGTTTCAAAGTTTTGCAACGCTTGTACAGAACCATATGCTATCCGACCAGCGGTTGAGGAGGAACTGCGGAAACTGGAAGACTGTGGTATATTCTCCCCAGTGGAATAGAGTGAATGGGCTAAACCTATAGTCCCAATAATAAAGAAAGACAAAACGGGAAGTACTTTTGTAGAGATTTCAAAATGACAATAAATCCAGTACTAAGGATTGTACAGTATCCTTTGCCTAAAATAGACATCTTTGCAGCTCTCTCAGGGGGTGACTGCTTCTACAAAATTTACCTAGCTCAAGCATACTTACAAATGGAAATTGAGGAGGCATCTTAGAAATATCTAACATCAATACTTACAAAGGCTTATTACAATATAACCGTCTTGTGTTTGGACTTTCTTCCGCCACAGCACTATGACAGAGAACAATGGATCAAGTCCTACAAGGAATACCAGGTATGCAATGTTACCTGGATGACATAATTGTATCAGTCAAAGATGATGTGGACCATTTAAATAATTTGTAAATAGTAATAACCTGACTACAGGTATATGGACTCAGAGTAAATGAAGACAAATGTGCATTCTTCCAAGAAAGCATTTCCCATTGTGAACATGTAAATGATAGAGAAGGCCTGCACAGATTGACTGATAAAATTGAGGCCATACTGCAAGCACCCCAGCCCCAGTCTGTGTCACAACTGAGATCTTACCTGGGCCTAGTTAATTATTATTACAAGTTCTTACCAGACTTCTCCACAGTACTACACATGCTAAATGCCCTACTACAGAAAATGCAAGTTGGAAATGGACAAAAAACTGTGAGAAAGCATTTTCGGAAACAAAAAGATTTCCATCTAAAACTACCCATATGACTGGCATGTGATGCCTCACCATATGACATTGGTGCAGTGTTGTCACATCAATTAAGAGATGGAAGCGAGAAACCAATAGCGGTCCTTGATAGTAGCAGAGAAGAATTATGCTGAAATTGATCGAGAGGCCTTTGGTTTAGTATGGGGAGTAAAGAAATGTCATCAATATTTATATGGGCAAAGCTTTACATTAATTACGGATCATCAACCATTGGTATCGATATTTAACCCCTACAAGGGAGTCCCAGCCATAACTGTTGCTCATCTTCAACATTAGTCATTACTCTTGGGTTCACACACATACGAAATTGAGTTCAAAGGAACAAAACTACATGGCAACGCTGATGGTCTATTGTATTCTCCCTTGTCCCAAGGTAATGAGGACAATGGTGGAGACCCCCTAGAAGTGTATTACAATATGTTGATGGAACAGCTACCTATTACCAATGACATGATCACTCGGGAAACAAAGAAACACCCGGGACTATAAAAAATAATGGACTTAATTCTCAAAGGTTGGCCTAAACATGGCGAAGCTCAATATTTTGGGTTTTCTGCCACTAGAGATCAGCTTTCTATCTGGCAAGGAACTCTATTGTGTGGTAATACCACTGAGAAACAGAGTTTTGGAAAATGTACATGAGGGTTACGTAGGCACAGTAAAAATGAAGAATCTCACTGGAAGCTTTGTTTGGTGCCAGGAATCGATGATCAAATTTAAACAGTGACAAAAGGGTGTGAAGGATGTCAGAGGTCAAAATTTACCACCTTTAGCCCAGTTACACCCCTGGGAATGGCCATCATCTCCATGGCAGCGAGTATATATTGACTTTGCTGGTCCATTCATGGATTGTATATTTCTTATTGCAGTGGATGCTCATTCAAAATGGCCAGAGGTAATAAAGATGAAATCCACTACATCTGAGAAAACAATTGCTGTGATGCGAACCATCTTTGCCAGAAACAGTTTACTGGACTAAGTGTGCAGTGACAATGGGCCACAATTTGCGTCCATGGAATTCAAAAATGTCATGCAAGACAGTGGCATTAAACATTTTACATCAGCTTCACACCATCCAGCAACTAATGGTTTGACTGAGAGATTTGTACAAACATTCAAAAAAGATATCAAGTCCATGCACCATGAACATCTACCTTTGCAACAAATGATTGACAACTTCCGAGGGGCGTTTTACAGAGAGGAGGGGACAAACATGCAGCCTCCGTTGCGAGCCCCCTCCTTTCCGGCAGCAGTAGACCCTGGCATAATGCAGGTCTCTGGGAACATGGCGTCCATGCCTTGTTCCCAGGGACATCTCCAGTGCTCATGCACAAATCACTCAGAAATGTCCGCAGTGGCCATTTTCCAAATTATTTCTGTCCACAGTGCAGGGCCGCTGTTGCGGGACTCCGGAGAGGTAAGTATAATATATGGGTGCAGTGTGTGCAGTGTGGGCCCTGTGTGCACCGCACATATTGCACCCATTATAGAAATGCCTTTGCAACTTGTTTATATAACCTGTTTATATATCGTATCTGCTGTGTTCTTTATGCGACGGAACTTGCGGTCTCAGTGGAACTGGATGAAACCGGATGTGAGATGGAAGGTACACAACAAATAGTTTCAAAAACATAGCATACCTGAACATTTCAAAGAGAAACATCAAATGAATCCCATTGATTTGAAATTTACAGCTATACAACAAGTAAAATCCCATTGGAGAGGAGATCTAGTTACTGATCTGAAAAAGACTGAGAAAAAGACTGAGACGAAATGGATATATGAACTTGCAACAATGACACCAAAAGGTCTAAATATAGACATAGAATTAAAAGTTTTCTTATAAATCCTTTTTTAGAAAAATTCTTCTCCCCTTTTCAAAAATACTATTTTTAGCCATACAAAACACTGCAAAGTCAATAGAACATGTGCTACCCGCTATTTTATGAAGTCACTTCCGGTAAGGACTTCCGTTTTTTATGAATAAAGTTATATCAGAATTTTTTTTATAAAGATCCATCCCAACAGGAACTACAATCATCCTTGACGAAGTGCCCTGTCACGAAACGCGCTGGATGCTGGGAAAACCGGATTGACGTCACACCGGAAGTCACGGAGCGGACACTTCCGGTAGTGTGGAACACGGCAGAAACGGAGGACGACTGCAAGAACGAGCGACCAACAGCGCAAGGAGGGAAGGTAGGAAAGGGACAGTTAGATAGGGACTCCACCTCCAGCCAGCAAAACTCGGAAACTCGGACACTAGCAACCCCCGCACCGGCCGTCCGGTATCCCAACTAAACTACTCTGAAAAGAGTGTAAACATTATTGCTACACAGCATTATTGTGAATAATAAATTGTTTTTTAACTTTGCAGGTACACATACAACTTCAAAAACACTAGCGCTCCCATACTCCCTTTTTACATATATTTTAATTGGAGCAGCTTTTTCATTTTTAAGCGCGGTATTAACATATACAATCTTAAATAGTTTCAATCTGTTTATCAGAAACCTACCCAGTCCTTCAACATTGGCCAAGTGGTGCTTGTCCGTGATTATAGAGGAGATAAATGGGAACCAGGAATAGTTTCTTCCAAATCTTGCCCTCTGGTGTACGTGATTGAAGTGGGAAGAGAATTGTGGCGTCACCACATTGATCAAATAATGGAGGCCGGGAGACAAACTGGCTGTATGTCGACAGCTGGAAATAGCTAAGCCACTGATGTGGGGGTTTAAGTATACCCCTCTGGAACTGCTAGAGAGACTGTTCCTGACACTGTGGAGAAAATGTACCCCTTTGGGTCAGCTACAGAGGCTGTTCCCAAACCTGCTATGGAGTCACCTGAGCATGAGGTTCCCTTACTAACATCATCTGATCCTAAACCTTCTAGTGTAATTTTGGTGGAGCAGCCAGTCACTCTGGGATTTAAACATCATTACCCAGACAGAGTTCGTAAAGCACCTCAAAGGCTTGCTTTGTAGCCTTTTGGGGTGACCTATACGTTGCATAGTGCTAACCTTTTTCGGTGTCTGCATTTATCTAAGTTGGGAGGAGTGTGGTGTATATAGTTCCTATTGCTGTATATGTATTTTGGTGGAAGGTTACAATGTATATCATTTTGTGTTTGTAATAGTTGGTGTACGAATATCATTCTGCATTTTTGGGTTCCTGCAATTTTTCAGTAAGGAAGCATGCAACACTCACTGTGTCCTGGTTACATGAAAAACCCTTATTGAAATACAAGACACAGACTTAACACCAGTAAAGCCCAGAAGTTCCATGATTGGCATCTGAGACCCTCTAAGCCTCAAAGGGCTCAGCTGGCGGAACTGAACAGACTAGGCAGAGCCTGGCTATAGCCTGAAACACCCCTCAGTGCATAATGGAGGTTGTGGCTATAGATCATTCTATAAGCAGTGGCGCATACAGGAGGGGTTTCTGAGTAACCAGAAACCCCCCCCTGACAGACCAAGTTTTTTTTTGGTGGACAGAGGCAGCAGAGCTCTTCACACATTGCGCGGGCTGCTCCTCTGGCCGAGAGGCACTGCAGCACTCATCAGGGGCGGGCACTTCAGCTGCAGGTATTCGGCACTGGCAGGGGAGATGGACATTCAGCAGAAAGAGGGGCTGCATGATTTCGTCAGTCGCGGCATCGTCGGAGGATAGCAGGCGCCAGCAGAGGGAGCTGTGGGACCGCAGCAGTGAAGAAAGCATCATGGGAGGCAGGCACCATCAGCAGCAGGAGCTGCAAGACATTAGCAGCAGTGTCTGGCGGCGGGGAAGGCAGTCGCTGGCAGCGGTGGGAGCACAGATGCCTAAGGGTGCCGGTGCATGTGTTTATACATATGTGAGTCTGTATATAGTTATACATAAAGAGAAAGTAAACTGTTGCTTAGTGTATCAATTACAATCACTGACTGAAAAGCTATTGGAGTGCTGCCAGTAATGGATATATATATATATATATATATATATATATATTTATTTTGTGTATATATGGATATATATATATATATATTTGTGTATATATGTATGTATACTGTATATATATATATATATATATATATGTGTGTGTGTAGATATACATATATATATATATATATATATATATATATATATATACAGGTTGAGTATCCCTTATCCAAAATGCTTGGGACCAGAGGTATTTTGGATATGGGATTTTTCCGTATTTTGGAATAATTGCATACCATAATGAGATATCATGGTGATGGGACCTAAATCTAAGCACAGAATGCATTTATGTTACATATACACCTTATACACACAGCCTGAAGGTCATTTTAGCCAATATTTTTTATAACTTTGTGCATTAAACAAAGTGTGTGTACATTCACACAATTCATTTATGTTTCATATACACCTTATACACATATCCTGAAGGTCATTTAATACAATATTTTTAATAACTTTGTGTATTAAACAAAGTTTGTGTACATTGAGCCATCAGAAAACAAAGGTTTCACTATCTCACTCTCACTCAAAAAAGTCCGTATTTCGGAATATTCCGTATTTCGGAATATTTGGATATGGGATACTCAACCTGTATATATATGTGTGTGTGTATATATATATAAATATATATATATATATAAATATATATATATATACAAAGCTGCAGGTTAGGCACTTCCAAAAGCTGAATGACACACAGGCCGGTGCCTCTGTAATGTAGACTGTATAGAACGGGAAGACGTGGCACTCACGGCTGAATAATTCAAGATCACACCAAAGGTGAAGTTAATGTTTCAGTGGTCTGTGCCACTCTCTTAAGGTTTTTTGTAAAAAAAATAAAAATATATAAATATATATATATGTATATGTGTGTATATATATATATATATATATATATATATATATATATATGAAATTATATATATATACATAGGTGGGCACTCCCAATCCTTGTATGGTGCTCAGCCATATGAGAGCTGTGTAGTACGGCACTCAGTGGATTTTCTAGAAAAAAAAGAATGAGATTGCATCCTTGATTTGCCACGTTTCTGGTTTATTTTATATATATATATATATATATATATATATATGATACGTTCAGTATACTGGCATTGGGATGCCGGAAAACCAAACAAAAAAGATCTTTCTTGCGCTTATACTAGGTGGCAGCCTTTAAGAGAAACCTTCACCGTGGTTTCAGCATAAATCACAAAACACAGAAAATGTGAGAAAAAGTGGCGCAACTAGACACTTCTAGAGACGTTTGTAAGAATTGCTTACACACTAGTGGATTAATACAGTGGATAACGATACACCTTCCGGAAATATGGATGCTAAAAGGATAACAAAAGGACACAAAACATAGTGTAATCCAATTAAACTAGATGGTGTATCTTTTATTCGTTACTGGTCCCACTCACATGGCATAGATGGTATATTTGCATGTAGAAACCATTGTATATAACTGCTTCCACTTCATGAGGATACAAGATGTACAGGTATATACTCCAATAGGCACTTAAAATAAGAAAATAGCAATAGTGCAATACCGTCTGTGTATGGGTAAAAAAATGATTTTTTAATATAGACACTCACAAACATATGTTAAAAAACAGCATGGAAACAGAGAGATGTTGCATCGACATCAGAGGCTACAGGAGACAACAGCTAGCAGCATAGTATAATCACCACCAGCCCCGGTTATTTGGGAATGCCCCCACGCTGTCAGATATATCCTCCAAATCTCCCGTCAGTCCAGCACGAACAGTCCCGGCTTAAGCGCTTTCGGATATTAAATCCTTCATCAGACGCTTCTTTATGTTAAAGAATAATTTGTTGTACCGCATAACTTATGTACAGGGTAAAAATACATACCAGTTGTTAGTTCTAAGAAATCACAAGCAGTTGGTACTGAGGGTGACTCATAGGCATTTGTGGTGTAGTCATTTAGGAGAAGGGAAAACTCTCCAACGAATTCAGTTAATATTCTTCTGGCCAGGCATCTATGCTGCAGTGAAAAAGTATTGCCAGGAATACCCAGTGTGCCAGAAGACAGCACCCAGACCAGAGTTTAGAGATTGGTCCCCTTACCCAGTTGCGTACTACCGAGGGTGCAGGGGGTGCAGCTGCTACAGGGACCGAGCTGCTTCCAGGGCCCGCTGCTCACCCTGCACCCTGCTCCCATTTTGTGCACCGCTCTCACGCTGCTCAGCAAACTTTAATAAATCTCCACAGAATCCCCCCAGTGCCGCCTAAAATACGGTCTGCGCATGCGCGAGCCGTGTGGAGACAGAGGAAGAGCTAAATCTCATCTGCAAAAACAGGTGGCTCAAGGGGCAGGCTATTAGCCCGACCCCCCTGTATCTGCAGCCTTCCACCTCTCCAGTGGCTGTGATGCTGCAGCCACTCTGCTTCACCCATCCCCTAGCCTGCCATGTCTCCCCTCCTGCCGGGAGCATGCTGGGCTGAGGGCAACCAGGGTCGCACCGAAGGTGTCAAAGGTGCCCCGGCCTCTAGGGGGCTCCGATGAGGTTGCCTACCACAAGAATAAAGGATGTCTCTGAGAGAGACATCCTTCATCTACAACTACATGATGCTGGTGGTGAACGCCGGAGTTATCAGCCGCAGCCACCACTCTCTAGTGTGAACATGACATGACACTGACATGATGACGTGCTTTCACTGCAGTCAGCAGCCTGGCTCCTGTGCACTGCTGCTTCCTGCCCTTCCCTCTGTCCCAGGCACAGAGAAGCTCCGCCTCCCAGATAACGAGGAGCTAGCGGGTGCTGGGAGCTGCACCTGCAAAATGAAAGTTTCTTCAGTTCCTTTGTGTATTCAGGGGGGTCACCAGCAGCCGGGGCTCAGATTTGGGACTATCCAGTGCACTTTCGGGTGAGCAACCTGTCCCATGCTCCTCCTCCTGATCTGGTCTGTCCTGTGGACATACTTGCCTACTCTCCCGGAAGCTGCGGGAGGCTCATGTTTTTTGGGGTAGTCCCCCGCACCCCCAGAAGAGTAGGCAGGTCTCCTGCATCATGCTAGCACCCTAGTGATGCGGGCAGGATGGAGAGATAATCTCCCATATTCGCGGGTCCGTGGGGTGGGGAAGTCGCGTCATTTTATCCTCACCCCTTCCCGCGGGCCCGTGAATCGCAGCTTTTCCCAATATGGGGGCGGGGCTTGATGATGTCACAGCCCGGCCCCACCCCCGAAGTCTCCTGCAGCGTCTCCTCTTCAGGCTTCTACCGGAGAGGATAAATTTAAGGTAGGCAAGCATGCCTATGGAGCTGCAGTGCTGGAGATCACCATGTAGAGGTGAGCAGGCTAGGGTTTATACGTCTGGGGGTGTCTTGTTTACCTGCATCTGTCCAGCAGTAGTGAAACTATAAGTCCCAACATACCTTGTCATCTAAATGTACTGGTACTTGTAGTGCCACTGCAGCAGGACTTCTCAATATCCCTACTTACTATATGTATACACCCACTGACTACCCTGTTTGCGTAATTGCTATAGTGCCCCAATTAGGTATGCATAATATGATTTTATGACATAAATTTTTATTCCTCTTTAGTGCCACATCCGTGTTTTTTTTTTACTTTGTTGTGTTATTTTGGATAGATATTGACGGGTATAGAAGGGTCCGTAATGTAGTGACGGGTTTCGATGGGTCCGCAATGTAGTGACGGGTAAAGAGGGGGTCAGTCATGTAGTGGCTGGCATAGCGGGGACTGTAATGTAGTGGCGGGTAATGAGGGGTCCATAATGTAGTGGCGGGTATATAGAGGTAATTCATTCGTAAGGTATATAGGGTTTCGTAATGTAGTTGTGGAGATATGCCCTGTGTTGCAGAGCACATCAAGGCAGCAGACCTGCATACCCTGCAGGACACAGCAGCAGACAGTGCTGGGGCAGTGTGCCTGTCCCCACTGCTGGTGGACCAGCGGGACGTAGCGGCGGACATTGCTAGGATCAAGTGTCTGATCCCAGCGCTGGTGAGGCTGTGGAAGCATTTGAAAATTGGCGCCCTCCATGAGCCAATCACGGCTCACAGATCGGCAACCAATCACAGGCGGGTGCGGCGAGCCAATCAGCACTCGCCTGCGTCATAGGCGTCTGATGTCTGATGCTGCCGGGACGAGGAGAGAGAAGGCTGTGCTAAAGAGCGGCGAAGCGTTCCTAAGGCCTCGGAAGAGGCCTGAAGATGCGGGCATCGGCGGAGAGGATATCCAGCGGTGGCTGGACGCAGATAGGAGGCGGCGGTACCACTGGCCAGGACAAGCCAGTGGCAGAAGAGTGAAGCGGAGTACTGGAGAGGCCACCAGGGGTGGAAAGGAAAAGAGCTGATGAAGCTCCTCCATGATGCCTCTCCCACCGTGACAGGTAGGCCCTCGGTGAGGGCACCTGTCACCCCCCCCCCCCCTTCCCTCACTAGACCGTCAGGGGTCGGGAATTAGGCCCATGGGGACAGACAGGCCACAGTAGGCAGGCGCTTCTAACGTGGGCACAGGCCTAATGCCCAATATTGGGCATTAGGCCTGTGCCCACGTTAGAAGGAAATAGGCCCTAGTTCAAGTATGGGTCACTAGGTATATAAGGTGACTCTGGGCATTAGGCCCAGGTCATCCAGACTGTCTCAGGTCAGGCGGCTGCTAGGCCCATGGGCAATTGTCAGTCCTCGGGTATGTGGATAATTAGGGGGCACTAGGCCCAAGTAACTCTTACTGGTTCCAACTAGGCAGGCGAAAAAGGGGTCTGACCCATATATTTAAATAAGGTGATCTGCGTATAAGACCCAGATCACTTGTGAGCCCCTGGTAAATTAGTGTATGGTGCCCACCCCCCAGTAATTTAAAGTAAGGTTTTCCCCCTGTGTGGAGGAGCGATCCAGCTCCATACACGTATCCACAACAGCTCCAAATTAGTAGGTAGGGATTGATGTACCTACAGTAAGCGGATAGGATTTTAAAGGAACAGCACCGTTGTAAATTGTTGTACTGTACTGTGTTATTGGATTGCTGTTTCTGTGCAGGGTAAAGGTTGATTATAGTTTGTGCATAGAGTTTGTGTTGTACCACATACACCTGAGCTAGTTTGAAAGTTCTGTTCATGTAGCTAGTGTAGCGGACGCACACTAGGTTAGTTCTTGGCCCTGCACGGCTGTTGTTTCTTTTTGCCTCCTTACAGGGACCTGTAAGTGGAGAAGATCTGAGTACAAGATTGGCAATGGTGAGCATCATCTGTGTCTGTCTGTCCCTGTGTCCATCTGTGCCCTGAGCGCTGGTTCAGTGGACCTTGCCTGGTCGTGCAAGGTCCAGCTACACCCCAGCGCATGAGTGCTGCATAGGTGAGAGTTGGGTGGCTGAGGCTATGTGCCGATGATGATTTTCACCTAACCGGTGAAGGTCGCTGCCACCCCCGGAGTATCCTCTTTTCCTTTGGAAGAAGAGTTGATACTCCATTGATTTCCTTTCCTTCCTAGCTTGTATGTTGTCTGCTTCTGGAAGGGAATTGCTGTGTCCAGGTTCCAGTGAAGATTGCAGGTCCTCTGAGGTTTCCGTGACCTGAAGGTGAAACTGCAGCGCGAGGTAAGCAGTGAGACTATACCTGCATGGCAGCAGGCACTGCACCCGCACCCCTCTCACATAGTGCCGGTTATAGAGGGGTCCATAATGTAGTGGTGGGTATAGAGGGGTCTGTAATGTAGTGACAGGTATAGAGGGGGCAGTTATTCATAGGGTATAGAAGGGTCCATAATAAGTGGCGTGTATAGAGGGGTCAGTAATTCATAGAGTATAGAGGGGTCCATAATGTAGTAACGGGTATAGAGGGGTCAGTAAAGTGTAGGGTACAGCTGTCTCTTGTGCCCAAGTGTAACAGGTAAGTACTGTGGGAATGTGGTTGCAGGTGAAGATGTCGGTCGACGTACCTGGATCCCTTGCCCGGAATCACCTCTGGAACCGAATCTCACTACTGGAACCCTAGGCAAAGGAATGAGGAGAACCCCAAGCAAGTAGCAACAACCCCCAGAAATCACCACACATTAGGACAGTGATTTGGTGTTTATTTAACAGGAAAATGATGAATCACTGCTGGAAACTCAGTTTGATTAAGCTTTCGGTTACATTTAGATTTGACTGGTATTAACAATTTGCAAGCAGATACTTTCATATGCAATAACAGGTACAGTCTTATAATCTCCAAACATGTACAGCCTTAGACATATGAAAGCAGGAAAATGCAATTTAAATAAATCAGCATCAAATATAAATCTACAATTTCGCTGTGAAGCTGGGGGTTAAGGGGGTCATTCCGCGTTGATCGCTTGCTAGCTACTTTTAGCAACTGTGCAAACGCATAGTCGCCGTCCATGGGGGAGTGTATTTTCGCTTTGCAAGTGTGCGAACGCCTTTGCAGCCCAGTGCAGCAAAAACATTTTGTGCAGTTTCAGAGTAGCTCTGGACTTACTCAGCCGCTGCAATCACTTCAGTTTTTTTGGTGCTGGATTTGACGCCAAACACCCGCCCTGCAAACGCCTTGACATGCCTGCGTTTTCCCAAACACTCCCAGAAAACGGTCAGTTGACACCCATAAACGCCCTCTTTCTGTCAATCAGCTTGCGTTCGGCTGTGTGAATGGATTCGTCGCTAAAACCATCGCCCAGCACCGATCCTCTTTGTACCCGTACAATGCGCCTGCACATTGCAGTGCATATGCATGCGCAGTTTTACCATTTTTTTACATGATTGCTGGGCTGCAAAAATCGTCAGCAAGCGATCAACTCGGAATGACCCCTTAAGATCCTAGTAAACACTTTGGGTATCCACCAGATGGTAGCAGGGTGTTATATTTATAACTCAGGCTTACTGTCTGTGGCCCTCATTCCGAGTTGTTCGCTCGCTAGCTGCTTTTAGCAGCCGTGCAAACGCTAAGCCGCCCTCTGGGAGTGTATCTTAGCTTAGCAGAAGTGCGAACGAAAGGATCGCAGCGTGGCTACAAAAAAAGATTGTGCAGTTTCTGAGTAGCTCCAGTCCTACTCCTAGCTTGCGATCACTTCAGACTGTTTAGTTCCTGTTTTGACGTCACGAACACGCCCTGCGTTCGGCCAGCCATGCCTGCGTTTCCCCAGGCACGCCTGCGTTTGTATCTGACACGCCTGTGTTTTTCCACACACTCCCCAAAAACGGTCAGTTACCTCCAAGAAACACCCACTTCCTGTCAATCACTCTGCGGCCAGCAGTGCGACTGATAAGGAGGGAGAGGGCTGACATGCTGACACCTCTCTTTGGTCAACCAATAACTGAGACAAGACTACTTCGTTTCTTGGGCAAATCAAAAGGTCACAGCTTTATTGATTAAATACATAATCACAACCAAAAACAACTGCAGGGCACGAAAAACAAGGGGAGCGGTGCGCCATGCTCACGCAACGTTGTACCACCCGAGGTGTGGCCGCCCCGCCTTCGTGTGTATGCGGCCCCGCCCCCTACAATTTGGTACTACCCGGGGCATGCCCGACCCCACCATGTGGTTACAGGACCACGCCCCCTACCATTTTGGGACCAGCTACCATTGGCACAGCTCCCTACCTTGGCGCGCAACCCGTATGGCCCCTGCCGTATTAATGCTGGAACCAGGCGTGCGACCACCTATTGGTGAATATGCGAGGCATTCTGTAAATCCCCTACTTTCATGCCTTGTGCACCGCTCCCTCCCCGCCGACCAATTGTGACAATAACATCCTTCTCAACAACCTATACAGCAATGTAAGAACATGAACTTGAAAAATCACAAATGTTTCTTTTTTTTTAAATGATATATAAAACAATGACATGCAATATCCAACATCGTTACATAATTCTTCACACCTCCTGGCTGCCGCCTATGACCGCTTAGACACCTCTGCCTTTTTAACTCACCGGGCTGGGTGGGCGGGCGTCTTGTCCTTGCTGGGGGGTGAATGCACTCAGCCGCCCCGGCTCTCAGCATATAAACCTCCTGCTGCCCACTCCCCTGCAATTAAATCCTCTAACCCTCACTGGCCGTTATGATCAGCCAGGTGCTAAAAGGGGGACCGGTGTGCTGGCTACTACCTCCCCCCCCATCCCCCCTACCTGGGGGGCTCCCCCCATTGCCCCCATGAGCTGCCTTGCGCCCCTCCCCCTTGTCTGGCTGCGGTGGCCATCTTTGGCTACCTTCGTCTCTTTAAGGAGGGAGAGGGCGACATGCCGGCACCTCTCTTTGGTCAACCAATAACTGAGACAAGACAACTTTGTTTCTTGGGCAAATCAAAAGGTCACAGCTTTATTGATTAAATACATAATCACAACCAAAAACAACTGTAGGGCACGAAAAACAAGGGGAGCAGTGCGCCATGCTCACGCAACGTTGTACCACCCGAGGCGTGGCCGCCCCGCCTTCGTGGGTATGCGGCCCCGCCCCCTACAATTTGTTACTACGCGGGGCATGCCCGACCCCACCATGTGGTTAAGGGACCACGTCCCCTACAATTTTGGGACCAGCTACCATCCGCACAGCACCCTACCTTGGCGCGCAACCCGTATGGCCCCTGCCGTATTAATGCTGGCACCAGGCTTTTGGCCACCTATTGGTGAATATGCGAGGCACTCTGTAAATCCCCTACTTTCATGCCTTGTGCACCGCTCCCTCCCTGTCACACGAGGTCCCCGCAGGGCGGGGACCGAAGCCCCACCCTGCGCTACCACCTTACTCGCTCCAGGGCGTCCTGCAAGTAATTGTTGAAAATGTCCAGGCCTATGTCGGACAGGTGCACCCCATCGCTCCTGTACAAACCTTTGTATTTACCGGCCAGCTCGTTGTGCTGAATGACACTACCACCGCTGGCTGTGACCAACTTGCTGATGGCTGCATTTACCTTCTTATGGGCCCTGTCAATTCCTGACCATAAACTGGCTCCCCTCCATGCTAGCCTTGGGATGATTTTTGACTATATTATGTGAACGTTGCTCCACTGCCCTTTTATCCACGCAATGTCCTCCCGGGCCATCCTAATAATGTCTAGCGACTTGACCTTGCCCAGATCATTCCCGCCAAGGTGCAACACTATCACGTCCGGCCGCCATGCCAACCGCTCTGCCTTGCACAGTGTCTCTCTGGCCTGTGCCCATGCCATGCCCTTGTTGCCGTACCAAAATACCTTCCTTGATTCCCGGCTGCAGCCCCAGCTGCCGCCCGTATGGCCTTGCTGCAGCACGCTGCGCTGCCCAATGCACGTACGAATGGCCCACGATCCAAATCTTACTTTTTGCACCGCTCCCTGTGAAGCACGTGGGGGGGGGGGGAGAGGGAGGTGTCAGCAGGTTACAATGATAGCTCTTGCGACATTGTCGCTACCACTGGACTGACTTACGTCTTATAACTGTCCGACCTCCACCTCCCCAGCCCCTTTATCTCCTCCGCGGTGCGCCCTTGACTGGCTGCGGACGTAGCCGCGCCAATCCTGAAGGAATGCGTCCCGTACTTGCTTTCGTTCCAGCCCAATGCTGCCACGCATCTCTTGAAAATTGCTGCAAACTGGTACCTGGTGAGGGCCGCTCTATCTACGTGAATCAGAAAATTTTCCCCTCCTGCTGGCCTGACCCCCCGGAACTTTAGCGCTGCCACAACCGGGCAAATTGCTGAGTCCCGGTGCCGGATCCATCTCCCTTTTCCCCCTTGGTCCGTCTTTGATCTGTGAATCCTGCACAAGACCATGTCTTCGTTCACCACCACGTTTTTGAATAGCAGGCCGGTTCCTGCTGTCTTGCTTGATTGTGCTACCAGCTCCCCCACTCTAAATGCTCCACCAAACGCCATAGTAAAAGCTGTCCCGAACAGCTTTGCCTCATACTTATCAGTGCACATGCCCTGTATGACGCGGGTAATGCTCCTGAGCCTTTCCTAAGTTACTGTCTCGTGCTTATCCGGCCTCCTTGGCTCTGCCCTGGCCCATCCCCTCACCACAGTGTGCACCAAAAAGACTTTAGTATCGTCCCCTTTGCCTTGCAACTTGGAAAAGAAGGAAATACCTGCTAGTGTGGTGCTGGCTGAGGCTTTCTACACCCCTTCTTGCCTCATCTTACCCAGAAAGGACAGTAACTACCGCAAGGGGTCTTGCCCTTGTGAGGCTCCTCTCCCCTGAAATTGCTGCCACTTCCCCCAAGCTGCCCTGTAGGCTTTCCACGTCTTGGGCGCCAGGGACCTTTCCACCAGCTCGCCTAGACAGACTCGACTATCTGCCAAAGATGAGAGGGGCATGTTAAGCCTTCTTCCTGCGCAAGCAGTGCTGCTGCCCTAAATAGCTCCCATTTTTGACGCGACAGCGCATCTGCGATCAAATTCTGCTCGCCGGGCACATGCTTTGCCCTGAACGTGATGTTGTGGCGGAGACATGCCGCCACTAAGCCGCGCAGTAATTTTACTACCGGGGGTGATGAAGCGGACTGATTGTTTATTGCTTGCACCACTCCCATGTTGTCGCACCAAAACTGAATACGTCTGTTTGCGAGCCTCTGGCCCCAGATGCCTACCGCTACCACTATGGCAAATAACTCTAAGGCTGCCAGGTTCTTTGTGAGGCCTTCTCCTTCCACCTGTCTGGCCATGACTCTGCACACCATTCGCCTTGCCAATATGCCCCAAAACCTGTGGCCCCCGCCGCGTCCGTGAACAACTCCAACGCGTGGCTTGACTGCGCAGCCTTAGGCCAAATGCGCACCCCATTGAAGTGCTGCAAAAACCCCTCCCATACCAACAAATCATCTTTCAGGTCCCTGCTGATGCGTATGAGGTGGTGTCTTCTCTTCACACCAGCAGTGGCCCTCTCTAATCGAAAATTCTACCTATGGGGATTACCCGGAAGGCAAAATTGAGGAGGCCTAGCAACGATTGCATCCTCTCTAGGGTGACTTTGTTAGCCCTGGCGCATGCCCCTACTTCGTAGCCTAGCTTCTGTACCTTCTTTGCTGGAAGCCGGCACTCCATTCTCATTGTGTCTATCTCTATGCCCAGGTAAGAAATGAATGTTTTTTGGCCTTCTGTCTTTTCCGTGGCAATTGGAACCCTGAATTCGCCTAGCATATGCTCTAGCTCCTGCAGCAACTGCCCGCATTGATCTGATTGCGCTGGATCGTTCCTGTGTGATGGTGATCCGTTGCTTCCCAGCACTGCGCTTGCCAGGGCGACGGCCTCTGTCCTCAGCCCCTCTGCTGCGCTTGCTACGGCGCCCGACTGTGTTGCTTCCCGGCTGGAAGAGGCCAGTGCCACGATGCTCTTGGGTACGCTTTGGTTCGCTGTCCCCCCTCCTCTGACTTCCGTCAGAAAAGCATGCATCGCCTGTTGTCCGCTGGAGGGAGTAGTAAGGTCGTGGTAACCTCTCCTGGGGGCGAGATCAACCGGGGGGAATGGCTGAAGAACCCCTGCCTACCCTCCCGCGATCTGTTGTCCTCTGATGTTGCTCGGTGATGCTCCATATATCCCTGGCGGCTGGGGGTGAATCCTGGCTGCCGTGCGGGGCTGTTGTATTTCTGGGTTTCCGCAATAAAGACCCACTTTCCCCTCATCTCTGGTGACCTTGCTCAGCTGCCTCTGCTGCTCCCGCTATCTCCCCTGTGCATCGATACATGGCGGCTGGCTGCCCATGATGTAGGCGAGCACTGCTGACGATACGATCCTGTGGATGGCTGTTTTTTCTCCTGCAGCACCATGCTGCTGCCCCGCTCCTCCTCCCCTGATTCATGCCTGTCCAACTCCGTGCCCTCTGCCAATACGTCCACCAGCATGCGCTGACTATCCGCTTCTGCAGCTGCATCCTTGTCCCTGACAGTGCTTACCCCTCTGCACACCGCTCTCTTGCTCGGATGCCCTGCCTGTGTGTGTCCTTCCGCTCTCTGACCACCAGGTGTCGCCCCTCTGCTCCCTTTCCTCTTGCTGTGCTGCATGTTCCCTGGACAGGAAGTGCCTCTGTGTATGCTGCCCACGTGTTCTCTGTACCGAGTGGGTTGATTTCTCCTCTGCTCAGGCCGACCTCCTGCATTCGGTGCTGCCTGATTGATGCCCTGGACTGCTGGGGCTGTGTGATTAACCTCCATGCCCTGTCCCTGTATGATGTGTCCCTGCTTTTCTGCCTGGACGTGGCTGGATGTAATCCGATGCCTCTGGTGTTGACCCTGGATGCAGACCAAAACACCCTTGCTGCCTGGAATCTGGCTTGTCCTTTGTTCTGGCTGGAGGTAAGCTGCTGCTGCTGCTGCTGTTCTATGTCTTGTCCTTGCTGGGGGGTGAATGCACTCAGCCCCCCCGGCTCCCAGCATATAAACCTCAAGCTGCCCACTCCCCTGCAATTAAATCCTCTAACCCTCACTGGCCGTTATGATCAGCCAGGTGCTAAAAGGGGGACCGGTGTGCTGGCTGCTACCTCCCCCCATCCCCCCTGCCTGGGGGGGTTCCCTCCATTGCCCCCATGAGCTGCCTTGCGCCCCTCCTCCTTATCTGGCTGCGGTGGCCATCTTTGGCTACCTTCGCCCCTTAAAGCATCGCTAGACCTTGTGTGAAACTACTTTGGCTGTTGTGAAAGATAGTCGTGCGTGCGCATTGCGCCGCATATGCATGCGCAGAAGTGCCGCTTTTTTACCTAATCGCTGCACTGTGAATGAAAACAGCTAGCGAACAACTCGGAATGACCACCAGTGACCTGATGCTGCCACAGTTTAAGTCTCAACTAGTATAAGATTCACAGTACAATTCTGTAGATACAATTGTTCTACATAACTGGAATCCTCTGTCTTATAAAGTTACCCTGACCAGGCATAGCCAGGCAAAGCAGATAATGAAAGCTGCACTAGGTTTTGTTAAACTTCTCATGCAGCCAGTGAAGTTAGACAGTTAATAAGCATTTAGAAGCCAAAGATCAAGCACTTTGTCATGTAAGCAAAGAATAGCATGCAAGTTACTCCTCCTGTAAGTCTTTGAGAGTACAAACCACAATGAATATAATAATCCCTCAATGCAACTTCAACTGGAGAGGTGACCCGAGCAGTCAGCAAGGTGAGAAGTTAATTAAGCAGTGTTAAGAGTAGCATAAAGAGAAAAGGCACAGTCTCCCTCTCCGAGGTGAATGATGCAAGCTAAACCTCTCTCTTCCCTGTGGGCTCAGTTCCTCACCCCTGTGGCTGAACTGGGTTGCTAGTCTCTGTGACTTGGATATACAAAGCTGCCACCGGTTTGTAACACTCTCACTGGGCACTCAGTCACTGACAGGCTATAGATGCACCGGCTAATTAGATGGACACCCTCCTAGATCTGGGGTAACTGCCCCCTTGCTGTCTTTTACCAAGCTGACCCAATAGCTGTGACACTGGTCGGCTAGTATGAGGGCTAGCACTGAGGTAAATGGCTGGTTGACTGGCTAGCAGACTGGTGGGGAATGAGTACCTGGTAGTAGCTGGCACTGATGCTGGACACTCTGCCTGCTCCCCAAATGACAGATTCTCCTCACTACCTCTGATCACTCATCTGGCCTCTGTGCATGGATATGTTTTCTCAGTGCCTCCACCGCAACCTTGGACGGCTTCTCCACAGCGCAGCCCCTTTCCTGACAGGACCCCTCAGCAGCACACCATCCGCCCATTCACTTTCCTCAGAGCACCACTCCACACAGAGTCTCTCTCCCTGTCACCTCAGAAAACTCTGGGCGGTAACCCCCGCCTCCTCTTCCCGCTCTGCCAGTGTGACGATCCTGGTGGTTCTGGTGCTGGCTGGGTTCCTGTTAAGCCTGATGTCATCCGGTAAGCAAGAGGGAAGGCTGCTGAGAAGGGGCTCCCCTAGGGGATCTAGGAGGCTCACGCAGGTTGTCTCCAGTCAATAGGTGGGGGTGCCCACGTATAACCCCCATAAGTCAAGATAACAGGGTGTCCTTTTCAGGGTGTCACATATTCTCCTTCTGAAAGCATGCGTGTCCTCACGCAATATTGCCACAATCAATAGTTCTAAACAAAAGTCATGCAGAATCGCGTTCAAGTCTTTGATGTGGCATAACCACATAGGGCATAAACAGTATACTGAATGTCAGTACATACATATTACATTATATACATATATACAGGAACAGCAGTTGATAAAATATTTCACAATATTTCAATCACGGTACCTTAGAGGTAACATACCTCTTGTACTGCGTTCTGGCCTCTTAGAGACTGGGGTAATCAGCCCTTCAGCCTGATCAGACATATTATCATCACATTCAGTGGGTACCTCTACCCTGGGTCTTGGGGTTACTGGTTTCATTGAACTTGGATTTGTGCTACCCATAAATAGTAAGAGCTCTATGGGGTCGTGGAATGGAATGCACCCTGGGTTTCCCCGCCCCTAGAGGTGAGTCTTTCTCTACTGCTGGGACTTCAACAGTGCAGAGCTTCACATGATCACGAGGAACGGTACTCCAATGTCTATCGGGTCTCTGCATTTGGTAAGTATATAGTCCCTCAGCTGGAACTCGGACAACAACATAGGGCACATCTTCCCACAGTGCCGTAACTAGGCATTTTAGCGCTGTGTGCAAGAAACGACATTGGCGCCCCCCCATGCAAGATAGGGGCAGTGCGCGCCGTAGGCACGCAAAAAATATAGAGGGGCGTGTCTTCATGGGGAAGGGGCATGGCCACAAAATAATAGCAATTCATACTACGGTGCACAGTAGTCTCCATTATTCAAATTACACTGCACAGTAGTGCCACTACACCAGGTAGAGCCCCTTTTATACATTACAGCAGACAGTCCCCCTTTTTACACATTACGGCAGGCAGCGTCCCCTTTTTTACACATTACAGCAGACAGTGTCCCCTTTTTTTTACACATTACAGCAGACAGTGTCCCCTTTTTTTTTTACACATTACGGCAGACAGCGTCCCCTTTTTTACACATTACGGCAGGCAGCGTCCCCCTTTTTTACACATTACGGCAGGCAGCGTCCCCCTTTTTTACACATTACGGCAGACAGCGTCCCCTTTTTACACATTACGGCAGACGGTGTCCCCTTTTTACACATTACGGCAGACGGTGTCCCCCTTTATACACATTGCAGCAGCCAGCATCCCCCTTTTTACACATTGCAACAGCCAGTCCCCCTTTTTACACATTACGGCAGACAGCGTCCCCTTTTTTACACATTACGGCAGACAGCGTCCCCCTTTTTTACACATTACGGTAGACAGCGTCCCCTTTTTGCACATTACGGCAGATGGTGTCCCCCTTTATACACATTGCAGCAGCCAGCGTCCCCCTTTTTACACATTGCGGCAGCCAGTCCCCCTTTTTACACATTATGGCAGACAGCGTCCCCATTTTTACACAGTACGGCAGACAGCGTCCCCCTTTTTACACATTACGGCAGACAGCGTCCCCTTTTTACACATTACAGCAGACAGCGTCCCCGTTTTTACACATTACGGCAGACGGTGTCCCCCTTTATACACATTGCAGCAGCCAACGTCCCCCTTTTTACACATTGCGGCAGCCAGTCCACCTTTTTACACATTACGGCAGATGGTGTCCCCCTTTATACACATTGCAGCAGCCAGCGTCCCCCTTTTTACACATTCGGCAGCCAGTCCCCCTTTTTACACATTACGGCAGATGGTGTCCCCCTTTTTACACATTAAGGCAGCCAGACCCCTTTTTACACATTAAGGCAGACGGTGTCCCCCTGAGAGAGAGAGAGAAAGAGAGAGAGAGAGAGAGAGAGAGAGAGAGATACTTACCATCTCCCCGCTGACAGGCTCCTCGTGCTGGCAGCTCCCGGCGCCGCTATGAATGCTGGGATTGAGGAACCGCATCCCAGCATTCACAGCAGCGCCGGGCAGCCTATATGGAAGGAGAGGGGAGTGTTGCAGCGGCGCTTACTACCAATGACATAGCACTGCTGCGGCTCCAGTCCCCCTCCCTCCTCCTCCTTCTCTGCTGCCCGGCACAGCTCTCTCCTGCACAGCGCGGCGGCACACGGCGCACACAGCAGAGGCGGCATGTAATGAGTCAATTTGACTCATTACATGCCGCTGGCCGTGCGCCCTCAGGGCAACACCTGGCACACATGTAGTTACATGGCATCTAGTTTACTGGATCTTCCAGATCTTGAGAGGCATTAGCCGGGCATCCAAATTGTAGTTTTTCTCCTGCCAATGATGCACCATTTTCATCCGTTGGCCAACAAGTTGCCGAGTAGTTTCTATCCGATGCTGATGTTCTCGCAGTCTGCATGGTGTCAGGCTCATCCATCATTGGCGCCAACTCTAAGTCCTTTGGGAGTTTTCCTGGTTTCCTGAACATTAAGTAGAACGGAGTGAATCCCGTGGAGTAGTGCTCCATATTGTTTTAAAGGTAGGTCAGTTCCGGAAGGAGGTTAGACCACTGGGTACGTTTCTCTACTGAAGACTTCAGAGCATTCCAATTATAGGGGGTCATTCCGAGTTGTTTGCTCGTTATTTTTTTGTCGCAACAGAGCGAATAGTCGCTAATGCGCATGCGCAATGTCCGCAGTGCGACTGCGCCAAGTAAATTTGCTATGCAGTTAGGAATTTTACTCACGGCATTACAAGGTTTTTTCTTCGTTCTGGTGATCGTAATGTGATTGACAGGAAGTGGGTGTTTCTGGGCGGAAACAGGCCGTTTTATGGGTGTGTGCGAAAAAACGCTACAGTTTCTGGGAAAAACGCGGGAGTGGCTGGAGAAATGGAGGAGTGTCTGGGCGAACGCTGGGTGTGTTTGTGATGTCAAACCAGGAACGACAAGCACTGAACTGATCGCAGATGCCGAGTAAGTCTGGAGCTACTCAGAAACTGCTAAGAAGTGTCTATTCGCAATTCTGCTAATCTTTCGTTCGCAATTTTAATATGCTAAGATTCACTCCCAGTAGGCGGCGGCTTAGCGTGTGCAAAGCTGCAAAAAGCAGCTTGCGAGCGAACAACTCGGAATGACCCCCATAGTCTGGTTGGCTCTCTCACATAGGCCATTCCCCTGCGGGTGATAGCCTGTAGTCCGCAGTTTCTTGCACCTGTAGAGGGAACAGAATTCTTGAAACAACTGTGACTTGAACGCAGGGCCCTGATCGGTCAGAACTTTGTCGGGGTAGCCTGTAAGGGCGTACAAAGTGCTTGAGGAACAGCTCAGCCATTGTTTTTGCTGTCAAGTCATGTGCTGGCACCACCACCAAGAATTTGCTGTAGTGATCTGTAATGGTCAGAGCATACTGGAACCCAGCGGAGCTATGCTCAAGTTTCACATGATCTACGCAACAATTTCAAGTGGACGGGAACTCTGTATCGGATGTAGAGTATCCTTTTGGGACGAGTCAGCTGGTCTCTTCAGATTACATATCCTGCAGTCACGACACCACTTTTCGATATCAGATCTCATCCCGACCCAAAAGAATCTCTGTCAGAGTACCGCCTCCTTCTTCTGGGTCCCAAAGTACCCTGACTGACTGTGATAGGCGTTAAGCAACATATCAGCTTGCTGTCTAGGTACGACAATTTGTGAGATGGGCTGGTGGGTGCCGGGATCAAGGCTGGTGCGAGTGACAAGGCCCTGTCAGATGTTGATTTGGTCTCGATGGCACAACAGTTTGATCAGTTCAGGATCAGCAGCTGCTCTCTGGGACTTGGTAAGATGACTCTTGCTGCGAATTAGGCCCATTAAGTCTTGTAATACAGGACTCACTTCCTGTACTTTCTTTCAGTCAAGCTCAAGATTGTCTGATGGAGCATCATCAGGTGTGAGGTCTGCCATGGCGGTAACAGGATCGGAGATAACTATAAGCTTTTTTTTCCTGGGAGGTTTGAACACAGGGGTCTCAATTTCTTCAGACCAATCCCTTTCCTCTTCTGCGACAACGGTGGTTGGGAGGCGAGACAAGGCATCAGCATTTCCATTGGACTTGCCACTCCAGTACGACACTGTATATCTGAAGTTGGCAAGACGTGCCATCCATCGCTGCTCCGGTGCTCCAAGACGGGTGGAGGACAAGTGCGCCAGTGGAGTATTGTCTGTGACAATCATGAAGGGTGTGGCTGTGAGATAATTTTTGAACTTTTTGGTGATGGCCCAGATGAGGGTAAGGAGCTCCAGCTTAAAGGTGCTTCAGTTTTTGCTGTTTCTTTTGGTCTTCCTTAGACCTCTGCTGGCATACGCTATAACTCTCGTCTATCTTGTTTTTGAGAGAGTACAGCTCCCAGTCCACGGTGACTGGCATCCAAATAGACCTGGAAAAGTTTCCGATAGTCCAGATATGCAAGGCGTGGGGCCTCCGTTAGTGATGACTTCAATCGTTCAAAAGCATTTTGTTGCTCCTCTGCCGATGCGACCAGGGCAGTACTTCGCCTCTCTTGACCTGACTTGTCTTGTAGTAACTCATGGAGGTGTGCTGCCACATTGGCGAAATGCTGGACAAAGCATCGATAATATCCCACGAAGCCAAGAAAGCTGCGGACGTCTTTCACTGTATGGAGTACAGGCCAGTCCCGCACCACCCGTATTTTCTCGGGGTCAGGCTTCACACCTTCAGAGCGAACTATGTGGTTCAGATATTGCACACTTGGTTTCAGAAGATGGCACTTGGACAGCTTTAACTTTAGACCACATTTGGTCAGTTGGGCAAAGACTTCCTCTAGATGTTTCAAATGCTCATCATAGGACTTCGAGAATATGATGACATCGTCAAGATACAACAGGACCATCTTGAAGTCCCTGTGCCCCAAACAGTGCTCCATAACTCGTTGGAAGGTGGCAGGAGCATTGCAGAGCCCAAATGGCATGCAATCAAACTCGAACAGACCCATGGGAGTCGTGAACGCGGTATTCTCCCTGTCTTCTGGAGCCATTGGGATCTGCCAGTATCTGCTCTTCAGTTCAAGAGTTGAGAAGTACTGAGCTATCTTTAGCGCTGTTAACGATTCCTCTATCCGGGGCAGTGGATAAGCATCTTTATGCATCACCACGTTCAACTTTTTACAGTCGGCGCAGAATCTGAGGCTGCCATCCTTCTTCCGCACAATCACTAACGGTGCTGCCCATGGACTATGACTTTCATGTATCACACCAGCTTCCTTCATCTCATGTATCATATTTATCACTGGCTGATACATGGCCAGTGGTAGAGGCCTGTGTCTTTCCTTAACTGGCGGGCTAGTTCCAGTAGGGATGTGATGCTGGACTCCCTCAGCATTTCAGAAGTCTGACGGGTTCTGACTAAAGGCTTCGGCATTCCTGCACACAACCTGCAGTGCGCCCACACGCTGACACTCTGAAGTATCTGGGCCGCTGATCTATACTTCACTCCACCATGGAGCCTCACCAGTGGTCATACTGGTCTGTCCAGCCACCACTCCCTTGGGAATGTTGGGTAGAGACTCACCAAGGACGTCTTGAAAGTCTACCAGAATTACTCTAGCCACCGGTCAGTGCCGAGACAATCGGACTGGATAGTTATGTGGGTTAATATCCAAACAGGTACTCTCCCACGTGTCACTTTAGCCAGCGCTCATGCCACTGTGAATGGTTGCTGTCCATCGTAGTTGCAGGGTTCTAGGATTGCCTCATAATCTCACCTCCCAGGGCCGATCTAGGTTTTACACCACATTACGAGCTCAGAATTTGGTCGCAGGATGACGTGTTGGCGATCAGTGATTCTTGCCTTTCCAACTTCTCCCCTTGTATTGGTGAATCTCTTTTGCCCCTCCAGCAACCTGACTGTCTGCTGTAGAGTTTTCTGCTCCATCACGGCTGAAGACAGCATTTCCCGTTTTAAGAGTACAAAAAGGAAAATGACTGATTGCGCTAATTTATTCAGGTGCGTATATGAATAAAGACACTTGCATTATACATAACCCTTCTGGTTTTATTTATATATATAAAAAAAAATTGTATCTATTAAAAACAACAATATGTACACCAATGTGAGCTCACTTAATTGTTATACACCGGTTATTACTTTATATATACTAATTCTAAAAATAAAAAGTCCAATTTAGAGATGTATTGTAAACTCTTATATGTGCAGGCATATAGCACTTCCACACAGACCAATAATGTCTCTCCAAATATCTCAGTCTTTTGAATAAAAGCACAGTTCAACATTAAAACATTGTCCCATATTTTGTAGATTGCTGGATTACCATATATATATGCAGCTTACCGCCGCGGCTGTATAGACAAATGTTTAGGAGTCTCTCGCTGTGCACAGTGGCAAATGACAACCTCCTCGCGCTTGTTCTGTAGCGGCAGCCGCTGTCAATCGTAGCCCGCTCGACGTGCTGGAGCCGCTTGTATGTGGACGTCAGCAAGTTGGACTCCCAGCGTTAGCTGGCTCACCGTGTTATCTCTGGTGCTGGCTCAGCTGGCAAAGCCGGTATCTGGAGTCGCGTTGGCCGTCCTTGGCTCCCAGAAGTATAAAGCGGATCTAAGTGTGGGATATCCGCTGCAGAACAAGCGCGAGGAGGTTGTCATTTGCTGTTGTGCACAACGAGAGACTCCTAAACGTTTGTCTATACAGCCGCGGCGGTAAGCTGCATATATATATATGAGTATAGAAAAAGAGGAAAAATGGCGCCCCAGGGGTTTACAAATACCCTTATACAAAGACTATTGCTTAACAGGATTTGCAATCAATATTTATACAGGTTTTTAAAACACATAACGGACTGTACTTTTCATAAAAATGTATTAAAACAATTATACAGAAACATGAAGTATATCCATCATTATTACATGTACATTATGATGTAGTTTCTCCTACAGAAATCCATCAATGGGATATGGAGGAAAGAAGGCAACCTTTCTGTTGTATCCTTATTCTTCCTCATTAAATATTCGGAGATAACATCAACAAGAAATACAGTAATACAGTGGGGTTACTGTATTTCTTGTTGATGTTATCTCCGAATATTTAATGAGGAAGAATAAGGATACAACAGAAAGGTTGCCTTCTTTCCTCCATATCCCATTGATGGATTTCTGTAGGAGAAACTACATCATAATGTACATGTAATAATGATGGATATACTTCATGTTTCTGTATAATTGTTTTAATAAATTTTTATGAAAAGTACAGTCCGTTATGTGTTTTAAAAACCTGTATAAATATTGATTGCAAATCCTGTTAAGCAATAGTCTTTGTATAAGGGTATTTGTAAACCCCTGGGGCGCCATTTTTCCTCTTTTTCTATACTCTATTTTCTTTGCTCAGTTCCTCCTAACAAGGAACTCAGAGGAACCAGGCAGCCCATCCTAGAGATAGCTATACCTAATCGCCTATTTTGAAACCAATTAGCGCAGGAGGAGAGTGTTTGTGGAGTTATATATATATATATATATATATATATATATATATATATAGTAATCCAGCAATCTACAAAATATGGGACAAAGGGGGTAATTCCAAGTTGATCGCAGCAGGACATTTTTTAGCAGTTGGGCAAAACCATGTGCACTGCAGGGGGGGCAGATATAAAATTTGCAGAGAGAGTTAGATTTGGGTGGGTTATTTTGTTTCTGTGCAGGGTAACTACTGGCTGCTTTATTTTTACACTGCAATTTAGATTGCAGATTGAACACACCACACCCAAATCTATCTCTCTCTGCACATGTTATATCTGCCTCCCCTGCAGTGCACATGGTTTTGCCCAACTGCTAAAAAATATCCTGCTGCGATCAACTTGGAATTACCCCCAATGTTCTAAAGTTGAACTGTGCTTTTATTCAAAAGACTGAGATATTTGGAGAGACATTATTGGTCTGTGTGGAAGTGTTATATGCCTGCACATATAAGAGTTTACAATCCATCTCTAAATTGGACTTTTTCTTTTTAGAATTAGTATATATATAAAGTAATAATTGCTCAATTTGATATTACAAAACTCTATTAGCGCCTGAATTAGTTTTTTGAGATTTCCCGTTTAAGAGCCTCCACCAATGCATTCGGACAGTTCTTCAACCCGTTTATCCCTAAGATGACCCGTGGTAAATATTCATTGTACGTAGTGGTGACCAGACACCCTTGTCGCTCCATGTTAGCCTTGCTGATAGTAAGGTCAGCCTCCCAATAGCCGTGGAACTTGATTTGCTGTCCATTATTAGCCAATATTTGTAACCCAAGTATTCGGTGGGCTTACTATCTCGGATTCGTCCCAGTGTCTCTGAAACTCTGCAAGTTGGATCATCGTCACATGTCAACCTGTGTCCAGAAGAGCAGACATCTCTACTCTTTTAACTTGGATTTTTAGGTGGGGACACGCTCATATCATATCAAGGCCACCACCCCATCTTTGATGGACCTACTGATGCATCTCCTCCCGAGAGTTGGTCCCTCACCTCGTGGTCGGGTTATTTAAAGATTCATTGGGACACTGCCTCTCGATGTGCCCACTCTATCTACTATCTATCTACTCAGGTCTTCCTTGGGCATCAAATTGGTCCATGGGGCGTCGCCCCGATTCACGAGGCACATCCCACTGCTGTCATCCTTTTTCGCCATCCCTTGCACTTAGCTTCAGCCTGTTCCAGCTGTATTTAATTTAACACCTTCATCATCTCATGGACGACACTGGTGAGCACCCCCATTTGGTCCTGACCAGCTTGTGACTGTTGCATGGCAGTTCCTCTGGAGACAAAGGGTTCAGCCATCGGACTTATTTGTGAGTCTCCGTAC
The DNA here is from genome assembly GCF_028390025.1 of Pseudophryne corroboree. Classification (NCBI taxonomy): domain Eukaryota; kingdom Metazoa; phylum Chordata; class Amphibia; order Anura; family Myobatrachidae; genus Pseudophryne; species Pseudophryne corroboree. Next base: position 246,804,283 of record NC_086450.1, on the reverse strand, counting down.
ACTCCACTCTCAAGTGGCGCCGACAAAGTTCCATACTCGACATCTGTATTTTAATTAAGGCCTAAGATGTCCATCACCTCCTTGAACTCTGAAAAAGTGCAGACAGGGTTTTGACGCCTCCACATCCGCAGCTGGGCACTTGTTGCTTCCCATCAGGCTCCTTCTATGAGAACATTTATCATAGTCTCATCTGCTTCCTCAGCCTCTTTTGGATCTCTGGCTTGTATCGCCTGCATGGCCTCTTGTAGTCCCAGTGCGAACTACAGTAAGGACTCATGTGGTTGTTGTTTCCAGGCATACAGATGACCCTTTAACTCTGCAATTGTCTGTAAGTTGAAGATACCAGCTAACTTGTTCACGATGCTGTCAGCTGTCGTTCACTCCTCGTCAGACCAGGATCTTACTTCCCGTAATGCTGCACCTTTCAATTGCCAGATAACGACTTCCACTTTTTGTTCCTCGTTAAGGGGGTACAGCCTGAACATAGATCTTAATTTTTATTTAAATTCTTTAAAAGTACTCGTGCCAGCTGGCTTGGTATCTCCCAAGTATATGGGAAGCCATGGGGCCCCAAAATAATAAGGCATCATGATTGGTGCAGCCTGTGATGTTGCAGCTGGTGGTGAATGGCCGGGTGAAGCGGGTAGCCTCCTTCTAGCTATGGTCGATGCTGGCATCTGAGGTTCCTCTGGTTCCGACATCCTGAATCCTGTTCATGGATGCCAAGTTGTAACAGGTAAGTACTGTGGGAATGTGGTTGCAGGTGCAGATGTTGGTCAACGTACCTGGATCCCTTGGAACCCTAGGCAAAGGAACGAGGAGAACCCCAACCAACAAACCTCAGAAATCACCACACATTAGGACGGTGATTATGTTTTTTTTAACAGGAAAATAATGAATCATCGCTGGAAACTCAATTTTATTAAGCTTTCGGTTAAATTTAGATTTGACTGGTATTAAGAATTTGCAAGCAGATACTTTCATATGCAATAACAGGTACAGTCTTATAATCTCCAAACATGTACAGCCTTAGACATATGACAGCAGGAAAATGCAATTTAAATAAATCAGCATCAAATAGTAATCTACAATTTCGCTGTGAAGCTAGGTATTAAGATCCTAGTAAACACTTTGGGAATCCACCAGATGGCAGCAGGGTGTTATATTTATAACTCACTCTTCCTGTCTGTGACCTGATGCTGCCACAGTTTAGGTCTCAACTAGTATAAGATTCACAGTACAATTCTTATTCTGTAGATACAATTGTTATATACAAGAGGAATCCTCTGTCTTATAAAGTTACCCTAACCAGGCATAGCCAAGCAAAGCAGATAATGAAAGGTTTTGTAAAACTTCTCATGCAGCCAGTGAAGCTAGGCAGTTAATAAGCATTTAGTAGCCAAAGATTAAACACTTTGTCATGTAAACAAAGAATAGCATGCAAGTTACTCCTCGTGTAAATCTTTGGGAATACAAACCACAATGAATATAATAATCCCTCAGTGTAACTTCAGCTGGAGAGGTGACCCGAGCAGTCAGCCAAGTGAGAAGTTAGTTAAGCAGCTTTAAGAGTAGCATAAAGGGAAAAGGCACAGTCTCCCTCTCTGAGGTGAATGAAGAAAGCTAAACCTCTCTCACCCTTGTAGGCTCAGTTCCTCACCCCGTGTGGCTGAACTTGGTTGCTAGTACAATTAGGGGTTTGGCAGCAGGGGTGTATCTAGGGGTCTGAGCGCCCCTAGCAAAATAAGGAACTGGCTCCCTCCACCGTACCCACCCAGGGACACAGAGGGGGGAGTTACAGATAGGCTGAGGTCAGGAACACTGAGAGGGAATTACAGGGAGGGTGTGGGCAGGGATACTGAGGGGGAATTATGGGAAGGCTGTGGGCAGGAACATTGACGGGTAATTACAAGAAGGGTACGGACAGGGACACAGAGGGGATATATGCACACATATATACAGTTAAAAAACCCTCTCTAGGTGTGATGGCACTACATGTCTCAGCAAATCCAGTTGAGAAGGTATGCTGGGACTTGTAATCTCAACACAGCTGGACAGGCAGTCACTGGTCTAGATACCTCTCCATACAGAGCTCTTTGTAAGCTGTGATCCAGACTGCGAGGATAGACCATGCACTGACTGGTGCTGATTGTAGTGGCTGGTGTTTGGTGACAGACCGCGTGGGACCAATGAGAAGGGGAGCGGATGAGGAAGAGGAAGTGTCTCACCCCTCCCCATACCTGGAAGTGCCCCGCTCCCCGGCTATATTCACCATCATTGTGACTGTAGCCACGGAGAGTGTCAGAGTGCAATACGCTCTGAGAGTCCGGCAGTGGATGAGCACTGCTAAGGGATGTAGTAAGAACCACTATGTCATTCTACTCCCTGGCACGGGTGGCACTGCCGGGCAGCGCCCCCTCCTTGGCCGGCGCCCCTGGCAAGTACCATCCTGGCCAATAGGAAGATACACCCCTGTTTAGCAGGCCCTTTGATTTGGATATACAAAGCTGCCACCGCTTTGTAACACTCTCACTGGGCACTCAGTCACTGACAGGCAGCGGCTAATACGATGGACACCCTCCTAGATCTGGGGTAACTGCCCCCTTGCTGTCTTTTACTAAGCTGACCCAATAGCTGTCACGCTGGCCGGCTAGTATGTGGACTAGCACTGAGGTAAATGGCTGGTTGACTGGCTAGCAGACTTGGGGGGAATGAGTACCTGGTAATAGCTGGCACTGATGCTGGACACTGTCCCTGCTCCCCAAATGACAGGTTCTCCTCACCACCTCTGATCACTCTCCTGGCCTCTGTGCGTGGATGTGTGAGTGTTTTGACATGGACCTGGTCAGAGCTTCGTCCCTGCTGTGAGTTGCCATTACTCATCATGGCCGTCCTCTTGTACAGCGCAGTCTTTTCTCACCGTGGCCCAGGCAGCAAACACCACTGTTTTCTCAGAGCTTCCACTGCAACCTTGGACAGCTTCTCCACAGCGCAGCCCCTTTCCTGACAGGACCCCTCAGCAGCATACCATCCGCCCATTCACTTTCCTTAGAGCACCACTCCACACAGCATCTCTCTCTCCCTGTCACCTCAGAGTACTCTGGGCGGTAACCCCCGCCTCCTCCTCTTCCCGCTCTGCTAGTGTGATGATCCCCTTGGTCCTTGGTGCTGGCCGGGTTCCTGTTAAGCCTAACGTCATCCGGTAAGCAAGAGGGAAGGCTGTTAACACCTTCATTGTGACGGGGCCTGCTAGTGAGAATGGGCTCCCCTAGGGGATCTAGGAGGCTCACACAGGTTGTCTCCAGTCAATAGGTGGGGCTGACCACGTATAACCCCCGCATAAGTCAGGATAACAGGGTGTCCTTTTCATGGTGTCACACAAGCATATACCTTTCCCACATTAAATTCTGTATATCTGTTACTGTAGTGCAGGCTATAAGTGCTGGGACCAATAATGCATTGATTAATCTCTTGATTAGTCTTTATTAAATAGGGTTGTGGGTAGGTCATTCAAGGGTCTATTTACTAAGCCTTGGATGGTGATAAAGTCGACGGAGATAAAGTAACAGCCAATTGGCTGTGTTTGAAAAATGACAGTTATGAGTTGATTGGCTGGTACATCCATCGAAGGCTTCGTAAATAGACCCCACAGTCATCTGGACTACTATTCTATTTCTGTACACTGCTTAGCTGTATAATGGCAGTACAAGGAGCTAGTTCCAATCCTTAAAGAGAACACACTGCATGCAGAGAGCTACCCATACATGAACTCTGGCGGCATTTTGCTTTTAGTACTACAGATTTTCCTCCCTCTCTTTCTTGCTTCTCTCTTTCTCTCACTCTCTCCCGACACCCCCTCTGTGTGTGTTTCTCTCTCTCTCTCTCTCTCTCTCTTCAATCACTCTCTCTGTCTCCTGCTCCCACCCCTGAAAGTAAGTTGTATACCCATTGGCAGGATTCATATGGGGTCATAGAGGCAATGGTACCTGTCACTACAAAGTGTGCCAAAAAAGGGTAGAAAGAAAGAGGTACAAATGTATAATTTTATCATAAAATTATGGAAGTATAGTAGCACCCAATCCTCTCAGTTGGCTTGTCAGGTACCTAATGAATTAACACTGAGTCCCAGGCAAAAGCAGAAAGCTATAGACCTGGTAACACAAGAACAGGATATCTTTTCTGCCATCCCTGGGAAAACTCGGATCATACAACATGATATTATTACACCACCTGTAGTGGTGATAAAACAAAGGCCTTACCTTAAACCTGAGGCTAAATAGACTGCAGTAAAACAAGAAGATACCGCACCTGGGGGTTAAAGAGGTGTCAAACAGTGAGTGGAACAACCCCATTGTGCTGGTTACCAAGCCTTCGGGGGTCATAATGTTTTGCAATGATTTTAGGAAGCTTAACAAGATCTCTCAGTTTGACACCTACCCTATGTCCCGGGTTGATGAATTGGTAGAAAACTTAGCAAAAGGTATACAGACCTTAACAGAGGCTGCCAAAGCAAAAACAGCCTTCTCTACCCTGGAAGGACTGTTCCAATATAAAGTACTACCCTTTAGTTTACATGGTACCCCTGCAACCTTCCAGAGGGCCATGAAAAAGTTGCGAGTTCTAAGGCAGGCTTTATGTACAGAACCTTAGAAGCAGGCACCAGACTTTCGAAAACAGTTTGTGTTGCAGACTGATGTCTCTGAAACAGAGTTGGGTGTAGTCTTCCCCCAAGTGGCAGATGAGGACAAAAAACACATATTATGCTTAAGCCGGAAATTGTTACCCAAGGAGTGCAAGTTCTCCATGGTGGAACAAGAGTGCTTGGCAATTAAGTGGGCAGTAGAATCCTTAAGGTGTCATGCACCCTTACAGTCAGGGACGGACTGGGGATGTGAATCGGCTCTTGCATTTGTAAATGAAGGGGGTGCATGCACATGACAGGGGGGTACACGGACATGGTACACTGGGGCGTGCAGCGAGTCAGGCCTTCATGGCTCTCTGTGGGACCGGACTGGCAGTCCAGCAATGCTTACAGTGGATGCACACTAACAAAGAGGCGAATGCTACTATACACATTCATCTGAAATGGTCTCCTGATGATGTAATTCACCTAGGCCAATTGATTGATGACTCAGGGAGTCTGATCTACCATCAAGTTCATTTTGGTTTGACCTTCAGATTAGATATTATGTCTCTTCTTTACCTAATCGTAGAGCAAGTTGGAGCCCCACTCCATTTGAGACTTTATTTCTCTAATAAGTCTCACCAAGACACTTGATATCTAACCTACAGTACTGTATATCTAATCTGAGTGAATTCACTAATTCATCGCCAAGCTATATTATTGCATGACACTAAGAGCTGAATAGGGACCTGATGGAGGATCAAAGGCTCCAGAGTTTTAGTTACACATTCGCTAGTTCCTCCTCTATAACTGTATTGGAAACTTAATATAAGATCATGTCTCGCTGGTATAGATGCCCAACAGTTCTTCATCAAATGAACCCAAACCTCCCTGATACATGCTGCAGATGTAGCAAATCTCAGGGGTCCCCTTTACACATCTGGTGGACCTGCCCACTGCTATCTAATTTCTAGAGACAAATTCATACTCTCACAGAAAAGATCACTTGTCTTACCCACCCCATCACACATGAATTCTGGCTCTTTAATTTGATGAACATACCTATTTCACTGTTTAAAAAAATTACTGCTTTGACATCTTATGAATGCAGCCAGAGCTGTGATACTTTGTTTTTGGAGGTCCACCACCTGCCCCCCCACCCCACCCCCCACCCCCTCTCTCAGCAGTATCGGAGAATTAATTTGTACATGTCTATGGAGGAACTCACATCCTCGCTAAACTCTTCTTCCTATACTGCTACATGGTACGTATGGTTGGAGGTTAAAGAATCTCAGGAATACCTGACTCAACTGGGTTCTCATATGAATTCCTAGCCTGGGTGATCATGAAGACAATCCTACACATTGTTTCTTCTTTGATCTTTTCCGACTCTCTTTTTCTTACAGCTCTTCTTTTTTCAGCCTTTTCATCTCTTTTCTGTTCTCTGCATTATTTTTTGTTTTATAAAATTGAATGATTGATACAGTATTTGGTCAGTGCACAATTTGTATAGCATGTGAATTGATTTGTGTTACTTTACACATATACATAAGTAATTGTTTATGAATGTATGCCCTAGAAATACGCTTTCTTCTGTATTAATGTTGATGCTCTTTTTTCGTTGCTTAATAAAACAGGATTTTAATACCTACCGGTAAATCCTTTTCTCCTAGTCCGTAGAGGATGCTGGGGTCCACTTAAGTACCATGGGGTATAGACGGTTCCGCAGGAGCCATGGGTACTTTAAGACTTTTCCAGAGTGTGAACTGGCTCATCCCTCTATGCCCCTCCTCCAGACCTCAGTATAGGAACTGTGCCCAGGGAGACGGACATTTCGAGAAAAGGATTTACTTTTAAGTTAATGGTGAGATTCATACCAGCTCACACTTCAACCATGCCACACAACATGGCAATTAATATAACACATGCCTACAAGCATGACCATTGCAGCAACGTGCTGAAAACAATTTTAACACAACACCTGTATAAAACTTACAACTATATAACAAAACTGCAGGTAAAGAACGCCCAGCATCCTCTATGGACTAGGAGAAAAGGATTTACCGGTAGGTATTAAAATCCTGTTTTCTCATACGTCCTAGAGGATGCTGGGGTCCACTTCAGTACCATGGGGTTATACCAAAGCTCCAGTACGGGCGGGAGAGTGCGGATGTCCCTGCAGAACCGATTGACCAAACTTTAGGTCATCAGCGGCCAAGGTGTCAAACTTGTAAAACTTAGCAAACGTGTTTGTCCCCGACCAAGTAGCTGCTCGGCAAAGCTGTAATGCCGAGACCCCCAGGCAGCCACCCAGGACGAGCCCACCTTCCTTGTAGAATGGGCATTCACTGAATTTGGTACCTCCCGTACCTCTGATCCAGCGCGCAATCGTCTGCTTAGAAGCAGGGCTCCCAATTTTGTTGAGTGCATACAGGACAAACAGTGCCTCTGTTTTCCTTATCCAAGCTGTTGTCATGACATAAGTTTTCAACGATCTGACCACATCTAGAGACTTTGAAGCAGCCACTGGCACCACAATAGGTTGGTTCACATGGAAGTAAGAAACCACCTTTGGAAGAAATTGCTGACGAGTTCGTAGTTCAGCCCTATCTTCATGGAAGATTAAATAAGGGCTCTTGTGAGACAAAGCTCCTAACTCAGACACCCTCCTTGCGGATGCCAAGGCCAACAGCATGACCACTTTCCAAGTGAGAAACTTTAACTTCACCTCCTGGAGAGGTTCAAACCAATCTGATTGAAGGAACCGCAACACCACATTAAGATCCCATGGTGCCGTAGGAGGCACAAAAGGAGGTTGTATGTGTAGAACCCCCTTCACAAACGTCTGAACTTCCGTAAGGGAGGCCAATTGTTTCTGAAAGAAAATGAACAAAGCCAAAATTTGGACCTTGATTGAACCCAATCTTAAGCCTGTATCCACACCCACCTGAAGAAAATGGAGAAAACGTCCTAACTGAAATTCTTCCATTGGAGCCTTCTTGGTCTCACACCAAGACACATATTTTCTTCAAATACGGTGGTAATGTCTAGACGTTACTCCTTTCCTGGCCTGAATAAGCGTGGGAATGACTTCTTTGGGAATACCCTTTCGGGCTAGGATCCGGCGTTCAACAGCCATGCCGTCAAACTTAGCCGCGGTAAGTCTTGATACACGCATGGCCCCCGCAGCAGCAGGTCCTCGCGAAGAGGAAGAGGCCGAGGATCTTCTATGAGTAACTCCTGAAGAACTGGATACCAAGCCCTCCTTGGCCAGTCTGGGACAATGAGGATCGCTCGAACCCCCGTTCTTCTTATGATCTTGAGAATCTTTGGTATTAGTGGAAGTGGAGGGAACACATACACCGACCGAAACACCCACTGGGTCACTAGTGCATCCACTGCTATTGCTTGTGGGTCTCTCAACCTGGAACAATATCTCTGAAGCTTCTTGTTGAGATGAGATGCCATCATGTCTACTTGAGGAACTCCCCAATGACCCGTCACCACTGCGAAGACTTCTTGGTGGAGGCCCCATTCTCCTGGGTGGAGATCGTGTCTGCTGAGGAAGTCCGCTTCCCAGTTGTCCACTCCCGGAATGAAAATTGCTGACAGAGCTCTTGCATGTCTTTCTGCCCAGAGGAGTATCTTTGTCACCTCTGCCATTGCCGCACTGCTTTTCAGTCCACCCTGACGGTTTATGTACTCCACTGCTGTTACATTGTCCGACTGGACCTGTATGGGTTGATCTTGAAGAAGATGCACCGCTTGTAGAAGGCCATTGTAAATGGCTCTCAACTCCAGAACATTTATGTGAAGACAGGTTTCTTGACTTGACCATCTTCCTTGGAAGCTTTCCCCTTTTGTGACTGCTCCCCAGCCTCGGAGACTTGCATCCGTGGTTACTAGGACTCAATCCTGAATCCTGAACCTGCGCCCTTCAGGAGGTGAGAACAGTGAAGCCACCACAGGAGCGAAATTCTGGCTTTGGACGACAGGATTATCCTCTGATGCATGTGTAGATGGGATCCTGACCACTTGTCCAATACGTCCCACTGGAATACTCTGGCATGGAATTGGCCAAACTGTAGGGCCACATAGGCCATACATATCATCTTTCCCAACAAACGTATGCATTAATGAATCGATACCCTTGTTGGTTTTAGAATTTGTTTGACCATTCTCTGGATTTCCAGAGCCTTTTCTACTGGAAGAAATACTCTCTGTACTTCTGTGTATAGTATCATCCCCAGAAACGATAATCTTGTCGTCGGTTCCAACTGTGACTTTGGAAAATTTATGATCCAACCGTGCTGTTGAAGTACTGTCAGGGAGAGTGCAATGTTCTGCACCAACTTTTCCTTCGACCTTGCCTTTATCAGGAGATCGTCCAAGTAAGGAATTATGTTGACTCCTTGCTTTCGAAGGAGAACCATCATCTCCGCCATCACCTTGGTAAATACCCTCGGTGCCGTGGACAGCCCGAACGGTAAGGTATGAAATTGGTAATGACAATCCTGCACTGCGAATCTCAGATAAGCCTGATGCGGAGGATAGATAGGAACATGTAAGTAGGCATCTTTTATGTCCACTGACACCATGAAGTCCTTCTCCTCCAGACTGGAAATCACTGTCCATAGAGATTCCATCTTGAATTTGAACCTTTTGTAGGTAGAGATTCAGTGTTTTTCAGGTTTAGAATTGGTCTGACCGTGCCGTCCGGCTTCGGTACTACGAAAAGGCTCGAATAAAACCCTTCTCCTTGTTGTGACAAGGGAACCAGGACAATCACTTGATCCTGACATAATTTTTGTATTGCTGCTGATACCACTTCCCTGTCTGGAACAGAAGCTGGTAAGGCCGATTTGAAAAACCAGCATGGGGGAACGCCTTGAAACTCCAACCTGTACCCCTGGGACACTATTTGTACAATCCATGGGTCCAGGGCAGAATGAACCCAAATCTGACTGAAGAGTTTCAGACGTGCCCCGACCTGAGCGGACTCCCGCGAGGGAGCCCCAGCGTCATGCTGAAGATTTTGCAGAAGCAGAGGTTGACTTCTGCTCCTGTGAACCTGGAGATGCCGTGGACTTTTTTCCCTTTCCCCTTCCTTTACCTGAAAAGAAAGGGGAACCTTTGCCCTCTTTGTATTTATTGGGCCGAAAAGACTACATCTGAGAATGATGCGTCTTTTTTGCCAGCGCTGGAGCATTAGGGAGAAATGTCGACTTACCTGCGGTAGCCGCAGGAACTAAGGCATCCAGCCCATCTCCAAACAAAGCCTCGCCCTTGTACGGGAGAGCCTCCATATTCCTTTTGGAATCTGCGTCTGCATTCCATTGGCGAATCCACAACGCCCTATGAGCTGAAATCGCCATGGTAGCAGCTCTTGATTCCAAGAGACCGATATCTTTCATGGCTTCCAGCATGTACGCAGCCGCGTCCTTGATATGACCTAACGTTAGGAGTATCTCGTCTCTATCTATCTTGTCGATGTCTGATGACAAGTTTTCTGACCACTTTTCTATAGCACAACTCACCCACGCACAGGCAATGGTAGGCCTGAGTAGTGTCCCATTGGCCACATAAATAGATTTCAACGTAGTCTCTAACTTGCGGTCTGCCGGTCTGGTGACTCCCACCTTTTCCTGTCCTCTGCAGGAAAGGGATAAGCTGCCTGAATTCTTTTGGGAATCTGGAATTTCTTCTTAGGGTTTGTCCAGACTCCCTCAAAGAGTCCATTCAGTTCATAAGATGGAGGGAAAGTTACATTAGCTTTCTTCTCTTTATTAAAGTTGGCCTTCTCCTGTGGTAAAGGAGGGGGCTCCGTAACCTCTAACACCTCCCTTATAGCAACAATCATGTATTGAATGTTTTTTGCCAATTTTGGATCAATTCCCCTGGAATCACTGGTGTCAACACAGGAATCAGAGTCCGTGTCGGTATCAGTTTGTACTACTTGTACAAATGACCTTTTTTGTGAACCAGAGAGGTCCCCTGTGGATGAAAAGGCAGAACTATTAAAAATCATGTCTTCCACGGATTTTCTCCAGTTTTCTGCATGAGAATCAGATTTATCCAATCTCTTACTTATATGATTCACACTATCACGTAATTCTTTCACCCATTCAGGCTCATGGTGCGACAGCAGTGCCAGCACATTACATCCCTGTGTCCCTAAAATGGCTTCCTCAGGGGAAAAGCTCCCTGCCTCAGACATGTTGCACTCGTGCAAAATCACACCACAGACACTCCGGGCTACTGGAGACAGACCCACAGTAAAATCTGTCAGAGGGACACAGAAAGGAATTTGCCAGTCCACAACTCAGCGCCAAAATAACAAATCCCTGTGTATCGTTTTTTATACACAGAGACCTTTCAAGCGCTTATATAATACCAATAATGGGATTTAGCACCGAAATAATACACTCCCCCCCCCCTTTTTTGCACCCTGATACTTGGTCAGATGTGGAGAGGAGGATCAACGTGTCTTCCCCTGCTGTGTGCTGGGCGGAAATGGCACTGAGAAGTGTGCTGGCTGCCTGAGGAAGAAGCTCTGCCCCCTGCAATGGCGCGTTTCCCCTCAGGCATTACAAACTATCTTTATACTGGCGGGGGTGTAGGACAGTGAAAACAGAGTATGCTACCTTGTGCCAGTGAGAGTAGGCTTCATGCTGCCCAGGGCACCCCCCCCCCACGCCCTGTGCCCTGCTGGGCTCTGTGTACATGGAGAGCATGCTCGCGCAGCATTCCCGCTCGCTGTGCGGTACCTTAAGCCGTCACGATGACCGGAGGTCCCTCTCTGCAGATCTCCGGTAACACTACTCACCAGTCTTCTGACTTCTGGCTCTGTTAGGGGGGTGACGGCATGCTGTGGGAGTGAGCGCATATCCGCAGCTCGTGTTCAGTACCCTTCAGGAGCTAATGGTGTCCTGTCAGCAGAAGCAGAGCCATGAAACTACATAGGAAGTTGGTTCCTACTTCTTCCCCCTAAGTCCCACAAAGCAGGGAGGCTGTTGCCAGCAGTCTCCCTGTAAAATAGAAAACCTAAACAAAGTCTTTTAGTAGAACTCTGTAGAGCTCCACTAGAGTGCGACCAGTCTGCCTGGGCACATTTTCTAAACTGAGGTCTGGAGGAGGGGTATAGAGGGAGGAGCCAGTTCACACTCTGGAAAAGTCTTAAAGTGCCCATGGCTCCTGCGGAACAGTCTATACCCCATGGTACTGAAGTGGACCCCAGCATCCTCTAGGACGTATGAGAAAAAAAGATTGCACAAAAAGAAAAGAGGTGAATGCTCAGGTGACCTGTTGGTTTTTGGCCTTACAGCTCTACAAGTTTATGGTGCAACATTGCCCTGGAAAGCTCCACCTCAATGCAGATGCTGTCTCCAGGAAATGTATACCTTCTGATCTTTGGTCAACTCTATGGTGAAAATAGGGGAGGGGGAAGAGGCGAGTGAGGAGACACTCTGGAAGGAGGTGGAGAAGAGGTGTATTCCTGGACAGATAGTGGGAATAAAGGCAGGTGAGGTAGAACCTTAATTTGAAGATTTGGTAGTTTCAAGGTGGTTGAAGCTAAGGGGGAAGGAGTGTGATAGGGACAGCATAAATCAGACATGGTTATAGAACTACTGGATGTGAGATCCAGTCCAGGTATTTTGGGTGTTCAAGTCTGAGCAGCAGCAGGCATGATTACAGACATCTGTCAGATTGTTTTAAAAAAGTTTCAGTCAGGGCTGATAGTGAATTAGTCCTGGATGTTCTGTTTGAACACTGCTGTTTGTGTAACTTTCTGTGACCTATGCTATAACCTGTGACTTGTCTTTAACCTACTAACCTTGTGCTAAGGTCTGCCTGTCTTGAAAGCTGTGGACAAATAAACCTGTAATTTGGAACTTTTACATTGGTGTACGTGATCCTTGTCATATATATATTTATTTATTAACAGTTTCTTATATAGCGCAGCATATTCCGTTGCGCTTTACAATTGGAACAACAGTAATAGAACAAAACTGGGTAAAAGCAGATAGACATAGAGGTAGGAAGGCCCTTCTCATAAGCTCACACATGTATATATATCAATGAAATCAGTCATATATATTTAACATTTTTAGTACACCTATGCTTATAAGACACTCCCAAGAAAATTGATTTTGGATACTAATCCTCTTATACCATAAATTATGTACTTAATGTGAGAGCTCTTTGTCATTTAGTTACATTTCAAATACTGTTATGCCCAGGATTCGCACCCATGACCTTCCATATTGCAGTCCTACTACTTACTCATGTATCTATTCACTCCTGTATGGGAAGTTTAAGAGTATTTTGAAATGTGTGCCTAAAATAGAGGAGTGCGTGACTGTAGGTGCTTAAGGACAGGAGGGTGAGATGGAATTGGCCAGGTGATGTTGGGGATTAAAGAGGAGAACATTGCAAGTGAAACTAATTAAATCAGAAAATTGACCGGTGTTGCCCAATAGCACCCCCTGGCTTGTGGTGCCCTGTCTGGTGGCACATGTCGCACAGCCCTATTTACGGCCTTGCCTCTGACATTATAAAGAAGTGAACACTTTCTCCCATACATTTGATGTACTGGGGGTAGTGGCAGTATTACAGCCCTACAGGAGAGACCCCCATCTACCACACATACAAATGTCAAATCCTCAGGAGTTCTGACATTATTATACCCTCTTCCTCCTTCTGTATTTACTGTACTGAACAACTGATTTTAGGCATGTAGGTTTAAAAGCAGCAATACTGCATACCTAATACAGTAGGGCCTGATTCACAGTCACATGCAATGCCAATATTAATGGAGTTGAGCAATTATTTACTACTGTGCATGCACATGAATCTCTAAAAATGTATACACTGCAGGGGTCATTCTGACCTGATCGCACGCTGCTATTCATCACAGCACAGCAATCAGGTCAGAAATGCACATGCACCAGCGCCACAGTGTGATGGTGCATGGCTGACAGCAGACGGCTGCCATTGCCTAGCGATCAGAATATCTATACATGAATATCCCACACACTAATGAATTAAAAGTAATTGATTACTATCTAAAGTTTGACACGTCAATTTCTGAGGGATTAAGTCAATTCATCTTGGACGCTATTCAGTTTATTTTATCACAAAATTATTTCACATTTAATGGTGAATATTTTTTATAGACACATGGTACTGCCATGGGCACCAGGTTTGCCCCAAGTTTTGCCAACTTATATATGGGGCACCTTGAGGATCATTATATTTGGGGTGAAACTGGTGCTTTATGACAGGTACATAGATTACCTTTTCATTATCTGGAAGGGCGATACACGTTCTGTCACATCCTTTGTTAACTATCTCAACACTAACACTTATGGTCTCACCTTCACTAGCACCACTCATTGCACTGAGATTACATTTCTGGATATTGCGCTACATGCCGAGATATCAAGTGGAAAATTACATACTAAAACATTCAGAAAAAAAGTGGACTGTAACACCTTTCTTAACTATTCTAGCTGCCACTATAGACCTTGGCTTAACAACATTCCAAAGAGTCAGCATCTCAGAATAAAAAGAAATTGTTCTGGTGAGACTGACTTTTTAATTCAAAGTAAAGAACTCACACAGTCCCTCAGAGGTCAAAGTTACCCCAAATATATACTGGATAAAGCCCTGGACGATACAAACAAAAAAAGATAGGGAGGATCTGCTGTTAATAATGAATACATCTGAAGGTCCCTCAGGAATTTAGCAAACAAACAATGAACCAATCTTTGTTTCTAGGTATAATAATGCCTCACACTCAATTAAGAAAATTATTCATAAAATTTTTCCCATTCTAAAGATGGATAGAATATAGTCAGGATCCCTAAAAAAGGAAGCTAAGGTCACTTTTAAAAAAGCAAAATATTAAAAAAATTATTTGTCACCTAGCCACTTTGAGGTGTCCAGGGACTCCCAATTACCTAGTCCTAGCACTAGTAAGATGAGTGCTGCTGCCTCTACCATTTCCACCTCAAGAACAGGTTCCCCTAAAACTGGTTGTTCTAAGTGTAAGAAACCTAGATGTATCACTTGTAGATCTCTAAATGAAAGTCAACAATTTATCACCCAGAGATAAGAAAATGTTCAATATAATAGGTATTATTAATTGTCAAACTACTTTTGTGGTTTACTTACTATCCTGTACCTGTAGAATCCAATATGTCGGCAGAACCATTTGATCATTAAACACAAGAGTCCTGCAACACAGGAGACTTACTCTTAAGAAATCTGTTAATCATAGTGTACCCAGGCATGTTAATTCAGTACATGGAGGTGACTTTAATGTTCTGTCTATTCAGGGCGTTGAACATATCAATAAGACGTCTAGAGGGGGAGATAGATATACAGTAACCGCTTATGTAAAAAAGAAAGCCTATTGGAAATGTACTTTGGATAACTAGTTCTCTATGGGCCTAAATGAAAATATTGAGTTAAATAAAATCTAAGCTAAGTAGTCCATAGATCCCTAGTGGTCCTTACTTCCCTTTCTTCACTCTTCATATCCTAATGTGAATTCCTATCCTCATATTTTCAATATCCTTTTTTTTTTTGCTCCCCCCTCCCCCTCCTGCCATTAGATTAATGTTGACAAATGTCATTGGGGTTGTATCCTAGTGACGTGAATTGGTAATGATGTCACATTCCAGTTAATTATGACATTAGGGCACTTCACTATCTCATTAATTTAATATTCTATAGATATATTGTTATGTTTATATCTAGGTTACAAATATCTATATAATGACAATGGGTTTGTTATACTGGTCCTCTATTTCTAGTGCAAACTTCTGGGTCCGTTAATATCTAAATTAACGATTTGCTCTAAACGAATAATTACTATTGTACTGTTCCATATTAGAAACACACTATGAGGGGGGGGGGGGGGGGTCTTGAACATTTAGGGAAGCAGACGTGCCTACGCTGAGCTCCTGCCGTGATCCCTTTCCCATACCTTATAGTACCATTTCTGGGCTGCTGCAGTCCTGCTCCCCTCCATTTTGCAGACCCTTCCAGCTGCTGCCAGGCATGGCCCGTGGAATTGGGGAGCACTTCTAGGGCTCCTGTGGGTTGTGGCCTGCCTGCTGCTCAAAGGCCGCAGCCTCAATTTTGGCGACTGCCGGGTATGGGCTTCCGGAGACATTCGTCGGAGGCTCCTGGGTGCTGCTGGACCACAGACCGAGACGCCAGCTTCCTCACCGCTGCCTGTACAGCTGCACACCGAGAACTCCTGCTGGCTGGCTCACTGGCTCGTCACCGCCCGTCCCTGTCCACCCAGCCACTACACATACGGCTGGCGTCTGCTCTCCCCTGACGGCGGCCAGCTTAACCCCCGCACGGCCAGACCTCCGGGCACAAGGGGACAGCTGTCGGACCCAGCAACGTCAATCACCCTTTTGGGGGCCCCAATCTACCGGAGGGCGGTGTAGGCACCCGAGGACAGCACAGCACCACATCTCCTGCACCTCATCATAACAGACGGTGGCGGCCATGACCGTCTGAGCTGTGCATACACACAGACGACCCCTGCGTTTAGTGGTGTCCACTTCTGCAGCACTCTTGCCATATCACTGAGGACCCTGACTGTTGGCAGGTCCAGGTCAGGGGCCCCTTAGTGTAGACATCGCTAAGTGTACCCAGGATCCCACTAAGTGAGACACCTCAATTTCTATACGGACGGAGGCTGTGGTAAGTGCAGGGAGATTGCCTCCCCACTTTCTCTTGGTACTTCATAGTCTGCTTCCTCCATTTTACCGGGCTTTCAACCCCCTGGAAGCCCTCTCATTACAGTTTTTTCTCTCTCTGCATTACTTAAAAAAGGGGAAGTAGGAAGGAGCATTTAGATCTAATAATCCCTGCTCCAGGCAGCCTACACAGCCACCATCTTGTGGCCAAAACAGACTTAGGTCAGCTGCAAACTTTTAATGGATGGAAGGCTGAGCTGGTTCTGACAAGCACGCAAAGATGTAACTAGCTTACTTAGCTCCCCCCCTCGCTACTTCGCTAACTTTTTTTTTAAATCACCCATTGGCACATGTTACTCTACTTTGATAAAGTATTTTCTCTTTTATCCTGCTGAGTCCGTCATCCAATACTGAATTGTGTAGTTCTAGATATGCCTCCTAAACGTAAAAGTAACAATCCTCTGTCCCCACAGTGAATTTCTTCAAACATTCCCCGTCGGAGCTGACCTCCAAAGCCTCTGTTAAAAGCGGTATAGATTCAAAACTACCTTAGAGTCAAGGCTCCAAAATGGATCAATTTCTTACAGATAATACACCCAAATGAGAGCAAGGAGAAGTTGTCAAGTCACAAAACAAATTTACAATCCGAAGTCACAGAACTCAGACGAACACATGCAATTTAGAAGATAGATCACAATGTCAAAATATTAAAATTAGAGGGATCCCTGAAGATGTCTCAGACTCTGACTTACCACAATCCGTCACTGACATATTTATGAAACTACTCCCTACAGTGACGATGCACAAATTCTTGATAGACCGCATTCACAGGTTACCGAAGGCAAGAAACGCCCCTAAAGATGCACCTAGTAACACCTTGATGAGGTTGCACTATTACCATATTAAGGAGAAAATTCTCCGGGCGGCTCTCACTTTAGCTACCTCGTCCACTATCCTAGGCGACCTTCAAATATTTGGTGACCTCTCTGCGGCGACACTTGCTTTACGGAGATCTTACTATCCAGTCACCAAAGTGCTTTGTTCAGCTGACATACCTTAGAAATGGGGCTTTCCATTAAAGCTCCTCATTAAGTGTAACGGAACCACCACCTCAATCACCACCCCAGAGGCGGGTATCCAGCTTTTAGCAGCCTGGAATTGGACCGACACCTCTACTAAATCTCCTTGTGATCTCAAAGTTGAACAAGAGTGGACTGTAGTGGGCGGCCCAAAATGATCCTCTCATTCACTCAGCAGGTTGTATGATAAGATGATCATGTTGTTTATTGACTTGTTGCGGTTTTGGTCACGACTCAACCCTGCCTGATTCCTATCTGGACTCTTTATCATTCTAAAGTTCAAGTTTAAGATTATTTGTTCACTTTCTCTATTTTTCATTAATGTT
Organism: Pseudophryne corroboree; assembly: GCF_028390025.1. Lineage (NCBI taxonomy): Eukaryota > Metazoa > Chordata > Amphibia > Anura > Myobatrachidae > Pseudophryne > Pseudophryne corroboree. Next base: position 246,786,531 of record NC_086450.1, on the reverse strand, counting down.
AGGGGACGGCTGGCTTTAATAGAACTATGTTTATTTTGTTCTGTAAGATGTATCATATACATATTGATACGGGGATCGCAATACAGTGTAGGTAGGTTTCTCGGCCCTGAGTAACTTATATGATATAACTGCCCCAAAGTAGGGCGATGTTGCCTGTTAGCTATTACATCTTCTAACACTACTTGAAACCACGTTACCAGCTGCATGGCAACCCTGTTTAGCTTAACTAGTTTTGAAGTTAAGTATATTAGTACTGATGTACAAAGGGTTCCGTATACATCAATTTTTATTATGTAGTGAAGGTGGGCTTTCTGACCCCGCCACATCCTCGCTGTGTTGCCTCACTGGGCAGCCCATGGCGACACCTATCTGGTGCCTCTTTTTTTCTCCCCCTCCGCTTTACTTTTCCCCCATCCCTGTATTTGATAGATTTTATACTAGCACAAGAGATTTTGCTTTCATTATGGTGCGACTACTGGTCATTTTTACTGTACCTACCCTCATGACAAAAATGGCCTGGTTCACACCTCTCAGTAACACATTTTTTTTGGAGTCAAAATGGTTAATATACTTTCGATTAACGCTAAAGGGTTAAATTCCCCAAACAAACGCAAGATAGCCTTGAACTATTTTGCAAAACAAAAAGCCCACATTGTGGCAGTTCAGGAAACACATTTTATAAATTCTAATCCCCCAATGTTTACTAACAACAAATTCCCTCACTGCTATACAGCGAACAGCCCCTCCAAAAAAGCAGGGGTTACTATTCTCGTATCTCATACATGTGATTTTACATTAGATAAACAATTATCCGACCACAAGGGTAGATATATTATTTTGCAGGGAAAATTGGATAATAAACCAATTACGTTAGCCGCTATCTATGTTCCCAATACTAAACAAATTTCCTTTATCAGGAAATTTTGTCAAATCCTTCAGAAAAATGTTGCTGGGCCTCTCCTACTCTTAGGCGATTTTAATATTTGTCCTGACCCGTTGGTGGACAGATCTTCTAACCGACGCTCGCTGCGCCCGACCACGACATATGACGGCTCCCGAGCAGTTCGACATATTCTCCACGAGAACGATTTTTACGATATATGGAGGGCTAAAAATCCTTCAGGTAGGGATTTTACCTTTTTCTCCCGGGCCACTCCTCTTTCTCGAGGATTGATCTTGCCATTTCTGATAAATGGACTTTGCAACAAGTTAAATGGGCCAGTGTCCTGGCCAGACCACTCTGCACTATTTTTAAAGTATGTATCCTCTCCCTCTAAAATTCCAACTAGAATATGGTGCTTTGGAGATTATCTCCTGAAGGACCCAGTAGTCAAACAATCCTTTACCTTAGCCATTTTTCAATATCTAGAGGTGAACCACCCAGAGGACATGTCTCAATTCAATAATTGGTGTGCCCTGAAGGCAGTGGTCAGGGGTGGAGCTATTCAGGCTGCAGCTTGTATTAGAAAAGCATCCCAAAAGAAACAGATGGAGCTGGAGGCTCTCATTTTAGACCTAGAAAATAAACTCAAGCTATCTCCAGATAACCAAATCATATACCGGTCCCTCATGACTGCTAGGGAAGAAATGAATAAGCTCTCGCTTCAGGAGGTTCATAAAAACCTATTTAAACAAAAGCAAAAATTTTATACCAACGGTGGCAAAGCAGGCAGAATGCTTGCACGTAAACTATGGGGGAAAATGGCTCGATACTCTAAGCTCAATAAAGGTTTCTAATCCTACTGATATAGCAAACACCTTTGCCACATACTATACATCCTTATATAATTTGAAGGACGATCCCTTAACCCCTCAACCCACTTTACCTCTTATTGATAATTTTTTAAATGGACTTAACCTCCCGTCCCTAACCGAAGAAGCTTTACAGTCTTTAACCTTACCATGGTCCCCGGAAGAAGTCTCTGCTACTATCGTTTTTCTCCCATTAAATAAATCCACGGGCCCAGATGGGTTTACCAATAATTTTTACAAAAGCTTTAAGGAGTCCTTAATCCCTCCCCTGACCGATATCTTTAACCACGCATCTGATTTTGGTGTGTTCCCAAACAAGATGCTGGCGTCAATGTCCAATTACCGCCTGATAGCCTTTCTGAACACGGACATTAAAATTTACGTGAAACCAATCGCAAACCGGCTATGCCCCTATCTACCCTCCTTGTTACATCAGGATCAAGTTGGATTTGTCCAGGGACGACAAGCCCCAACAAAACCAGACGGATTATTGACCTGATAGACATATACTCGAATGCTAACTCTCCCATTTTGCTATTAGTGCCGGATGCCGAAAAGGCATTTGACCGTGTTCATTGGGGCTACATGAGAATAGTTTGGGATAGGTTCAGATTTTCTGGGAGAATCCTGTCCTCCATATTGGCCCTCTACACTAACCCATCAGCCACGGTGTTTGTCAACGGTATGCTCTCTTCGAGATTCACGATTATAAACGGGACACGCCAAGGCTGTCCCCTACATCCACTGGTATTTGCACTATTAATAGAACCCCTAACCAAAAAAAAAAAGATCAAACTCTAATATAAAAGGGCCAGAATTCTTCGGCAAAACATACAAAATTTGTCTTTTTGCTGACGACGTTCTACTTACATTATAAGACCCCCAATCAGCGCTATCCCATCTTTTCCCGGTACTAGACCAATTTTCTAAGATCTCGTACTATAAATTGAATTGCTCCAAAACCGAAGCTTTACCTATTTGCTTACCCGCAACTGAGATCCATAATCTGAAAGATAATTATGCGTTTGACTGGCAAGATGGAGGTCTAAAATACTTGGGTATAAAGATTACAACTAATATCTCAGATATGATATCAGCTAACTATCTACCCCTATTACGACAAATCACACAATTAACAACAGACTGGATGATGTATCATGTGTCGTGGTTCGGGCGTGTAGCGGCTATAAAGATGATGATCCTCCCCAAAGTTTTATACTTCTTCAGAACTATCCCTATTCTTCTCCCTAACTACCTGATGGATACATTTTATTCTGTTTTTAATAAATATGTGTGGCAGGGTAAAAAGGCAAGACTATCGAGAAAACGAATGTCTCTTGATAAATTGGAAGGGGGCCTGGCATACCCAGACCTCCGTAAATACCAGGCGGCTTGTATTTTAGCACAACTAGGTTCCTGGGTGACTCTCGATAATCCCATGCCCTGGGTCAGGATAAAACAAGGGAAGCTCCTCCCTTTACCTATAACAGATCTTGTTTGGTTATCTGTAACTGAGGGAAAATCCTTTGCTAGCAGACTGCATTCCGTGAAGGTTATCCGGAAAATTTGGTTGGACTCTGTACATCAATTTGGAGATGTTTGTTTACCTTCTTCCGATTTATCTTTAGGGGGCTTGGCATCCCTCATACCAGATTTAAGATTAGATGAATGGGAGTCATGTGGCATATTAACCCTGAATTAAATAATGGACGGTAACTCCCTCACTTCATTTTCGGATATTACTGCCCGATACTCAGTGTCACATCAAGATTTTTACAAATTTTTACAAATACGTCACTGGTGGATGCAGACATTCCCATACCCCCACAAACCCTCTCCTATGCCTACTTATGTTCGTGAATTACTCACTAAGAGTGGTACAAGAGGTTCTATATCCCATTGGTATAATGTGCTGAATATATCTCAGTCAACACAAATTACCCTGTCAAATTAAGTGGGAGGCGGACCTGATTTGCACTATAACAAACGAGGAATGGGAGCAACTGTTCCAACAAGCCCAGCGATTATCGAAATGCACCAATCACACCAAAGCTTTTTAAAAACTTTTACAGAGTATACTTAACCCCAATTCAGTTACATAAAATGAGCAATGATGTATCAAGTAATTGCTGGCATGATTGCGGTGATGTAGGTTCCCTATTGCACATATTCTGGACATGCCCAGCTATTATTAACCTGTGGACCTCCGTATTCTCCCTGATTTCTAAGGTGTTGCTCTTTCGTATATATCACCCCAAACTGGCCCTCTTACATATTTATACAGGGTACCTAACGAAGAATGACAGATATTTAATGAATCATATTTTATTGACTACCAAAATTCTCCTAGCGTACCATTGGCGCACAAATAAACTTCCCACACTCAAGATTATAGAAAATGCGGTTCAGGCACATTTTCAGTTTGAAACCGCACCAACGGTCTACTGCTCTTCTGTGTCCTGTCCACTTATTGTGTGGTACCTCTGGAGTGAATATAGACAGCAAAAGTTCTCAGAAACCTCCCTGCACCAATCATGATTTTCTCTATATCTTTGTTTTTCTGCTAACGGTCTCTGCTGCTGTAATCTGATTTTTATTTGTTTGGCGACACACTATTATATATACTTATGTTGTTGTACTATCATTATCAAACTATTGACTGTACCATGTTGCTATATTTTTTTCCTCTCCCCTTTTTTCTTCTGTACCCCCATTTTTCTTTCCCTTCCCAATATAACTTAAAAATTCAGTTAATTCTGTATCCTGAGTCCTGGTGTCCGAAGTCTGATCATTGAAATTCTTATCCAGCCTTCCAGTCCTGTTGTCCTGTATCTGCAGCCTTGAGGTTCCTGTTCCTTCAGCGTGCACCTTTGTTGTGAGTAGCGGCTCTGCCGCACCTTACGGCTGTGGCCGTATTTGTTCATATTTTCTGGCTTTTGTGTTTCTCTGCGGAGGTTTCCGCTATTGCTGTCCTCGCTGAATTACGACAGTGTCGTGTTTGGTATTCGGGCAGCATTACCTTGGTTACAGTTTGTCTTGGTGGCCGCGCCGCACATACCTTTGTTGTTTTTTTCAGTAGTTCCCCGTAGCTCTGTGTTTCTATTTCAGTTAGAAGTTCCCCTTGTTTTCATCCCATCTCGGTTTACGCCTTGTCTCCAACTAAGTTGGGCAGACCTAATCCGCCCTTCAAACGCGGCTGCTGTGAGCCCAAGCAAACATAGTCTCGAAGGCGTAGACTGACCACGTGGGTGAGACAACGGAGTCAGGGTTTCCGTAGGGGTTGCTGCTGAACTCTGTTTTAGCTGCAGCATTACGTTCCTGTACTTGGAGCATATCCACCCTGTCTCTAGAGTACCGAGTACAGTGAACGTAATATTATCACCAGCCATACAACAAAAAAAGAAACAAAGCTAAATGGAGTAGTTTTTTTTTGTTCAGTCCAGTCTTGTCTTGTCTAGTCAATAATCCAGTCCAGTCCAGTCTTGTCTAGTCCAGTCTTGTCTAGTCCAGAATCCAGTCCAGTCCAGTCTTGTCCAGTCTTGTCTAGTGCAGAATCCAGTCCAGTCTTGTCTAGTCCAGTCTTGTCTTGTCTAGCCTGAAATCCTCCTGTGCCTACTATGCAAGCCCTGCAGGCATCTCTCTCAGCCCTGAACGCTGCTTTCATTGCTTTGAAACCTGAGCGGCTGGAAGTTTTGCAGCAATCCTTAAAGCAACTGCAAAACCTTCTGACCAAAATTTTGCTTATCCGCCTGAATTTGTTGTGAGTTCTTCTATCTCTAAAGAGACTCTTGCTCACAATGTTGTGACAAGAGAATCCTCAGATTTGGTTGGATAGAAAAGGTTTAAAAGTTTCCTGTGGCCCAGGCTCTCAGAGGAGGAGCATCAGCGGCGCAGAAACTTGAATTTGTGCCTATATTGTGGGGGTTTAGGCCACTACCTGCAGACCTGTGAGTTGCGCAAGCCAAAATGTGGTGACAAGTCCTGCCCTCTGGCCAAGTTGAATCAGGATTCAAGACCTACTCCTGTCTCTACTGTGGCAGAGGTACTTGTCACAAAACCCACACTAAAAAGCACTCAGTCTTATAATTGGGGTCCTTGAGCTAGGGAGCCCCATTATAGATTCAGGAATCAAAGGAGAATGTTTCTCTCACTTCTTGATTTTCCTGTTGAATCAGAGTTGCAAACCCCAGGGGTGGTGCCCGATGCCCAGGGCCCTGGAGCGGTGCCTGATGCCAAGGGTCTTGGAGCGGTGCCTGATGCCCAGGGTCCTGGAGCGGTGCCCGATGCCCAGGGTCCAGGAGCGGTGCCCCATGCCCAGGGTCCTGGAGCAGTGCCCTATGCTCAGAGTCTTGGAGTGGTGCCTGATGCTCAGGGTCTAAGAGGGGCATTGAATATAATGGTTCAGCTGTCAATCCCAGAAGGGGTCTCAGAAGCTGTTACCCCAGGTAGGGACTTGAAAGGCGCAACCCCAGAAAGGGTATCTAAAGCCATAGCTCCAGGAGGGAACTCGAGAAGCATAACCCCTGAAGGGATCTTTGAAGCAATGTCCCCAGGTGGGGTATCGAGAGGCACAACCCCTGGAGGGGTTCTAGAGGTTGCTTCCCCAGGAAAGAAGTCAAGAGGCATAGCTTTAGTGGAGGTTCTGAAGGTCATAGCTTCAGCAAAAGTCCCGGAGGCCATAACCCCGGGAGAAGTCTCGATCATTTTTGACCCAGAGGGGGTCCCAGAGAGGGAGTCCGATGGTTCAATCCCAGAGAGGGAGTCCGATGGTCCGGTCCCAGAGAGGGAGTCCAATGGTCCAGTCCCAGAGAGGGAGTCCGATGGTCCGGTCCTAGAGAGGGAGTCCGATGGTCCGGTCCCAGAGATGGAGTCCAATGGTCCGGTACCAGAGAGGGAGTCCAATGGTCCGGTCCCAGAGAGGGAGTCCAATGGTCCGGTCCCAGAGAGGGAGTCCAATGGTCCGGTCCCAGAGAGGGAGTCCGATGGTCCGGTCCCAGAGAGGGAGTCCGATGGTCCGGTACCAGAGAGGGAGTCTGATGGTCCGGTCCCAGAGAGGGAGTTTGATGGTCCGGTCCCAGCAAGAGAATCCGAGGTGCTGACCCCCAGAGGGGGTCCCGAAGGCCACTGCCCCAGAGGGGGTCCCGAAGGCCACTGCCCCAGAGGGGGTCCCGAAGGCCACTGCCCCAAAGAGGGTTTCGAAAGCCACAGCCTTGAGTAAGGTCAGTAGTGACCTGGTCCCAGCAATGCACTCCAGTCAGTCATATGGGAAGGAAGCGGATCCTGACTCTTTTGATATCTCAACATCTATAGTCTTTGATGGGGACTTAGTCCAATTTCTTGCGCTCACCAAACACTACTTCACCATTATGCTGTCTATACCGTCTTTGGGCATCACTTCTGAGAACTTGGTGCTCTATCTGATATATTCCTTTAGAGGGGGACCTTTTGAATGTGTGTCCAACTTAATTAAAATTGAAGATCCCATTCTTCAGGATCCCCCAGCATTCAGTGATGCAGTTATTAAGAGATATGTTTCCAAATAAATTGGTTCAGGTTCCTCTGAGTCACCCGTTTTATCTGCTGAGAGTCCACCGAAAGTTATCAACTTGGAACAAAAATCTCAGCCTATTGTTTTGACTGCGGGATGTGCTTTTCTATCTTCTAGCAGTACTTCTTTTGAAAGTTCAGCTCCCAAAGTAAAAAAAAAATCTCTGGATTGAACCCAGCCTTGCTGGAAGGTACCATCAGTTCAGACAATGTTTGGGGAATTACCTTGGTCAGACCTCAAGAACCATGTAAAAAGAAGAAGAAGAAGAAGAAGGAGAAGGAGAAGAAGAAGAAGAAGAAGAAGAAGAAGAAGAAGAAGAAAAATAAATAATTCCTGACTCTTGCCTTGTTAATAAAAAAAATGTCTTGTCTTGTGTCCAGTGGCCACCGTCAAGGGTGGTGGGGGGGGCACTGTTACAAGATGTTGCCACAGCTTGTTTCTGTTTTCTTGTCGTTGTCTGTTATACCAGTGTGTCAGGTTTTTTTAATGTATCCCTTGTCAAAAAATCTGAATTTTGGGGTCCGTTGACCCCTCCTCAAGGGGGGGAGGGGGTACTGTTATGAGCCACTGCAGTGGCTCATTCCTGTTTTGCATTTTGGTTATGTATTTTATGTTATACTTCTGTTTCTGTTCCCCTTGGCTTTTATGGGGTGTCCGGAGTCCACCCTTAAGGAGGGGGTACGGTTATGAACCACAAGCAGTGGTCATTCCTGTTTGCTTTCTGTTATGAATTCTATGTTATAGTTCTGCTGCAGGCCAGGATTTCTCTTGTACTGGTTTAGAAGACTCTTGTTGGCTGCCGGTGGTTAGTCTGTGTTACTGCAGCCTGTTTCTATGTGTTTAGTCTCACCTGTCAGATATTTGGTCATTATGTGGTGAGTCTCTGTACTGCAGTCTGGCTCTTGTCTGTGTACCTCACATGCCTGTATTTTGGCCATTACAGTGTGCCTGGCCTCCAGCCATCCTGATTGGGACGTGTTTTCCTTATTACCCAGCTAGCCCTGCAGTTCAGGGCTGGTGATAGACGTTTTGTTATGATACCTGTATGTTCCTGGTTGTTTCATGTCCAGTATTGCATCTGTGTCCAGGCCCTGTTTGCCAGTTACTCTGTATCCTGAGTCCTGGTGTCTGGAGCCTGATCATTGGAATTCTTATCCAGCCTTCCAGTCCTGTTGTCCTGTATCTGCAGCCTTGGGGTTCCTGTTCCTTCAGCGTGCACCTTTACCGGTGTTGTGAGTAGCGGCTCTGACGCACCTTACGGCTGTGGCCGTATTTGTTCATATTTTCTGGCTTTTGTGTTTCTCTGCTATTGCTGTCCTCGCCGAATTACGACGGTGTCTAATTACTAAGATGCTAAAAAATTGTCCATCTAATGGACGTGTTGTGGGCAGACCGCTGGTCTGGTTGTGTACACAGATGCTTCTTTGCTTGCATTGGAGAACATGTTCAGACAGAAAATCTGCATCTGCCTTAGAGCTTGTGAAAGTTTCAATGGTGCAACCAATGGTGGCATCTAAAGATGCACCAGGCAATATTACTACATATGCTCAAAGTAGGTGAATCAGGCACTCATTCTGAGTTGTTCGCTCGCTAGCTGCTTTTAGCAGCCGTGCAAACGCTAAGCCGCCGCCCTCTGGGAGTGTATCTTAGCTTAGCAGAAGTGCGAACGAAAGGATCGCAGCGCTGCTACAAAAAAAGATTGTGCAGTTTCTGAGCAGCTCCAGACCTACTCCTCACTTCAGACTGTTTAGTTCCTGTTTTGACATCACAAACACGCCCTGTGTTCGGCCAGCCACGCCTGCATTTACTCAGGCACGCCTGCGTTTATATCTGACACGCCTGCGTTTTTACACACACTCCCCGAAAACGGTCAGTTACCTCCCAGAAATGCCCACTTCATGTCAATCACTCTGCGGACAGCAGTGCGATTGAAAAGCGTCGCTAGACCTTGTGTGAAACTACATCGGCTGTTGTGAAAGTAAGTTGCGCATGCGCATTGCGCCGCATACGCATGCTCAGAAGTGCCACTTTTTTACCTACTCGCTGTGCTGCGAATGTAAACAGCTAGCGAACAACTCGGAATGACCACCTCAGTCCTTGCATGTTCATTCAAATGCTCCGATGGATATCAGGTCAGGGCTTTGCAGTAGCATTTGCATAAAGTCACAGTCGGAGACTGCTAAAAGTTGTGACTGCGTCTGCATCTACCTCTGAATCAGGCTCATAAAGTGTTTGGAGTTTTTTAACCTTTAAATCACAATTTAAGCATGTTTTATGCATGTGTCTAAACATTATCTTTTTTTTTAAAAATCTCTCTGGGGCATATTTAAGTAGATGCTGGACTTACAGTGGGAGGATAGCCTTGACCTATAACGCCTGGTGCTATGCAATTATGTCCTCCTGCAGTAACGCACAATAATTCTTAGGTTCTGGGTTAACTGCCCAGAGCTATGGGTTAACGCTATCGCAGCAGTCAGGGCAAAGCTTACCGTGGATGTCTGTTGCGATAGTCATGCAATTGAGAGCTTATTGGTGGTCTGCACATGCATCATTGTTGCAATATGCACATACTACTGTCAAAGTCGAAAAATATCGTGCTTCACATTGCCATATACTAACCCCATGCACATGCCCGCTGCTCGTGCATTTAGTCTGCTGTACGTGCACATGTCTGCAAATTGCGTACGCTCGCTCCGGCGATTACGCGCGGTATGTGCGTATTTACGGTAGAGTTTATGAGCTTGTAGCGGGCGACTCGTTTATAGCATAGTTAACCTTTATAGTGTGTTTTGTAGATATTAATCCCCTTAATAATGTCTGCAAGTATGTTTAGTGTAAATGGTTCGTGGACATAGGGATTCCTCTTTGCATGATACGAAGGGTCTGACAAAGGTTGAACAGTGGTGTCTAGTACCTAACTGAAGAGTATTTTATTAGAAACAATCCGGTGTTGGTTAGGAAGAGATTAGTCGCCTCTGCGTATAGTTATGTTTAAAAGAAGTTTATGTACATTTACAGTATTTGCAGTTCATTATCCATGCAGCGGGAATCCTGAGGATTCCTCCCACCTGAGCAGTTTGAAATAGTCACAGCCCACCTGTTCGAATCCACCTATGACCTTTGGTTATAATGCAGAGGGACATTCCTGTGTCCAATGAACAATGAGATTGTAGGGCCCTTTGTAGTGTACAGTATGCTGTGTATATAAAGACCCCCATAGCCAGACCAGCTCTCACTTCTCTCCACAAGGTTTTCCCCGTGATGACTGAGAGCTGGTTTCCAGATAGCGCATGCGATTCATTCCCACGTGTGTAAGTTTCTCTGTGGCCATTTCGTTACTCTGTGTGTATGCAATTGTTCTCTTTTGTTATCCTTTAAGTGTTTGCCATTTATTCTCTTTCTGTTTATTTGTATTTGCGATCGTTCGCTATTGTGTATATTCCTGTATAGTTATTCTGTTTAGTTATTAATGTTAGGACTGTAGTGTATAAGCTGTTAACTGTACTTTTCCCTTTTACTTACTAAAAATCATCTGGTAAGGTGTTGGAACCTTAACAAGTGTTTGTGTGATTCACCATATAAGTGCTAAGGGTTTCAGAGCATCTCAATTGCTCAAACAGCTTGCATACTCACAAAGGTTCAGTGTTACACCATTATAGTACCACGGTATTAAGGTTTACAGTGTAAGCATATTCTATGTTTAAAGTTTATAAAGGTTACTGTCTGTGTGTACGCTCGCTGTGTGTATTCCGTACACCCAGCGCAGCGTGTATGTAACTTGCGTACCACGTGTGAGGTCTTTGTACGCAAATAGCGTACGAAGTGCGTAGCACGTGCACGTGGTTTAGCGGCCATCACGGCTACACGGTATTAGTAAATAGCTTATGTTAAAAGGTAAATAATTACCTTTATGAATTGGGGGCAAGTCCGGTCCACCTCATATCCGCAGTCAGGCGAAAACGCGCAGACTTTATCGATCAGCAAAGGGCGGAAAGGTGGTATCTTGTAGTGCTGATCAGATGAGCGTCTGCGTCTGATTCTCTTGGTTTGTAGGGATGCTGGTGGAAACCGAAGAAGGTAAGAACATTAAGCTATTGTCTTTTTAAATCTGGTTTTAATTTCTATTTGGTGCCAACTGCACACGCAACACATATAACACACGCACACACCTGTACTCTGCATATCTGACCATATTGTTGCAGAACGGGGTTCGGGTGAGTCATGTTGTGTTTGATTCAGATTGGATTGTTATCTGTTTAAGTAGGTTTGAAAGTATTTTAATCGCTCTGCAAAGCTTGATAGTTTTATTTTTAACCCAGGCCTAAAATAACTTCAGGGGCTACTATGATGATTTTCTTTGTGACAAAAGAAGCCGCATGGTCTGTCCTCCATTTTGTGTAACCCTCATGGATGTGGAACGGGGAGGAGCAGCGGCCATTTTGGGAAGGTCAAAAAAAATAGTTTTTTTCTGAATGGCTGATTTCCAGTTGACTCAGGAATAATCAGCCGTCCCTTGTCAAAAAGAAATCACCATTTATGAGTTTCCATATCATAATCAATTATAAATAGTTCAGATAGGGTTTAATGTAAGTTAATAGTAAAATGAATATTTTGATTTAAGAACGATACACAGATAAAACAAAGTTTTGGTTTTTTTTTTTTGTGTGGTTTCTTTACCTCCAAGCTTCTAGGATTCTCTGCTTGTTGTAGGATAGCCATTGAAATGCAAATTAACCTGTGTAATTGTTTTTTTCCCCAGCAGTGAAGAGACTCACCCTCACACACAGTCAAGGGCACATTCATATGCAAATTAGAGAAGTGAATGGGTCTCATAGATGTAATAGTGATTAGTACATAGATGTAATACTATATATGTGTGCTTACATCAATGTATGTTATTAGATTAATTTAGAATTGTATTGTATCTGTGTATTTTCACCTATCTACCTTCCTGTTTGCCATTTGCATTGATAACGTACTGAGAAAATTTGCTGCTATTTTAGTTAAAAGTAAAACAGTAATATTTAAAGGAGTAATTAAAGAGGCACGCACACAGCATAGCGGATACTGTGTGGTGTTCGATAAGCGATTATAGTTAAATATCGTTTATATTTATAGAAGTGTGTTATTTGCGTTACTGTGAGCGTATCTGGCCTTTTGCATACGTGTCTTGGGCAACGTGCGAGATTACGTACGCAAACGCAAAGGCCTTCACACGTGGCGTGTTTACGCAACAAGCGTACGGATATGCTCACTAAATACAAATCACACGATAGTATTGTTTTAGTAGGCGATACGGAAGCCACGAAGATAATAGCACACATTTGTTCAGTTTCCAAAATTTAGTTTAAATACCTTACTTTACTGTAATACCTCTGGGGAGAGCTATCAGATTACGGGAATTTTTTTTTTTTTTCTGATCAGAAAACTATAGAATGATAGTGTGGGCAAAAAGAAAAAAAAGGTATGAGTGTATTTAACTCCTCTTGATGGTCTTGGTGAAGTCTTGGTGAAACTTGGTGAATCTTGGTGAATCTTGGTGAAGACGTGTGCGAAGTGTGGTATTACGCTCCGGCTGTTTTGGAGCACAGTAAGGAGACTCCAATGATCTTACCATTTATAGATAACAAGTATCTATAAGTGGTACGATTGGACCGCACAGTTGTATGTGTGACTAATAATGCAACGTGATATGAGGTCGTATATTTAAATTGCCCTCATACGTGTTGTAGGGAGCACATGCAAGCGTGATTTGTGTAAGAGATAAAGGTAGGGAATTTTCGCTGGTAGGGCCTGCAACGATTACGTGGGTCTGCTAAAAGGGGCAGATCCGTTGTACTCGGAGCAGAAGAAGCTGGTGGAAGAGCTTGGAAAACTCCCACCGTAGACTACTGTGTTTGGTGCATTTTAGGAAGTTTTTCTGTGTTAAAGAGGTCCACAATGGAAGCCAAGTGCACAACACAGGGACGTTTAGCAGTCAGAGTTCAGGCTGCAGAGATTTTTAGACCCCGAGGGTCTGTTCGGTTAGTAATGTGGGGGAAGTATGGTCCCCACACTGAGACCTTTTGTGATGAATGGACACGAATGACTGTGGGGGATAAAGCACCATTTCCTGGGATAGGTAGTTTTGACTCAGAGGTATTGCATAATTTAAGGAGAAGGATCTGTCTCATAAAATCCGGGAAGCAACGGATTAGACATTATGATTGTTTACAGATATGGCAACAGGAAGGTGAGATACAAAGGGAATTAGCTTACACAGCTGGTTCTCACCTTAGCAGGAAACATATGGCAACTGGAGAACAAATGCTGCAGAGAATGACATACGGGGATATGATGATAATTGTGCACTTAGTAACTGTATTAATGATAAGAGTAAATATAATAACTGTAATAAATGTAAGAATGATAGAAGGAAAACTGATAAATAAACAAATTCTAACCTGTGCAAGTTGCACTCCATGTTAAACTTCCCTCAGGATTACAAGCAAGAAAGTGAGCCCAACAGTATGTCGGCACCTCTTCCAGCAGCCATCATACGAGACACCCAGGTGGGCACGGCCCAATCAGTAAAGGCAGTAGTCAAGCCCCCTAACGGAGGGTCAGGTGAGGTCATGTCCACAGGTAAGTATGGTATTGTATATCATGCACAGACAATTGCACCTCACATTGTAGAGTCAACACAAGATGGTGTAATTGAACTAAATCCTGTCAGGGTGATCACAGTCCCCAATGGGAGGACTTACGCTCAGGGAGTCACTCCCATCAGAGACATTGCTATGCATTGTTCCTGGTCCCGGATGGAATTGAGGACAATTATGTCTGAATTTCCCGATCCCAGGAGAGATCTAGCCACATGTCAGAGGTTTATTAAAGAATTTGGTAACGCCGCAGAACCCACAAACAAAGATTGGCGAACAGTGCTACGAGTATGTTTACCTTCCAACATTGATCCTGCAAAATTCATCACTGATTGTAGATTAGACGCAGACGTACCCCTCACTGAGGAATACACCCAGGAGAATGTACGACAAATCAATCTGCAATTAGGAGTATATTTCCCAACTATTGTCGAGTGGAACAAAATTTTCTCCATTAGACAAAAAGAAGGTGAAATGGCAACGGAATATTTCCATCGAGCACTGCAGGAAATATCTAGATACACTGGGATCACGGACATTGAGGATAATGTACATCATAGGGAGGTAGCTGTGTCCGTATTAATGGACGGCTTAAAAGACACACTAAGAATCAGGGTACAAACCTCTCTACCTCACTGGAGAGGTATCTCGGTGGCTGCATTAAGAGAGTCCGCTATCGAGCATGACCGTAATATCCAAAGAACCAGGGAAGCACAGGGAGAGCGGTTGATGGTGATGAGCATCCAAGCACTAGAGGAGGCATCAAATCGACCAAAACCCCAGGCCCCTGGCACATGGAGAAAGCCAAGGGTTTGTTATCTTTGTAAAAGAGAAGGGCATTATGCCAGCAACTGTAACAGCCCACATAAAGTCAGACCCCCTAGACAAGAACACGAGCAAAGTTATGACACACGAAATTGTAATCAGGGATCATATATGAAGAATTTTGGGCCGCACCTGTAATGTGCAGCCAGTAAAGTTGATCATTAGCCTTGATAGTAAGCCTGAGGTTACAGTTAATGAAATTGGGAGGTCAGTTCCTTGTAAGACACAGGGACGGCCGGGTAAACTTTGTAATTTATCTTTAAATGTTTTCTTCTCATCTGTAACTTTCACCAACAGAACTCAAACGTCACATGACTACTTGGTCTTTTTCAGATGTCTACCTAACCCCAGTTTGTCTTACCAACATCGTTGTGTTTGGCCAGACACAAAGGGTGGAGAGGGCAAATACTGGTGGGGGGAGATTATGCAGAGATACTGGTGGACATGTTGATGTGACAGCCTGTTGATGAAAATCTGATAATGTTTTTCCTTTTCAAATTGTTCTCTCTCTTTTTGTTCTTTCATGTTTTACGGATGGTATGTCACACATCAGTTAGACAAATGGTAATGCAAGATTTTTGCTCCTTACAGAAAGATCACTGATTGGGAAAGAATATTGTATCACCGGAGTGTTCGTTTTGGGAAAACTGAGAGACCGCACCTTTGAGATGACATCTGAGCAAGCAGAACAACAAGACTAGAGGACAAATCATCGTAACAAGTTTTTTTTTTCCCCTTCAATTATTTTCTGTCCCCCCATTACAACTTTCTCTTTCTCCTCCTGTAAGATGGACTCGCCCCAAGAGACTGCAGTCCGTGTTTTCCTGTTGACCCTGTTGTTGACCAGAGCAGTCTGTTTCGGTGAGAGTACCAGAGAGGCCAAAGAGGGATCTGGAATGGGATCTGATGATCAGGATGGAGGCGTAGAGTTCCAAGAGCAAAACAATCACTGAGCAAAGGCGAGTATCAGAAAACGATCTGGTAGCCATGTTATTAATAGACATTGTGAAGGATTGTTAGCTGAAGAGAATTGTATCTGTAGGAATTGTGACAACATAGTTGAGGACGGTTGCATCAAGGAATGTCAGTCCCGTTTTAATATCAACATGGACCGGCATCCATTGAGTGACTATCACTCATTGGTGGGTAAAGTGTTAAACCAGACAGACTGTTAGGTGTGCTCACAAGTACCTCAAGGTCATAGAAAGTCAGGACTAGTGCCATATCCTTTAACGGTAGAAGAGGTACTTGAGTTAAAGGGTGGGAGACCGGTGGACAAGAGATTTAATATTTCTAGTCCTCCTAGTTTGAAGCTCCACCAATACCATGTAGATAGGTCCCTAATATGTTTTAACATTTCCAATCCCCGAAAGCAGGGAAATTGGGAAGTGTCATGGAACAACCAAACCATGACATTCTCACACAGAGCCGACGGAATGCCCCTAGACTCAGAACTTATACGCCAAATAGCCGACAGTGGAAAATATTTCCGGTATAGGTACACTCTAGGAAGTAGGACCATGCGAGTTGGAGAAGTATCACCAGGATACTGTGCACATATCATACAGACTGATACGTGTACTAGTCAAATGAGAGAGCTAGGGATAGGATTCTTCCCCTGGAAGGTTTGTAATATGGTTATGTCATATTCTGTCCCATATGTTCTCCCCGATGACGCATATTTCATATGTGGGAGAAAGGCATATAGGTTTCTTGCCCCAAACTCAGAGGGATTGTGTTACATTGGAAAAGTGTTGCCTGAAGTGAATATATGACCCGTCAATCGAGACAATGTTGTGATAAAATGTAATTCAACGGTCCGTTTCTTTCACCCGTTTCTCCTTTGATTTTCCCCGAGGTACCAAGAGATCAGCCTGGAAGAAGAATTTGATGACCATTTATACAAGACCAATGATGAACTGTGTCACAGACACCTGATGAGCTTTTAGAGACTGAAATTTCTTTTTGACACCTGATGAGCTTTTTAGAGACTGTAATTCTTCTTATGGACACTTGAAGAAGCTTTTTGTTTGCCAATAAACCTCAAAGCTACAGTAAAGACCCGACGATCCCAACAAGACACCAGACAAGACATCAACAAGACCCCAATCGGCGACTGTATACTAAACCTCACATAGTTATATGACTGCATTTATAACGCTTGTTTCTTATCTTCATCTCTACAACCTCCAGGTAGTATCCCACATAGTCGACAGGTGATTTTCACATATTAGCATTCACATATTCTCCCCCTTCATGTATCATCAACTAATGTGCACCCCATTTGTTGTAACCAAAAGCCGGAAAG
Organism: Pseudophryne corroboree; assembly: GCF_028390025.1. Classification (NCBI taxonomy): domain Eukaryota; kingdom Metazoa; phylum Chordata; class Amphibia; order Anura; family Myobatrachidae; genus Pseudophryne; species Pseudophryne corroboree. Next base: position 246,769,457 of record NC_086450.1, on the reverse strand, counting down.
AGCTCGGTAGAGTTTGACAGCCCATCCACAGACCCTTAATACGGGATAAGAAGGATTCAAATGTATACTTCGCAATACCTTGAAGCTTGATTTAAAACACGTACGGCACGATGATACATGACCCCTCAGACATGGATCTCATACACACATGCTTTTATTATCTCACTAGGTCATATCTTTCCCACCTTCTCCTCTCCTCCCTCTACCCAATCATAAAAAGGTATTTACATGATGACATATATTTTTCTGTTTGAATTGTTTAGGAAGTGGCAGTTATTGGTGACTGCCAAAGGGTGGACTGTCAAAGTCGAAAAATATCGTGCTTCACATTGCCATATACTAACCCCATGCACATGCCCGCTGCTCGTGCATTTAGTCTGCTGTACGTGCACATGTCCGCAAATTGCGTACGCTCGCTCCGGCGATTACGCGCGGTATATGCGTATTTACGGTAGAGTTTATGAGCTTGTAGCGGGCGACTCGTTTATAGCATAGTTAACCTTTATAGTGTGTTTTGTAGATATTAATCCCCTTAATAATGTCTGCAAGTATGTTTAGTGTAAATGGTTCGTGGACATAGGGATTCCTCTTTGCATGATACGAAGGGTCTGACAAAGGTTGAACAGTGGTGTCTAGTACCTAACTGAAGAGTATTTCATTAGAAACAATCCGGTGTTGGTTAGGAAGAGATTAGTCGCTCCTGTGTATAGTTATGTTTAAAAGAAGTTTATGGACATTTACAGTATTTGCAGTTCATTATCCATGCGGCGGGAATCCTGAGGATTCCTCCCACCTGAGCAGTTTGAAATAGTCACAGCCCACCTGTTCGAATCCACCTATGACCTTTGGTTATAATGCAGAGGGACATTCCTGTGAGATTGTAGGGCCCTTTGTAGTGTACAGTATGCTGTGTATATAAAGACCCCCATAGCCAGACCAGCTCTCACTTCTCTCCACAAGGTTTTCCCCGTGATGACTGAGAGCTGGTTTCCAGATAGCGCATGCGATTCATTCCCACGTGTCTAAGTTTCTCTGTGGCCATTTCGTTACTCTGTGTGTATGCAATTGTTCTCTTTTGTTATCCTTTAAGTGTTTGCCATTTATTCTCTTTCTGTTTATTTGTATTTGCGATCGTTCGCTATTGTGTATATTCCTGTATAGTTATTCTGTTTAGTTATTAATGTTAGGACTGTAGTGTATAAGCTGTTAACTGTACTTTTCCCTTTTACTTACTAAAAATCATCTGGTAAGGTGTTGGAACCTTAACAAGTGTTTGTGTGATTCACCATATAAGTGCTAAGGGTTTCAGAGCATCTCAATTGCTCAAATAGCTTGCATACTCACAAAGGTTCAGTGTTACACCATTATAGTACCACGGTATTAAGGTTTACAGTGTAAGCATATTCTGTGTTTAAAGTTTATAAAGGTTACTGTCTGTGTGTGCGCTCGCTGTGTGTATTCCGTACACCCAGCACAGCGTGTGTACGTAACTTGCGTACCACGTGTGAGGTCTTTGTACGCAAATAGCGTACGAAGTGCATAGCACGTGCACGTGGTTTAGCGGCCATCACGGCTACACGGCATTAGTAAATAGCTTATGTTAAAAGGTAAATAGCTTTATCACTACGAATGAATTGTGATTATGGTCGCAGTGAGGATTCATTTGCAAGTGATTGACAGGCAGGTCATTTTTGGATGGTAACAGGGAGTTGTGGCAAAAACGCAGGTGTTTTTGGACGTGTAATGTATCAGCTGTCAACCACTATACTGTATGTTGCCATGTCCATTCTAAATGACCATAGACTCACTCAGGAAGTTGATGTTTCTCGTATCTACATCAGTGATGCGAATATGTACGCAGTTGTGGGCAGCTGTGAAGACTCTGGTGGGTGTCTCTATGCAAATCCTAGCTTCTGTATTATTAGCATATTTTATCAAATCCTCTGAGTCAAAAATCACAACTGTAGCAGCATTAGCATCAGTACAACTTTGAATCGGGCCAAATAATAACTAGAGATGTGTGGTGGACACTTTTTGTGTTTTGGATCTGGATTGGTGTGACAGGACGGTCCCGTACGAAAGCACTCACCGCTTTCGTGTCCCGTCTCCTGCGCACAGAATGGAGGGTCAGGTCACACGAGGCCTGACCACATAGGGGATTCCCGCTTACCATCAGTAACCGCCTGTTACTGACTCCACTCACTGCGCTGTGGGCGGGTTTATGCTGCCACCACCAAACTCCTAACCTGCCGTGGCGTTTGGAACCACGGTTCTGCTCTGTATGTGCCGACGCACTGCCTTACCACACCTGTGTGGTGTTGAAGAATCCCCACTAGCCACTTGCTAGGCCTCTACCGGTAGCTGGCGGAAGGCGGAACTTGGAGACGTTAGGTGCTTCCCTGGACAGCCGGAGGACGGGGCTATGTTTGGCATAACCCTGTAGGTCACAAGATGAAGCAATCTTCTTGAGGCAGATGTTTATTTGCTCAATAATAGCCTTAAAAAAGACTCATCCCTATTCCTAGGGGCAACAGCATACAGCAAGATGTTCCAGCAGAATGAAGATGGTACAATTACAATCTGGAGGCACGCAGGCCTTCTTTTTATGTCAATTTTCCACACAGTACCACAGGGGGGTAAGCCCTCCCTGTCTTCTCCAACCAATCAGGTTATCGCACAAAATATAAATAAATTACATTTTACAAGGATGTCAGTAAGTGCAAAAAACAATATCCTCCTTCCTGTCACCCAGACAACGTTTGGTATCAGATTAACATTCACTATTGATACATTTATCACATAGCTTCAAAATACAAATGTTTCTGTCTCATTCACATCTCCAGGCAAACCCAGTGTTTGAGATTACAACAGGAAAGGCTACAATACAAACAAACAGTCTTCCTTCCTGCATCTGCCATTCAGGGTTCGTATATCAATTAAATCAGATACATGAAACAGGTTCCAAGCCCATAGACCCCGTGATTAGCATCTTTCTCTAAGGAACTTACACATCAAAAGGTTTTGTCATTCACACCTCTCTGCTAGGACAGGGCCATTAGCATGCCACTTCCTACTGACAGGAGATGATTATTCAGACATTGATAAGAGTAAGTGCATTTTCCCCTTTAAAATACAGGTGACCATATCTTGAATATAGAATAAATACAGTTAAACATGCATTCCTGCAATTGTGCACAGAGCACTACATATGACATGTTAAGACACATCATTAAACAAACTTTTAAACAGTCCGCGCCCAGCGCCGTAAGTACGTTTAACAGTGACGCCAAGCGCCCATTGTCCCTTAATATGGCGCCGGGCACGAGGGTTAACCCCTTCAGTGCCGCAGCGGCCATTGTCCACGTGGGCTGGGGGTCTCTCCGGCCACACTCCTCCCCCTCCATTCAAGCGGGTCAACCAGAGACCCATGTCCCAACGATTTGTTCCCTGGTCCCGCAGTCCTTAATGAGGTTACCGGGAGTTCTTTGGGGGTTCAGGCTCCTCCTGACGTGACAGTCCATCCGCATTGCTATGAGCCTTGCCTTGCTTGTGGATAATATGAAAGTCATAAACCTGAAGAGCAAGGCTCCACCGCAACAGTCTGCCGTTTTCCCCCGTGGTGTGCTGGAGCCACCGTAATGGATTGTGGTCCGTTATCACCGTAAAATGGCGGCCATACAAATAGCGCTGAAGCTACTTCACAGCCCAAACAATACCCAAACACTCCTTTTCAATTGTGGCATAACCCACCTCCCGCAGTAGCAGTTTTCTGCTCAAACAGGCCACAGGGTGCTCCTGTCCATCTGGCTCTTTCTGGCTCGGTACTGCTCCCAGTCCGTGCAGTGGCGCAGTAGTTCGTAACACACAGTCCTGGTCAAGAATGTGCGCCATCAGCACTGGAGCGGGTACCAGAGCCTCCTTCAATGACTGGAATGCCAACTCGCAAGCGGGTGCAAAGTCCACTGACTTGGGAATGCCCTTCCTAGCCATCTCGGTAAGGAGGTTCACTACAGGACTAAAGTCAATGACAACGTGTCCGTAGGGCCTTACGGGTTCTAAGGTCAGTACCGGTCTGGGTGATGTGGGCCGGGGACAGCCTCTGGTTGCCTCCACCCCCTCTGGTTTGGGCCTAACCCTGTCTCCCGCATGGTGCCCCAGGCACTGCACCTCCGTCATACCTATCTGGCAACTGTCTGCCCTAACTGTCAGACCTGCCCTCCAATCCTCCTCCGTCGACCTATGACTCGGGAAACCTACCCTGTTACCTAGGCCTACTCCTTCCTCCTCGTCCGCTACCTGTGCCACAGTGATGGCGGCCAGACCACCAGCCTCTGGATCCTGTGTGGCATCCACTACAGGGAGGCTGCGTGTCTTCCCCGATCTACTGCGCACAGGCAGGGGACCTGCTATATCCAAGGGTTCCCCTATGGGCAGAGGCCCAGAGACAACACAACCGCTGGAGTGCCCCAGCTGCCAACGCATGGCACCAGCCTTACAGTTGGTCTGGGCGTCATCCGACATTCCAGACCAGGGTAAGCACTGTGTCAGGCACTTCAGGGTATGGTCTATCTCAGGGATACTGTCCAAAGGGGTTTCGTTGGCAACCGACACCGGTTGCGCAGGAAAGTTCCCTGGGGGGACCAGTTGGACACATTCCCTACCTGGTCTATCCCCTCCCACTTTCATGTCTACCCTGTACCTTAACCCTACCCGCCAGGTCAAACTTCCTGCCCCAACCCTGTCAAGGCCGCTGCCATAGTGGCGCCTCATGCCTTTCGGGGATGGGTCAGAGAGTTGAGCCTCCCTAAACTCCTGCCTGTGACCCTCAATCTCTCCTAAATTGGGACACTCTACAGGGGGATCTAGGTGGGGACTACTAGGGTCAGTCTGGTAGGGGTCAGTCATGGAAAAGTCAGTGTGGTTTCTCATACTCACCGCCGGAGTTGGCAAACCACTTGGGTCATGAACATCATTGGGCACCCCCACAGGATCAAACGAGCTGGAACCAACATCCTCTGCATTGCTAGGGGACGTAGGCATACCAGAGGCAAAAGGCATGCGGGGTCGATGTGCCGATCTAGCCGCTGTAATCTTTTCCTCTGGGTTGGTTGATGCTGTGGTTGGCTGTGCTGGCAGTTGTCTAACAGCTGTAGTCTTTTCCTCTGGGCTGTGCTGTGCTGGAGTAGCTGATGTCAACGGTGGTTGTGGAACTTGACTCCGGGAAATGACGCCAGCAAACGTGGTGACGATCCCACCACCCAGATCATTTCCTAGGACCACATCAGTTGGGAGACCATCCATGACGGCAACTTCTCGCAACTCTGGTCCAGCTCCCCAGTCCAGGTAGACTCTTGCCATGGGAACCTCTTTCTCTGTTCCATCTGCCAGGGTGACCTTGGCAGTGCGACCCTGCAATACTGCAGCAGGATCTATAAGGTGGGGGCTCACCACAGTGATTGAGGCCCCAGAGTCTCTTAGGCCTTCTCCCTGCAGGGGTCCCACGTGGACCGGCTGCAGGTGCCTCCACATATTGTGTAGGGGCTGTTTGGCCATGCAGGTGACTCTCTCCGCAGAGTGCACCTGTCTCTCGCCACACTCCATCGGACTGACTGGAGGGGGAACAGTCTCTGTAGGCTCATCTCCTCTCGTCAAACAAGCGAGCCGGGCTCCAGCACTCGGATTTGGGGCACGAGTCTGGGGTGCTTGGGATGCAGGACAGTTCATCCTTAGATGTCCAATTTTCCCACAGCCGTAGCACTTCTTCTCCAGTCGTGGCACCGATGATCTCTGATCAGTTTCAGGGACGCTGCGGTGCGGTTGCTGGCCAAGAGCACCCGGGTTGGAAGATGCTTGTCTTTGGGGGTGATGAGCTGAAGAGGGGGGTCCCCTTGGTGGTACAGTCTTTTGGAGCTGGCTGCTGGCTGGGCGCTTCTGCCCCTGTGGCCGAATTGCCACATACTTGTCTGCTAACTGGGCAGCCATCTTTAATCTGGGTGGCTCCCGGTCTAGCACCCACTCCTTCATTTCTGGGGCGCACCTGCGGAAGAACTGCTCCCTGCAGATCAGGTCAATCAGTGCGTCCCATGTAGTGGCTTCCGAATCCTTCACCCACTTCACCACGTACTGCCGCAGCTGGGTGGCGAACTGCTCATGGGTGCTGCTAGGATTCTTTGGGCAAGTCTCTGAACTTCTTCCTGTAAGACTCTGGAGTGATGAAGAATCGCTGGAGGAGGGCCTTCGCAACTTCGTCGTAGTTCCCACAGTCCTCCGTGGCCACTCCTCGATAGGCCTCCAAGGCCTCTCCATGCAGAGTGGGCACAAGGTGTCTCACCCACTCCGACTTGGGTAAATCGTGTAGTTTACAAGTCCTTTCAAAAACTTGTAAATGTCCATCAATGTCCCCATCACTGTCTGCAAACTTGGCAAACTGAATGCGTCCCGATCTGTGTGCAGCAGCTGACAACGGCTCCCGGGGTACCACGGCCTGTGGTGCCCACTCATCACGCCACATCTGGATGATGATCAAGTGCTCTTGCTCCGTTGCCCTTTCCCCCAATTCCGCTAGCCGATCTGCTAGGCTATCCGTGCCGCCCCCCCTGGGACGTTGGGATCCTGGCCCTGCTAGGGATTGCTGGGAAACATTGCTGCTGTGAGAGGGGGCGGGGCTTGTGGGTCTCACCGGTTCCTTACGAAGGTCCACTTTTAGGCTGTCCTCTCCGATGCAGACGCCCTCAGCGCTTTCCACCTCCGCACGGCGGGACTCCTCCAAGCTCATGAGCGCCGCCCTCATGATGCTCTTGGACGTGTTGGAATGAATATCCACACCCTTCTCCTGGCACACAATCTCCAGATCGCCCTTAGACGTTCCACTGAAGTCCGCCATCTTGTGCGTTCTCCTGCGCTGCAGTTACTCCTCTCCTGAGTAACTCGGCTTCTCCAATCGAGTGACCGAAAAGCCGCCTGGGATTATCCCACCGCTATGCCAACAATTTCTGTGACAGGACGGTCCCGTACGAAAGCACTCACCGCTTTCGCGTCCCATCTCCTGCGCACAGAATGGAAGGTCAGGTCACACGAGGCCTGACCACATAGGGGATTCCCGCTTACCGTCAGTAACCGCCTGTTACTGACTCCACCCACTGCGCTGTGGGCGGGTTTATGCTGCCACCACCAAACTCCTAACCTGCTGTGGCGTTTGGAACCACGGTTCTGCTCTGTATGTGCCGACGCACTGCCTTACCACACCTGTGTGGTGTTGACGAATCCCCACTAGCCACTTGCTAGGCCTCTACCGGTAGCTGGCGGAAGGCGGAACTTGGAGACGTTAGGTGCTTCCCTGGACAGCCGGAGGACGGGGCTATGTTTGGCATAACCCTGTAGGTCACAAGATGAAGCAATCTTCTTGAGGCAGATGTTTATTTGCTCAATAATAGCCTTAAAAAAAGACTCATCCCTATTCCTAGGGGCAACAGCATACAGCAAGATGTTCCAGCAGAATGAAGATGGTACAATTACAATCTGGAGGCACGCAGGCCTTCTTTTTATGTCAATTTTCCCCACAGTACCACAGGGGGGTAAGCCCTCCCTGTCTTCTCCAACCAATCAGGTTATCGCACAAAATATAAATAAATTACATTTTACAAGGATGTCAGTAAGTGCAAAAAACAATATCCTCCTTCCTGTCACCCAGACAACGTTCGGTATCAGATTAACATTCACTATTGATAAATTTATCACATAGCTTCAAAATACAAATGTTTCTGTCTCATTCACATCTCCAGGCAAACCCAGTGTTTGAGATTACAACAGGAAAGGCTACAATACAAACAAACAGTCTTCCTTCCTGCATCTGCCATTCAGGGTTCGTATATCAATTAAATCAGGTACATGAAACAGGTTCCAAGCCCATAGACCCCGTGATTAGTATCTTTCTCTAAGGAACTTACACATCAAAAGGTTTTGTCATTCACACCTCTCTGCTAGGACAGGGCCATTAGCATGCCACTTCCTACTGACAGGAGATGATTATTCAGACATTGATAAGAGTAAGTGCATTTTCCCCTTTAAAATACAGGTGACCATATCTTGAATATAAAATAAATACAGTTAAACATGCATTCCTGCAATTGTGCACAGAGCACTACATATGACATGTTAAGACACATAAACAAACTTTTAAACAGTCCGCGCCCAGCGCCGTAAATACGTTTAACAGTGACGCCAAGCGCCCATTGTCCCTTAATATGGCGCCGGGCACGAGGGTTAACCCCTTCAGTGCCGCAGCGGCCATTGTCCACGTGGGCTGGGGGTCTCTCCGGCCACACTTGGTTTTGCCAAAACCACCCTTTCGGGTTTTGGATCTGGATGATTTCTGAAAAAACAAACAAAAACAATACAAAACATAAAAAAAGCTAAAATTACAGAATTTGGGGATAATTTTGATCTTACGGTATTGTTAACCTATTCATTTACACTCATTTCCAGTCTATTCTAAACACCTTACAATATTGTTTTTAGGCCAAAAGGTTGCACCAAGGTCACTGGATGACTAAGCTAAGCGACACAAGTGGGCGGCACAAACACCTGGCCTATCTAAGAGTGGCACTGCAGTGGCAGACAGGATGGCAGTTTTAAAAACTAGGCCCCAAAGAGCACATAATGCAAAGAAAAAAACAGGTGCAAGATGGAATTGTCCTTAGACCTTCCCACCCACCCTTATGTTGTGTAAATATGAAATGCATATTTTAACAAACCAATCATTTCAGCGACAGGGTCTGCCACATGACTGTGGCTGAAATAATTGGTTTGTTTGGGCCCCCACCAAAAAGAAGCAATTAATCCCCCCACCAAAAAAGAAGCAATTAATCTCTCCTTGCACAAACTGGCTCTACAGAGGCAAGATGTCATCCATCCTCATCCTCTAATTTCTCACCCCTTTCAGTGTGTATATCCTCATCCTCACAGAGTATTAATTCGTCCCCACTGGAATCCACCATCACAGGTCCCTGTGTACTTTCTGGAGGCAATTGCTGGTAAAGGTCTTCCTGGAGGAATTTATAATTTATTTTGATGAACATCATCTTCTCCACATTTTGTGAAAGTAACCTCCTACGCTGATCGCTGACAAGGTTACCGGCTGCACTAAACACTCTTTCCGAGTACACACTGGAGGGGAGGGGGGGGGGGCAACTTAGGTAAAATAAAGCCAGTTTGTGCAAGGGCCTCCAAATTGCCTCTTTCTTGCCAGGATACATACGGACTGTCTGACATGCCTACTTGGATGCTGTCACCAGGGCTGCCAACAGAAATTGCGGGGCCCGGGACTGACAAAATAGGCAGGGCCCCCTACTGTGGAGGAGTCAGCTTTAGAATTGCACCAGTTAATGAATGAATTGGTGTGTATTATATACACACACATGCATGCATACATACATACATACATACATGTGCCGCTGTCGGGAGGGCCCGGGATGCTGATCACGGCCAACGGGTGGGCTCAGAAATGTTATCCTTTTCCTCGCAGCCCGAGTTGTGGGAGAAAATAAAGGAGGAGCTGTTGACGGGCCACGTTCCGCTTGAGTTGACAATTTTCTCACCAGCAGGTCTTTGAACCTCTGTAGACTTGTGTCTGCCGGAAAGAGAGATACAACAAAGGCTTTAAACCTAGAATCGAGCACGGTGGCCAAAATATAGTGCTCTGATTTCAATAAATTGATCACCCTTGATTCCTGGTGAAGTGAATGAAGAGCTCCATCCACAAGTCCCACAATACTTAGCAGAATCGCTCCGTCTTAGCTCCTCCTTCAATTTCTCCAGCCGCTTCTGCAAAAGCCTGATGAGGGGAATGACCTGACTCAAGCTGGCAGTGTCTGAACTGACTTCACGTGTGACAAGTTCAAAAGGTTGGAGAACCTTGCACAACACGGAAATCAATCATTCTCCACTGCGCTTGAGACAGGTGCATTCGCCCTCCTTTGCCTATATCGTAGGTGGATGTATAGGCTTGAATGGCTTTTTGCTGCTCCTCCATCCTCTAAAGCATATAGAGTGTTGAATTATACCTCGTTACCACCTCTTGCTTCAGGTGCTGGCAGGGCAGGATCAGAAATGTTTGCTTGCGCTCCAGTCATTTGCACGCAGTTGCTGAGTGTCGAAAGTGTTCCGCAATTTTTTGGGCCACTGACAGCATCTCCTGCACTCCCCTGTAATTTTTCTAAAAATTCTGCACCACCAAATTAATGGTATGTGCAAAACATGGGATGTGCTAGAATTTGCTCAGATGTAATGCAGGCACAATGGGGGTCATTCCGAGTTGATCGTAGCTGTGCTAAGTTTAGCACAGCTACGATCGTTAACTCAGACATGCGGGGGGATGCACAGCACAGGGCTAGTCCGCCCCGCATGTCAGTGCCGGCCCCCCCAGCACAAATATAAAAGCATCGCACAAAGGCGATGCCTTTGTATTTGAGGAGTAACTCCTGGCCAGCGCAGCTCCTGCGGCTGGCCCGAGAGTTGCTCGCTGCTCCCGCTGGCTACCCCCCCCAATGGTATGGCCACGCCTGCGTTGGCTGGACTGCTCCCCCTAAACGGCGGCTTAATGATGCCGTTCAGCACCCTCCTGCCTAGCGACCGCCTCTGTCTCAGAGGCGATCGCTAGGTAACAAAAGCTGCCATGCGCTGAAGCACTGCGGTGCCAGCACAGTTCCGCCCCCCGATCGCTGCGCTGTGACAAACTGCAGCGAGCGATCGGGTCGGGATGGCCCCCAAAATTGGTTGCGTTGTCAGATATCACAAATCCCCAGGAGAGTCTAAGTAGGGTAAGCCATTGTGCAATGATGTCCCTCAGTTTCCCTAAGAGGTTGTCAGCAGTGTGCCTCTTACAGAAACCGGTGATACACAGCGTAGCCTGCCTAGGAATGAGTTGGCATTTGTGAGATGCTGCTACTGGTGCCACTGCTGTTGTTGCTGCGGGAGGCAATACATCTACCCAGTGGGCTGTCACAGTCATGTAGTCCTTAGTTTGCCCTGCTCCACTTGTCCACAGATCCGTGGTTAAGTGGACAGTGGATACAACTGCATTTTTCAGGACACTGAGGACACTTTTCTTAATGTCCCTGTACAGTCTGGGAATCGCTTTCCTAGTGAATTGGAATCTAGATGGGATTTGGTACTGGAGACACAGTACATCCATCTGCACTAATGGTGGATATCGGATGCACGTTTAACACCAGCATAGTTGTTATGGCCTCAGTAATCCGCTTTGAAACAGGCTGACTGCTGTCATATTTCATCTTGCTCGCAAAGGACTGGTGGACAGTCAACTGCTTAGTTGAAGTAGTAAAAGTGGTCTTCCAACTTCCTCTCTGGGATGATGAACGACTCCCACCTGCAACAGTGGCAGCAGCAGTAGGCGTACCACTCAAGGATCCTCTGGAGGAATCCCAGTTAGGAGAGGACTCGTTAGTCATGCCAGTGACATGGCCTGCAGCACTACTTACATTCCTGACTGAGGAGGAAATTGAAGTTGAGGGAGTTGGTGGTGTGGCTTGCCGAGCTTGGGTACAACAGGACTGCTTACTCTCTTACCCAAAGTTTCTTAACTTGACAATGACTTCTGATGAATGCGCTGCAGGTGACATATAAGGGAGGATGTTCCTAGGTGGTTAACATCATTAGCCCTACTTATTATGGTTTGACAAAGGCAACACATGGCTTGACACCTGTTGTCCGGATTTGTGGAGAAATAATTCCACACCGAAGAGGTGGCTTTTTTGTTATTTTGCCCAGGCATGACAATGGGCTTTCTAATCCCAAGGACAACAACTGTCTCCACTGGTGCCTTTTTCAAACAAACCACTTCACTATCAGAATCCTCCTCGCCAACTTCTTCCTCAGTGCCAGCTACACCAATATCCTCCTCATCCTGGTGTACGTCTACAGTGACATCCTCAATGTGCTCCTCCCAGCACTTGCAGGGGGCATGCAAATGGTGGTAGGAGCCTACTCTGTCCATACAGTTTTGGGAAGGTCAGGCCTAAACATTGCAACTGCGAACACACTTGGACTCTCCTTGGGAATTTGTGATATCTCTGAATGCACAGTTGTTTTTTCCTGTGCTTTAACAAGCTTAATTTTTTTACATTTTTTGAGAGGGAGGAAGTCTTCGATCCTCATGAGAAGCTGAGCCACTAGTCATGAACATAAGCCAAAGCCTTAGCTTTTCCTTGCCACTTCATGTCATGAATGACATTGGGGGTCATTCCGAGTTGATCGCTAGCTGCCGTTGTTCGCAGCGCAGCGATCAGGCTAAAAGTTGGCTTTTCTGCGCATGCGTATGCCCCGCAATGCACATGCGCGACGTACGGGTACAAAGTTCTTTGTGATTTTACACAGGTTCTAGCGAAGCTTTCATTCGCACGGCACAACGCAGGAAGATTGACAGGAAGTTTCTGGGTGTCAACTGACCATTTTCAGGCAGTGTTTGGAAAAACGCAGGCGTGCCAGGGAAAACGCAGGCATGGCTGTGTGAAAGCTGGACGGGTGTGTGACGTCAAAAGCCAACCATCCAATGTTAGAATCAACGCACATGAAGAGTAAGTCCAGGGCTGGTCATGTTTTGCACAAAATGTTTTTGTAGGCGCTCTGCTGCACAGGCGTTCGCACTTCTGCATAGCGAAAATACACTCCCCGGTGGGCGGTGAAAATGCGTTTGCACGGCTGCTAAAAACTGCTAGCGAGCGAACAACTCGGAATGACCCCCATTGTCAGGTCTGGGTTTGTGTCTGTTCACGGAGGTCAGTGTTGGTGCGGTGGAGGAAACGAGGAGGCTGTAATAAGTTCCTGCACATGTGAGCAAATTATGGGGGTCATTCCGAGTTGTTCGCTCGGTAAAAATCTTCGCATCGCAGCGATTTTCCGCTTAATGCGCATGCGCAATGTCCGCACTGCGTCTGCGCCAAGTAAATTTGCTATGCAGTTAGGATTTTTACTCACGGCTTTTTCATCGTTCTGGTGATCGTAATGTGATTGACAGGAAATGGGTGTTACTGGGCGGAAACAGGCCGTTTTATGGGCGTGTGGGAAAAAACGCTACAGTTTCCGGAAAAAACGCAGGAGTGGCCGGAGAAACGGAGGAGTGTCTGGGCGAACGCTGGGTGTGTTTGTGACGTCAAACCAGGAACGACAAGCAGTGAAATGATCGCAGATGCCGAGTAAGTCTGGAGCTACTCAGAAACTGCTACGAGGTGTGTAATCGCAATATTGCGAAGACATCGTTCGCAATTTTAAGATGCTAAGATTCACTCCCAGTAGGCGGCGGCTTAGCATGAGCAAATCTGCTAAAATCCGCTTGCGAGCGAACAACACGGAATGACCCCCTATGTTTTATTGAGAGCACACAGGACATATAAATATCACTGGAGCAATAGCAAATACAACTGTATGTCAGCGTGGAGGCTGACAGAGTCTTTGGAAAAGCAGTCACATGCAATAGGTTGGTTTGGGATCTGATAACAGCTGAAAGTAAACAAGGATCGGCCTGGAAAACGATAATAACTTAAATAGAACTTTACACAGATACTTGGCAATATAAATGATCGGCCTGGAAACGGATGGCAATCTGAAAAAGTACTTTGCAGGTAAGTAATGCAGATGATCGGTCTGGAAGCCAATAGTAACTTGAAACAGGATTTGCACAGTCAATTGATAACACAGATGATCGGCCTGGAAACCGATAGTAACTTGAAACAGGATTGTACAGGCAATTGATAATGCAGATGAAAGGCCTGGAAACCGATAGGAACTTGAAACAAGATTTGTATATGTAATGCAGATGATCGGCCTGGAAACTGATAGGAACTTGAAACAGGATTTGTATGTGTAATGCAGATGATCGGCCTGGAAACCAATAGGAACTTGAAACAAGATTTGTATATGTAATGCAGATGATCGGCCTGGAAACCGATAGGAACTTGAAACAGGATTTCTATGTGTAATGCAGATGATCGGCCTGGAAACCAATAGGAACTTGAAACAGGATTTGTACAGGCAATTGATAACACAGTCAATAGGCAATGCTCGCATACAACAACAGAACCAGGTTAGGTTATTGCAGGAGACAGCTGAACTTAAGCAGGACACTTTAGTACAGGTTGAATAGCACAGTGCTGATGCAGAGTAATAACAATCAGCTGAGTATGATATGCAGCACCTGGAGAGAGTCTCTTACTGCAAGTGATTGCAGGAGCAGAGTGTAGCTGAAGACAAACTGGATGGCTGGTACCTGTAGTTCCATGGAGCACTGACACAGGAGAGTCTCAGGAGACTGCTAGTGAATGCTGGAGCTGCAACTGAACTGGATGGCTGGTGTAGTTCCACGGAGCACTGACACAGAGGACTCTCTGAAGACTGGAGCCAGGAGACGCTTGTTCACAGGATGTGAAGCATTGTTCAAGGCCATGATACTGAGCAGGAACTCTGGCTACATACCCCCTGGTCAGCAGGGATTGGAGAATCAAGTCATGTGAGCACTCCAGTGCACAGGAGTGGATAGCACCAAGTCAGCTGACTGCAGGTGTCATGGCAGCGCCCATACACTGGAGATGGTGAGAATACATTGGGGTACATGCTGTATGGCAAGCGGGGTACACACTGGAGAGAGTCTCTGCACATTGCAGGCAATCATGGAACATGCTGCCAGGCTGAGGATGTGACCTTCAGAGACCCAGCACATCAGAGCACCGGTAAGTGACATGAGGCAAATGCAGATTCCTGACAGGCATATTGCCAATTTTACGTTTCTCATCAGATAATTTCTTTTTTTTCTGATCATTAATTTTTGCTTCTTGGATTTTACATGCCCTCTATGACATTGGGCATCAGCCTTAGCAGACGACGTTGATGGAATTGCATAGTCAATGTCATGACTGGTGGCAGCAGCAGCTTCAGCACTAGTACTAGGAACTGGAAGTGGTTCCTGATCTTCCACTACTTTTTCCTACAAATTGTTGTTCTCAGTTTCACAGGACAGCACCCCTGTATTTTTACAGCATACAGGACCAGTGTTCTTTTATTTTAACAACAGCACCCCTGTATTTTTACAGCATACAGGGTCAGTGTAATATTATTTTAATAGCAGCACCCCTGTTTTTTACAGCATACAGGACCAGTGTGCTTTTATTTTTAACAATAGCACCCCTGAATGTTTACAGCATACAGGACCAGTGTGCTTTTATTTTAACAACAGCACCTCTGAATTTTTAAAGCATACAGGGCCAGTGTAATAATATTTTAACAGCAGCACCCCTTTTTATTTTTACAGCATACAGGACCAGTGTGCTTTAATTTTAACAACACCCTGACTTCCACTTCTAGCTCTGGCATGTGAGCAGCGCAGCGGAACAGCTACTGCCACATGCCATTTCATGGCTCCTAGAGCCTCCACATACCGCTATACCCCCGATGACAGTGGAAACCCGCATGGAGAAAAATGTAAGTGATTCCATGCCCCGCAATTGGAGCTCAAAAAACGGGAAGGGGGATTCCGAGATGGCACCCATAAAGAAGACGCGTGGGACAGCTGCACCTGCCTCCCCTGGGACTAGGGACTCTGCCTGTGCCTCATAACCTCTACACCACACAAGGCAAACCCTGTGAAAAGGATTTGGATTAAATATTAATAACCCCTTTATTTGGAGAAAATAACATACAGCACAGGACAGCAACACTGAATTTATTTATATGGCAGCACCACTGGACTGGATTTATACAGAATTATATGGATTTATATGGAATTATACAGCAGGATCACTGGATTTATACGTCAGTACCACTGGAGTTATACGGCAGTACCACTGGACTGGACTTATACGCCAGTACCACTGGATTTATACAGCAATATCACTGGAATTATACAGCAATATCACTGGAATTATACGCCAGTCTCACGACAATTATATGGCAATATCACTGTAATTATACGACAATATCACAGGAATTATACGACAGTATCCCGAGAATTATACGGCAATATAACTGTAATTATACGCCAGTATCATGGGAATTATACGGCAATATCACAGGAATTATATGCCAGTCTCACGGGAATTATACTGCAATATCGTAGGAATTACACGGCAATATCACAGGAATTATACGCCAGTATCCCGAGAATTATACGGCAATATCACTGTAATTATACGCCAGTATCACGGGAATTATACGGCAATATCACAGGAATTATACGCCAGTATCCCGAGAATTATACAGCAATATCACAGGAATTATAGGCCAGTATCACGGGAATTATATGGCAATATCACTGGAATTATACGGCAATATCAAAGGAATTATACGCCAGTATCCCGAGAATTATACGGCAATATCATAGGAATTATAAACCAGTATCACAGGAATTATTCAGCAATATCACAGGAATTATATGGCAATATTACAGGAATTATATGGCAGTATCGCAGGAATTATACGGCAATATCATAGGAATTACACGGCAATATCACAGGAATTATACGCCAGTATCCCGAGAATTATACGGCAATATCACTGTAATTATACGCCAGTATCACGGGAATTATTCGGCGATATCACAGGAATTATACGCCAGTATCCCGAGAATTATACGGCAATATCACAGGAATTATACGCCAGTATCATGGGATTTATACGGCAATATCATAGGAATTATACATCAGTATCATGGGAATTATTCAGCAATATCACAGGAATTATATGGCAATATCACTGTAATTATACGGCAATATCACTGTAATTATATGCCAGTATCACGGGAATTATACGGCAATATCACTGTAATTGTACGGCAATATCACAGTAATTGTATGCCAGTATCCTGAGACTTATACGGCAATATCACTGTAATTATACACCAGTATCCCGAGAATTATACGGCAATATCACAGAAATTGTATGCCAGTATCACGGGAATTATACGGCAATATCACAGTAATTATTCAGCAATATCACTGTAATTATACGCCAGTATCCCGACAATTATACGGCAATATCACAGGAATTATACGCCAGTATCACTGGCATTATACGCCAATATCATAGGAATTGCAATATCACTGTAATTATATGGCCATATAACAGGAATTATACGACAGTATCCAGAGAATTATATGGCAGGATCACTGGAATTATACGGCAGGATTACTGGAATTATACAGCAGGATCATTGGAATTATACGGCAGGATTACTGTAATTATACAGCAGGATCACTGTAATTATACGGCAGGATTACTGGATTTATACGGCAGGATCACTGTAATTATATGCCAGTACCACTGTAATTATACGGCAGGATTACTGGAATTATAAAGCAGGATCACTGGAATTATACGGCAGAATCACTGTAATTATATACCAGGCTTATTGGATTTATACGGCAGTACCGCTGGACATATACGGCAGGATCACTGGACATATACGGCAGTACCACTGGAAATATACGGCAGTACCACTGGACATATACGGCAGCACAGGGACACCACCACTGGACTGATGCAGGACAACACAGCACCACTGCAATGGACTGGATTTATACAGCAGCACTGGACATATATCAGCAGAGGACACCACTGTGACTGGTCACTGGACTGACTGATGTGCAGGACACTACCACTGGTCTGATGCAGGACAACACAGCAACACTGTAAGGGACTTATTATACAGCAGCACTGGACATATGGCAGCAGAGGACACCACCACTGTGACTGGACTGATGCAGCACAAGATACAGACACTGAGGACGCTGAGAGAACGGAGACACGTCCTCTCTCTACACTCTCCAATGCCGGAGTGAAAATGGCAGCGACGCGGGGTCCTTATATGGAATCCAAACCCAGCAAGAATCCGTCAGCGGGATGATGACGTTTTGCCTCATTCTTGTTTTCTGAGTCAGGTGGGAAAACCCGAGCCTGATTCGGATCCGGGCTCGTGACTTGAAGTCCGGTAGGGTTCGTTTCTCAGAAAACCGAACCCGCTCATCTCTAATCTATTCATGACCTTTTCATAGCAAAAAAACTCAATAAACTAGCTATAACAGAAACATGGCTCATACAATCAGACACTGCCTTCCCTGCAGCACTGTCACATGCTGGCCTCCACTTCACACACACCCCCAGGTCTGGTAATGGTAAAGGAGGTGGGGTTGGAATATTACCGTCTAAATCTTACACACACCTTGTTTTTCCACCTGTTCCCTCACTCACATTTACATCATTTGAAGTACACTTTATTAGATTTTCACCTCTTTCTCTCTGCGTGTTGCAGTTATCTATCGCCCACCTGGGCAACCCAAAAAGTTTCTGGAAGATTTATCTGCTTGGCTCCCTCACTTTCTATCTTCTGACATCTCCACCATCATTATGGGTGATTTCAATGTCTCTATTGACAGTCCACAATCTCCCCATGCCTCTAAACTACTCTCTCTAACCTCCTCTCTTGGCCTCTTCCAGTGGACTGACTCCCCTACTCATCAGGAGGGCCACTGCCTTGATCTTGTATTTACCAGACTATGCTCTGTTTCTGAACTCACTAACACTCCTTTCCCTCTCTTAGATCACAACCTTATCACCTGCATGCTCTCCTCCATTACTTCAAACTCAATGTCCCTGAAGTCTACCAAGCCGCCTCTAACCTGCAGAAATATTAACGCTATTAATTTTCAACAACTATCTACCTCACTGCAACCACTGCTCTCACCAATTTCTACATTCACCTCTCCTAAGACTGCTGTGTCACACCTTAACCAAACTCTAGAAACAGCACTTGATGAAGTGGCTCCAGCTACCCATCACACTCCACGTAGACTTAGATGTCAACCGTGGCACTCTAAATACACTAGACACCTACAAAAACTCTCACGCAAAGTAGAACACCAGTGGCATAAATCTCGTAGTTCAAGTGACTTTCTCACATATAAGACCAAGGCCCTCATTCCGAGTTGATCGCTCGCTGACGTTTTTCACAGCGCAGCGATCAGGTGAAAAAACGGCATTTATGCGCATGGTACACAATGCGCATGCGCTAAGTACTTTCACACAAACGTTTGCAGTTTTACAGAAGCTTGAGCGACGTTTTTCAGTCGCTCGAGTGTTCGTAGTATGATTGACAGGAAGTGGGTGTTTCTGGGCGGCAACTCAGTGTTTTCAAGGAGTGTGCTAAAAAACGCAGGTGTGCCAGGTAAAAACGCAGGAGTGGCTGGAGAAACGGGGGAGTGGCTGGCCGAACGCAGGGCGTTTGTGACGTCAAACCAGGAACTAAACAGACTGCAGTCATCGCAAGATAGGAGTAGGTCTGGAGCGACTCAGAAACGGCATGACATTTTTCCTGTGCAGTTCTGCTAATCTTTCGTTCGCACTTCTGCTAAGTTACACTCCCAGAGGGCGGCAGCCTAGAGTTTGCATTGCTGCTAAAAGCAGCTAGCGAGCGATTAACTCGGAATGAGGGCCCATGTCCCACTCTTATCGTAATGCTCTGGACACTGCCAAACATATTTTCAATCTCTCATCTCTGCTCAAGCCTCTAACCTCAAGCGACTTTTTAATACATTTAAATCACTTCTTGTCCCTCCCTCACCAAACCCACCAGCCACTGTCAGTGCGCAAAATCTTGCTTCCTATTTCAAGGACAAGATTGATAAGATCCTAAATGAAATGGTATGCTCTTCCACAGCAAGTGACCTGCTCAATTCCATTCCTGAACCCTCCAACACCTTCTCTTCATTTGATTCTACAAATGAAAATTAAGTATCTGCACTCTTTTCATCTGCCTACTCTACTACCTTTCCCCTTGACTCTATACCCTCACAAATTAGTAAAGCTCTGTCTGCTGTGCTCATCCCAACCTTAACTAAAATCTGTAATCTCTCTCTGTCTACTGGTATCTTTCCTTTTCTGTACAAGCATGCAGTGATTACTCCCATTCTGAAAAAAAAACTCTGACCCTAACACTCTCTCAAACTACCGTCCCATCTCTCAGCTCCCATGCCCCTCCAAGCTATTTGAGAGACTTGCCTACACTCACCTCACACACTTTTTTAACTCACACAGCCTACTGGACACACTTCAGTCAGGATTTCGTGCACAACACTCCACAGAGACCGCACTGACAAGGTAGTGAATGATTTGGTCACTGCAAAATCTAAAGGCCATTGCTCACTACTTATTCTCCTTGATCTCTCTGCTGCTTTTGACACTGTTGACCATTCTCTTCTCATACAAACACTACAATCCCTAGGTATTCAAGACACAGCCCTTTCTTGGTTCTCATCCTACCTACCTAATCGCTCCTTCAGTGTTTGTTTCTCTGATTCCACCTCCTCTTCACTACTAAGGCTCAGTCTTGGTCCTCTGTTTTTCTCTAGCTCTACCACATCTCTTGGCAAACTAATCAACTCTTTCGGATTTCAATACCATGTGTATGCGGATGATACTCAAATCTACCTATCCTCCCCAGATTTGTCACCATCTGTATTGGGCCGTGTCACTGAATGCCTTTCTGCCATTTCATCTTGGATGACATCTCACCACCTCAAAACTTAATATTTCCAAAACAGAATTAATTATATTTCCACCGGCCAATAGTTACCAACCTGATATCTCTATCACTGTTGAAAACTCGGCAATCATCCCTACCCCACAAGCTCGCTGCCTAGGTGTCATCCTTGACTTTGTTCCCCACATTCAATCCCCAATTCAAGACACAGCAAAAACTCTAATCCATGCTCTCATTATCTCCCGCATTGATTATTGTAATAGTCTCCTGACCGGTCTTCCCAAACATAGGCTCTCACCACTACAATACATTTTGAATGCAGCTGCGAGGCTAATCTTCCTCGCTAGACGTTCATCGTCTGCGGATCTGCTCCGTCAGTCCCTCCATTGGTTTCCAGTATTCTTCCATATTAAATATAATATACTTTTACTGAAATACAAGGCTATTAACCAAACTGCACCAACATACATCTCTTCACTCATCTCAAAATATCTCCTTACCCGACCTCTCCGCTCTGCACAAGATCTGCGTCTCTCAGCCACATGCATTACTTGATCACACTCAAAATTACAGGACTTTATCCGGGCTTCACCCACTCTGTAGAATGCCCTCCCATGCACAATAAGACTTGCCTCTAGTCTCCAAACCTTTAAACGTTCCCTGAAAAACTCACCTCTTCAGACAAGCCTATCAAATTCCAGACCCACCCACATAACCTTCAGTGCTTCCCTCCTGACACTTGGCCAACATTGCGGGGTGATCATATCATACAACCCATTAAGAGCCTAGCAATCTGGTGGACCATTATGCAATAGGTAGCATATATCCTTGTGTATCAATGCATATTTCCTTATAGATTGTAATCTTGCGAGCAGAGCCTTCCTACCTCTATGTCTGTCTGTTTTTACCCAGTTTTGTTCTATTACTGTTGTTCTAATTGTAAAGCGCAACGGAATATGCTGCGCTATATAGGAAACTGTTAATAAATAATAATAAATAAATAAAGAGATAATTTTGTACTCTATAATTTGGATTGTACTCTGTTGGCTCCTTATTCTCCGAATGCCCTTTTACATACTCCTCTATCTAATCTGGCCCCCCCCCCATTGTTTATTGAATCCTTTATTCAGAGACACGTATCGGACATGGCAATTAATCAACAAACGAATCCAAAGACATCCTGGATATACAAAACACAAGCCAGGAATGACTGAAACTATATTTCTCAGGTTACGTCACTGTGGCATCTGCGCAACGGACGATGTATTTGACCCTGGGGGTCGACTATATAGTTACTTGGAAGTCAAGGAATAATTTGCCCTTCCACACTCAGTCTCTGTTGCACATTTCCAACTTAGGCACTATATTAATTCTTTACCTAAACCTTCCCAATCTGATTCTACTCCAGATCCGCTATCGAAATTAGTAAACATACTTAAAACCATTCCATATAAAAAGTGTTATTTATATGCAGACCTACTGTGTTCTACTACAAATAAGATGTGGTGTAGCTTGGAGAGATCTTGGCAACAAGACCTCTCGGTAACTGATATCCATATGGAAATTTTTCATCACTATGATACAGCTTTAAGATTTTTTAAATCATCTTATTTGCAAGAAATTCATTTTAAAACAGTCCATAGGACCTATACGTCACAAGTAATATACCACAAACTCCACCCTAATTCCATGGCTACTTGTATGAAGTGTAAAGGATCAACCCCTACTTATATATATTAGTTCTGGGAGTGCGGTGTTATTAAAAAATTCTGGAACAAGGTTTTGGTATTCATAAATGATACCTTCAATTAAGATAATCTTTACTGCCCCTCCCATTTCTATATGCTAATCTTACGGAATGCTTGACTGAGGGTTTACAAAAGAGTCTTGTGCCGATACTAAAATATAGTTACTATTGCTAAGAAAGTACTCTTGACCCACTGGATTACTAGACATACTCCCTCATTATCTGAGGTTAAAACTTTACTTTTGAAAAGTTTATGGGGGTAATTCTGAGTTGATCGCAGCAGCAAGTTTGTTAGCAATTTGGCAAAACCATGTGCACTGCAGTGGGGGCAGATATAACATTTTCAGAGAGTTAGATTTGGGTGGGTTATTTCATTTCTGTGCAGGGTAAATACTGGCTGCTTTATTTTTACACTGCAATTTAGATTTCAGTTTGAATACACCCCACCCAAATCTAACTCTCTCTGCACATGTTATATCTGTCCCCCCTGCAGTGCACATGGTTTTGCCCAACTGTTAACAAATTTGCTGCTGCGCTCAACTCAGAATTAGGCCCAATATGTGGATAGGCAGACTGCACTGCCAGATTTGGAGAAAGGGGCTGTTTCGTTTTATAGGAAATGGGGTCTTTACATAGAAACATTACACAATGATTTACAATCACAGGTTTATAAACTGTTCGATAAAACAAATTGGTGGGCATACAGATGTATAGATCGGGGACTGTGTGCTTAATATTGTCATGATACACTGCAGTGGCGTGCGGTGAGGTCACTGGCTGGGGAGGCACTGAGAAAAAAATAAAATAAATATATATACAGGTTGAGAATCCCTTATCCAAAATGCTTGGGACCAGAGGTATTTTGGATATGGGATTTTTCCGTATTTTGGAATAATTGCATACCATAATGAGATATCATGGTGATGGGACCTAAATCTAAGCACAGAATGCATTTATGTTTTATATACACCTTATACACACAGCTTGAAGGTAATTTTAGCCAATATTTTTTATAACTTTGTGCATTAAACAAAGTGTGTCTACCTTCACACAATTCATTTATGTTTTATATACACCTTATACACACAGCCTGAAGGTCATTTAATACAATATTTTTAATAACTTTGTGTATTAAACAAAGTTTGTGTACATTGAGCCATCAAAAAACAAAGGTTTCACTATCTCACTCTCACTCAAAAAAGTCCGTATTTCGGAATATTCCGTATTTCGGAATATTTGGATATGGGATACTCAACCTGTATATATATATATATATATATATATATATGTACACACACACACACACACACAGTGGTCGAAGTGGAAATTTTGAAGCGGGGGTATGGAACAGTTAAGGACGCAATTATGCGTGCACCCCAGAGAAGGGGGCGTGGTCACCCAAAAATGGGGCGTGTCCCTTTCACCTTATAGCACACGGTACGAGCCGAAATTCACATTATAGCACACGGTACGAGCCGAAATTCACATTGTAGCACACTGAATGAGCCGAAATTCACATTGTAGCACACTGAATGATCCAAAATTCACATTGTAGCACACTGAATGATCCAAAATTCACATTGTAGCACACTGAATGAGCCGAAATTCACATTGTAGCATACTGAACGAGCTGAAATTCACATTATAGCACACTAAATGAGCCGACATTCACATTGTAGCACACTGAATGTGCCGAAATTCACATTGTAGCACACTGATTGAGCCGAAATTCACATGATAGCATACTGAATGAGCTGAAATTCACATTGTAGCACACTGAATGAGCCGAAATTCACATTGTAGCACACTGAATGAGCCGAAATTCACATTGTAGCACACTGAATGAGCCGACATTCACATAGTAGCATACTGAATGAGCCGAAATTCACATGATAGCACACTGAATGAGCCGAAATTCACCTTGTAGCACACTGAATGAGCCGAAATTCACATGATAGCACACTGAATGAGCCGAAATTCACCTTGTAGCACACTGAATGAGCAGACATTCACATTGTAGCACACTGAATGAGCCGAAATTCACATTGTAACACACTGAATGAGCCGAAACTCGCATTGTAGCACACTGAATGAGCCGAAATTCACATTGTAGCACACTGAATGAGCCGAAATTCACATGATAGTACACTGAATGTGCCGAAATTCACATTGTAGCACACTGAATGAGCCGAAATTCACATTGTAGCACACTGAATGAGCCAAAATTCACATTGTAGCACACTGTATGAGCCGAAACTCACATTGTAGCACACTGAATGAGCCAAAATTCACATGACAGCACACTGAATGAGCCGAAATTCACATTGTAGCACACTGAATGAGCCGAAATTCACATTATAGCACACTGAATGAGCCGAAATTCACATTATAGCACACTGAATGTGCCGAAATTCACATTGTAGCACACTGAATGTGCCGAAATTCACATTGTAGCACACTGAATGAGCCGAAATTCACATTGTAGCACACTGAATGAGCTGAAATTGTGACAGCAGGGACAGCCAGAGTGACAGCAGGGACAGGGAGAGAGAGTGACGACAGGGAGAGAGAGTGACGAGAGTGACAGCAGGGAGAGAGAGTGACGACAGGGAGAGAGAGTGACGACAGTGACAGCAGGGAGATAGAGAGACAATAGGGACAGGGACAGTAATGACAGGGAGAGAGGTTGACAGCAGGGGAACATTACCTGACTGTGGTCGGCGGAGGCACCAATGGGCAGCGGCGGTGAGGTCCCTCTGACCGCCATTTGTTGCGGGTGGTGGCTGGTGGCTGGCAGCAGTGAGCGGCTGGTGGCTGACGGTGGTGAGCAGCGGGCGGTGAGCGGCGGGCGGTGGTGGTAAGCAGCGTGCGGTTGTGAGGTAGTACAGCGCTCTACACGGCCGCCGAGCAGGGACGAGAGCACCCTGTGTAGCAGGATGGCTACTTCCCTCGCCTCCTGCTGCATTTTAATTTCAGGGTCAGTGGAAGAAGTGGTGGTATACCATACCACCCCACTTCGAACACTGTATATATATATTTTTATTTATTTATTTGAGAGGCAGGGGGGAGGGCAATCCACCACTGCCTCCCCCAGTTCCCTAACATCGCGGGAGGGCTGGGAGCAGGAGGACACCCAGCGGCATCCAGGCACAGCGGGCGGCTGCGGCGATGTAGATACTGATGGTCCACCGCAGCGCCCTCCTTGGTCTGCTTCAACGCCGGGTCCCGCTGCCTCTTCACCCCGCCGGCCGCGCTACTGTAACTGTGGTGATAGCTCCACAGCAGCGCCGGCCGCGGGTCCCGCTGCCTCTTCACCCCGCCGGCTCCACAGCAGCGCCGGCCGCCGGGTCCCGCTGCCTCTTAACCCCGCCGGCCGCGCTACTGTAACTGTGGTGACAGCTCCACAGTAGCGCCGGATCCCGCCGTTGCTTCCGCCCGCCGCATAAGGGTGATTGGACCAGCGGATCCAGCACTGGATCCGCTGTCCAATCACATCTGCCTCGTTGACAGGGGCGGGTTTCTCCTGTCAACGAGGCACTTGTATAAGTGCCGCTTTCCCCCGCTGGTTTTAATGGGCTTTCACAGCCAGTGCTTGTCCCCCCCCTCTCCCTGCTTTAATCGGTACCTATTGTTAGCGGGAGGCACTGCTATCAGTGCCTCCCAAACAACTATTCAGCATTAAAATGGTTACGACAATGTAAAGAAGTTACTTATGACACAGAATATGTGTCATAAGTGTCTTCTTTATATTATTTTAATCATTAATGACAGGGGAGGCACTGCCTCCCCTGACTGCACGTCCCTGATACACTGGCCTTCTTTACTACTGTACAATCGCCTAATATTTTTTGAAAATGTCATTACTGTTATTCCTGATGTCTATTGCTTAGATATGATGCTTTTGTATATACTTATCTTTCTGCGAGACACCAGTGTGTACTATGTTTTTTGCTAGGCATCAGTTACTGCTGGACCATTCCACATCCCCCCCCCCCCTTCTCCTTATCCTCTTTTACCCCTCCAAGTTTCATCTGTGTTATGCTGCTAATTTTTTCAGACATGATTCTTAGTGCTGACCTTTAATATTGATACACAGGTGTCAAAGTCGGAAAAATATCATGATTCACATGCCTTGTACTAACCCCATGCACATGCCCGCTGCGCGTGCACACGCTCTGCCGTGCGTATGCATATTCGCACTTAGCGTAATGGAGCTTCTACGGCCACGCGCTTTGGCGCGTGGTGTGCGCATTTACGGTAGAGTTTGTGAGCCTCTAACGGGCGACTCGATCGCAACATATTTAATTCATATAGGTTGTTTTATAGTTAATATTCCCCTAGACAACGTCAGCAAGTATGTTAAGTTTAAACGGTTCTTGGACAGAGAGATTCCTCTTTACATGCTAGGAAGGCTCAGATAAAGGTTGAAAGGTGGTGTTTAGTATCCAGCTGTAGGGTATTTTAAGGGTAATATTCCTATGATAGTTAGGAAAGATTCGCATATTTCTGCGTATAGTTATGCGCAGAAGTAGAAAATAGATATAAAATTGCATTTAAAATATATTACAAATGGGCAGATGATCAGAATGGAATTCACATATGAATTTCCCACAGTTGAGATACAATGGCCTTATTTACACTAAGCTTTGAGATTCTATGAAGAGTGCTTACACCTTTGTTTATGAATAGGGCCAGGTTTCTCTCCAGAATAATGAGTGCTGAGTTGTCACTGTCTCAACTGAAGGAGGGGACAGTGGGGTAAACAAAGCCCAGAGACAGAGTTTGTTTGGAAAATCCGAAACAATAGCTACCCACAACAATCCAGACAGACAGGAATTTGGAATACTAACAAGTCCTAGCCATCACCCACTTCTTGAACTAACCAATGGCCCCTGGTGCAGGACATGTCCCACCCCCTAACCAATGGAAAAAGAGCACACAGTGTCTATTGTAGTATGTCTTGAGCTAGTGAATAAATATAGCTTGCAACAGGCTTTGACACACAAGACTCTGAAGGCTTTCTCCTTGATAGCTGAGGAATGAATTCAGGTTGCGCTGGCGAAACATTCTCACGTATGTATATTTCTCTGTAGCCATTTTGTTATCCTTTAAGTGTTTGCCATATATTCTCTTTGTTTGTTCTGTTTGCGATCGTTCGCTATTGTCCACATTTTTTTCTTGTTATACTGTGTAGATATTGATGTTAGGTCTGTAGTGTATAAACTGTAACTGTTTTTCCCCTTTTTCATACTAAAAATCTTCTACGAAGGTGTTGGAACCTTACCAGGTCTTGTGTGTTTCACCAGTTATTATAAAGGGTCTCTCTTAGCGTATTAGCCGCTCATACTGTATTCACATGGTTAAAGGTTTAAACATTACATCATTGTGGTATTACATTGCCAAGGTTTACAGTATAAGCATACCCTTACAGTGTTCATTGAAAAGGTTTAAAAGGTTATCAACTGTGTGTGCGCCCGCTGTGTGTATTCCGTACACCCAGCGCAGCGTGTATATGTTACGTGCGTACCACGTGCGAAGTCTTTGTACGCAAATAGCGTACAAAGTGCGTAGCACGTGCACGAGGTTTAGCGGCCATAACGGCTTCATGGTGTTAATACATAGCTTATGTTCAAAGGTAAATATTTGACTTTATCAATTGGGGGACTCATCCGGGCCTCCTCATATCCGCAGCCAAGCGGAACCGGGCAGACTTTATCTATCAGCAAAGGGCGGGAAGGTAGTATCCCCTGTTATCCGTTTGGTGGTTGGGGATACGGTAGTGCTGATGAGATAAGCGTCTGCTCCGCTTGGTTTGTAGGGATGCTGGTGGGATCCGGAACCGAAAGGTAAGAACGTTAAGCTATTGTCTTTTAAATCTGTTTAATTTCTGTTTGGTGCCAACTGCGCACGCAGGACACGCAACACACGCACACACCTGTACTCTGCATATCTGATCATATTGTTACAAAACAAGGTTCAAATGAGTCATATTGTGTTTGATTCAGATTGGATTGCTTATCTGTTTAAGTAGGTTTAAAAGTATATTTAAAAGTTGCTGCAAAAGCCTGATATAGTGTTGTTGTTTTTTGTTTTTTTTTAGCATTGATTACTAGATTAATTTAGAATTGTATTTTGTGTACTTTCACATATCTACCTTTCTGTTTGCCATTAGCATTGATCACGTGCTGAGGAAATTTGCTGCTATTTTTAAAAGTAAAGAGTAATACTTAAGGGAGTAATTGTAAAGCACGCACGCAGCCTGACCCAGTTGTGAAGGTTGTACAGGAGATACTGTGTGGTGTTTGGTAAATGATTATAGTTGAACATCGTTTACATTTGTAGAAGCGTGTTATTTGCGTTACTGTGAGCGTATCTGGCCTTTTGTATACGTGTCTTGGGCAACGTGCGAGATTACGTATGCAAACGCAAAGGCCTACACACGTGGCGTATATTACGCAGCGTGCGTACGGATACGCCCACTAAATTCAAAATCACACAATAGCATTGTTTTAGTGTGGGCGGTATAGTAGCCACGTGATAATAGCACAAGTTTGTTCAGTTTCCAAAAAGCTTAGTTTAAAAAGAACCTTTTTCTATTGCAAAACTCGGGAATTGACCTGTTTGCCTGAATGAAAGAAATTTTCTGTACAGAAAAATCAAAGTATATATGAAGTGAAAGAAGCGTGTGTATGCAAGTGAATTTTTCTTTGGGTGAACCTTGAGAAAAATCGAGATCTCGTAGAAGGATACCCGTGAAGTGAACACGTGGTGGCGTGGGAGAAGGCCATCTCACGTTAAAAGTCCATAAGGTAAGAGGAGCAATTAGTGTTACAGCAGACCAGGAGGTCCGCGAAAGTCAGAAATCCGTTAAAAGTACATATATGAAGTTCTGAAGACCCTGACTTAAGAAAGGTCAGAGGTAGTGAGCGCAACCCAGGGGAGTTGGCGCAGTACCCATATAGGTCCGTTTTGAGAATACGCTCCGGCTGAAGGTTTCGCAGCCTAAACAACCGATTCCGCTGGTCGTTCTGCGGATAAGTAATAGTTACTTATACGCATTGCGACTGTACCGCATGTAATTGTGTGCATTAGATTGTTACCTTGATACCCATTACGCAATTTGCGTACGGTTTGCGGGATCATAAACGCTATTTGTACATTCTAACGTGATTTGTGTAGGTTTTTTTATTTTAAGGGAGGTTCGCTGTTCACTTCAGGAATTCTCCAGCAATTGATACTTACTGGGGAGGGTAGCATACTCCCACACGCCCCAGTAGATAGAAGTTACACAGGGGCCCTGGGTTGAGTACGCCAGCGCTAAGGCAGTGTTTGGGTGTATTGGTCAACGTGGGCGAGAGTGAGTGAAGGCACTCGTTGAACTTTCACCGTCGCCTTACCTCTGGGAACTTGGTTTTTTGTAGGAAATTCGCTGAGAAAGCAATACCTGCAAATAATGGGGGCCAGTTGCTCAAGTAAGGGACGATCAACCAAGGTTCAGGTTGATTTAGTACCGCGACCAGTTGGGTCGGCCAGGTATATCATGTGTGAGAAATATGGTTCACACGCCGAGGTTTTATGCAAAGAATGGGAACGAATGACTGAGGATGATGGTGAACAGTTCCCCAGGGTGGGCAGTTTGAATCCTGAGGTATTGCAAAATCTAAGAAAAAGGATATGTCTAATAAAATCTGCAAAACAGAGGATTAGGCATTATGATTGTTTACAGTTATGGCAACAGGAAGGTGAGATACAAAGGGAATTAGCTGGCACAGCTGATTCCCACCTTAGCAGGAAACACATGGCAACTGGAGAAACAATGGCTACAGAGAATGGCATACTGGGATATGATGATAATAATGCACTTAGTAACTGTATTAACGATGATAAGAGTAAATGTAAATGTAATAAATGTAATAATGTAATAATGTAATAATGATAGAAGGAAAACTGATAAATGTACAAATTCTAACCCGTGCAAGTTGCAGACTGACGCTCTGGGAATCACTCCCGCCAGGAACATTGCAATGCACTGCCCCTGGTCCCAGACAGAATTAAGGACAATTATGTCTGAATTTCCCGATCCCAGGAAAGATCTAGCTGCATGCCAAAGTTTCATTAGAGAACTAGGTAACGCCACTGAACCCCATAACAAGGATTGGCGGACAGTACTGCGGGCATGTTTGCCCTCTACTATTGACCCTTTGAAATTCATTTCTGATTGTAAGTTAGACGAAGAGAGACCTCTCACTGATGCATACAATCAGGAAAATGTTAAGCAGATCAACATGCAATTAGGAGTATATTTCCCAACTGTTGTCAAATGGAACAAAATCTTCTCCATAAGACAAAAAGAAGGTGAAACTGCTTCTAATTATTTCAATCGAGCACTGCAAGTAATGGCTAGATACACTGGGATCGCGGACATTGAGGAATATGTACATCATAGAGAAGTAGCGGTTTATGTATTAATGGAAGGTTTAACAAAAGTGTTGAGAACAATGGTACAGACCACTCAACCTAACTGGAGAAGTATCTCGGTGGCTGCATTAAGAAAGTCCGCTGTTGGGCACGATCGGAACATCAGCAAACACAGGGAGTCACAGGGGGGTAAGCTGATGACAATAAGTAAACTACCTCAGTCTAAGCCCCAGACCCCTGTGGGTAAGTCGAATATGATAAAATGTTATAGTTGCCAGAGGGAAGGTCATTTTGCACGAGATTGTATGTTTAAAGATGCACATAAGGTATATAAACCCCCTAGACAACAGCATGACTGTAATATCCAAAGAACCAGGGAGACACAGGGAAAGCCGGGTAAACTTTGTAATTTATCTTTAAATGTTTCCTTCTCATCTCTAACGTTCACCAGCAGAACTCAAACGTCACATGACTACTTGGTCTTTTCAGAGGTCTACCCAACCCCAGTATATCTTACCAGCATCGTTGTGTTTGGCCAGGCACAAAGGGTGGAGAGTGGAAATACTGGTGGGGGAGACAGTGCAGAGATACCGATGGACATGTTGGTGTAAAAAGCCTAATGGTGAACGGAAATCCGACAATGTTTTTTTTTCTTCTAATTGTTCTCTCTCTTTTTGTTCTTTCATGTTTTACGGATGGTATGTCACACAAAAGTTAGACAAATGGTAATGCAAGATTTATGCTCCTTACAGAAAGATCACTGATTTGGAAAGAATATTGTATCACCGGAGTGTTCGTTGTGGGAAGACTGAGAGACAGCACCTTTGAGATGACAACTGAGCAAGAAGAACAACAAGACTAGAGGACAAATTATCGTAACAAGTTTTTTTCCCCCTTCAATTATTTTCTGTACCCCCATTACAACTTTCTCTTTCTCCTCCTGTAAGATGGACTCGCCCCAAGAGACTGCAGTCCGTGTTTTCCTGTTGACCCTGTTGTTGACCAGAGCAGTCTGTTTCGGTGAGAGTACCAGTGAGGTCGAGAAAGGATCTGGAATGGGTTCTGATGATCAGGATGGATTCGTAGAATTCCAAGAGCAACACAATCACCGAGTAAAGGCGAGTATCAGAAAACGATCTGGTAGCCATGACATTAATAGACATTGTGAAGGATTGTTAGCTGAAAAGAATTGTATCTGTAGGAATTGTGAAAACATAGTTGAGGACGGGTGCATCCAGAGATGTCAGTCCAGCATTAATATCAATATGGACCGTCATCCATTGAGTGACTATCACTCATTAGTGGGTAAAGTTTTAAACCAAACGGAATGCTGGGTGTGCTCACAAGTACCTCAAGGTTATAGAAAGTCAGGACTAGTGCCATACTCTTTAACGATAGATGAGGTACTTGAATTAAGGGGTGGGAGACCGGTGGACAGGAAATTTAATATTTCTTTCCCTCCTAGTTTGAAGCTCCACCAATACCATGTAGATAGGTCCCTAATATGTTTTAACATTTCCAATCCCCGAAAGCCGGGAAATTGGGAAGTGACATGGAACAACCGAACCATGATATTCTCACACAGAGCCAATAGAATGCCCATCGACTCAGAGCTTATACGCCAAATAGCCAACAGTGGAAGATATTTCCAATATAGGTACACTCTAGGAAGTAGGCCCATGCGAGTTGGAGAAGTATCACCAGGATACTGTGCGCATATCATACAACCTGATACGTGTACTAGTCAGATGAGAGAGTTAGGGATAGGAGTTTTCACCTGGAAGGTTTGTAACATGGTAATGTCATTTTCTGTCCCATATGTCCTCCCCGATTATGCATATTTCATATGTGGGAGGAAGGCGTATAGGTTCCTTGCCCCAAACTCAGAGGGATTGTGTTACATTGGAAAAGTGTTGCCTGAAGTGATTTATGACCCAACAATTGAGACAATGTTGTGATAAGACGTGATTCCACGGTCCGTTTCTTTCACCCGTTTCTCCTTTGGTTTTCTCCAAGGTACAAAGACATCCACCTGGAAGAAGAATTCGATGACCCTTTATACAGACCACTGATGAACTGTGTCACAGACACCTAATGAGCTTTTAGAGACTGTAAATTTTTATGGACACTTGAAGAGCTTTGCTTGCCATTTACAGCAAAGAGACAAGACATCAGACAAGACATCAGACAAGACTTCAGACAAGACGTCAACAAGACACCCAAAGACGACCACATACATAATCATACGACTGCATTTATAACGCATGTTTCTTATCTTCATCTCTACTATCTTCAGGTAGTGACACACATAGTCGACAGGTGACTTTCACATATTAGCATCCACTCATGGTTCCCCCCTCATGTATCATGAACTAAATGTGCTCCCCCATTTGTTGTAACCAAAAGCCGGAAAGAGCTTGGTAGAGTTTGACAGCCCATCCACAGACCCTTAATACGGGATAAGAAGGATTCAATGTATACTTCGCAATACTGATCAGATAAGCGTCTGCTCCGCTTGGTTTGTAGGGATGCTGGTGGGATCCGGAACCGAAAGGTAAGAACGTTAAGCTATTATCTTTTAAATCTGTTTAATTTCTGTTTGGTGCCAACTGCGCACGCAACACACGCACACACCTGTACTCTGCATATCTGATCATATTGTTACAAAACAAGGTTCAAATGAGTCATATTGTGTTTGATTCAGATTGGATTGCTTATCTGTTTAAGTAGGTTTAAAAGTATATTTAAAAGTTGCTGCAAAAGCCTGATATAGTGTTGTTGTTTTTTGTTTTTTTTAACTTAGGCCTAAAATAACTTCAGGGGCTTGCATGGTGATTTTTTTGTGACAAAGGAAGCCGCATGGTCTGTCCTCCATTTTGTGTAACCCTCATGGATGTGGAAGGGGGAGGAGCAGCGGCCATTTTTGGGAAGGTCAATTTTTTTTTCTAAAATAGCTGATTTTCAGTCTACTCAGGAATAATCAGCCGGCCATGGTCAAAAAAGAAATCACCATTTAAGTTACCAATGCATTTATTTAACCAATTTCATAATCAATTACAAATAGTTTCAGATGGGACTTAATGAAAGATAATAATAAAATGAATATTTGATTTAGGAACGACACACACAGATAAACAAAGTTTTTTTTTTTTTTTTTCTCTCCTTACCTCTGTGATTCAGTTAAACTCTGCTTGTTGTAGGAAAGCCATTGAAAATGCAAATTAACCTGTGTGGCTGCTTTTTTCCTGGCAGTGAAAAAAAGCACCTTCACAGACAGTCAAAAGCACAGCATTCATATGCAAATTAGAAACACTTAATGGGTACATAGAGATAATATTATAATTATGTGTGTATTTACATCAATGTATGTCCTGCAAGATGGCTATCCAATATGAATCATACTATTGGAAGCATTGATTACTAGATTAATTTAGAATTGTATTTTGTGTACTTTCACATATCTACCTTTCTGTTTGCCATTAGCATTGATCACGTGCTGAGGAAATTTGCTGCTATTTTTAAAAGTAAAGAGTAATACTTAAGGGAGTAATTGTAAAGCACGCACGCAGCCTGACCCAGTTGTGAAGGTTGTACAGGAGATACTGTGTGGTGTTTGGTAAATGATTATAGTTGAACATCGTTTACATTTGTAGAAGCGTGTTATTTGCGTTACTGTGAGCGTATCTGGCCTTTTGTATACGTGTCTTGGGCAACGTGCGAGATTACGTATGCAAACGCAAAGGCCTACACACGTGGCGTATATTACGCAGCGTGCGTACGGATACGCCCACTAAATTCAAAATCACACAATAGCATTGTTTTAGTGTGGGCGGTATAGTAGCCACGTGATAATAGCACAAGTTTGTTCAGTTTCCAAAAAGTTTAGTTTAAAAAGAACCTTTTTCTATTGCAAAACTCGGGAATTGACCTGTTTGCCTGAATGAAAGAAATTTTCTGTACAGAAAAATCAAAGTATATATGAAGTGAAAGAAGCGTGTGTATGCAAGTGAATTTTTCTTTGGGTGAACCTTGAGAAAAATCGAGATCTCGTAGAAGGATACCCGTGAAGTGAACACGTGGTGGCGTGGGAGAAGGCCATCTCACGTTAAAAGTCCATAAGGTAAGAGGAGCAATTAGTGTTACAGCAGACCAGGAGGTCCGCGAAAGTCAGAAATCCGTTAAAAGTACATATATGAAGTTCTGAAGACCCTGACTTAAGAAAGGTCAGAGGTAGTGAGCGCAACCCAGGGGAGTTGGCGCAGTACCCATATAGGTCCGTTTTGAGAATACGCTCCGGCTGAAGGTTTCGCAGCCTAAACAACCGATTCCGCTGGTCGTTCTGCGGATAAGTAATAGTTACTTATACGCATTGCGACTGTACCGCATGTAATTGTGTGCATTAGATTGTTACCTTGATACCCGTTACGCAATTTGCGTACGGTTTGCGGGATCATAAACGCTATTTGTACATTCTAACGTGATTTGTGTAGGTTTTTTTTATTTTAAGGGAGGTTCGCTGTTCACTTCAGGAATTCTCCAGCAACTGATACTTACTGGGGAGGGTAGCATACTCCCACACGCCCCAGTAGATAGAAGTTACACAGGGGCCCTGGGTTGAGTACGCCAGCGCTAAGGCAGTGTTTGGGTGTATTGGTCAACGTGGGCGAGAGTGAGTGAAGGCACTCGTTGAACTTTCACCGTCGCCTTACCTCTGGGAACTTGGTTTTTTGTAGGAAATTCGCTGAGAAAGCAATACCTGCAAATAATGGGGACCAGTTGCTCAAGTAAGGGACGATCAACCAAGGTTCAGGTTGATTTAGTACCGCGACCAGTTGGGTCGGCCAGGTATATCATGTGTGAGAAATATGGTTCACACGCCGAGGTGTTATGCAAAGAATGGGAACGAATGACTGAGGATGATGGTGAACAGTTCCCCAGGGTGGGCAGTTTGAATCCTGAGGTATTGCAAAATCTAAGAAAAAGGATATGTCTAATAAAATCTGCAAAACAGAGGATTAGGCATTATGATTGTTTACAGTTATGGCAACAGGAAGGTGAGATACAAAGGGAATTAGCTGGCACAGCTGATTCCCACCTTAGCAGGAAACACATGGCAACTGGAGAAACAATGGCTACAGAGAATGGCATACTGGGATATGATGATAATAATGCACTTAGTAACTGTATTAACGATGATAAGAGTAAATGTAATAAATGTAATAATGATAGAAGGAAAACTGATAAATGTACAAATTCTAACCCGTGCAAGTTGCACCTCATGTTAAACTTCCCTCAGCATTACAAGCAAGAAAGTGAGCCCAGCACGATGTCGGCACCTTTTCCAGCAGCCATCATACGTGACACCCAGGTGGGCACGGCCCAATCGGTAAAGGCAGTAGTCAAGCCCCCTAACGGAGGGTCAGGTGAGGTCGTATCCACAGGTAAGTACGGTATTGTATATTATGCACAGACAAATGCACCTCATATTGTAGAGTCAACACAAGATGATGTAGCTGAACTTAATCCTGTCAGGGTGATTGCAGTCCCAAATGGACAGACTGACGCTCTGGGAATCACTCCCGCCAGGAACATTGCAATGCACTGCCCCTGGTCCCAGACAGAATTAAGGACAATTATGTCTGAATTTCCCGATCCCAGGAAAGATCTAGCTGCATGCCAAAGTTTCATTAGAGAACTAGGTAACGCCACTGAACCCCATAACAAGGATTGGCGGACAGTACTGCGGGCATGTTTGCCCTCTACTATTGACCCTTTGAAATTCATTTCTGATTGTAAGTTAGACGAAGAGAGACCTCTCACTGATGCATACAATCAGGAAAATGTTAAGCAGATCAACATGCAATTAGGAGTATATTTCCCAACTGTTGTCAAATGGAACAAAATCTTCTCCATAAGACAAAAAGAAGGTGAAACTGCTTCTAATTATTTCAATCGAGCACTGCAAGTAATGGCTAGATACACTGGGATCGCGGACATTGAGGAATATGTACATCATAGAGAAGTAGCGGTTTATGTATTAATGGAAGGTTTAACAAAAGTGTTGAGAACAATGGTACAGACCACTCAACCTAACTGGAGAAGTATCTCGGTGGCTGCATTAAGAAAGTCCGCTGTTGGGCACGATCGGAACATCAGCAAACACAGGGAGTCACAGGGGGGTAAGCTGATGACAATAAGTAAACTACCTCAGTCTAAGCCCCAGACCCCTGTGGGTAAGTCGAATATGATAAAATGTTATAGTTGCCAGAGGGAAGGTCATTTTGCACGAGATTGTATGTTTAAAGATGCACATAAGGTATATAAACCCCCTAGACAACAGCATGACTGTAATATCCAAAGAACCAGGGAGACACAGGGAAAGCCGGGTAAACTTTGTAATTTATCTTTAAATGTTTCCTTCTCATCTCTAACGTTCACCAGCAGAACTCAAACGTCACATGACTACTTGGTCTTTTCAGAGGTCTACCCAACCCCAGTATATCTTACCAGCATCGTTGTGTTTGGCCAGGCACAAAGGGTGGAGAGTGGAAATACTGGTGGGGGAGACAGTGCAGAGATACCGATGGACATGTTGGTGTAAAAAGCCTAATGGTGAACGGAAATCCGACAATGTTTTTTTTTCTTCTAATTGTTCTCTCTCTTTTTGTTCTTTCATGTTTTACGGATGGTATGTCACACAAAAGTTAGACAAATGGTAATGCAAGATTTATGCTCCTTACAGAAAGATCACTGATTTGGAAAGAATATTGTATCACCGGAGTGTTCGTTGTGGGAAGACTGAGAGACAGCACCTTTGAGATGACAACTGAGCAAGAAGAACAACAAGACTAGAGGACAAATTATCGTAACAAGTTTTTTCCCCCCTTCAATTATTTTCTGTACCCCCATTACAACTTTCTCTTTCTCCTCCTGTAAGATGGACTCGCCCCAAGAGACTGCAGTCCGTGTTTTCCTGTTGACCCTGTTGTTGACCAGAGCAGTCTGTTTCGGTGAGAGTACCAGTGAGGTCGAGAAAGGATCTGGAATGGGTTCTGATGATCAGGATGGATTCGTAGAATTCCAAGAGCAACACAATCACCGAGTAAAGGCGAGTATCAGAAAACGATCTGGTAGCCATGACATTAATAGACATTGTGAAGGATTGTTAGCTGAAAAGAATTGTATCTGTAGGAATTGTGAAAACATAGTTGAGGACGGGTGCATCCAGAGATGTCAGTCCAGCATTAATATCAATATGGACCGTCATCCATTGAGTGACTATCACTCATTAGTGGGTAAAGTTTTAAACCAAACGGAATGCTGGGTGTGCTCACAAGTACCTCAAGGTTATAGAAAGTCAGGACTAGTGCCATACTCTTTAACGATAGATGAGGTACTTGAATTAAGGGGTGGGAGACCGGTGGACAGGAAATTTAATATTTCTTTCCCTCCTAGTTTGAAGCTCCACCAATACCATGTAGATAGGTCCCTAATATGTTTTAACATTTCCAATCCCCGAAAGCCGGGAAATTGGGAAGTGACATGGAACAACCGAACCATGATATTCTCACACAGAGCCAATAGAATGCCCATCGACTCAGAGCTTATACGCCAAATAGCCAACAGTGGAAGATATTTCCAATATAGGTACACTCTAGGAAGTAGGCCCATGCGAGTTGGAGAAGTATCACCAGGATACTGTGCGCATATCATACAACCTGATACGTGTACTAGTCAGATGAGAGAGTTAGGGATAGGAGTTTTCACCTGGAAGGTTTGTAACATGGTAATGTCATTTTCTGTCCCATATGTCCTCCCCGATTATGCATATTTCATATGTGGGAGGAAGGCGTATAGGTTCCTTGCCCCAAACTCAGAGGGATTGTGTTACATTGGAAAAGTGTTGCCTGAAGTGATTTATGACCCAACAATTGAGACAATGTTGTGATAAGACGTGATTCCACGGTCCGTTTCTTTCACCCGTTTCTCCTTTGGTTTTCTCCAAGGTACAAAGACATCCACCTGGAAGAAGAATTCGATGACCCTTTATACAGACCACTGATGAACTGTGACAGACCCACAACAATCCAGACAGACAGGAATTTGGAATACTAACAAGTCCTAGTCATCACCCACTTCTTGAACTAACCAATGGCCCCTGGTGCAGGACATATCCCACCCCCTAACCAATGGAAAAAGAGCACACAGTGTCTATTGTAGTATGTCTTGAGCTAGTGAATAAATATAGCTTGCAACAGGCTTTGACACACAAGACTCTGAAGGCTTTCTCCTTGATAGCTGAGGACTGAATTCAGGTTGCGCCGGCGAAACATTCTCACGTATGTATATTTCTCTGTAGCCATTTTGTTATCCTTTAAGTGTTTGCCATATATTCTCTTTGTTTGTTCTGTTTGCGATCGTTCGCTATTGTTCACATTTATTTCTTGTTATACTGTGTAGATATTGATGTTAGGTCTGTAGTGTATAAACTGTAACTGTTTTTCCCCTTTTTCATACTAAAAATCTTCTACGAAGGTGTTGGAACCTTACCAGGTCTTGTGTGTTTCACCAGTTATTATAAAGGGTCTCTCTGAGCGTATTAGCCGCTCATACTGTATTCACATGGTTAAAGGTTTAAACATTACATCATTGTGGTATTACATTGCCAAGGTTTACAGTATAAGCATACCCTTACAGTGTTCATTGAAAAGGTTTAAAAGGTTATCAACTGTGTGTGCGCCCGCTGTGTGTATTACGTACACCCAGCGCAGCGTGTGTACGTTACGTGCGTACCACGTGCAAAGTCTTTGTACGCAAATAGCGTACAAAGTGCGTAGCACGTGCACATGGTTTAGCGGCCATAACGGCTTCATGGTGTTAATACATAGCTTATGTTCAAAGGTAAATATTTGACTTTATCACAGGTGTTATTTTTCATGGAAATACTGTACGCTAATGTTAAGACTGCATGTTTGGTTGACTGTTGTTCTTACCATTTCTATGGCCTGAATTTTTACAGCATACAGGGCCAGTGTGCTTTTATTTTAACAACAGCACCCCTGAATGTTTACAGCATACAGGGACAGTGTGCTTTTATTTTAACAACAGCACCCCTGAATGTTTACAGCATACAGGACCAGTGAGCTTTTATTTTAACAACAGCACCCCTGATTTTTTACAGCATACAGGGCCAGTGTAATATTATTTTAACAGCAGCACCCCTGTATTTGTACAGCATACAGGACCAGTGAGCTTTTATTTTAACAACAGCACCCCTGATTTTTTACAGCAAACAGGGCCAGTGTAATATTTTAACAGCAGCACCCCTGTATTTTTACAGCATACAGGACCAGTGAGCTTTTATTTTAACAACAGCACCCCTGATTTTCTTTACAGCACACAGGGCCAGTGTAATATTATTTTAACAGCAGCACCCCTGTATTTTTACAGCATACAGGACCAGTGTGCTTTTATTTTAACAGCACTCCTGAATACTTACAGCTTACAGGACCAGTGTGCTTTTATTTTAACAACAGCAACCCTAAATTTTTACAGCATACAGGGCCAACATAATATTATTTTAACAGCAGCAACTCTTGTATTTTTACAGCATATAGGACCAGGGTGCTTTTATTTTAACAATAGCACCCCAGAATGTTTACAGCATATGGGACCAGTGTGCTTTTATTTTAACAATAGCACCCCTTAATTTTTACAGCATACAGGGCCAGTGTAATGTATTTTTTTATATATTCTTTTTTTTACTTTTTTTTCAAAGAAAATAGGATTTTCATACCTACCGGTAAATCCTTTTCTCTTGGTACATAGAGGATGCTGGGGACACTTCAAGAACCATGGGGTATAGACGGGATCCGCAGGAGACATGGTCACTTTAAGACTTTAAAAGGGGTGTGAACTGGCTCCTCCCTCTATGCCCCTCCTCCAGACTTCAGTTATAGGAACTGTGCCCAGGGAGACGGACATATCGAGGAAAAGGATTTATTTTGATTTAAACTAAGGTGAGATACATACCAGCTCACACCTCAATCATGCCGAACAACATGGCATTCAACCCAAAGCATGCAACGGCATGAATAACGACAGCATCAGGCTGACTGTAAAGGCAACACAACACGCATGTAACCATAACCAATAACTGCAGATACAGTACGCACTGGGAGGGGCGCCCAGCATCCTCTACGGACTAAGAGAAAAGGATTTGCCGGTAGGTATTAAAATCCTATTTTCTCCTTACGTCCTAGAGGATGCTGGGGACACTTCAAGAACCATGGGGTTTATACCAAAGCTCAAGAACGGGCGGGAGAGTGCAGATGACTCTGCAGCACCGATTGACCAAACAAGAGGTCTTTCTTAGCCAGGGTATCAAACTTTTAAAACTTTGCAAAAGTGTTTGAACCCGACCAAGTAGCTGCTCGGCAAAGCTGTAATGCCAAGAACCCCCGGGCAGCTGCCCAGGATGAGCCCACCTTTTTGGTGGAATGGGCCTTCACTGATTTCGGTAACGACAATCCAGCCATAGAATGAGCTTGCCGAACCGTATTACAGATCCAGCGTGCAATAGTCTGCTTGGAAGCAGGAACCCCAATCTTGTTGGGATCATACAGGACAAACAGAGCCTCTGGTTTCCTAATCTGAGCCGTTCTGGCTACATAAATTTTCAAAGCTCTGTCCATATCTAGAGACTTTGATTCCTCAAAGGCGTCAGTAGCCACTGGCACCACAATAGGTTGGTTCATGTGAAACGATGACACCACTTTAGGCAGAAATTGCTGACGAGTTCTCAACTCCGCTCTATCTTCATGGAAGATCAAATAGAGGCTCTTGTGAGACAAAGCTGCCAATTCAGACACCCGCCTTGCAGAGGCCAAGGCCAACAGCATGATCACTTTCCAAGTGACGAATTTCAACTCTACCTTACGTAAAGGTTCAAACCAATGAGATTTCAGGAACCGCAACACCACGTTAAGAATCCATGGTGCCACCGGGGGCACAAAGGGAGGTTGGATGTGCAGCACGCCTTTCACGAAAGTCTGAACTTCCGGAAGGGAAGCCAATTCTTTTTGAAAGAAAATTGACAAGGCCGAAATTTGTACTTTAATTGATCCTAACTTTAGGCCCGCATCCACCCCTGCTTGCAGAAAATGGAGAAAACAGCCCAGCTGAAATTCTTCCAGATGAGCTTTCTTGGATTCACAGCAAGACACATATTTTCTCCAAATACGGTGATAATGTTTCGCAGTTACCTCTTTTCTAGCCTGAAGCAGTGTGGGAATTACTTCGCTGGGAATACCCTTTCGGGCTAGGATCCTGCGCTCAACCTCCAAGCCGTCAAACAAAGCCGTGGTAAGTCTTGGTACACGCATGGCCCCTGCTGTAACAGATCCTCTCATAGAGGAAGAGGCCAGGGATCTCCTATGAGCAATTCCTGAAGATCTGGATACCAAGCCCTCCTTGGCCAGTCTGGAACAATGAGGATTGTCTGAACCCTTGTTCTTCTTATGATCTTTATCACTTTTGGAATGAGTGTAATCGGAGGGAACACATATACTGGCTGAAACATCCACGGTGTCACTAGGGCGTCCACTGCTATTTCTTGAGGGTCCCTCGACCTGGAACAATATCTCGGAAGTTTCTTGTTGAGGCGAGATGCCATCATGTCTATTTGAGGAATTCCCCAACGACTTGTCACTTCTGCAAAGACTTCTTGATGAAGACCCCACTCTCCTGGATGGAGATCGTGTCTGCTGAGGAAGTATGCTTCCCAGTTGTCTACATCCAGAATGAAGACTGCTGACAGAGCGCTTACATGCCTTTCCGCCCAGCGGAAAACTTTTGTGGCTTCTGCCATTGCCGCTCTGCTCTCCGTTCCGTCCTGGCGGTTTATGTACGCCACTGCTGTTATGTTGTCCGACTGAATCAAGACGGGCAGATCGCGAAGAAGATGCTCCACTTGTAGAAGGCCGTTGTAAATGGCCCTTAACTCCAGAATGTTTATGTGTAGACAAGCTTCCTGGCTTGACCATTTTCCCTGGAAATTTTCCCCCTGTGTGACTGCACCCCAGCCTCGGAGACTCGCATCCGTGGTCACCAGGATCCAGTTCTGGATCCCGAATCTGCGTCCCTATAGGAGGTGAGAGCTGTGCAGCCACCACAGGAGTGAGATTCTGGTTTTGGAAGACAGGATTATCTGTTGGTGCATGTGCAGATGGGATACGGACCATTTGTCCCAACAGGTCCCACTGAAACACTCTGGCATGGAATCTGCCAAACTAAATGGCCTCGTAGGCTGCCACCATCTTCCCTAACAACCGAGTGCATTGATGAATCGACAGTCTTGCTGGCTTCAGAATCTGTTTGACCAGGTTCTGAATTTCCAGAGCCTTTTCCACTGGAAGAGAAACTCTCTGTAATTCCGTGTCCAGAATCATACCCAAGAACGACAGTCTTGTCGTCGGAACCAACTGTGATTTTGGCAAGTTTAGGAGCCAACTATGTTGTTGCAGAATTGTCAGGGAGAGCGTCACGCTCTTCAGTAATTGTTCCTTGGACCTCGCTTTTATTAGGAGATCGTCCAAGTACGGGATAATTGTGACTCCTTGCTTGCGCAGGAGAACCATCATTTCCACCATAACTTTGGTGAAAACCCTCGGAGCCGTGGACAGACCAAACGGCGTCTGAAATTGGTAATGACAATCCTGAACGGCAAACCTCAGGTAAGCCTGATGTGGAGGATATATGGGGACGTGTAAGTAGGCATCCTTTATGTCGACCGACACCCTAAAATCCCCTTCCTCCAGACTGGAGATCACTGCTCGGAGAGACTCCATCTTGAATTTTTATTTTTTTAGATAGAATTTGAGGGATTTTAAGTTCAGAATAGCCGAGCCATCCAGCTTCGGGACCACGAACAGGCTCGAATAAACGCCTTCTCCCTGTTGTGATGGGGGCACCGTGACAATGACTTGATTTTGACATAGTTTTTGTATAGCACCGCATATCACCTCCCTGTCCGGAAGAGAAACTGGTAAGGCTGATTTGAAAAATTGTCGAGGGGGCACGTCTTGAAATTCCAGCTTGTACCCTTGGGACACTATCTCTAATACCCATGGGTCTAGGGTCGAACGAACCCAGAAATGACTGAAGAGTCGGAGACGTGCCCCCACTGGTGCGGACTCCCGCAGAGGAGTCCCAGCGTCATGCGGTGGATTTGGTAGAAGCCGGAGAGGACTTCTGCTCTTGGGAACCTGCCACAGCCGGTGACCTTTTTCCCTTTCCTCTTCCTCTAGAAGCAAGGAAGGAAGACCCTCGTCCTTTTATGTATTTATTGGGCCGAAAGGACTGCATCTGATAGTGGTGCATTTTCTTTTGTTGTGCAGGAACATAAGGTAAAAAGGATGACTTACCTGCGGTAGCCGTTGATACCAGGTCAGCGAGGCCGTCACCAAACAAGACACCACCTTTATACGACAGAGACTCCATGGCCTTCTTAGAGTCAGCATCAGCATTCCATTGATGAATCCACAATGCTCTCCTAGCTGAGACTGCCATAGCATAGGCTCTTGATCCCAAAAGTCCAATGTCCCTCACAGCTTCCTTAAGGTAGGCTGCAGCATCCCTGATATGACCCAGAGTCAAAAGAATGTTATCCCTATCCAGGGTATCAAACTCAGATGACAAGTTATCTGTTTCAATAGCGCTACTCACCCACGCTGAAGCAACGGCAGGTCAGAATCAG
Organism: Pseudophryne corroboree; assembly: GCF_028390025.1. Classification (NCBI taxonomy): domain Eukaryota; kingdom Metazoa; phylum Chordata; class Amphibia; order Anura; family Myobatrachidae; genus Pseudophryne; species Pseudophryne corroboree. The sequence continues at coordinate 246,724,997 of NC_086450.1, read as the reverse complement.
AATCAGCTTTATTGGCCAGGTATACTTGCGTATACTAGGAATTTGTCTTCGGTTTGCTATACAACAGCCAAGTAGGTAACAGATAAGCAGGTGGGGGCAAGTAAAGTCACACAGATAGGTATACCGTAGGGACACAATTTAGTTACATGTACGTCTAGTCGGTCAATGTTCAGGAGTTCAGCAGGTGGACCGCTTGGGGAAAGAAACTTTTGAGGCTTCTGGTGGACCTGGCGGGGACAGCCCTGTAACGCCTGCCTGAAGGAAGCAAGTTAAACATGCTGTGGCCGGGGTGTAGCTGGTCTTTTACTATCTTCTTTGCCCGCTTTTTAGCTCTGGACAGGTACAGGTCCTGGACTGAGGGAAGGTCGGCCCCGATGATCTTCTCTGCGGTTCTGACCACCTTTTGGAGCCTGCATCTGTCCCTCGCGCTGGCGGAGCTGTACCATACGAGTATCGAGGAGCACAGTACCTACTCCACAATCGCGGAGTAGAAGAGGAGCAGAAGCTTCTGTGGGATGTTGAACTTCCTTAGTTGCCTGAGGAAGAACAACCTCTGCTGTGCTTTCCCAACTAGTGATACCACACTGTCAGCAATTCGTTAGCGGAGGTGCACTAGATGACTTCTTCCTGAAGTCCACTATCATCTCGACAGTTTTGAGGGGGTTGAGCTCAAGGTTGTTGTGGATGCACCACTGGGCCAGCCGGTCTACTTCCCGTCTATAGGCCGATTCGTCCCTGTCCTTGATGAGACCGATGACGGTGGTGTCATCGGCGAATTTGATGATCTTTACTGATTGCGCCTCTGAGGTACAGTCATTTGTGTACAGGGAGAAGAGCAGGGGTGAGAGGACACAGCCCTGAGGGGCCCCTGTACTAATGGACCACGCTTGACAGGTGAATTCCCCCACTTTCACCACCTGTGTCCTATCTGTCAGGAAGTCTACTATCCAGAAACAGGTAGCTTCTGGGACCCCTAGGTGAAGTAATTTGGGGTGGAGGATGCTGGGGACGATTGTATTGAAGGCCGAGCTGAAATCGACAAACAGGATCCTCGCGTAGGTACCGGGAATGTCTAGGTGCTGTAGAATGTAGTGCAGGCCCAGGTTGACTGCATCCTCGACACACCGATTTGATAGATAGGTGAACTGCAGGGGGTCCAGTTGGGGGCCAGTCACAGTTTTCAGGTGATTCAAAACCAGACGCTCGAACGTTTGCATGACCACAGACGTCAGTGCTATCAGCCTGTAGTCGTTCAGGTTCGTGATAGAGGGGTTCTTGGGGACCGGGACAATAGTAGACCTTTTGAGGCAGGAAGGAACTTTCTGTAGCTCCAGCGATTTATTGAAGATCTTAGTGAATATGGGGGCGAGCTGACTCGCACATGCTCTTAGGGCAGATGATGACACTCCGTCAGGACCCGGAGCTTTCCTGGGTTTGGCCCTTTTGAACAATGCCTCCACCTCTTCTTGGGCGACTTGCAGTGCCTGGGATTGGCCGTCGGTGTTCGGGGCATCGTAGAGGTGATTGTTTGGGTTGCAGGGGACTTCTTTTGCGAACCTGCAATAAAAGTGGTTCAGTTCGTCTGCTAGGTCTTGGTGCATGGTGGTGGACTTTGATGTTTTCCTATAGTTGGTTATGGATTGCATTCCTTTCCATACAGATACAGGGTCATTGGTGGAGAGATCGTTTGTCAGCTTGTCCGTGAACCGCTTTTTTGCTAGCCGGATTCCTTTAGTCAGAGAGTTCCTAGTACGGTTGTATAGTGCTCTGTCACCACTGCTATAGGCCTCCTCTTTGGCTCGACGAAGTTGCCTGAGCTGGGCATTGAACCAGGGCTTGTTGTTGTAAATGCGGTAAGTCTTGGTAGGTACACACTTGTCCTCACAGTAGCTGATGTAGGATGTGACAGTGTCTGTCAGGTCATTCAGGTCGGTTGCCGAGGCTTCGAAGACCCCTATTCCGTGCAGTCAAAGCAGGCCTTGAGCTTCATCTTGGCTCATTGGTCCATTTCTTAACAGTCTTGACAACAGGCTTAACCGCTCTCTGCTTCTGTGTATAGGTAGGGAGTAGGTGGATGAGGCAGTGGTCAGATAGGCCAAGTGCAGCACACGGGATAGACCGGAAGGCAGACTTGAGGGTAGTGTAGAAGTGATCAAGGGTGCGCCCTTCTCGAGTGTGACACGTGACTTGCTGTTTGTACTTAGGTAGCTCCTTGCTCAGGTTAGTTCTGTTGAAGTCGCCCAGTACTATAAGCAGAGAGTCTGGGTGTTCTTGTTCTATGTCGGATATGCATACGGCCAGGTGGTGCAGGGCTTCGTTCGCGCAGGCGAGGGGGGGGGGGATGTACACTTCCACAAGGACAATTGAGGCAAATTCCCAGGGGCAATAGAAGGGGTTGCAGTTGATACTCAGCATCTCCAGGTGAGGGCTACTTGATTTGCCTATGATCGTGACATTGGTGCCCCATCCGTCATTGATGTAGAAGCAGATGCCACCACCCTTCGTTTTTCCTGAGAGAACCTTGGAGCGATCGGCCCTGAGGAGACTGAAGCCTGGCAGAGAAATCGGGTTGTCCGCAATATGGTCGTCCAGCCACGTCTCCGTAAAGCAGAGGACGGATGACCCTGTAATGCCTGACCCTGCGCTGCCCAGAAGGAGGGACAATTCGTCAAACTTGTTTGCCAGTGAGCGTACATTCGAAAGCAGGATCGTGGGAAGTGCAGACCGGTGCCCTCGCCACCGCCACCTCACAAGGGCGCCTGCATGAGGGCCTCCGTCATTCTCTTTCCGGGGCCGGCGATCCACCCGCCAGTTGCCACCCGGGCTGCGGGGGGGGGGAGGGGGCGCGGCCGCTCGGTCATCCACTTCGGTGTCCACAACGTCTGCATCCTTGCCACACAGGGCTGCAAGGGCCGCTGATCCGCCCGCCGACGGGCCCGAACGTGTAGTAAGCACCTCGGGAGCGCTCCAACTTAGGAGGGCTTCCCTGCTGTATTTGGTCACTGGTGGGGTAGACAAGGGCAGGGGAAAACAAGGGGAAACAGGTATTTTGGCTGAGCTGCGTAGCTCCGAGGCAGCCATCTGCGGCGCCATCTTAGATTGTAATCGCTATAATCGTGGTTTCTGTAACCTATTGCTGCTCCTTAATACAATGGGTATATTTGAAACAAGTGATACTGTAAATAAAAAACTGCTTTTTCTGTTGCTGATTTAGTCAAAAGCCGCCTTGTGGAGAGGTGGTAGAATCCAATTCCTGTTGTGTAGGTGTGAAAGATCTCAGTATGAGAGGCCTTTGAAGTAGATTTCTTGTGGGGGTAGTGATAACATGTGTCCTGTGGAATGGCTCTTGAAAAGTGAGCAGTGACCCTTCAATGATTCAGAGCCTGAATATGCTGTATATTAGTTGATTAATGCAATAAGTCAGTTATTTTTTGCTCAGAGAACAGAGCTGAATGATGTCTAAGTGAGGGGCTGGATGGAGCCAAATATAGGTTGTAGTCCACAGTACCTTGTCTGGGATGTCCAATGCAGAGCACAGTAGATTCCAAACTGAAGGACTTCTCAGTGGAGAGTTGCAGAGGTTTCAATCTAGTGTGTATCTCAGCGCAGGAATGCAATCCATTGGTTTTGATGAGATGTCCGCGTAGAGTAGAACAAGTTAAAGGTAAGTCCTTGGATATTTATGATGATTTATAGGTCAGTTGTGGTGAATTTCAGCTGTTTTATGGAGATGATCAGGAGCATGCAAAAGGTGAGGCAGCCATCTTGATGTTAAACTCATAATATAAGGTCTGAGTAGCGTATCCATAGTGACATAAATGGATTTCAATGTATTTTCCTGCTTACGATCCGCAGGTTCTTTTAGGGCTGCCGTGTCAGTAGATGGAAGCGCCACCTTTTTGGACAGCCGTGACAGAGCTTTGTCCACAGTGGGGGGTGACTCCCACTTTTCCCTATCCCCAGAGGGGAACGGATATGCCACCGGAATTCTCTTGGGAATCTGAAACTTCTTGTCAGGATTTTCCCAAACCTTTTCAAAAAGAGCGTTCAGTTCATGAGAGGGAGGAAACGTTACCTCAGGTTTCTTTCCTTTAAACATACAGACCCTTGTATCAGGAACAGCAGGGTCCTCCGTGATATGTAACACGTCTTTTATCGCCACAATCATGTACTGAATGCTCTTAGCCAGTTTTGGATTTAATCTGGCATCACTATAGTCGACACTGGAGTCAGAGTCCGTGTCAGTATCTATATCTGCTATCTGGGTAAATGAACGCTTTTGTGACCCCAAGGGGGTCTGAACCTGGGACAACACATTGTCAAAGTCGAAAAATATTCCAGTACACACATCACGTACAAACCACACACACATGCCCGCTGCGCATGCACTTGTTCCGCCATGCGTGCACATATTCGCAAATTGCGTGTGGTCGCACCCACGGTCCTGCACGGTTTGAGCGTGGTATGAGTAATTACAGTGGAGTTTGTACTCTCATGGAAAAGCCACAAAGACATATCATAAATCTAATATATATATATATTGTATAAATCCCACACTGTCTGCGTTAACCTTTAAATAGCATGAAAATCAGTCACACATAAATTAAAACTCCCAGAGACTAAAATACAATGGCCTTATTTACACTAAGCTTTGAAATTCTATAAAGAAGGCATACACCTTTGTTTACTAAAATAGCCAAGTTTCTATTTAAAACAATGAGTACTGAATTGTCATTGTCTCACCTGAAAGTAAAAACAAACGAAGTGACAATACCCAGGAACCAAAGCTGTTTAGAAAATCAGAAACAATAGCTAACCACAACACCAGACCAGACAGATAGAAATTTAAAATTCATAGTCTAAAACCCATGGAAATGTAGGTGTTCATATACATATATATATATATATATATATATATATATATATATATATAAAAAAAAAGAATATTATATATATATATATATATATGAATTAATAAATATATAATTCCTAACAAATTGTAATAGCAGGAGTATGTGTGTATGTGTGTATATATATATATATATATGTATTGGGTAGTGGGAGTATGGCGCCACAGGTGTGTGTGAGCAGATAACTTATTATAGTATAATACTTTGGTTCAAGACACTCCTTTTAATAATATAAGGTGTCAGCTAACCCCTAAATACTCGGCAGGGATAAGCTGCCTTTAGAGTTAAAATGTGGAAAAAAAGGGGGGATAGGGGTATCAGCGACTTACAGTGTCTAATATATTGATATAAATATGAAGAATATTGCAGGATACTGTTTAGAAAAAAAGTAACAAAATATTTATTTATAAAATTTAAAACAATGATGATGGGATAAAAAAATAGAATATATAAGCTTGATAATACCAAAAGAATAGATAAAAAATATATAATTTAGCTAGAACCCTGAATCACATGAAATCAGTAAAAACAATATTGTACTGATAAAAGATATTTTAGGATAAGAGAATGATGCATATCTTTAAAAACGGAGAGTCAGTAGAGGTACACCCAACACGTTTCGTCCATCAGACTTCATCAAGGGGTAAGGGACTAGTGTGCAAACACTCTTATTTATAGCAGCTATGATTAAGGATAAGTGACTGTGACATCACTTCCTGTTAGTACTAATATTCAGTATTCTAACACAAAGTTTGATATAAATGTAAGTAAGGAGTAGGGCTACTAATGATGAGCCCAGATACTGTTTATCTTCTGAAAACGAGAGCTGTACATGGAGAAATAATAAAAGATCGTCCAGGGCGCCTCCTGCGTCACTTCCGCCCCACTTCCTGTATCCACAGTCTCTTATTGCGCATGCGCACCATGCGCTACTTCCGGTAAAACGTCCTCGTGATAATATAGTTGTTTTGCCCTTCTTCCGGTTGGGCGGGTGCGTCATTCTGCCCTTCTTCCGGTTGGGCGGGTACGTCATATCCTGCCACGGCTGGTCCCAGCATCTCTGTGGTGATCATGGGTTGGGGCGGGATGTAAAATGATGCGGCGGCCATCTTTGAGTTGGTTTTAGATTGTGCTTTCAGTTCATGCGGCGGCCATCTTTACGGAGCCTTTAAATCGCAGATAAATGAAACAAATGCAAATATTAGTGTTTGTTATTGTAATGAGCGTACATGAGAGTCAAATTACCTTAGAAAGACTAGTGTTAGTTAATATGGCTAGAATATATTAAATTCATAGTGGACCCAAAATTTTACACAGAAAGGGGCTGTGTTATTTATACCCAGAATTTATATAGTGCTGAATTATTAGACATCCGGATATTTAGTAGAAATTAGCATTAATGTGCAGAGAGTGCTAGATTTATTAGATGTTATTATACCCTTGATTAAAGAACAAGGGGGACTTATATGCATATTAGGGATAAATTAGGTGAGTAGTGATATGGGAGTGTAAGTATAGTATTTTGTTGAACGAGAAGACCATTAATTAGCTGGTGCATAAGTGCTAGGATAATATGGGAGATAAAGAAATAGGTGGGGAAACAAAAAGGGGGTAAGTGACAGAGTGCTTACAGAGAAATAAAAAGTCGTCAGTCGTAAATTATCGATTAGTGGTGTATATGAGGATTGTGTATTTGTGTACGACTAGTCGTTAAAAATAATTAGCGAGAATGGAATATTAAAGTAATATCTGTGCAAAAAATGGATTATCCGTGTGTCAATATTCCCTACAATATTGCCGTTACGAGCCCGCTGGTCTACCCTTATACAGTACCCAATCTTCTCAAGTGGATACCCACTTGGTACTGATTGGGCCCAACACTGCTTAGCTTCCAAGATCGGACGAGATTGGGCGTGTGCCATTTTAAACTTGAACATAATTCCAATCCAGAAGAGATGTCCTTCAAAGCCATCGAGCACGTGACCAGCGGCGACAGGGGTGGAGACCTGGCCAAGAAGCTCTCCCAAAGAGAAATGTTCTGGATTTTTCAATTAAAAACCACACTCCCTCTGGGCTTTAATGAAGGATACGAAATTGCACCCTTTCTTTGACAGAAGTATCTACAATCAAGCATATATGGATTTGTATATTACAATTTATTATCCTTTGGCACTCTGCACTTTAACAACTATGGTTCTAAGATAGAATGTCAATTATTCCTAATAAAAACCTGTTACTGTGTGAATAAGTCATTTCGCCAATGAATACAGTCACACCGCACTGGCACACGCCCAATCTCGTCCGATCTTGGAAGCTAAGCAGTGTTGGGCCCAATCAGTACCAAGTGGGTAACCACTTGAGAAGATTGGGTACTGTATAAGGGTAGACCAGCGGGCTCGTTACGGCAATATTGTAGGGAATATTGACACACGGTGTCAGGAACTGGTGCAGAATCCGGAATTCGGGATCAGGTACCAAGTGGTTGACGTTACCCAGAACAGAGGCGCGGAGTCTAATACGCCGGAAGGTTTTCACCAGGGAACCCTGCAAGGGGATATGGGCTTCGCGGCTTCCGACGTGCAGGTCGCGGCCCCCTGTCTGGGTCACTTGATACCTGAACTGGACTAGAGTTATGGTAGAGGTGTTGTATATGACCAACCGCAGGGATACACAGGAACAAACAGGAACTGGAGAAGGTGGCAGGGTGCATACGGCCAGATGGTACGCTAGGGCCGTGGAGATGGAACAGCAGCAGGTACTCCAGGGGTGACACAGGAGGTAGCGGCACACGGACGGACTGGGGTGCAGACACTTGGAGACAGGGTAACGGCAGTCGGCAGACTAAAGTCGTCAGCAAGATGTTGAAGCTGGAATTCAATACTGGAACAAGGCAATACCCACTGGACAGATGAACTGAGACCAGAGAGGAACCAGAGAGCAGAACACCACATGGAGTAGCTATAACTGGCAAAGCCTCTTGGGATTGAGAGGCTTAAAAGAACAGGCTGGACCAATCAGTTGTGAGCACCAGACAGGCCCCCAGTAATTGATATAACATGCAGCTGCAGTGCAGACTGAGCAGGCTGACAAGCTGAATAGTAGTTTTCAGGTAACGAGCTGTAATTACAGAATCCAGACACCTGTGAAGTCAGATGCTGAGTGCAGGAGCAAAGGCACTGGGAGACAACTATGCAGGAGCTAGCTGTGACCTGTAGTTCCACAAACTGAAGCAAAGGTAATTTATAACAATAACAAAACATGAGTGCTCAGGATTGTAACACACGGATAATCCATTTTTTGCACAGATATTACTTTAATATTCCATTCTCGCTAATTATTTTTAACGACTAGTCGTACACAAATACACAATCCTCATATACACCACTAATCGATAATTTACGACTGACGACTTTTTATTTCTCTGTAAGCACTCTGTCACTTACCCCCTTTTTGTTTCCCCCCCTATTTCTTTATCTCCCATATTATCCTAGCACTTATGCACCAGCTAATTAATGGTCTTCTCGTTCAACAAAATACTATACTTACACTCCCATATCACTACTCACCTAATTTATCCCTAATATGCATATAAGTCCCCCTTGTTCTTTAATCAAGGGTATAATAACATCTAATAAATCTAGCACTCTCTGCACATTAATGCTAATTTCTACTAAATATCCGGATGTCTAATAATTCAACACTATATAAATTCTGGGTATAAATAACACAGTCCCTTTCTGTGTGAAATTTTGGGTCCACTATGCATTTAATATATTCTAGCCATATTTACTAACACTAGTCTTTCTAAGGTAATTTGTGTTAGGTGCCGCGGTCCGCGGCGCCGCTCGGTCTGCTTCCGAGCGACGCTCACGGCTGCCACGCCTTCTTCCCTGCCCGCCCGGCGCCTAGCAACGCCAGGACGCCGTGCGTACTGTAGCCGCCGGGTCCCTGGCAACGCTAGGACGCCGGGCGTCCTCAGCCGCTGGGTCCATAGCAACGGGGACGCCTTTGGCGGACCACGTTCCCCGTTGCCCGATATGATTGATTAGTTGCTCGTGCAGCAGGGCAGCTGCACGGCAACTAGTAATTAGGGTCTGGGGGCTGGTTTTGCTGGCCCTCCTGTCATTGGCCAGCAGGGTCTTTTTATGGGAGCCAGCACACTGCAGCCTCGCCGGTGATAGCTTCCTGTATGCTGTTCCTGCCTTGCAAACGTCTGTTCCTGGTCAGCTGTATCTGGTCGATCCTGCTCCCTGTGCTCCGGAGTTCTGAAGCCGGTCCTGGGAATCCTTCCTGTCCAAGTGAACCTGTTGCAGTCATCTGGGGGTTCTCGCTTGTTGGGGTTCTCTCCCGGTTTCGTGAGTAGCGGCTTCTGCGCGTGTTGCGGCCTAGGCCGCTTAGTCCTTGTGTTAATTTTGTATTGGTGGTTTTTGCGGAGGTTTCCGCTTTTCACTGTCCTCCCCGGAACTCGGCGGTGCTGTGTGGGGGAGTGGACAGTGGTATCTTTTGTTGTTCTTTTCCTTTGGCGGCGTGCCACACATATATTTAGTTTTAGGGTAGTTAGTAGCCCCTAGCTTTCTGTTTGCTTTAGTTAGAGGTCCCCTTGTTATTTTCCTGTCTCGGTTCACGCCTTGTCTCACTCTAAGAACTGGGGGCATCGGAGTTGGGCAGACCTAATCCGCCCTTCAAACGCGGCTGCCGTGGGCCCAAGAAACCATAGTCACTCAGGCGTGAACTGACCACACGGGTAAAACAATGGAGGTAGGGTGCTAGGGGCTATTCCCGTACCACCCCTTATTTCAGCGTCACGTCCTGGTGCTCTGGACTCACTACGCAACATCTCTCTAGTTCTGAGCATCAGGAACGTAACATTATCACCGGCCCAAAAAACAAAGAAAAAAAAAAGAAAATATAAAGAGTCATTTGTTTTTTGGTGGGTCTTGAAATTCGGGCCTCATGAATCCGGCAGTATTAGGACCGAATCCCAGCCAGATTTTGGCCAACCAGATTCAGGAACTAACTCAGATGGTTCAGGATCTTACTCTCCGGGTGAGATCGCAGGAAGATCTTTTGCGAGCCTCCCCGAGTATGATTCCAGAACCAAAGATGCACCTTCCTGACCGTTTTTCAGGTTACCGAAAGGATTTTTTTAATTTCAAGGAAGCTTGTAAGCTTTATTTTCGTTTAAGGCCCCGATCCTCTGGTACTGAGTCTCAACGGGCCGGGATTGTAATGTCTTTGCTACAAGGCGATCCGCAAACCTGGGCTTTTGGGCTAAAAGCCGATGATGTTGCCTTGCTTTCTGTAGATGCCTTTTTTAAGTCTCTAGGCCTTCTGTACGATGACCCTGATAGAGAAGCATCGGCTGAGAGCCACCTGCGTGCACTTAAGCAAGGGAAAAATCCAGCAGAGGCGTATTGTACCGAGTTTCGCCGTTGGTCGAACGACTGTGGCTGGAATGACCCGGCCCTGCGCAGTCAGTTTCGCCTCGGTTTGTCTGAAGTTATTAAAGACAGTCTCCTTCAGTACCCCGCTCCAGAGACTTTAGACAAACTCATGGAGCTTGCTATTAAAATTGATCGTCGTCTCCGGGAGCGGAGGGCTGAAAGAGGAGCTAGTTTCAGGCGTAGTCCATGTGTGTATACTTTCCCTGAGGACGTCGAGGAGCCCATGCAAATGGGTCTCTCCCGGCTGTCCCCAGAGGAAAGAACCAGAAGGCTAAACTCTGGTCTTTGCTTGTATTGTGGTGGCAAGGGACATATCGCACGGAATTGCCCGAATAAGCAGGGAAACGCTCTGACCAAGTGAATTGTGAGGGGGTTCACTTGGGTCTGCAATTGATCTTCTCTACTGATTCCTTATTAGTTCCTGTAAAAATTTCCTTTGGTAGTCTCAGTTCGTTGGTGTCGGCCTTCGTCGACAGTGGAGCTGCGGGAAATTTCATGGATCTTGGTTGGGCTTAGGCTTTGGGCGTTCCACAGATACCTTTGGATAAACGTATCACCATGCACGGCTTGGATGGTGGTCCGCTTTCTAATGGGGTAATCACTCACCGTACACCTCCAGTACAACTGACAGTGGGGGTCCTACATTCAGAGAAAATCGAATTTTACCTTACCCATTGTCTAGCTGTCCCCGTAGTTTTGGGTCACCCCTGGCTTGCCTTTCATAATCCCACCATAGATTGGCGGTCTGGGGAGATTTCCCGATGGGGTCCCTTTTGTGTTAAGGAATGTATTTCCCGTCCAGTCCGGGTTGCGGCAGTCACCCCAGAACTTGTTCCTTTGGAATATCAGGACTTTGCCAATGTTTTCTCCAAGGGTAATGTGGATATTCTGCCTCCTCATCGGTCCTATGACTGCACTATTGACTTAGTTCCCGGTGCCTCTTTGCCTAAAGGGAGACTATATGCCCTGTCTGGGCCGGAAACTACGGCAATGAATGATTATGTGCAGGAGAGCCTAAAAAAAGGCTTCATTAGGCCCTCGAAATCTCCATTGAGTGCAGGGTTCTTTTTTGTTGAGAAAAAAGATGGGTCGCTCAGACCATGTATTGATTATCGGGCTCTGAATAAAATTTCCGTTAAAAATACCTACCCCTTGCCACTGGTTTCAGCACTATTTGATCAGCTCCGGACTTCAGTTATCTTTTCCAAGATCGATCTTAGAGGGGCTTACAAACTCATCCGAATAAAATCTGGGGATGAGTTGAAGACGGCTTTCAGCACACAGTCGGGACATTATGAATACTTGGTGATGCCGTTTGGGCTGTCTAATGCTCCTGCTGTATTTCAAGATCTCATTAACGACGTCCTTCGTGACTTTCTAGGAAAGTTCGTAGTCGTTTATTTAGACGACATTTTGATTTACTCTGAGTCTTTTGAACAACATATTTCCCATGTGCGATTGGTCCTACAGAAGTTACGGGAAAATCAATTATATGCCAAACTGGAGAAATGTGATTTCCACATCACAGAAGTGTCCTTCCTGGGGTACATTATTTCTCCTAAGGGGTTTTTCATGGAACCAAAAAAACTCCAGGCCATCCTAAATTGGGCACAACCCACGAACTTAAAAGCAATTCAGCGCTTTTTAGGGTTTGCAAATTACTATAGGCGTTTTATTCTTACCTTCTCAATTGGTCGCCTGAAGCTAAGTCTGCCTTCCTGGCCTTAAAGCAGGCCTTTGTCTCAGCTCCAGTACTCAGACACCCTAACCCGGATCTCCCCTTTATTGTCGAGGTAGATGCCTCAGAGGTTGGAGTGGGGGCTATCCTTTCTCAGGAAGACCCGGAGTCTCAGGAATTACACCTATGTGCCTTCATGTCCAGAAAATTCTCCTCCGCAGAATCCAACTATGATGTTGGTAATCGAGAATTGTTGGCAGTTAAATGGGCTTTCGAGGAGTGGAGGCACTGGCTGGAAGGAGCAAGGCATACCATTACGGTGTTTACTGACCACAAGAACCTGCAGTATATTGAGTCAGCTAAACGGCTTAATGCTCGACAGTTGGGCGCTGTTTTTTTACTCATTTCAGGTTTATTATCACCTTCAGGCCCGGTTCCAAGAATACAAAAGCCGATGCCCTGTCACGTTGTTTTCTTCCGGTTCACAATAACCACCCGGCTACTACCCCCATAGTCCCATCGTCTGTCATCCGGGCTGGCCTCACACAGGATTTATTTACACAGCCAGTCCAGCTTCAGCAGCAGGCTCCCAAAGTCACTCCTGCAGATCGTCTCTTCGTCCTTGAATTTCTGAGAAGCACTGTTCTAGCTGAGTTTCATGATAATAAGGTTTCTGGTCATCCGGGTATCACTAAGACCTTGGAGTTAATCTCTCGCTCAGTGTGGTGGCCTAATCTTTCTAAAGATGTAAGGGAATTTGTCCGTTCCTGTCAGGTTTGTGCTCAGTACAAGGTATCTCGATCGTTGCCGGTCGGGCAACTCATGCCTCTAGCCGTTCCTCTCAGGCCATGGTCACATATATCCATGGATTTCGTGGTGGACCTTCCTCTTTCAGCTGGATTTCGAGTCATTTGGGTGGTAGTAGACCGTTTTAGTAAGATGGCCCACTTCATTGCTCTCCCCCGATTACCCTCTGCTCAAGGGTTGGCAGTTTTGTTTCTCCGCCATGTGTTCAGGCTCCATGGTTTACCCAGGGATATTGTCTCTGATCGGGGACCGCAATTCATCGCCCGTTTCTGGAAACGTTTTTGTGCCTCATTAAATATGAAACTCTCTTTAACATCTGGGTACCATCCACAGTCTAACGGACAAACTGAACGTGTTAATCAGTTGTTAAAACAGTATTTACGGCTATATTCGGCCAAATTTCAGAATGATTGGTCTGAATTTCTTCCTTTGGCCGAGTTTGCCTATAATAACTCTTGTCATTCTTCCACCAAGGAGTCCCCATTCTTTTCGGTCTTGGGCTTTCATCCTAGAGCCAATTCTTTTTACCCTCATTTTCCAGTCTCCTCGTTGACCTTAACTTCCCGTCTCAGAATGATTTGGAAAAAGGTGCACCTTGCCCTTAAGAAGGCTGCCTTCCGAGAAAAAAAAAATTCTGATAGGTTCCGACGCCCATGCACTTTTAAGGTGGGAGATAAGGTGTGGTTGTCAACCCGCAACATCAAGCTTCGACAACCCTCGGCTAGATTGGGACCCAAATTTAGTGGACCGTTCCTTATCGTTAAGAAGGTCAACCCAGTTGCTTTTCGGCTACGCTTGCCTAAATCACTCAAAATTGGCAATACTTTTCACTGTTCCCTTCTGAAGCAGTATTTTTCTTCCAGGAGATTCCCTCGGAAGACTTCCCAGGGTAGACCTCCGGTGGATGTTCAGGGGCAACAAGAGTTCTTGGTGGAGAAGGTTTTAGATTCCAAAGTTTCTCGGGGCCGGCTTTATTATTTGGTTCACTGGAAAGGCTATGGCCCTGAAGAAAGGTCTTGGGTCCTGGATAACAATTTACATGCCCCTAAATTTAAGAGATTATTCTTTCAGGAATTTCCTCAGAAACCCGGCTTTAGGGGTTCTTTAACCCCTCCGCAAGGGGGGGGTACTGTTAGGTGCCGCGGTCCGCTGCGCCGCTCGGTCTGCTTCTGAGCGACGCTCCCGGCCGCCGCACCTTCCTCCCTGCCCGCCCGGCGCCTAGCAACGCCAGGACGCCGTGCGTACTGTAGCCGTCGGGTCCCTGGCAACGCTAGGACGCCGGGCGTCCTCAGCCGCTGGGTCCATAGCAACGGGGACACCTTTGGCGGACCACGTTCCCCGTTGCCAGATAGGATTGATTAGTTGCTCGTGCAGCAGGGCAGCTGCACGGCAACTAGTAATTAGGGTCTGGGGGCTGGTTTTGCTGGCCCTCCTGTCATTGGCCAGCAGGGTCTTTTTATGGGAGCCAGCACACTGCAGCCTCGCCGGTGATAGCTTCCTGTATGCTGTTCCTGCCTTGCAAATGTCTGTTCCTGGTCAGCTGTATCTGGTCGATCCTGCTCCCTGTGTTCCGGAGTTCTGGAGTTCTGAAGCCGGTCCTGGGAATCCTTCCTGTCCAAGTGAACCTGTTGCAGTCATCTGGGGGTTCTCGCTTGTTGGGGTTCTCTCCCGGTTTCGTGAGTAGCGGCTTCTGCCGCGTGTTGCGGCCCAGGCCGCTTAGTCCTTGTGTTAATTTTGTATTGGTGGTTTTTGCGGAGGTTTCCGCTTTTCACTGTCCTCCCCGGAACTCGGCGGTGCCGTGTGGGGGAGTGGACAGTGGTATCTTTTGTTGTTCTTTTCCTTCGGCGGCGTGCCGCACATATATTTAGTTTTAGGGTAGTTAGTAGCCCTTAGCTTTCTGTTTGCTTTAGTTAGAGGTCCCCTTGTTATTTTCCTGTCTCGGTTCACGCCTTGTCTCACTCTAAGACATGGGTCATCAGAGTTGGGCAGACCTAATCCGCCCTTCAAATTCAGCTGCCGTGGGCCCAAGAAACCATAGTCACTCAGGCGTGAACTGACCACACGGGTAAAACAATGAAGGTAGGGTGCTAGGGGCTATTCCCGTACCACCCCTTATTTCAGCGTCACGTCCTGGTGCTCTGGACTCACTACGCAACATCTCTCTAGTTCTGAGCATCAGGAACGTAACAATTTGACTCTCATGTACGCTCATTACAATAACAAACACTAATATTTGCATTTGTTTCATTTATCTGTGAGCTGCTCCTGCACCTTAAATATAAAGAAATGTCTGCGATTTAAAGGCTCCGTAAAGATGGCCGCCGCATGAACTGAAAGCACAATCTAAAACCAACTCAAAGATGGCCGCCGCATCATTTTCCATCCCGCCCCAACCCATGATCACCACAGAGATGCTGGGACCAGCCGTGGCAGGATATGACGTACCCGCCCAACCGGAAGAAGGGCAGAATGACGCACCCGCCCAACCGGAAGAAGGGCAAAACAACTATATTATCACGAGGACGTTTTACCGAAAGTAGCGCATGGTGCGCATGCGCAGTAAGAGACTGTGAATACAGGAAGTGGGGCGGAAGTGACGCAGGAGGCGTCATGGACGACCTTTTATTATTTCTCCATGAACAGCTCTCGTTTTCATAAGATAAACAGTATCTGGGCTCATCATTAGTAGCCCTACTCCTTACTTACATTTATATCAAACTTTGTGTTAGAATACTGAATATTAGTACTAACAGGAAGTGATGTCACAGTCACTTATCCTTAATCATAGCTGCTATAAATAAGAGTGTTTGCACACTAGTCCCTTACCCCTTGATGAAGTCTGATGGACGAAACGCGTTGGGTGTACCTCTACTGACTCTCCGTTTTTAAAGATAAGCATCATTCTCTTATCCTAAAATATCTTTTATCAGTACAATATTGTTTTTACTGATTTCATGCGATTTAGGGTTCTAGCTAAATTATATATTTTTTATCTATTCTTATCTTGGTATTATCAAGCTTTTATATTCTATTTTTTTGTATAAATAAATATTTTGTTACTTTTTTTCTAAACCGTATCCTGCAATATTCTTCATATTTATATCAATATATTAGACACTGTAAGTCGCTGATACCCCTATCCCCCCCTTTTTTTCCATATATATATATATATATATGAATATGTGGATATATGTATATCTTGAAGATTGAAATAGATAATCATATCATGTGTGGGATCATATTGTTCAGAGACACGTAAACATTAATCTGGTGGGAATAAGAACATTATTAAATATTACCTCATTAAGTTATTAATAATACCAGATTTATGATTAATGTGATGGGTTTAACTGATCATGGGGCGGTAACTCAGATGTAAACAACAGAAACCACATCTCAAGTCCTAGCCATCGCCCACTTCTTGAACTGACCAATGGTCCCCGGTGCACAGGATATGTCCCACCCCCGAACCAATGGAAGAAGAGCACACAGTGTCTATTGTATTATGTTTTGATCTACTGAATAAAGAGCGAGCTGCAGGCCAGGTCACTATCACAGACTCTTAACGCTTTCAACCTGATTAGCGGAGGACCGGGACCGGGAAGCACTTGCGAACATTCTCACGTATGTACATTGACTGTAGCCATTATTCTGTTGTAGATTTATCTTGTTAGCCTGTAGTGTATAATTTGTACTGTTTTACCTTTTGAAATAATCCACTGTGGCCTTAGAACCCTGTGGTTCAACTACATATCGGTGTTGTGTCCTCATTTCCCTGCAAGGGTTTAAAGCGTATTTTAACTGTATAAGGTTTATAAGTACTGATAAGGTGTACGCACTGCCGGTACTTTATACCGTCAGCGCAACTTAAGGTTTAAGGTATAACATCATTGCAGTGCTTTGCTGCATAAAGGTTTAAAGTATAACCATATTATTACATTGTATTACTAATAAGGTTTAAAGGTTATCAATTGTGTGTGCGCGCGCTGTGCGTACTCTGTACACTCAGCGCGGCGTGTGTACGCCAAGTACGTACCACGTACGGGACTCTGTATGCAAATAGCGTACAAAGTGTGTAGCGCGTGTATTCAGGTAAAAGTGTATCTAGGGGTATAGCTTTATGGTTTAAGATAATATCGACATTATCAATTGGGAGCATCGTCCGGTTTTTCTTCATACCCGCAGCCTAGCAGGTTACAACAGACTTTATCTATCAGCAAAAGGGCGGACAGGTACCCTGCGTGAACCCTTTCCTGGTCGCAGGATACACTGGAAACCCTATTTGTATGCTGATTAGATGGCGTCTGCTCTGCATGGTTTGTAGGGATGCTGGTGGGACCCGTAAAGTGAATAAGCAAAGCTATTTAAAAAGTCTGTGAATTTCTGTTTGGCGCCAAATGCGCACACAATACAAGCATACACCTGTACTCTGCATATCTGATCATATTGTTGCAAAACAAGGTTCAAATGAGTCATATTGTGTTTGATTCAGATTGGATTGCTTATCTGTTAAGTAGGGTAAAAGTACATTTAACAGTTGCTGGAAAAGCCTTGATATAGTGTTTTTTTTTTAAACTCAGGCCTAAAATAACTTCAGGGGCTTGCATGGTGTGTGATTTCTTTGTGACAAAGGAAGCTGCATGGTCTGTTCTCCATTTTGGACTAGCCACATGGCTTGTCCATTTTGTGTAACCCTCATGGATGCGGAAGGGGAGGAGCAGCGGCCATGTTGGGAAGGTCATTTTTCTAAATGGCTGATTTTCACTGCCCGGAATAATCAGCCCTCCTTGGTCAAAAATAAATCACCATATATGAGTTACCAATGCATTTATTTAACCCATGCCATAGTCAATTACAAATAGTTTCAGATGGGGCTTAATGAAAGTTAATAGTAAGATGAATACTTGATGTAAGAAGTACACACAGATATAAAAAAAGAAAAAAAAAGTTTTTTTCTCTCTAAGATTCAGTTAACTCTGCTTGCTATAAGATAGCCATTGAAATGCAAATTAACCTGTATAACTGCTTTTTCCTAGCAGTGAAAAAAAACACCTTTGCAGGCAGCCAATAGCACAAATTGTTCAGGGACCAAGATTTAGTTTAAATAAAACCTTCTCTACTGTATTACCTCTGGGGAAAGCTATCAGTTAACAGGAAAAGAGTGTTAGTGTGGGCTGAATAAGGTGTGAATGTATTGAACCCCGCTTGGTGAACTTGGTGAAACTTGGTGAGCACGGTCTAGATGAATACGTGCAACGAAGTGTGATAAAGTTTTCGTGGTATTACAGTCCGGCTGTTTTGGAGCACAGTGTGAAGACTCCAGTGATCCTACCACTTATAGATAGCAAGTGTCTATGAGCGGTACGATTGGACCGCACGGTTGTGTGGGCAATACGTGGCGCAACGTGATACTAAGTTTTACATATTTGTGTGTAAATCTCGTCATCATACGCGTTGTGTAAAGCATATGCAAGTGTGATTTGTGTAAAGTAAAAGTTTAGGGAGTTTTCGCTGGTCCCTCCAGAGGCAGATATTCACTGGGTACCTAAAGGCCCAGGGGACATAGGCCGAAGTAGGGCCTGCAACGGCTACACGTGTCTGCTAAAAAAAAAAGTGCGGATCCGTGATACTCGGAGCAGAAGAAGTTAGTGGAAGAACTTTGAGGTCTTTCACTGGTAGACTACTGTGTTTGGTGCATTTTGGGAAGTTTTCCCGTGTTAAACAGGTCCACAATGGGAGCCAAGTGCACAACACAGGGACGTTCCTCAGTCAGGGTTCAGACAGCAGAATTGAGACCCAGGGGGTCAGCTCGGTTAGTAATGTGGGGGAAGTATGGTCCCCACACTGAGACCTTTTGTGATGAATGGACACGAATGACTGTGGGGGATAAAGCATCATTTCCTGGGATAGGTAGTTTTGAACCAGAGGTATTGCAGAATTTAAGGAGAAGGATATGTCTGATAAAATCCCAAAAGCAAAGGGTCAGACACACAAACTGTTTAAATTTATGGCAGCAAGAGGGCGATATGCAAGAGAAATTAACATATGCAATCGGTTCCAAACCTAGCGGGAATGAGAACACAAACACACCATTGTCGACACAGGTCGAAGGGGAACAGAAGGCTACAGTCAATGATACATCTGTAAATGATAGTAATATGAAAAAGCAATGTATTAACCCTAACTTTTGCAAAATATATCCTGTTTTGAAGTCTCTCCGAGGTTTTAGGTCACAGGAAGATGAAGGAGTCAGCCAAATCGCAGCTCTCCTCCAAGCAGTCATGTTGCAGGAAACTCAGGTGGGAAATCTCGCACTGGGTAGTGTAGTAACAGTATTCCCCAATGAAAGAACTGGTGAGGTCACAGCTACCGGTAAGTATGAGACAGTTCATTGCACAGAAACAACAACACCACACAGTAAACAGATTAGGAACGGAATGGTAGGATTACACCCTGTCTTGGGAATAGTAACTCCCAATGTGGGAACCGATAGACAGGAAGTAGTCCTCACCAGGAATAATGCAATTTATTGCCCGTGGCCCAGAGATGAGCTGCGATCAATCATTTCAGAATTCCCCAACCCTCGGAAGCATTTAGCCAGATGTGAGAAATTTATCAGAGATCTGGGTAATGTGTATGAACCAACAAACCAACATTAGCGGACATTTTTGAAAGCATGCCTACCCCCTAATATTGACACCCAAAAACTCATCACTGATTGTAGATTAGAGTTGGATAGTCCTATGACTGACAGAAACAATCAGGAAAATATAGAACGAATTAATAAGCAACTAGAGTTGTGTTTTCCCACTGAGTGGAGAAGAATTTTCTCCATAAAACAGAGGAAAAATGAAATGACATCTGATTATTTCCACCGAGCACTGCAGGAAATGGATAGATACATGGGGGTATTAGATGCAGGGAACAATGAAAATTACAGAGAAGTGGCTGTGTCTGTGCTAATGGACGGACTCGATAAGACAGTGAGGGACAGAGCTTGCCTTAGAGAGTGCGCAATTGAACACCATAGGAATATTGCTAGGCGTAGAAAACTGCAAGAGGAGAGGCTGAGGATTGAAAGTATGCAGGCTCTTACACCAAAGTCTCATCAGCCCAAACCCCAAAACCCTAGTAGTAACAAAAAACCGATAATATGTTACATTTGTAAAAATGAAGGACATTTTGCTAGAAATTGTAGGAGTAGTAGAGCACATAGCCAATATAGGCCCCTAGACAGAATAAATAAGCTACGTTATTAAACACATAGACGGGATCAAGGGACATATAGTAAGGAATCACGAGCAGTATAGAAACACACAGATTCGGTTAATGGGAAGAACAGAATAAATGCAACTTTACCCTTTTGACAGAAC
Organism: Pseudophryne corroboree; assembly: GCF_028390025.1. Classification (NCBI taxonomy): domain Eukaryota; kingdom Metazoa; phylum Chordata; class Amphibia; order Anura; family Myobatrachidae; genus Pseudophryne; species Pseudophryne corroboree. Next base: position 246,704,785 of record NC_086450.1, on the reverse strand, counting down.
TTACGGAAATTAGGAGGAGGCCTCTAAACTTCTGCTTCTCTCTCTCTAGCAGAAGTGACCTCTAAGTAATTTAACAGGAGTTTTGTTAGAGATGGTATACATATAAAGTGCTCCCACCCAGGAAGCACAAAATATGTTAAAATACCCAGTGCCGTTTCTAGCGTCGGGCGAGCCGTGCAACCGCACGGGGCGCCGCCGCTGCACTTTGTTACTCCTTATCGCCTCTCCCGAGCGCTCCTGCTCGGGGGGCGGAGTTTCGCGGAATGACGCGAAGCCCCGCCCCCCAGCAGGAGCGCTCGGGGAGAGGCGATAAGGAGATAAGCATGAAGGAGGAGGCGGCCGGCGCGAGGGACGTGAGGCGGCGGGACCGAAGAGCGGGAAGACGTAAGTATTCTCTCTCTCTCCCCCCCTTCCTTCCCCCCAACTTGAAACCTGCCTGCCGCTGCCGCACTGTGTAAAATGGGGACACCTGCCTATGGGGATACCTGCCTGCCGCACTGTGTAAAATGGGGGCACCTGCCTGCGTACTGTGTAATATGGGGGCACCTGCCTGCGTACTGTGTAATATGGGGGCATCTGCCTGCGTACTGTGTAAAATGGGGATATCTGCCTGCCGCGCTGTGTAAAATGGGGATACCTGCCTGCCGCGCTGTGTAAAATGGGGATACCTGCTGCACTGTGTAAAATGGGGGCACCTGCCTGCGTACTGTGTAATATGGGGGCACCTGCCTGCATACTGTGTAATATGGGGGCACCTGCCTGCGTACTGTGTAAAATGGGGATATCTGCCTGCCGCGCTGTGTAAAATGGGGATACCTGCCTGCCGCACTGTGTAAAATGGGGGCACCTGCCTGCGTACTGTGTAATATGGGGGCACCTGCCTGTGTACTGTGTAATATGGGGGCACCTGCCTGCGTACTGTGTAAAATGGGGATACCTGCCTAATGTACTGTGTAAAATGGGGATACCTGCCTTCCGTACTGTGTAAAATGGGGATACCTGCCTGCCGCACTTTGTAAAATGGGGACACCTGCCTGCCGCACTTTGTAAAATGGGGACACCTGCCTGCCGCACTTTGTGAAATGGGGACACCTGCCTGCCGCAATGTGTAATATGGGGACACTTGCCTGCTGTAATGTGTAAAAAGGGGACTTTTTTATTTTTATTTTTTTCCCCCTGTGGTGGGAGTGATGATATCAGATGAGGCCATGCCCACTTTAATGAGACCACGCCCATTTTAATCAGGCCACACCCTTGTCGGGAGCGCGCGCGCATGCTTTTTCTTTTTATGGCTATATGGGGGGGGGGGACGCAGTTTTTTTTAGAGCAATTGGGGGGGGGGAACATTTTGAAATCTCGCACTGGGAGCCAAATTGTCTAGAAACGGCCCTGAAAATACCCACGAAGACTAATATTGCATTTCACTGTTTTAGAAGCATGTCCATCACAGGTAGAGGAAATTATCTCAAAGATACCGGGTTCCCTATGAACTTAGAATGGACAAGACACTGGATTGATGGCTGGGATAGTCCCAGTAGAGATATAACACACATAGAATTTTTTTTAAGGGAACAGCCTGATTAGGGAATCATTCCCCGTAGTGCCCAATCCAGATGTCAAACTTTGTAAAAATCTTCTTTGTTACTAAACTCTGTGATTTGTCTTCAAAGTTTCCTCTTCATCTCTGACGTTCACCGACAGATTTACAGCTCAAACGTCACATATCTACTCGGTCTTTTCAGAGGTCTGCCCAAACCCAGTATATCTCACCAGCATCACTGTGCCTGGCCATGCACAAAGGGTGGAGAGTGGAAATACTGGTGAAGGGAGACTGTGCATAGATACCGATAGACATGATGGTGTCACAGCCTGATGGTGAACGCAAATCTGACAAATTTTCTTTTTATTATTTTCTCTCTTTTTCACTTTCCACGGATGGTTTACTTCACACAACTGATAATACACAACAGTTAAACACATTGTAATGCAAGATTCATGTTCCCTATAGAAAGGTCGCTGACTCGGAGAGAACATCGTATCACTGGAGTGTCTGTTCCGCGAAGGTTGAGAGGCAGGACTATTGTCACGGCACCTGAGCACGGAGAACAACAAGACCAGAGGCGGTTGTCGCACCAGTTTTTCCTTTTTCCTCTTTATTATTTTCTCCATCTCCCATTACCCTCCTTTCCTCCCCCTTCTTGTTCCCTTTTCTCTTCCCTTAACAAGATGGACTTACCCCAAGAGACTGCGTTCCGGGTTTTCTTGTTAACCCTGTTGTTGACCAGAGCAGTCTGTTTCGGTGAGAGTACCAGAGAGGTCGAGAAAGGATCTGGAATGGGTTCTGATGGCAAGGACGGATTTGTAGAATTCCAAGAGCAACACATCCATCGAGCAAAGGCGAGTATCAGAAAACGATCTGGTAGTCAGGAAACTAGGAGGCACTGTGAAGGGTTATTGGCTGAGGAAAATTGCATTTGTAGGAATTGTGAAAACATAGTTGAGGATGGGTGCATCCAGAGATGTCAGTCCAGCCTTAATATCAACATGGACCGTCATCCATTGAGTGATTACCACTCACTAGTGGGTAAGGTCTTAAACCAGACAGAATGCTGGGTGTGCTCAAAAGTACCTCAAGGTCAGAGCAAGTCAGGATTAGTACCATACCCGTTAACGATAGATGAGGTACTCGAATTACGGGGTGGGAGACCGGTGAACAAGAAATTTAATATTTCTAGGCCCCCTAGTTTGAAGCTCCACCAATACCATGTGGATAGATCCTTAGTGTGTTTTAACATTTCCAATTCCCGAAAGCCGGGAAATTGGGAGGTGACATGGAATAACCAAACCATGGCATTCTCGCACAGAGCTGATAGGATACCCGTAGATTCTGAACTTATACACCAAATAGCCAACAGTGGAAGGTATTTTCGGTACAGGTATACTAAAGGAAGTAAGACCATGCGGGTTGGAGAAGTATCACCAGGGTACTGTGCGCATAACTTACAACCTGATACGTGTACTGAACAGATGAGAGAGATAGGGATAGGATTTTTCACTTGGAAAGTTTGCAATATGGTAATGTCATATTCTGTCCCATATGTTCTCCCCGATGATGCTTATTTCATATGTGGGAGGAAGGCGTATAAGTGGCTTGCCCCAAACTCAGAGGGATTGTGTTACATCGGAAGAGTGTTGCCAGAGGTTATGACCATAACCCATGATAAGATGAAACCGCAGTGCTCAAGCTCCTTATACTCATACTCATTATGAACACATCGTTAAGAGACACATTATAGATAGGACAGAGCACGTAGCCTCTGATTTGATCCATGAATCCACCGGGATTCAATTCCTTCTCGCATTAGATATCACCCGTACTGCCAGAGGAATTATAAATTATAGGTACATCCATGCGCTAGCGAATCTGATAGATAATATCACTGAGATGTATGACGACACCTTCAGGTATACGGGTAGGCAGTTGCAAGCTTACAAAACGGAACTGATCCAGCACAGGATGGTCCTCAATTATATCACAGCCGTGACGGGTGGGTACTGTGTCACATTGGCAACTCAATATGGTGTGAAGTGCTGCATGTATATTACAAACAGCACTGACGACCCAACTGAGATCATTGATCAAAAGATGGACGATATCTTGCAGTTGAAGTGGGAGTTCCGACGGAGACACAACCTTACCCTGACTGCTGTGAGTAATGAACTGACCGGCTGGGTTTCATGGTTGAACCCACGCAATTGGTTCTCAGGTTTAGGAGAATGGGCTCAAAATGTTATCATGAGTGTGGGAAAGTTTCTCCTTTGTATCCTGGGAGTTGTCATAATTATTGGCTTGATATTTAGGTGTGTTCGAGTTTTAACGCGGCGCAAGCACGGTACCAAAGTGATGAGTTTAAGGAGCGGGGGCATTGTTACAGCAACTGATTTAATTTATGACCCATCGATAGAGACAATGTTGTGATAAGACGTGATTCCACGGCCCGTTTCTTTCACCCGTTTTTCCTTTGTTTTCCCTCAGCAAAAATACACCCATCCGGAAAAGACTTTGATCAACACCCAAGAATGATTACGCAAATGTTATGTGAATGTATTTTTGATATGTGTCTTATCTTCATCTCTACAACCTTCAGGTAGTGACACACATAGTCGTCAGGTGATATCCATATATTAGCATTCACATCTGTCCCCCCTTCATGTATCATCAACTAAATGTGCACCCCATTTGTTGGAACAAGAAGCCGAAAAGAGCTCGGTAGTGTTTGTTGGCCCACTTACAGACCCTTAATACGGGATAAGAAGGATTTAATGTATACTTCGTAATACCTCGAAGCTTATTTAGAACATATACGGCACAATAATACATGCCCCTCAGACACGGATTCATACATACATGCTTTTTACTATCCCACTAGGTCATACATTTCCCACCTACCCCTCTCTCCCGATTACCCAAACTTCTGTAGATATTGTATTGTTATTTTTCTGTTTAGTGATTAGATAGTGGCAGTTATTGTTGACTGCCAAAGGGTAGACTGTCAAAGTAAAAAAATATTCCAGTACACGCATCACGTACAAACCACACACGCATGCCCGCTGCGCATGCACTTGTTCCGCCATGCGTGCACATATTCGCAAATTGCGTGTGGTCGCACCCACGGTCCTGCGCAGTTTGAGCGTGGTATGAGTAATTACAGTGGAGTTTGTACTCTCATGGAAAAGCCACAAAGACATATCATAAATCTAATATATATATATTGTATAAATCCCACACTGTCTGCGTTAACCTTTAAATAGCATGAAAATCAGTCACACATAAATTAAAACTCCCAGAGACTAAAATACAATGGCCTTATTTACACTAAGCTTTGAAATTCTATAAAGAAGGCATACACCTTTGTTTACTAAAATAGCCAAGTTTCTATTTAAAACAATGAGTACTGAATTATTATTGTCTCACCTGAAAGTAAAAACAAACGAAGTGACAATACCCAGGAACCAAAGCTGTTTAGAAAATCAGAAACAATAGCTAACCACAACACCAGACCAGACAGATAGAAATTTAACATTCATAGTCTAAAACCCATGGAAATGTAGGTGTTCATATATATATATATATATATATATATATATATAAAGAATATTATATATATATATATATATATATATATATGAATGAATGAATATATAATTCCTAACAAATTGTAATAGCAGGAGTATGTGTGTACGTGTATATATATATATATATATATGTATATATATATATATATATATATGAATATGTGGATATATGTATATCTTGAAGATTGAAATAGATAATCATATCATGTGTGGGATGATATTGTTCAGAGACACGTAAACATTAATCTGGTGGGAATAAGAACATTATTAAATATTACCTCATTAAGTTATTAATAATACCAGATTTATGATTAATGTGATGGGTTTAACTGATCATGGGGCGGGAACTCAGATGTAAACAACAGAAACCACATCTCAAGTCCTAGCCATCGCCCACTTCTTGAACTGACCAATGGTCCCCGGTGCACAGGATATGTCCCACCCCCGAACCAATGGAAGAAGAGCACACAGTGTCTATTGTATTATGTTTTGATCTACTGAATAAAGAGTGAGCTGCAGGCCAGGTCACTATCACAGACTCTTAACGCTTTCAACCTGATTAGCGGAGGACCGCGAAGCGCTTGCGAACATTCTCACGTATGTACATTGACTGTAGCCATTATTCTGTTGTAGATTTATCTTGTTAGCCTGTAGTGTATAATTTGTACTGTTTTACCTTTTGAAATAATTCACTGTGGCCTTAGAACCCTGTGGTTCAACTACATATCGGTGTTGTGTCCTCATTTCCCTACTAGGGTTTAAAGCATATTTTAACTGTATAAGGTTTATAAGTACTGATAAGGTGTACGTACTGCGGGTACTTTATACCGTCAGCGCAACTTAAGGTTTAAGGTATAACATCATTGCAGTGCTTTGCTGCATAAAGGTTTAAAGTGTAACCATATTATTACATTGTATTACTAATAAGGTTTAAAGGTTATCAATTGCGTGTGCGCGCGCTGTGCGTACTCTGTACACTCAGCGCGGCGTGTGTACGCCAAGTACGTACCACGTACGGGACTCTGTACGCAAATAGCGTACAAAGTGCGTAGCGCGTGTATTCAGGTAAAAGTGTATCTAGAGGTATAGCTTTATGGTTTAAGATAATATCGACATTATCAACATCCTCTACGGATTTTTTCCATGCCTGGTTTTGAGACTCGGATTTATTCAATCTTTTATTCAACCGAGCCACATTCGCATTCAAAGCACTCAAAACATTTACCCAATCAGGAGTCGGCGGTGCCGACAGGGTCACTCCCACAGCCGTTTCTTTCCCTAATCCAGTCTCCTCCTGGGAAGAGCACTCTGCCTCAGACATGTCGACACATGTGCACCGACACTCACAAACACACTGGGCATATAGGGGACAGACCCACAATAAAGCCTGTCAGAGAAACACAGAGGGAGTTTGCCAGCGCTTATCCCGCTTCTGAACACTTTTATATAAAGCCCCAGACCTGTTAGCGCTTTTATATTACATTAAATAGCACCAAGTATACTGTGCCCCCCCCTGTTTTGCACCCTGTTACTTGTACAGCAGTGGAGAGGAAGGCCAGCGTCTCTGCAGCTCTGTGGAGAGAAAATGGCGCTGGTGAGAGCTGTGAGGGCTAAGCCACGCCCCCTCAATGGCGCGCTTCATCCCCGCTATTTTATCAAATATTTATACTGGCGGGGGACCGGATTCAGTGCCCAGGCACTTAAAAAACACTTTTTGCCAGGACATATTAACCCCCCGCACCCTGCACCCTGTAGTGCCACTGTGTGTGGGAGCATGGCACGCAGCGCGGCCGCTGTGCGGTACCTCAAAGCTGTCACTGAAGTCTTCTGATCTTCTTCTACTCACCCATCTTCTGACTTCTGGCTCTGCAAGGGGGGTGACGGCGGGCTCCGGGAATGAGCATCTAGGCGTACCTAGTGTTCAGACCTTCAGGAGCTAATGGTGTCTTGTAGCCTAAGAAGCAGAGCCTTGAAACTCACAGAAGTAGGTCTGCTTCTCTCCCCTAAGTCCCACGATGCAGGGAGACTGTTGCCAGCAGTTCTCCCTGAAAATAGTAAACCTAACATAAGTCTTTTTTCTGAGAAACCCTGGAGAGCTCCCCAGTGTGCAACCAGTCTCACTGGGCACAGATTCTAAACTGGAGTCTGGTGGAGGGGCATAGAGGGAGGAGCCAGTTCACACCCCTTTTAAAGTCTTAAAGTGCCCATGTCTCCTGCAGATCCCATCTATACCCCATGGTTCTTGAAGTGTCCCTAGCATCCTCTAGGACGTAAGAAGAAAGGTATGGTCAGTAAAAGCATACAGTGGAGTCAGAATGATGCACACAAAAAGAAAAGAAAAAAGTATAGCATGCCCGAGTGACAATATCTATACAATCTGGCAAATAACAGTTGATCATACAGAAAAAAGGAAACATAATTTGTTACAATGGTCCAATAGATCTTTGTTAAAACTACTCTCTTAAGTAACCATTATAAATGCAAATAAAACTTATAACAAAAAAAATAAAAATTTATGACAAGACAAGGGTTAGGGGAAGGGAAAAGCTAGGAAAAGAAGGAAAGTTAGGGAAAGAGGTGGACAGTCCAATAGTATTAATTAGTGATAAGTTCCATTGGGTGACTTCTCAACTGAGAAAGATAAGCAGTATTAGGTATGGTTTGGTGGTATCAGATCCTTATAGGATGAGGTAGTCTTAAATTCTAGCAAGGAGCACCAAGTAGCATTATAGTCCGACTGCTTCTCCATAGCGGAATAATATATGTCTTCCATGGATCTATAAAACTAAATTTTTGGGAACCTTTCCCAAATTGTAAGTAGATCTTGGGATCGCCAATGAACAGGTATCACAGCTCTAACTGCATTGTTAAGATGTATAATGAGAGAATGTTTATATTTTGTGAACAGAATAGTGGTATGGGAAAGTAGCCAGAAATCTAGTTCAGTAGGAACTTGAAATTCCAAGATGGCTGCCTTATCTGGTGTGCTTTTGGATGGGATGAAAAATACATGGACCTGATGGTTTTATTGGAACCCTAATCTGAACTTTAGGACTCTGCAATATCCCCATTTTGTGTTATCTTATTTTAGGGGTGGACTATTCCACCCTGGGTAATCCTATGCAGTGCACCCAAGATGGCTGCCACACCTGGAACCTTGTGAGGGTGGAATACACAGCCCTTGGAGGTTATTACCCAAAATGCCTCCACCAATCATGCACTATGCTTTCTGTGTGCTCAAGGTTTTTTTTTTTTATGTCTGTGTGGTTTATCTTTTGCTATATTAATTAAATCTTCTGTATTATGGGCCTAATTCAGCAAGGATTGCAAAACAGCAAAAATTGCAGAAAATGCGGAAAATCACAAAATCTGCACCATATACCACAAAAATTGAGAAAAAAATGCAACTTCTGAGACGAAGCAAAAACTGCGTATGCACTACTAAAAGTAGGCGTGTAGGGGGCGTACTAAAGGGCTGGACTCGCAAAAACTGCGAGCAGGGGCATGTTGTGGGGCATATACTGATGTTCGGTGGGCAGTGCATACGTAATTTTTACAACTGAATGCACATTTATGGTGTGCAGTTTCTGAGTGACTACAGGTCTACTTTAAAAACTGCACAAGCTGACCTCAGTTGTAGAATGTTCGATGTATACTGCAATCATTGCTTCATTACACCCAGCTGAAGAAGCTCACACCTCAGACCACAAATCACTTCATTCAGCTGTATTGAAACTTCTAAACATGTAAAGGCCCGTACACACTGGTCGATATATCGGCCGTTCTCTTGAACGGCCGATATATCGCGGGACCGTCGGCCAGTGTGTGCGGCCGATACGTCTGTGAACTCCGTCGTTCACAGACGTATTGCGTCGGCCGCGCAGCACAGCGATATATTGGCGCGTCGCTGTGTGTGTACGGGGCGGTCGTCCGGCCGCCCGTACACATGCTGCGGCGGCCGGCGGTGATTGACAGGTGAACTGGGCGGGCGCACGCCCGCCCGCCCAGTTCATGACTTCAGTCCCCCGACGGATCGGGCAGTGTGTATGCACAGCACACTGCCCGATCCGTACATAGATATATCTGCAGATCAATTGATCTGCAGATATATCTACTAGTGTGTACCCACCTTAAGGGAGCTTTAAACTCTGTAACACATGTTTATTTATAAAATATAGGTAGTAGCCTAATTGTTTTTACACTTACTAACAATCGAGGTTCGACAACCACAGTTTTTTTAAAAGCAAACGTTAACAGTTTTTTAATGCTTTTTAAGCAACCAACACGTTTTTTGTTAACAAAACATGCCCACATACATTTGGTTACTTTTCTTTTTCTTTTTTTTATATTTCGCTACACAAACACACAAACATATGTTCAAGAACAGCAACACCATATTTTTTTGGCCCGGTAAGTAGGTACAATGCATTGTACCACAAAAAATTCCTAGTGTACATGAGTATACCTGGCCAATAAAGCTGATTTAGATGCGTGCTAAGGATTGGTTGGAAAAAGGGGATTCCAAAGAAACAGTATTACATGCGCGTAGTAGCAGAGGGAGAAGCTTATCTTTAAACATTTTATAGTACGTTATGGGGAAGCCGTTGGGGCCTGGGCTTTTACCTGGAGAGGTCTTTAGACCAAATAAGAGCTCGCCCTCTGCAGAGGGCTCCTCAAAAGCTAAAGTAATATCTGCAGGGAAATCAATCTCTTCCAGAAAGTGTTGTACTGCAGTCAGTGGCAGACTGAGGCATGAAGGGCCCACTGGGGGAAATGCAGTGGTAAGGGCCCATGTTTAGAGGCTTGGCCAACTTATAGTGTATGGTCTGGGCCCCTTGATAAATATATAGAGTAAATACATAGTCCTGTGCAGTATAAGGTAACCTATGTATAGTGTATAATTCAAGTGCTCAGTCTGGAATCTGATCCTTAGAGCAGGAGGTGGGCCTCCAGGCAGTGGGGTCCACCGGTGGTTCCCCCTGTACCCCTGTGGGCCAGTCTGCCCCTGACTGCAGTCTCATGTACTGACCATTCAATGAAAGAATGCAGAGATGTTAAATTATATAAATCCATATAATAAGAATGAAAGATTTTATCTATCATTTTATCAGTTACATGAGACTTACCAGTAGAATCTTTGATCTCTTTAATATAGGTTAATGATCTCTAAGCTCTCAATGCCCATGCCAGTAATTTTCCGGGTGTGTTATCTGTGGTATTTGTGGCGACAGCAACTGAACCCTTTACGGGTACCCTCGTTCAGTAAGCTGTTAAGAAAGAGACGTGTCTCTTGAAGCTCAGCTAGGGAATCAGAAGTCAGTGTAGCCTTATGAGTCATCTCTAATCATTTGATTTTATCAAGTAAAGCAGTTCGGCACTCCATCTTTTGCTTTTTGAGGTGGGAGCCCAATTGAATGCATTTGCCTCTGACTACACGTTTGTGTGCCTCCCATAATGTCACCGGAGAAACATCATCAGTCATGTTAAAAGAAATGTAATCATCTATTGTTTTCTCTATCTGAGCCCGGCAATCCGTGTCATGAAGAAATTGTTCATTAAATCACCAATTACATTGATGTGGTAGAGGGTGGCTCAGAGACAAAACAAGAGTGATAGGGGCATGAGCAGAACAAACATTTTGTCCAATCGTGGCATCTACTAAGAGGTCAAGGTGCTTGTGGTCTACACATAAATAATCAATGCGTGTATAGGAATTGTGTGGGTGCGAGTAGAAAGTATAATTCCTATCCGTAGGGTGAAGTAAACGCCAGGTATCAATAAGTTGGAAATCATGCAACAGTGACCTAAATCGTTTAATTGCTTTCAGAGAGGACCAGGGGGACCCAGTAAATGCGTCTAAAAGGGGCTCCAGAGCCGAATTAAAGTCACCACCCAATACTAGCACGCCTTCCATGTTTTGTTTTATCATCTCTAGGGCCTACCGCATAAACCGTATGACCCTGGTTGGGAAGATAAAGATTGATAAACGTATAAGCCTGATTTGCAATGGTGGCCTTTACTAGCAACCCTAATCGATCACTTATAGGCAATTCCAATATGTCAGTCAATCTAAGATGTTTGGCAAACAGTATAGCTACACCCTTGGATTTGGCCTCCGAGAAATTATTAAAATAACCCTGAGGGAAATGGCGGGAGTGGAGACTCGGAGAGGCACCCCTTTAAAAATGCGTTTCTTGGAGAAGCACCACCTCTGCTCCATCAATATGTAACGTGTGTAATAGCCTAGATCTCTTTTCAGAGATGTTAAGCTCTTTTACATTAAAAGACACCAATTTTAAATCAGCAATGAGGGGAAGTGAAGAAGAGCTTTTGAAAAATCAGTATCACACTGCCACCATATCGGATTGGATAACACACAATGGACCACACCCATATGTAGGGGTAGGAGGAAAGAACAGGGAAACACAAAAGGGTATATATGAAGAAAAACCTACAAATATGGATACAAGCCGAAACCACATAAAAATACAATACTAATCACCATAGTGTGGTGCACCAAATAGGAGAATTATACAAAGAAAAACAGAAAATAAAAAAACAAGAGGGAGAACAAAGATACTCTGCATAGGTAGCCAGGGGATACCGTTACGGCCCCCAGTCTATAAGCTTACAGCAGAGAATAGGGGGGCCGAGGGGAATACTAGATGCATCAATTACCAGATAACATTAAAACAGAAACTATAACAAGAAAGAAAGATCCAAGATGAACAGCACAAACTTCGGAGAACTGAGCCGTACAACAACATGATCCCTGGAAGCGCCTAGCATTACAGACCGACTAATATAACAAGTAAAACATAAGGCTAAGTGCAAAAACCATCAACATGAAATAGACAGATCCTAATGAAGACAGTCAGTGTACAGACAGTCCTCAGGGACAAATGAACAGTAAGACATGTCTAAGCACTAAAATGCTCGGCAGAAGACCATAGTCTGTAAGGACAACTAAAACAATTACAGAGACAACAAAGACTAGAATTCACGTGTCCTTGGAGGCTGCATCCAAAACTGTAGGATGTTGTAGTCTTCTAGTAGTGGAGGAAGAGGCAGAGATGCCATCAGAAGCTTCAGCTCTGTTACATCATCTAGAGTTTCGGACTGTGCACCACGGGTCCTTACGATGTTGAGATACTGTAGATAGTTCCAGCGGGTCTAACCAGTTCGAAAGAGTCGGAGGGGGTATCCCTAAAGATGAGAAGAAGTCCTCAATACCCTCGTATTCTTGTAGGACCAGCAAAGTCCCCGCATGATTAACTTGAATGCTCAGGGGGAATCCCCATCAAAATCTAATATTGCGTTTTTTAAAGTTCTTCCTTAAGGGGGCGTAGTAGGTGTCTCTGCTGTAAGGTGGCCCACGAGAGATTTTGGAAAATTTGGTTCTGGTGGCCTTTGAAAACAACTTCTGAAACACGTTTGGACTCCTTAAGAATCTCTTAATTTTTCCCGATAATAATGGAGTCTATAAATAAAATCCCGAGGTCATTCTGTCGGAGCTCCTCGGGGGCAGAGGGCGCGGCGTGCCCTGTCAAAGATAACCTGGTAGTCGGGGTCAGTGCCTAAGAGTGTGTGGAATATTTAGGACAGGTTATTTTTAATACCCTGAGGGGGAACATCTTCAGGTAATCAACGCACTCTCAGATTGTTTCTACGAGCTCTGTTGTCTAGCTCATCAAGTCTGCGATTCAGCTCGAGAAATGACCTACTGTAGATTGCTGGGAAATTAAGTCATGCAAATCAGAAACCTTGGAGTTCACTTCTTCTTGGTGGTCTTCCAATACCACCATCCTTTCTGCAATCTGGGAGATATCAGACTGTATATGGCTTGAATGGAATCTTGGATCCTTTGCTCCATGGATTACAGGTCCTGTTGTAAGTCCTGACGGGTTGGCAGAGACTGCAGCTTCGGAGGTATAGCTTTCAGTCCGGTGACTCCGCTATATGATGGGATGGCTGAGTAGGAGCAGTCGGATCCGCAGCCATAGCCACATCCATGCTAGCAGAGGTCATACACGGTGATGAAGGGGCTGCTGAGGTGCAATCAGATGCAGGAGTCCCAAACAGTAAGAAAAGCTGCAACTTGAGAGTATTTAGCCTGAGATTTAGTTGATTTCGTGGAAGAACGGCATCTCATCATGAGGGATTATATCAAACGTAAACATGGAAATCTACCTCCAAAGACTTTTATGTTCGAGCTGGGCATCTATGGACAAGTGATACATCGCCCTCAATATGCCCCTCAATGTGGCATAGTCAGACCATTACAGATCAAGGTTTGAGCACCATGATTGGACCGGCTGATACATGTAGTACTGAGTCAGAATACAGCAGACTGTGGCAGGGAGGTGGTTGACTGAGATACTGACCCTAATGACCGACCTGGGGGTGATAATTGTAGAATAGCAGGCACAGCACTGAGGGTGAAGCCGAACAACTGGAAGAGGGAGAACAAGAAATCTTCCGTACAAGGAAGACCAAGTAATAGATGACATGTGAGACAGGTCTTCCGAAAGGCAGTCTAGGAATATGGACACCACCCCTCCATGCCTGACTGGCGGCCAGCTGCAAGTTCAACACTGGGTCACAGAGCATCCAATGAAGCACACTTCACAGTGAGGAGGTTGTCTGACACCATGAGCTCCCATTAGAACTCAGTGTAAGTCACGCTGCACATCAGGGGCTCAGCAGTGGTTGGATCCCTACTGCCCACTTTAGGAGTCCTAACCACAGGTCCCAGCTTTTGTGCGAGAATCAGGCCACAGACCTAAGTGACAGAAGCCCCGACCACCGGCTCCACACACTTCAAAGCAGGCAAAGTGTCAGTGACTGGAGAGGGCACGCAGATGAGATCAGGTCAGCCACATAGAGAAGATGGAGCCCCTTATCATAGAGACAAGCAGGAGTTTGCATTGGCAATAATATAGTGTAGTACGGTAGCCCCCGCTCCAGTGAGAGAAAGAATCCACTTCTACAAATACACAGGATCCATAGCAGGGGACCCTGAAGCCGGCTTGTCAGAGCTGCACAGCTGTGACAATGGAGGGATACCTTGGGCAGCGGCAGCCGGAGATGCATGGACTAGGAGAGGGTAAAGCACTGCTGTGTAGACAGCACGTGAGCTTCTGTTTAGTGTGGCGTCCACGCGGCAGGTCTGGCAGCTCCATTCACAGTGCAGACTGAGACCGCACCACTGTCCTGGCCAGGCACCTTCTCCGTCTAGGGGTAGTGAGAGACAGCGTCGGGGAGCAGTGGGAGGAAGCGATGTGGCGATCAGGAGGTAAAAGGGCACCTCCAAGGTCACTACAAAAATCCAGTCCCCGGCATCAGGAGTAAGTACGGACCTTAACACGCATGGAAACAGGAGGCTCCCCCCGGCTCCGAGACTCCACACAACTGGCTCAGGAAACTTGCAGTCAGCGGTGTGAGATCAGGGCCCACTCAGAGCTTTTTATATGGTAGGAAAAGGGTTTCAGAGGACACCAGCACGGAGCTTTACACAAACACGTCCGTTCTGGTTGCCCGCTAGGCCACGCCCCAGTGTAATATTATTTTAACAGCAGCACCCCTGTATTTTTTAGACCATATAGGACCAGTGTCCTTTTATTTTAACAAAAGCACCCCAGAATTTTTACAGCATACAGGACGGGGCCAGCACCCCTGTATTTTCACAGCATACAGGAGGACAGTGCCCCTGCCCCCTGTACAATACAGTGAAAGCCAGGACAGCAACACCCATGTACAGCTGCAGCACCCCTAACAGCACATGAAACACCAGTGACAGCCAGGACAGCACCCCTAACACCACAGGTACATCACAGTGACAGGAACAACACCACTACAGAGCACACACTGACCATACCCGACGCCACCACCCACAGGGAGACAGAGGTTTGTTTCCCTCACTCTCCAAGTCTGGAATGAAAATGGCGAAGAAGTGCGGCTGTTTATATGGAATCCAAAACCTGCGAGAATCTGACAGTGGGATGATGACGTTTTGCCTAGTACTGGTTTCCGAGTCTGGTGGGAAGTCCTGATCTGGACTCAGATTCTGGCTCAGAATGGGATGTTCAGGGGGTTTTGGTTCTCTGAGAACAGATCCTGTTCATCTCTGATAATAACATGTTACTACATGTCCAGGCAGTGAACTTTGTTTCATTTGCAACAAGGCTGGGGGACACTGGACCATGGAGGGATTGCAGGTTGGCTGGAGGAGTTTGCACTTAAACTTAACTGTAGCTTTAAATTCTAAGCCCCTTCTCCCAGCTGCAACCGATAATGCCAGTCTTCTTTAGGCGCCTCACAGAGTAAAGCATGTTTTGATCGGCTGCTATGCAGCCACTCTCATAGCTATAGTCTTTTATCTTTTTTGTACATTTTTTTCTTTTCTTTCTAGTTAGACCTGTGCACTACTTATAGCAGCACACACTCTCAATGCAGCAGCAGCAGGGAGCTGTCTTCAGCTCACCGATTTGCTGCCGCAGTAATTGGGGGTGCGCTGCATCTAGGATCCCCCACAGCTCTCTGGTCTCTGCTGAGACCGTATAGGCAAAGGGAATGGTGCACACAGTCACCCTTGTGGAGGGTGCCGACGTAGGTCCTAATTCAGACCTGATCTCCAGGCTGCGTTTTCGTACAGCGGGTGAGCTGGTCTAAACTGCGCATGCATATGCACCACAATGCTCAGGCGCGTCGCACTGGTACAAAGCGGATCGCCGCTCAGCGATGGGTATGTGCGAAGAATCCATTTGCGTTCGCGAGGAGATTGACAGGAAGAAGCCGTTTGTGGGTGTCAACTGACTTTTCTGGGAGTGGTTGGAAAAATGCAGGCGTGTCCATGCGGTTGCAGGGATTGATCCTGACGTCAATTCTGATCGTGGACAGGCTGAAGTGTTTGCAGCGGCTGAGTAAGTCCTGGGCTATACTGGAGGATAAGAGATGCAGATGCACACTCCTAGCACTAAGAACACTGATAGTAAAAATAATTTAAATAAACTCTCACAATTAACATGGAGTATAATTGAAGTTCTTAGCACACATTTGCGCAAATATGCGGGCCCATGTACCGCGGCCAGGTGACTTCATCACATGGGTCCCTAACATTCCTAATACTATCACATTATATAAATTTATACAGGACTTACCTCTAAATAGTGCCATTTCAATGTGTGATCTGAAATGCAGGAATCTAGCTAATTAAAACACCTGAGGGTAAATGGGAGGGGTGCCAATACCAGAGGAAGGAAGCCTTGCCTTCCAGTGTACAATATATACACAAATATAGAGGAAGCCTCAGCATGATAACACCTCTTGAAATCTTTAGTATTAGGGTGTGCAGTCCAGGCCCCCCTTTTTAAGTCCTGGGCTACTCAGAGACTGCACAAGATCTGTTTGTACAGTTCTGCTACACGTGTTCGCACATTTGCAAAGCTAAAATACACTGCCCTATGGGCGCTGACTATGCGAACGCAGGACTGCAAAAAAACCTTAGCGAGCGATCAGGTCTGAATTAGGCCCATACTGCAGTCCCATATGGCGACCTCCATTTTGCCGGGTTTATGCTGCGGCTCCCTTCCCATACATGAAGGCAGAGTGTACATGCTAAAAATGTAATGTGAGCGCTGGTATAATCGTAGTGGCACCTGTAAAAAAAGATTTGTTAGTTTGTTTAAAAGTTTACAGCCCCTTCAACCACTTAACTGACAATTTCCCACCCCCCAAAAAAAATGCTACGAAAGTGTGTAAATATATTAATGTTAATGTGGCAATTGGGAGATCTACGTATGCATTGGGGGGCCATTCAAAATGTTGCTATGGGGCTTACAAAGGTCTCCTTACACCCCTGTGTGTATGTGTGTATATATCCCAGTCAAGGGGCCATGCTTTGCAGCTGTAATGCATGTTGGTCACTTGGTATACAGCATGGTGGTCACTGTAATGTTCTCTAGATTATATGGCAGTCATATAAGTAGAGGGTGACTACTATCTACTGGGGAAGGGAGTGGGCTCTGAGCTGAGTCTTTGTCTTGGGTGACAGAAATCCTAGCTTCACACCTGCTCCCAGTGTCGGACTGGGGCATGAAGGGCCCACCGGGGAATGCAGTGGTAGGTGCCCATGTTTATGGATGGGGTCACTCCAGAGGGGTGTGGCCAGCTGCTACATTGGTTTGCCTAACCATTAGTGAGTGCATGGGCTGTGCCCCTTGACAAATATATAAATACTACAATAGAAAGAAGAGAGACCCAGTGGCGCAGATGGAATTACTAAAAGGATAACAATAAATACAATACAATTCCCTGTTTTAAAAAGGGGGGAAAGTTCGTTCCAGGTTTTTCGTTCTCTTTTCAAAGACTCCACATCAGGAAAATTGTACTATTGCTGTGGTGTGGTGAACCTGTTTCGAGCTGACCTGGGCTGCACGTGAGGGATTTGCGCAATTGTTTTGTCTTTTTACTGTACAAATATATAAATACTGCTAGTGCGTGCATGATAATGTACCAGATAAATATTTGAAATGCACTGTAGAGAATACATCATAGTCCTGTGCAGTATAGTGTAACATATGTATTTATGTATAATTCAAGAGCACAGTCTGGAACGTGATCACTAGAGGAGGAGGAGGTCCACCTGGTGTTTCCCCTGTACCCCTGTGGGCCAGTCTGACCCTGCCTGCCCCTCTCTATCTACTGCTCTGCTCCCCACCTCATTACCTGTGCTCTGTCTTGCTAAACATCCTGTCCCGCCCCCCTACTTTGTGTTTCTCATCCTCGTCATCACAGTAGTGAGAAATAATATACCACCAGTATGTATTAAGTAGCACCTGCAGGGATAGGCATTTTCTTAGGAGCCCATCCGTGCAATGTGTAAAAGTAAAACGATCACATTAGCAAGCTCTTTGCTTTCAACATCTGGGGTTGGACACATCACCGCACATGTACGGTCTGCTGATCGTGCATGCATGAGAAGAGTGTGTCGGGGAGGGATCCTACAGATCTCTCTCCTGGTACGTTTTACAGACTGTAGCCTATAGGTTAAAATGGCTAACACCATCTTTAGATGGTATTAGCTTCTGGAGCTTGGTAACTTTGACAATAAAGCAGTTCCCAGAGTAGTTTCCCATTTTGCGAAAGAAACGGTAGACTGCAGCAGATTTCTCTATTACCTGCTGCAGGCCTGTGTAGATACATGCGAGGTATACTTAATATTTGTGGGTATCCTCATCCTCTATTTTCTTGTTTTATATATCTAAGAGGAGAAGTTACCTAATGGTGTATAAGAATTTATATTTCAGTTAAACCAAAGTTGTTGTTTTAAAAAAATAATATTTTATACAATGGTCAATAAAATAACAGGTTACGCATGTATCATGGGGAGATTGATTGAAGTGGTTGAAGGCAGGCGTAGCTATGTCCTCCATGGTGCTAGCCACAGCCCATGGCAAGGCCACACACTCTGTATAGACCCCACAACCACATCACAAGTCACACCTCCTCAGCACTATGTGGACCTTAATCTGGCACTGCACACATGCATCATTTGGCGCTGCTTCTGCCAGGGTGAAACCTAAGTGGGTTCAGACTCTCTGCAGATTGGTTTCCAACCTGGTAAGGCTGATTCCGCTTTAGTGGGAGAAACAAATTAAAACTTTGGTGGTTCCCTTTAAGCACAGAATTATTTCAATCTATAGAGATAGTTATCACATGTCCCACTCTGGCTCCGTACCAGAAAACATACTACGTTGGTGTTTGCAAAAGTTTCCTCTCCTTTGGAACATTTTTCCAAGGATCCTCAGCTGAGCGAGCAGCATAAGCATCTTCCCCCTTCCAGGGCTCCGTTACAAGTTTCATATTCAAAGAAGGTGGCCTTGCGGAGATTGACATTTTCCCAAAAGGGTGAGCACCTACAGTCTTCTTTGAGTCACGGAGTGGAGAACTTAATTGGTGTTATGCACCACTATTTGACTGTTTATATTAGAGATGAGCGAACTCCACGTGTCAAACACGGGTCCGAGCCCAGCTCGGTTGTTCCCGCCTGACTCGGAAAACCCGAACGAGGCAAAACGTCATCATCCCGCTGTCGGATTCTCGCGATATTCGGATTCCATATAAAGAGCCGCGCGTCGCCGCCGTTTTCACTCGGGCATTGTAGAGGTTACAGAGAGGACGTGGCTACGTTCTCTCAGTGTCAGTTCTCAGTATCAGTGCTCAGTATCAGTGCTTATTGCTGCTCAGTAATACTAGTAGAGTGTCTCTCTTGTGCTGCATCTTGCTGCTGTAGGGTGCTGTGGTAGTAGTGTCCTGTGACTGTGCCATGGTCATCATCATTCCAGTCACAGTGGTATCTGGGGGGTGACAATTCCAGAGTGCTTTTGTGCTGCACACTAATACTAGTACAGTGTCTTGTGCTGCTCAGTGTCAGTTCTCAGTAGTATCATCAGTGTTCAGTATCACTGCTCATTGTCTTGTGCTGCATTGTGGTGCTCAGTAATACTACATTTTTAATACTAGTACAGTGTCTTCTGCTGCATCGTGCTGCTCAGTGTCAGTGCTCAGTAGTATCATCAGTGCTCAGTATCACTGCTCATTGTCTTGTGCTGCATTGTGGTGCTCAGTAATACTACATTACTAATACTAGTACAGTGTCTTGTGCTGCATTGTGCTGCTCAGTGTCAGTGCTCAGTAGTATCATCAGTGCTCAGTATCACTGCTCATGGTCTTGTGCTGCATTGTGGTGCTCAGTAATACTACATTACTAATACTAGTACAGTGTCTTGTGCTGCATCGTGCTGCTCAGTGTCAGTGATCAGTAGTATCATCAGTGCTCAGTATCACTGCTCATTGTCTTGTGCTGCATTGTGGTGCTCAGTAATACTACATTACTAATACTAGTAGTGTCTTGTGCTGCATCGTGCTGCTCAGTGTCAGTGCTCAGTAGTATCATCAGTGCTCAGTATCACTGCTCATTGTCTTTTGGTGCTCAGTAATACTACATTACTAATTCTAGCACAGTGTCTTGTGCTGCATCGTGCTGCTCAGTGTCAGTGCTCAGTAGTATCATCAGTGCTCAGTATCACTGCTCATTGTCTTGTGCTGCATCGTGGTGCTCAGTAATTCTACATTAGTAACACTAGTAGTGTCTTGTGCTGCTCAGTGTCAGTGCTCAGTAGTATCAACAGTGCTCAGTATCACTGCTCATTGTCTTGTGGTGCTCAGTAATACTACATTACTAATACTAGTACAGTATCTTGTGCTGCTCAGTGTCAGTTCTCAGTAGAATCATCAGTGCTCAGTATCACTGCTCATTGTCTTGTGGTGCTCAGTAATACTACATTACTAATACTAGTACAGTGTCTTGTGCTGCATCGTGCTGCTCAGTGTCAGTGCTCAGTAGTATCATCAGTGCTCAGTATCACTGCTCATTGTCTTTTGGTGCTCAGTAATACTACATTACTAATACTAGTACAGTGTCTTATGCTGCATCGTGCTGCTCAGTGTCAGTGCTCAGTAGTATCATCAGTGCTCAGTATCACTGCTCATTGTCTTGTGCTGCATCGTGGTGCTCAGTAATTCTACATTACTAACACTAGTAGTGTCTTGTGCTGCTCAGTGTCAGTGCTCAGTAGTATCATCAGTGCTCAGTATCACTGCTCATTGTCTTGTGGTGCTCAGTAATACTACATTACTAATACTAGTACAGTGTCTTGTGCTGCATCGTGCTGCTCAGTGTCGGTTCTCAGTAGTATCATCATCCGTGCTCAGTATCACTGCTCATTGTCTTGTGGTGCTCAGTAATACTACATTACTAATACTAGTACAGTGTCTTATGCTGCATTGTGCTGCTCAGTGTCAGTGCTCAGTAGTATCATCAGTGCTCAGTATCACTGCTCATTGTCGTTTGGTATTATTACATTACTGATACTAGTACAGTGTCTTGTGCTGCTCAGTCTCAGTTCTCAGTAGTATCATCAGTGCTCAGTATCACTGCTCATTGTCTTGTGGTGCTCAGTAATACTACATTAGTAATACTAGTACAGTGTCTTGTGCTGCATCGTGCTGCTCAGTGTCAGTGCTCAGTAGTATCATTAGTGCTCAGTATCTGTGCTCATTGTCTTGTAGTGCTCAGTAGTACCACATTACTAATACTAGTACAGTGTCTTGTGCTGCATTGTGCTGCTCAGTGTCAGTGCTCAGTAGTATCAGCAGTGCTTAGTATCATTGCTCATTGTCTTTTGGTGCTCAGTAATACTACATTACTAATACTAGTACAGTGTCTTGTGCTGCATCGTGCTGCTCAGTGTCAGTGCTCAGAAGTATCATCAGTGCTCAGTATCACTGCTCATTGTCTTGTGCTGCATCTTGCTGCTGTAGGGTGCTGTGGTAGTGTCCTGTCACTGTGCATAAGTCATCATCATTCCAGTCACAGTGGTATCTGGTATCTATCTAGTGGTATCTAATTCCAGACATTACTGCCGTCTAATTCCAGATATATTACTGGCATATAATTCCTCACATTAAAAAATGGAGAACAAAAATTTGGAGGGTAAAATAGGGAAAGATCAAGTTCCACTTCCACCTAGTGCTGAAGCTGCTGCCATTAGTCATGCCAGAGACAATGAAATGCCATCAACGTCGTCTGCCAAGGCCAATGCCCAATGTCATAGTAGAGAGCATGTAAAATCCAAAAAGCAAAAGTTCAGTAAAATGACCCAAAAATCTAAATTAAAATCATCTGAGGAGAAGCGTAAACTTGCCAATATACCATTTATGACACGGAGTGGCAAGGAACAGCTTAGGCCCTCTCCTATGTTCCTCATGACTAGTGGTTCAGCTTCACATGACGATGGAAGCACTCATCCTACCACTAGAAAAATGAAAAGAGTTAAGATGGCAAAAGTACAGCAAAGAATTGTGCGTTCTAAATCACAAATCCCCAAGGAGAGTCCAAATGTGTCGGGTGCGATGCCTGACCTTCCCAACATTGGACGGGAAGAGGTGGCTCCTTCCACCATTTGCACGCCTCCTGCAAGTGCTCGAAGGAGCACCCACAGTCCAGTTCCTGATATTAAAATTGAAGATGTCACTGTTGCGAGGAAAATGAAATATCACAGCAGTCATCCTGTTGAAAAGCGGATAACTCAGGCCTTGACAACTGTGTTGGTGTTAGACATGTGTCAAATACTGACAGTGGCAACATTCTAAAGTCCTAACGGCTATATATATGTATTACGGGATAGTACGTATAGTATGCATACACATAATAATCACAATATCAAAGGTGACCTCATATTCACCATTATAGTCCAAAAGCATAAGAGAATCCATTTTGTTTCTAGCTAAATGAGTAAGCATATTTATATGAACTTTATACAGACTAAGAGACTAGTATTAAGTCCATGTACGCACATACAAAGTCCAGTTTAATTCCTAATAAGGAATACCCCCATACACACTTTAAACAATGGAAATTTAGGAAAATTGTATACTTTATTATAATCAAGGACACATGGTTAAAAGCACGAGTCAGCCTCATCACGAGGATGTATTGGCTAAATATCTCTTGGTTGTCTTTGCCAATTGTCCTAATATTGCATAACACTGTACTCAAGATGCATGAAATCATATGGGAGGGTTACAAGAATAGGGCGTAACTGTATGTTATAAAAATAATTGTATTGACATGTTTCAGGATTGATTCATTTTGACCCAGGGAGAGAGAATGTGGTCTCTCAACCTGTATATCGGCGTGGTCCTTAAAAATAAAAATTCACTTGCTTTTCTAAATCTGACTTCCATACAGTCATTTACTTAACATTAACTCAAACAACAACAACATGGTTAAAATAGTATTTATCAATTTGGGGGCTCGATCCTTTGGACCTACAAATCTAAATCTCTTTATCAAATTCTCAAAGGGGTGTGCCAGCCAGCCAGCAGCTGAGGATGGAAGGAATATCCCAGGATCATTACAGCACTGGTAAGTATAGAATATCATGGTATGTGCTATATGCCAGTACATGCTGTTTCTATACCTGCCAGCTGTCTGTGTGATTTTATTTTTTTATAAAATGAGAATTAAAAGTGAGGAGATTGACTAAGCTAGGAACATAACTCAGGGACCTGTTTGTTGTTGCATGTAAATGTGGTAAATTTAATCCAAAAGTTGTAATATTGACAAAGAAATAGTAACCTCTGTTTTTCACCCTATGAGTAATTGTTTGAGTGAATGCTTTGAACCTCCTTTACGGGGTTTGGATGTGTTCCAATCTGAGCTCACAGTATTACATGCCCATCGTTAACGCTGCGAGCAACAGATAAGATAAGGGCCAAAGTAATGTGACAACACATAGATCACCTCCCTCTTGAATAGACAGCTACATACGTGTGCAAGTGTGTAAAAAAGTATAAATAGGGTGATCACCCGAGGTTACATTTGATATATTTGATTATAATTTGATTATAGTTATAAAGTAAAACTGCGGCTAATAAGAGCTGCTGATTGTTTTAATCATATATCGATTCTGGTAAATAATGGAATCTGCGGACTAGAGTCCCAAGTATATTCTGAGTCTGTTTGCTAACCTTGTTTATTTTCAAGGTAGAGAGACTCCCGCACCAGATTATAAATAAATGATCCTTTGTAGGGAATATTTATAATATAACGTATTGTGCTGACCAAACAAATATTTCAACACAATTGTATTTAAGTGGTGCTGCTTGTTGATCTAAATATATAGATTTGAAGAAGAAAAGCAAATCAACTTTTAATAGCAGCACTCATTCCCTAAATTCTTTTTTAATTACAAATATAATCTATTCAGATATTTTATTAGTAATAGTGTAAACTACGAAAAAGATTCTCAATACCCACATGTGATATAAGTGCCTTTATTATTACCACATATGATGTATTATATGTCCCCTTATTATAAAGGGGACAAATAGAGTGAAATATTAAAACAATAGAGACAGAATAACGTGTAAGAAAAAATAAATTAAATTTATGTGTATAAAGATGTATTTGAAATAGAATCTTTTTCGTAGTTTACACTATTACTATTACTATCACTATTACTAATAAAATATCTGAATAGATTATATTTGTAATTAAAAAAGAATTTAGGGAATGAGTGCTGCTATTAAAAGTTGATTTGCTTTTCTTCTTCTAACCTTGTTTATTAACATTGATTATTGTGCACAGAAGAATTGAGCAACTCTAAAGAGGTGTGTTGCTTTGTAATTATAGTTGTAATTAAGGGTGTACTGTCGCTTTCAGAAACAGACGTGTTGCGTGTGTGAAGTGACGGCTGCTCTGGATGACAGCCAATAATTCTGCGTATGGAAGGGCAGGGAGGATTAACCCTAAGTGTGCATATCATGTTATGGAAGAAATTGCACCGATTTTGTATAGTACTGTGACCAAGGGGTACAGTCTACAGAAAATGTGAAGAAAAAAACAAACAATGTTGTGCATTTCAATTATGCTGTATAAGTTTGGCCTGATCAACCAATGCAAGCGTATATTGAAATCTGCAAGATATTGAAGTTTGCAAAACTGTTTTTTTTATTATTTAATTTATGGGCGCCCAACGTATAAAATGTATATGGATTGCAGAGTAATATGAGTAGTGAAGCTTAGATTCATGGCCAAGAGTTACACTATGATATGAAAATGAAGTACTGTACATCGAGCTGGAAATAAAAAAAGGGAGAGGTTAAAATAAATAAATATGAAAAAGACTATGAAACTATGGTACCAAAAGGACACGCCCTGCGCTCGCAAAACTGTATGTCATTTTGTGTTTTATGGTGTCTTGTATGTCCGACATGAAAATTGAGTGTTTGTACTTTCGAAAGCATAATATCTGTTCCTGATCTATGATTGTCTCAAGTTTACAAGTCTTGTGAATAATGTTTATATATGTGGTGAACTGAGGAAAGAAAAATAGAGTTAAAGATTTGAGTGTTCATGTTCAAATGGCTTTTGGCAGATCTAAAAGATGTGTAATTAGAAATATGTGTTTATTTGGTGTTATTATTTAACTATAAAGTGTAGTTTCCATATGGTATTATTTTAATACCATATGGATTGTATTGCGATATAAAGAAAAAAATAAAAGTTTTTTTCCCTGTAAAATAGGTAAAAAGCCTTCAGTCTCCAACGTTGTGTAGCACGGAGAGCTAGGGAGCTGTAAAAGCCCTGACTCGTGCCCCCCTTCCTGCATAAGGCCATGATGTAGTGAAGAGAAAGAAAAGAAAAAGTGTTCAGTGAGTTTTGATTTTTTTTTCATCTAATGAGATGGATCATAATAAGCATAAGCATGCTAGATATGTTTTGTGCTACAAATGCTGTTGGAAGACAATGATTTGTAATTTTAAATGTTTGTTACACAAATGATCTACTCTATTTTTAAGATAAGAACTAATTTAGTAAACTGATATATTAAACAGATAGTCTGTAGAGAGAGCTGCCAATAAAAAAAAAATAATACTTCCCCCTCGCAGATGTGGACTGTACGGGGGGGAGGGAGTTTTCAAAGCTGCAGCAGCTAAAATCATAGGGAAAGATAAAGTATATTATATGTAAAGTATATTCTGTAAATCACAGATTGCTACAAGCAATTAATCACTGCGTTTCCAGTATTAACATACTTTTAGGCAATTCTTCAAATTTACTTGGAAGAAACCTAATTTGTAAGTTACAGTGTAAAATATGCTGTATCATGGATGAGGTATTTCTACAGATTCCAGAAAGTATAGAGTAGGGATAGATTCAGTTGGATACATAGCATACATATATATCACTTGCCCTGTGATTCTATAAATGAAGGTAAAGGATATGCTTGCTAAAAGCCATAAGATATATTAGATATAGATTGCAAAGGTTCTTAGTGGACTGTACGATATGCAGTGATGAACCAGGTTCCGTAGCCAGAAAGTGTGGGGGTATGATTGTATAGAAGAGCTATACAGATAATGTGAGCGGTTTTGATAAGTTTGTCTTAATAAGTAAGTTTTCAGGGAATGCTTGGATGTGGCAAGGCATTCCATAGAATGGATGCAGTCCAAGGAAAGTTTGTAGTTGTGCATGAAAGCAAGTAATGAGTGTGGATGAGCGACGTAGATCTTGTGAAGAGTGGACTGGCCAGTCTGAGAGATATTTTGAAATAAGCAAAAAAATGTATAGTATGTTGGTGTAGTATGATTACTAACCTTGTGTGTAAGTAATGGTAGAATACAGACTACCCAATGAGAAAAATTTAATGTTAATAAAATGGATTACACTGTGTTGGACTAGATTAAGCAAAAGATTTATAAACAATCTTTCTTTGTACTTGCAAAAATAACCTACATTCTTTTGTACCTACAGATGGTTTACCCAGTATGTGGATGATATACCTTGTGACTTATTTGAAGTATCGGTGTTAGATACTAAACAGTTGTATTTTCTTGCAGAACAGGACACAAGGTGTCGCAAGACAAAATTCAACGGTGTGCTGACAAAGTTAACTACCTAGGTCATTATTTGGCACTAGGCCAAAGACAGTTAAACCCTCAGAGGGTGGAGCCTTGGTACACATTTATTAAGAGAGATATATATATATGTATGACCAGATGATAAATCTCTGAATACAGTAATTTTTTTGGTAAATGCTATGTGCATGCATTCAAGTTCATAACCGAAGAAATTATATAAGGTAATACAATATATTACACTTTATCATGAATAATATTTGATGGATACACAGTCAGAGCCAAACCATCAACTTATGTATAAGCAAGAACAAAAAAAATTATGTTTAGAACTGTGGTTAAGCAATAGATTTTGTATGATGTGTACATCTTACCTCTGACAGTATACAACTTTGATACAGCTGCATACTTGTCTTCCTCACCCTCAAAAGTGTGGAGTATAAGTAATATAATATGGATGAGTAAGACAATTATAATTATTACATTGCATTTAAAAACTGACAGTAACAGGAGAATACTTTCTCTAGCATCCATAGGGGATAATGGGATGGTGAATTACAGTGTGTTAACTGAAATTAGTATGTGGATTAGTGAATTAGTATTAGTAATAGTAAAGTGTTGCTGCCAACTTTTGCTATGGGAAATGTCATGAGTTATGCAAATCGAAGGGTAACTAGCATGAAATAGATTGCACAAGCTTTCTACAGTAGGATGAAGTTTAAGGGAGAAATATACATTGTGTTCTGGCATTTGACCAAAAATAACAAATTATGTGATAATGAGAGGGATAGTGATTGTAATAAAGAAAGCTATAGTATGTTTACTGCGGATGTTTGGGTTGATTAAAAACAACTTTGTTTTAATACAACATAGTTTAATGCTAAAAAGGAACTATAGTATGTGTAACAGGTGTTAAGGGGTAAAGTAAAGCGCAACGGAGTTTGCTGCGTTATTTGAGAAATGAATAATAAGGCCAGATGTGTGGTCTATTGTTTCAAAGGCAGTAAAGTTTCTTTACTGATAGAAAGAGTTTATAGAAGTTTGGAAAATATATTTCAATTAATATGTGTAATGTTGAGAATAAAAAAGTCATAATTTTACAGGGAAGGTTTAAAGAATTAAGCATTATTAATCTACAAAGGAGACAGGAATGGCAGATTTTGAATCATGGCATGGTCCAATCGTTGGTTCACTAGTGGTAGAATTACACCCAAGCCTCTGCTTAGTCTCTCTTCTGTATAATTTTTTTTTTTTGTTATTCTTTTTGGAATCCAGCAAAGATATATTATCCAGAGACTGATTCAAAACTACAAAATGATTTGACCGTGCAAATGTGTCACACAAATTATTTAAACAGTTACAAAAGCTGCAAGAACCTTGGAAGGATATTTCTCTAACGTCCTAGTGGATGCTGGGGACTCCGTAAGGACCATGGGGAATAGACAGGCTCCGCAGGAGACAGGGCACTCTAAGAAAGAATTAGGAATACTGGTGTGCACTGGCTCCTCCCTCTATGTCCCTCCTCCAGACCTCAGTTTGAATCTGTGCCCGGACGAGCTGGGTGCACCTTAGTGAGCTCTCCTGAGCTTGCTAAATAGAAAGTATTTTGTTAGGATTTTTTTATTTTCAGAGAGATCTGCTGGCAACAGACTCTCTGCTACGTGGGACTGAGGGGAGAGAAGCAGCCCTACTAACTGCGGATAGGTCATGCTTCTTAGGCTACTGGACACCATTAGCTCCAGAGGGATCGAACACAGGAACGCACCCTTGGTCGTCCGATCCCAGAGCCGCGCTGCCGTCCCCCTCGCAGAGCCAGAATCCAGAAGCCGGCGTGAGAAGCAAGAAGACGTCAAAAGCGGCGGCAGAAGACTCCAGTCTTCATATGAGGTAGCGCACAGCCCTGCAGCTGTGCGCCATTGCTCCCACATTAAACCCACACACTCCGGTCACTGTAGGGTGCAGGGTGCAGGGGGGGCGCCCTGGGCAGCAATTAGGTACCTCTTGGCAAAAGCAGCATATATACAGTTGGGCACTGTATATATGCATGATCCCCCGCCATTATTTTACACAAAATCGCGGGACAGAAGCCCGCCGCTGAGGGGGCGGGGCTTCTTCCTCAGCACTCACCAGCGCCATTTTCTCTCCACAGCTCCGCTGAGAGGACACTCCCCAGGCTCTCCCCTGCAGACTCATGGTAGAAAGGGGGTAAAAAGAGAGGGGGGGCACATAAATTTAGCGCAAAATCAGTGTATACAGCAGCTACTGGGTAAACACTAAGTTACTGTGTAATTCCTGGGTCATATAGCGCTGGGGTGTGTGCTGGCATACTCTCTCTCTGTCTCTCCAAAAGGCCTTGTGGGGGTTCTGTCCTCAAATAGAGCATCCCCTGTGTGTGTGTGGTGTGTCGGTACGCTTGTGTCGGCATGTTTGACGAGGAAGGCTATGTGGAAGCAGAGCAGGTACAAATGAATGTGGGATCGCCGCCGACGGCGCCGACGCCCGATTGGATGGATATGTGGAAGGTTTTAAATGATAATGTTACTTCCTTGCTTAAAAGGTTTGATAAAGCTGAAGCCTTGGGACAGTCAGGGTCTCAACCCATGCCTGATCCTAAAGCGCAGAGGCCGTCAGGGTCTCAGAAGCGCCCACTATCCAAAATTGTTGACACAGATATCGACACGGATTCTGACTCCAGTGTCGATGGCGATGAGGCAAAGTTGCAGCCTAAAATGGCTAAAGCCATCCGCTACATGATTATAGCAATGAAGGATGTATTGCACATCTCAGAGGAAAACCCAGTCCCTGACAAGAGGGTTTATATGTTTGGGGAAAAAAGGTATGAGGTGACCTTTCCCCCTTCACATGAGTTAAATGAGTTATGTGAAAAAGCTTGGGAATCTCCAGATAGGAAAATGCAGATTTCCAAACGGTTGCTTATGGCGTATCCTTTACCGCCAGCGGACAGGTTACGCTGGGAATCCTCCCCTAGGGTAGACAAAGCTTTGACACGCTTATCTAAGAAGGTAGCCCTGCCGTCACAGGATACGGCCACCCTAAAAGATCCTGCGGATAGAAAGCAGGAAGGTATCCTGAAGTCCGTTTATAAACATTCAGGTACCCTACAAAGGCCGGCAATTGCGTCGGCCTGGATGTGTAGTGCTGTAGCAGCATGGACAGATACTTTATCTGAGGAACTTGATACCTTGGACAAGGATACTATATTACTGACCCTGGGGCATATAAAAGACGCTGTCCTATATATGAGAGATGCCCAGAGAGACATTAGCCTACTGGGCTCTAGAATAAATGCAATGTCGATTTCTGCCAGAAGGGTCCTGTGGACTCGGCAATGGACAGGTGATGCCGACTCAAAAAGGCACATGGAGGTTTTACCTTATAAGGGTGAGGAATTGTTTGGTGACGGTCTCTCGGACCTAGTTTCCACAGCTACGGCTGGGAAGTCAAATTTTTTTGCCATATATTCCCTCACATCCTAAGAAAGCACCATATTACCAAATGCAGTCCTTTCGATCACAAAGAGGCAAGAAAGTCCGAGGTGCATCCTTTCTTGCCAGAGGCAGGGGTAGAGGAAAGAAGCTGCACAATACAGCTAGTTCCCAGGAACAGAAGTCCTCCCCAGCTTCCACTAAATCCACCGCATGATGCTGGGGCTCCACAGGTGGAGCCAGGATCGGTGGGGGCACGTCTCCGAAATTTCAGCCACCAGTGGGTTCGCTCACGGGTGCATCCCTGGGCTATACAGATTGTATCTCAGGGATACAAGCTGGAATTCGAAGTGATGCCCCCTCACCGTTACCTCAAATCGGCCCTGCCAGCTTCCCCCATAGAGAGGGAAATAGTGTTAGCGGCAATTCACAAATGATATCTCCAGCAGGTGGTGGTAAAGGTTCCCCGCCTGCAACAGGGAAGGGGTTACTATTCCACAATGTTTGTGGTACCGAAACCGGACGGTTCGGTCAGACCCATATTGAATTTAAAATCCCTGAACATTTACCTGAAAATGTTCAAGTTCAAGATGGAATCGCTCAGAGCGGTCATTGCAAGCTGGGAGGAGGGGGATTTTATGGTGTCTCTGGACATAAAGGATGCTTACCTGCATGTCCCCATTTATCCACCTCATCAGGAGTACCTCAGATTTGTGGTACAGGACTGTCATTACCAATTCCAGACGTTGCCGTTTGGTCTGTCCACGGCACCGAGAATATTTACCAAGGTAATGGCAGAAATGATGGTGCTTCAGCGAAAGCAAGGAGTCACAATTATCCCATACCTGGACGATCTCCTCATAAAGGCGAGGTCCAGAGAGCAGTTGCTGATCAGCGTAGCACACTCTCGGGAAGTGTTGCAACAGCACGGATGGATTCTGAATATTCCAAAGTCGCAGCTGATTCCTACGACGCGTCTGCCCTTCCTGGGTATGATTCTGGACACAGACCAGAAGAAGGTTTTTCTCCCAGTGGAGAAGGCTCAGGAGCTCATGACTCTGGTCAGAGACCTCTTAAAACCAAAACAGGTGTCGGTGCATCAATGCACGCGAGTCCTGGGAAAGATGGTGGCGTCATACGAAGCCATTCCCTGTGGCAGGTTCCATGCGAGGACCTTTCAGTGGGATCTGTTGGACAAGTGGTCCGGATCGCATCCTCAGATGCAGCGGCTGATCACCCTATCCCCCAGGGCCAGGGTGTCTCTTCTGTGGTGGCTGCAGAGTGCTCACCTTCTCGAGGGTCGCAGGTTCGGCATTCAGGACTGGGTCTTGGTGACCACGGATGCAAGCCTCCGAGGGTGGGGGGCAGTCACACAGAGAAGAAATTTCCAGGGTCTGTGGTCAAGTCAGGAGACTTGTCTGCACATTGTCAAAGTCGAAAAATATCGTGATTCACAATGCCTTGTACTAACCCCAATGCACATGCCCGCTGCTCGTGCACCCACTCCCTCGTGCGTACGCATCCCCTCAGGTTGCGTAAGGGACGCTCCGACGTCTCCTGCGCATGGAGATGTGTATTTACGGCGGAGTTTGTGAGCGTCTAGCGAGCGACTCGATCGCAATATATTTAACCAAAATAGTGTGTTTTATAGATATTATTTCCCTTAACAATGTCAGAAAGTATGTTTAGTGTAAACGGTTCTTGGACAGAGAAATTCCTCTTTGCATGATATGAAGGGTCAGACAAAGGTAGAACGGTGATGTCTAGTATCCAGCTGTAGAGTATTTTAAATGTAACATTTCGGTGTTGGTTAGGAAGAGATTGTTCGCTCCTGCATATAGTTATGTTTAAAAGTAGTTTCTAGACATTTACTGTATTTACTGTTCATTATCCATGCGGCGGGAATCCTGAGGATACCTCCCACCTGATGTCACGATCCGGGTATCTGGACGCCATTTCTTACCCATCAGATGCCTCCTAAGGCCGGCTCAGCGCTCCAGGACCGGATCCCATCTGTTATCCTAATGTTCACATTCCTGCATCCTCTCCTGTCTCTCTGAGACGCTGTCACAGTAACGCCTTATTACATCTGGCATGGCGTCTCCCGCGGCCTCCGCCGCCGTCCCTGAGCTTCTGCATGCAGAGTGTCAGAGTGGCGATTACGTCAGCCGCGGCCTCCGCTGTGTCCGCGTGGTTGGATGTGCACTTGTCAGCCTGGCGTCTCCTGTCTCCAGTGGCCGGCGCCGCCATTACTGTTTTCATTACCACATGGATTACAAACCAAACTTCCCTCCAAGTGTCTGCATGGGCGCAGCCATCTTGGATTCTGTCAGCTGATCATTTCCTCCAATCTGTTGTCAGTATTGTTAATCTGCATAATTGCCTAGCCAATCCCTTCCTTGCTGCAGGTATAAATACACTGTGCCTGAGCAAGGAAGGCGTCAGTGCTTTGGTTGTCAAACCTAGTTCCTGTTTGTCTCTCTCCCCTGATTGTCTTCCAGGTTCCAGCTCCTGTCTCAAGACTTCCACCATAGAGACCCACACCAGCATTCCACCTGCGGTGTAGCCTGACTCTCCAATCCATTGTGGATTCATCTGTTTCCAGCTACAACATTACCTGCTTCCAGCTCAGCTTCCAGCAGAGTACAGCTTCCCTTAAAGGGCCGGTGTCCTTTCTACACTTTACCACTCTCCACCGGTATTATTATTTCTCCGCTCTCAAGTTCTACATTTCAGTTCATATTTCATCGCTCCCAAGTTCATTTATTATTTAACTGGTTCCAGCCAGTATCCACTCCGTGCTAACAACAGTCTGGTTCCAGCCAGTATCCACAGCAGCTGTTTTACCTTCAGCAACCCAGCTTTTCCTGGAACACCAGCTGGCACAATCCTGGGTTATCTCCATTGCTACAGTCGGGCCTGGTAAGGACTTTCCATCTAGAAGATCATAAGAACTATCTCACACTACCAGTGCCCTGTGGCTCCTGCCATCCTGTAGTACCCAGGAACTGTATTTATTATTTGCTGACTTTTACGTTTTCTTTTACTGCTGCTGTGTTGCGGAGTTGTCATAATAAACATCATTGACTTTTATCCAAGTTGTCGTGGTCACGCCTTCGGGCAGTTATTATTCATGTTACTTACATGTCCAGGGGTCTGATACAACCTCCCAGGTTCCGGTACATCTCAGCCCCTACAACTGAGGCTGCCTCCCGTCAGCTCAGGCCCTCAGTTGTGACAGTAAGCACTGACCTAATGAATCCAGCCGGAGACCAGGATCAAGCGGCCAGGCCGATGCAAGAACTGGCAGCCCGACTAGAACATCAGGAGGCTGCACAGGGCCACATCATCCGCTGTCTCCAGGATCTCTCTACTCGGCTGGATGGGATTCAGACAACTCTCCGTGGATCAGGCGCATCTGGTGCGTCAACCACAGTGACTCCAGCTATAACCCCACCCACCTTACCCATTTCTGCTCCACGTCTTCATCTTCCAACGCCAGCAAAATTTGACGGATCTCCAAGATTCTGCAGGGGATTTCTCAACCAGTGTGAGATTCAGTTTGAGCTACAACCTGGCAATTTTCCCAGTGACCGTACAAAAATTGCCTACATCATCTCCCTTCTCAGTGGCTCCGCCCTTGACTGGGCATCACCGTTATGGGAGAGGTCCGACACCCTGCTATCTTCTTACACTGCATTCGTGTCAACATTCAGGCGCATCTTCGACGAGCCAGGCCGGGTAACCTCAGCTTCATCCGAGATTCTCCGTTTACGCCAGGGGTCACGTACTGTAGGACAATATCTGATACAGTTCCAGATCCTGGCATCCGAACTGGCATGGAACGACGAGGCCCTGTATGCTGCATTCTGGCATGGCTTATCTGAGCTTATTAAAGATGAGTTAGCTACCAGAGACTTACCTTCTAAGTTAGATGAGCTAATCTCACTCTGCACGAAAGTTGATTTACGTTTCAGAGAGAGAGCAACTGAGCGTGGAAGATCATCTGCTCCAAAATCTTCTGCTCCTCCTCCTCGTCAACTGTCACCATCTAAAGATGAGCCCATGCAAATTGGCCGTTCCCGTTTAACTCCTGCTGAGCGCCGAAGACGTCTCTCTGAGTCTCTTTGTCTTTACTGTGCAGCTCCGTCTCACACCATCAATGCCTGTCCCGAACGTCCGGGAAAACTCCAAACCCTAGCTCGCCCAGGAGAGGGCCGGCTAGGAGTAATGATCTCCTCTCCATCTCCTCATGATTGTAATCTCCCAGTCTCGCTTCAAGTTGCTCAACGTTATCGGAACGTCATTGCTCTCCTTGATTCCGGAGCAGCTGGGAACTTTATTACTGAAGCCTATGTTAAACGGTGGTCCCTACCCACCGAGAGACTTCCTTCCTCCTTTTCCTTAACTGCCGTGGATGGCAGTAAAATTTTTGATACTGTTATTGCTCTAAGGACTCTACCAGTTCATCTGAGAGTGGGAGTTCTTCATTCCGAACTTATTTCACTTTTAGTGATTCCAAGAGCCACACATCCTGTGGTCCTGGGCCTTCCATGGCTCCGTCTTCACAATCCTACAATTGATTGGACGACTACGCAAATCCTGGCATGGGGTTCCTCCTGTGCAGAGACATGTTTGTTTAAAGTATTGCCTGTCTGTTCTTCCTCCCCCAGGTCGTCTGATGTTCCACCTCCTCCATATCAAGGTTTCACGGATGTGTTCAGTAAAGCTTCTGCTGATATCCTTCCTCCTCATAGAGAATGGGACTGCCCGATTGATCTCGTTCCAGGGAAGGTTCCACCTCGAGGCCGAACTTATCCGTTGTCTCTGCCTGAGACGCATTCTATGGAGGAATACATTAAAGAGAACCTAGCAAAGGGGTTCATTCGACCTTCTTCTTCCCCAGCCGGCGCAGGCTTCTTTTTTGTAAAAAAGAAAGATGGTGGTCTGCGGCCGTGCATCGACTACAGAGGTTTGAACGACATTACCATCAAGAACCGTTATCCTTTACCCCTGATTACTGAGCTCTTTGACAGAGTTAGCGGAGCTACCATCTTTACAAAGCTGGACTTGCGAGGTGCATACAATCTCATCCGGATCCGTGAGGGTGACGAGTGGAAGACCGCCTTTAACACCCGTGACGGACATTATGAGTACCTCGTCATGCCCTTCGGATTGAGCAATGCTCCAGCTGTCTTCCAGCATTTTGTCAATGAGATTTTCAGAGACATTCTATACCGTCATGTCGTGGTCTATCTAGACGATATCCTCATTTTTGCCAACGATTTAGAGGAACATCGTTTTTGGGTTAAAGAGGTTCTGTCCCGTCTCCGTGTCAATCATCTCTATTGCAAATTAGAAAAATGCGTCTTTGAAGTCAAGTCCATTCCGTTTCTAGGGTACATTGTGTCCGGTTCCGGACTAGAGATGGATCCTGAGAAACTACAAGCAATTCAGAATTGGCCGGTACCCTTAACCCTAAAAGGGGTCCAGAGGTTCTTAGGGTTCGCCAATTATTACCGAAAGTTTATACGAGACTTTTCCACCATTGTGGCGCCTATTACTGCTTTCACCAAGAAGGGTGCTAACCCGTCCAAGTGGTCTGAAGAAGCCATGCAAGCTTTTCATCTTTTAAAACAGAGGTTCATCTCTGCGCCTGTCCTGAAACAGCCTGACATCGACTCTCCTTTCATCCTAGAGGTGGATGCCTCCTCCGTTGGAGTAGGAGCGGTGTTATCTCAGAGGGCTAAAGATGGCCATTTACATCCTTGCAGTTTCTTCTCCCGGAAGTTCTCCCCAGCTGAGCGCAACTATGCCATTGGCGACCAGGAGTTGCTAGCCATCAAGCTCGCTCTAGAAGAGTGGAGGTATCTGTTGGAGGGAGCTTCTCATTTAATCACCATACTTACAGACCACAAGAACCTTTTATACCTGAAGGGCGCACAATGTCTCAACCCTCGTCAGGCCAGATGGGCACTTTTCTTTTCCAGGTTCGACTTTAAACTCCAGTTCTGTCCGGGCTCTCAGAATCGCAAGGCCGATGCCCTTTCCCGCTCATGGGAGCAAGAAAATGAGTCAGAGTCTTCAGACAAGCATCCTATTATAAATCCGTTGGCATTCTCCACGGTAGGGATGGACTCTACGCCCCCATCAGGGAAAAGTTTTGTGAAGCCGATGCTAAGGAAGAAGCTCATGCATTGGGCCCATGCTTCCCGTTTTGCCGGACATACAGGTATCCAAAAAACCCTGGAGTTTATCTCTAGGTCCTATTGGTGGCCAACTCTGAAAAAGGACGTCTTGGAGTTTATTGCATCTTGCCCAAAGTGTGCCCAACATAAAGTATCCCGCCAGTCGCCTGCGGGGCAACTGGTTCCACTATCCGTTCCCCGTCGACCATGGACCCACTTGTCGATGGATTTCATTACAGACTTACCCATGTGCAACAAGTTCAATACCATCTGGGTGGTAGTTGACCGGTTCACCAAGATGGCACACTTCATTCCTCTCACCGGTCTTCCGTCAGCTTCCAAGTTGGCTCAAGTATTCATACAAGAGATCTTCCGACTCCACGGTCTTCCTGAAGAAATTATCTCAGATCGAGGAGTTCAATTCACAGCCAAATTCTGGCGAAGTTTATGTCAAGTCCTCCAAGTCAAGCTAAAGTTTTCCACGGCTTACCATCCTCAGACCAATGGTCAAACCGAGAGGGTGAATCAGGACTTGGAGGCCTTCCTCCGCATCTATGTGTCCTCCTCTCAAGATGACTGGGTTCAATTACTTCCCTGGGCCGAGTTCTGTCATAACAACCAGTATCATTCTTCATCTGCTTCAACACCATTCTTCACTAACTTTGGATTCCACCCTAAAGTTCCTGAGTTCCAACCGCTTCCAGCAACTTCTGTTCCCGCAGTGGATATCACCTTGCATCAGTTTGCCAATATCTGGAAGAGCGTACGATCAGCTCTGCTCAAGGCATCGTTCAGGTACAAGAAGTTTGCGGATAAGAAGCGTCGAGCAGTTCCTGCTCTCAAGGTGGGTGATCGGGTATGGTTATCCACGAAGAATTTGAGGTTAAGAGTTCCCAGTATGAAGTTTGCACCTCGCTATATCGGTCCTTTCAAGATTGAACAAGTCATCAATCCTGTTGCTTACAGACTCCAGTTGCCTCCCTTCTTAAAAATACCCAGGACATTCCATGTTTCCCTGTTGAAACCGCTGATCTTGAATCGGTTTCATTCCTCACTTCCTCCAACTCCGAAAGTCCAAACTCAACGAGGCGTTGAGTATGAAGTGGCCAAGATCCTGGACTCACGGCACCGTTACGGTCAACTACAATATCTTATTGACTGGAAGGGTTATGGTCCTGAGGAACGTTCATGGACCAATGCTTCTGATGTCCATGCTCCTGCCTTGGTCCGGAGATTCCATTCCAAGTTTCCTCAAAAGCCAAAGAAGTGTCCTGGGGCCACTCCTAAAGGGGGGGGTGCTGTCACGATCCGGGTATCTGGACGCCATTTCTTACCCATCAGATGCCTCCTAAGGCTGGCTCAGCGCTCCAGGACCGGATCCCATCTGTTATCCTAATGTTCACATTCCTGCATCCTCTCCTGTCTCTCTGAGACGCTGTCACAGTAACGCCTTATTACATCTGGCATGGCGTCTCCCGCGGCCTCCGCCGCCGTCCCTGAGCTTCTGCATGCAGAGTGTCAGAGTGGCGATTACGTCAGCCGCGGCCTCCGCTGTGTCCGCGTGGTTGGATGTGCACTTGTCAGCCTGGCGTCTCCTGTCTCCAGTGGCCGGCGCCGCCATTACTGTTTTCATTACCACATGGATTACAAACCAAACTTCCCTCCAAGTGTCTGCATGGGCGCAGCCATCTTGGATTCTGTCAGCTGATCATTTCCTCCAATCTGTTGTCAGTATTGTTAATCTGCATAATTGCCTAGCCAATCCCTTCCTTGCTGCAGGTATAAATACACTGTGCCTGAGCAAGGAAGGCGTCAGTGCTTTGGTTGTCAAACCTAGTTCCTGTTTGTCTCTCTCCTGTGATTGTCTTCCAGGTTCCAGCTCCTGTCTCAAGACTTCCACCATAGAGACCCGCACCAGCATTCCACCTGCGGTGTAGCCTGACTCTCCAATCCATTGTGGATTCATCTGTTTCCAGCTACAACATTACCTGCTTCCAGCTCAGCTTCCAGCAGAGTACAGCTTCCCTTAAAGGGCCGGTGTCCTTTCTACACTTTACCACTCTCCACCGGTATTATTATTTCTCCGCTCTCAAGTTCTACATTTCAGTTCATATTTCATCGCTCCCAAGTTCATTTATTATTTAACTGGTTCCAGCCAGTATCCACTCCGTGCTAACAACAGTCTGGTTCCAGCCAGTATCCACAGCAGCTGTTTTACCTTCAGCAACCCAGCTTTTCCTGGAACACCAGCTGGCACAATCCTGGGTTATCTCCATTGCTACAGTCGGGCCTGGTAAGGACTTTCCATCTAGAAGATCATAAGAACTATCTCACACTACCAGTGCCCTGTGGCTCCTGCCATCCTGTAGTACCCAGGAACTGTATTTATTATTTGCTGACTTTTACGTTTTCTTTTACTGCTGCTGTGTTGCGGAGTTGTCATAATAAACATCATTGACTTTTATCCAAGTTGTCGTGGTCACGCCTTCGGGCAGTTATTATTCATGTTACTTACATGTCCAGGGGTCTGATACAACCTCCCAGGTTCCGGTACATCTCAGCCCCTACAACTGAGGCTGCCTCCCGTCAGCTCAGGCCCTCAGTTGTGACACCTGAGCAGTTGGAAACAGACACAGACCACTTGTTCGAACCCACCTATGACCTTTTGTTATAATGCAGAGACACATTCCTGTGTCCAATGAACAATAAGATTGTAGGGCCCATTGTATTGTACTGTATGATGTGTATATAAAGGCCACCCTAGCCGGACCAGCACTCTCTCCCTCTCTCATCAACATTTATCTACCTGATAATTGGAGGACTGGATCCGGGTTGCGCAAGCGAATCATTCCCACGTGTGTAAGTTTCTCTGTAGCCATTGTGGTAGCCATTGTGTTATTCATTTTGTTATTCTTTATGTACGCCATTCGTTCTCATTTTGTTATCCTTTAAGTGTTTGCCATTTTATTCTCTTTGTGTTTATTCTGTTTGCTATCGTTCGCCACTGTTCACATTTATTTCTTGTTATTCTGTTTAGGTATTGATGTTAGGTCTGTAGTGTATAAGCTGTAACTGTTTTTCCCCTTTTTATACTAAAGTATCTTCTACGAAGGTGTTGGAACCTTACCAGGTCTTGTGTGTTTCACCAGTTATTGTAAAGGGTTTCTGAGCGTCTCAATCGCTCAAACAGCTTTCATATAATCAAGGTCAATAAGCGTTACATTGTGGTAATATTACAGTACTAAGGTTTACAGTATAAGCATACCCTTACAGTGTGTTGTTAAACAAGGTTTACAGTGTGTCATTCAGTGAGCGTCAGCGCCGCTCGTGTCTCATTCTCACGGCACAGCGTCCGCTACGCCAACAGCGTAGCAGTACGGTACTCGGACCGCCTATAGCGTGCTCGATACCAAGTGTAAGCACGACAGCGTACGTGCCGCTCGTGTGTCACGCCCACGGTTAAGCGTCTGCTACGCTAAGTGCGTACCCTTACGGTACTCCGTGCGTCGATTGCGTACTAGTCCATAATAAGTATATAGCTTATGTTCAAAGGTAAATATTTGACTCTATCAATTGGGGGCATCGTCCGGGCCTCCTCATACCCGCAGTCAAGCGGAACCAGGCAGACTTTTATCCATCAGCAAAGGGCGGGAAGGTAGTATCCCCTGTATCCGTGTTTATGGTTGGGGATACGGCAGTGCTGATCAGATAAGCTATATGGAAACGGGGCCTGGACTGCACACCCTAGCTTATTATAATGGGATGTGCTACCTTGCTGGGACTAAGTACTGTAATACTACAACATAGGAACAAAGGGTGCAGGTGCACCATACACCATTAAAATTATTATAACCATAATATAATATTTGAGGTTCTTGGCATATATTGGCCAGTATATGAGCCTGCCCACCTACTTCACGGTGACCTCATCGGACAGGTCCCTAACACTATAGGGGTTCACCTCCGGGACGCTGATCAGATAAGCGTCTGCATCTGCTTTGCTTGGTTTGTAGGGATGCTGGTGGGATCCGGAACCGAAAGGTAAGAACGTTAAGCTATTGTCTTTTTAAACTGTTTTAATTTCTGTTTGGTGCAAATTGCATACGCAACACACACACACCTGTATTTTCATTTGTGTATTTTCACCTATCTACATTCCTGTTTGCCATTTGCATTGATAACGTGCTGAGGAAATTTGTTGCTATTTTAGTTAAAAGTAAAGAGTAATACTTAAGGGAGTAATTGTAAAAACACGCACGCAGCATAGGAGACACTGTGTGGTGTTTGGTAAGCGTTTATAGTGAAATATCGCTTACATTTATATTTATAGAAGCGTGTTATTTGTGTTACTGCGGACGTATCCGGCCTGTGTACACGTGTCTCTCACCGAGTGCGAGTCAAGCGTACGCGACGCAAAGGCCTACACACGTGGCGTAAATTACGCAACGTGCGTACAGATACGCCCACTAGATACAAATCACACGATAGCATTGTTTTAGTAAGGCGATACGGAAGCCACGAGATAATAGCACAATTTCTTTCAGTTTCCTAAAACTAGTTTAAAGGAAAAAGATCCTTCTCTTGCTGCATCTCCTCTAAGATTAACCTGTGTTACCTGAATGAAAGAAATTTTCTGTACAGAAAAATCAAAGTATATTTGAAGTGATAGAAGCGTGTGTATGCAAGTGAATTTTTCTTTGGGTGAACCTTTAGAAAAATCGGGATCTCGTAGAAGTACACCCGTGAAGTGAAGCACGTGGTGGCGTGGGAGGCATCTCACGTTAACAGTGAAATAAGATAAAAGGAGCAAGTAGTGTTACAGCAGACCAGAGGGTCGCTAAAATCAGAAATCTGTTAAAAGTACCTATACGAAGTTCTGAAGACCCTGACTTAAGAAAAGTCAGAGGTAAGTGAGCGCAACCCAGAGGGGGGTTGGCGCAAAACCCATATAGGCCCGTGTCTCCGGCTGAAGGATTCGCAGCCTAAACAACCGATTCCGCTGGTCGTTCTGCAGATAAGTAATAGTTACTTATACGCATTGCGACTGTACCGCACGTAATTATGTGCATTAGTTGGTTACCTTGATACCCATTCAGTTTTTGTGGGATCATAAACGCTATTTGTACATTCTAACGTGATTTGTGTAGGTTTTTTTTTATTTTAAGGGAGGTTCGCTGATCACTCAGGAATTCTCCAGCAACTGATACTTACTGGGGAGGGTAGCATACTCCCACACGCCCCAGTAAATAGAGGTTCAGGTTGCAGGGGCCCTGGGTTGAGTACGCCAGCGCTAAGGCAGTGTGTGGGCGTATTGGTCGACGTGGGCGAGAGTGAAGTGAAGGCACTCATTAAGCTTTCACCGTCGCCTTACCTCAGGCAACTTGGTTTTTTGTAGGAATTCGCTAAGAAGGCAATACCTGCAAATAATGGGGGCCAGTTGCTCAAGTAAGGGACGATCAACCAAGGTTCAGGTTGATTTAGTACCACGACTAGTTGGGTCGGCCAGGTATATAATGTGTGAAAAATATGGATCACACACAGAGGTTTTATGCAATGAGTGGGAACGTATGACTGTGAACGATGGAGAACAGTTCTCCAGGGTGGGCAGTTTTAATCCAGAGGTGTTGCAAAATTTAAGGAGAAGGATAGGTCTCATAAAATCCGGAAAGCAACGGAATAGACATTATAATTGTTTACATTTATGGCAACAGGAAAGTGAGATACAAAGGGAATTAACTTACACAGCTTGTTCTCACTTTAGCAGGAAACACATGGCAACTGGAGAAACAATGGCTGCGGAGAATGGCATACTGGGATATGATGATGATAATAATGCACTTAGTAACTGTATTAACGATGATAAGAGTAAATGTAATAAATGTAATAAATGTAATAATGATAGAAGGAAAACTGATAAATGTACAAATTCTAACCCGTGCAAGTTGCACCCCATGTTAAACTTCCCTCAGGATTACAAGCAAGAAAGTGAGCCCAGCACGATGTCGGCACCTTTTCCAGCAGCCATCATACAAGACACCCAGGTGGGCACGGCCCAATCGGTAAAGGCAGTAGTCAAGCCCCCTAACGGAGGGTCAGGTGAGGTCGTGTCCACAGGTAAGTATGGTATTGTATATCATGCACAGACAATTGCACCTCACATTGTAGAGTCAACACAAGATGATGTAGCTGAACTTAATCCTGTCAGGGTGATAGCAGTCCCAAATGGACAGACTGACGCTCTGGGAATCACTCCCGCCAGGAGCATTGCAATGCACTGCCCCTGGTCCCGGACAGAATTAAGGACAATTATGTCTGAATTTCCCGATCCCAGGAGCGATCTAGCCGCATGCCAAAGTTTCATTAAAGAACTAGGTAACACCACTGAACCCACTAACAAAGGTTGGCGAACAGTACTGCGGGCATGTTTGCCCTCTACTATTGACCCCTTGAAATTCATTTCTGATTGTAGGTTAGACGAAGAGAGACCTCTCACTGATTCATACAATCAGGAAAATGTTAAACAGATCAACATTCAATTAGGAGTATATTTCCCAGCTGTTGTCAAATGGAACAAAATCTTCTCCATAAGACAAAAAGAAGGTGAAACAGCTTCTGATTATTTCAATCGAGCACTGCAAATAATGGCTAGATACACTGGGATCGCGGACATTGAGGAAAATGTACATCATAGAAAAGTAGCAGTTTATGTATTGATGGAAGGTTTAACAAAAGCGTTGAGAACAAGGGTACAGACCACTCAACCTAACTGGAGAAGTATCTCGGTGGCTGCGTTAAGAATGTCCACTGTTGGGCACGAGCGGAACATCAGCAAACACAGGGAGTCACAGGGCGGTAAGCAGATGACCATAAGTAAGCTACCTCGGTCAAAACCCCAGACCCCTGTGGGTAAGTCAAATGTGATAAGATGTTATCGTTGTAAAAGGGAAGGGCATTATGCCAGCAACTGTAACAGCCCACATAAAGTCAGACCCCCTAGACAAGAACACGAGCAAAGTTATGACACACGTAATTATAATCAAGGATCATATATGAAGAATTTTGGGCCGCACCTGTAATTTGCAGCCAGTAAAGTTGATCATTAGCCTTGATAGTAAGCCTGAGGTTACAGTCAATGTAATTGGGAGGTCAGTTCCTTGTGGACACAGGGAAAGCCGGGTAAACTTTGTAACTTATCATTAAATGTTTTTCTTCTCATCTCTAACGTTCACCAACGGAACTCAAACATCACATGACTACTTGGTCTTTTCAGAGGTCTACCCAACCCCAGTATATCTTACCAGCATCGTTGTGTTTGGCCAGACGCAAAGGGTGGAGAGTGGAGATACTGGTGGGGGAGACTGTGCAGAGATACCGGTGGACATGTTGATGCGACAGCCTGTTGATGAATCTGACAATGTTTTTCTTTTCTATTTGTTCTCTCTCTCTTTTTGTTCTTTCATGTTGTACGGATAGTATGTCACACCTCAGTTAGACAAATGGTAATGCAAGACTTATGCTCCTTACAGAAAGATCGCTGATTTGGAAAGAATATTGTATCACCGGAGTGTTCGTTTTGGGAAGACTGAGAGACAGCACCTTTGAGATGACAGCCGAGCAAGAAGAACAACAAGACTAGAGGACAAATTATCGTAACAAGTTTCTTTCCCCTTCAATTATTTTCTGTACCCCCATTACAACTTTCCCTTTCTCCTCCTGTAAGATGGACTCGCCTCAAGAGACTGCAGTCCGTGTTTTCCTGTTGACCCTGTTGTTGACCAGAGCAGTCTGTTTCGGTGAGAGTACCAGTGAGGTCGAGAAAGGATCTGGAATAGGTTCTGATGATCAGGATGGAGTCGTAGAATTCCAAGAGCAACACAATCACCGAGTAAAGGCGAGTATCAGAAAACGATCTGGTAGCCATGACATTAATAGACATTGTGAAGGATTGTTAGCTGAAGAGAATTGTATATGTAGAAATTGTGACAACATAGTTGAAGACGGGTGCATTCAGAGATGTCAGTCCAGCATTAATATCAATATGGACCGTCATCCATTGAG
This sequence comes from Pseudophryne corroboree, assembly GCF_028390025.1. NCBI lineage: Eukaryota > Metazoa > Chordata > Amphibia > Anura > Myobatrachidae > Pseudophryne > Pseudophryne corroboree. The sequence goes on along the minus strand of NC_086450.1, from coordinate 246,660,471 downwards.
TGACTATCACTGATTAGTGGGTAAAGTTTTAAACCAAACGGAATGTGGGTGTGCTCACAAGTACCTCAAGGTCATAGAAAGTCAGGACTAGTGCCATACTCTTTAACGATAGATGAGGTACTTGAATTAAGAGGTGGGAGACCGGTGGACAAGAAATTTAATATTTCTTTCCCTCCTAGTTTGAAGCTCCACCAATACCATGTAGATAGGTCCCTAATATGTTTTAACATTTCCAATCCCCGAAAGCCGGGAAATTGGGAAGTGACATGGAACAACCAAACCATGACATTCTCACACAGAGCCGCTGGAATGCCCATCGACTCAGAGCTCATACGCCAAATAGCCGACAGTGGAAAATATTTCCGGTATAGGTACACTCTAGGAAGTAGGACCATGCGAGTTGGAGAAGTATCACCAGGATACTGTGCACATATCATACAACCCGATACGTGTACTAGACAGATGACAGAGTTAGGGATAGGATTTTTCACCTGGAAGGTTTGTAATATGGTTATGTCATGTTCTATCCCATATGTCCTCCCTGATGACGCATATTTCATATGTGGGAGGAAGGCGTATAGGTTCCTTGCCCCAAACTCAGAGGGATTGTGTTACATTGGAAAAGTGTTGCCTGAAGTGATTTATGACCCGTCAATCGAGACAATGTTGTGATAAAATGTGATTCCACGGTCCGTTTCTTTCACCCGTTTCTCCTTTGATTTTCTCCGAGGTAACAAGAAATCCACCTGGAAGAAGAATTTGATGACCCTTTATACAGACCACTGATGAACTGTGTCACAGACACCTAATGAGTTTTAGAGACTGTAATTCTTTTTATGGACACTTGAAGAAGCTTTGTTTGCCAATTACCGCAAAGCTACAGTAAAGACACGACATCAGACAAGACATCAACAAGACTCCAATCGGCGACCACATACATAATCATATGAATGCATTTATAACGCATGTTTCTTATCTTCATCTCTACTATCTTCAGGTAGTAACACACATAGTCGACAGGTAATATAGGCACATATATTAGCACTCACATATTTTCCCCTTTCATGTATCAACTAATGTGCACCCCATTTGTTGTAACCAAAAGCCGAAAAGAGCTCGGTAGAGTTTGACAGCCCATCCACAGACCCTTAATACGGGATAAGAAGGATTCAATGTATACTTCGCAATACCTCGAAGCTTGATTTAGAACACGTACGGCACGATGATACATGACCCCTCAGACATGGATTTCATACACACATGCTATTACTATCTCACTAGGTCATACATTTCCCACCTCCTCCCTACTCCCAGTCATAATGAGGTATTTCATGATAACATATATTTTTCTGTTTGATTATTTAGATAGTGGCAGTTATTGTTGACTGCCAAAGAGTGGACTGTCAAAGTCGAAAAATATCGTGATTCACAATGCCTTGTACTAACCCCAATGCACATGCCCGCTGCTCGTGCACCCACTCCCCCGTGCGTACGCATCCCCTCAGGTTGCGTAAGGGACGCTCCGACGTCTCCTGCGCATGGAGATGTGTATTACGGCGGAGTTTGTGAGCGTCTAGCGAGCAACTCGATCGCAACATATTTAACCAAAATAGTGTGTTTTATAGATATTATTTCCCTTAACAATGTCAGAAAGTATGTTTAGTGTAAACGGTTCTTGGACAGAGAAATTCCTCTTTGCATGATATGAAGGGTCAGACAAAGGTAGAACGATGATGTCTAGTATTCAGCTGTAGAGTATTTTTTTTTTTAATAAAGTAATTTTTATTCAATAATATGGAGATTAAGTTACAGACATTGCATATCAACGGCACATCACATATATCAGATAAATCACCTCCTCGTTTATGAGATATGATTACAACAGTGGAGTATCAGGCTGTGTCTATGAGGAAATGAGCAAAGAGCATGCAGTTAATCGGCACATTTGAACCTGCAACATCCGCAATTAATATATAAGTCTCCATGGAAATTTTGGATTTTCGCCCTTAAACTTACCCCCCAAACAAAAAAAAAGAGGGTACATAAAAAAGAAAATGAAAAGGAAGAAACTTGAAAGAAACATAGTAGAGAATATTCATCTAAACCAGGACCTTATCAGTCGTGCACGTAATTAGGCGACCCCGCAGAGCTCAGCAGCCAGCCATCTAAACCTACATCTTTAATCAGTGAGTCATTGGCACAATAGCTCTTCAGCATCCACTATGATTGAGGGGCCAGGTGGGAGTGGGGAGATTCCAGCCATGGAGACCAGACTCTTTCAAACTTGGCTGATGCGTTCTGTTTCATGTATATATATCTTTCTTTGGATATTGTATCATTAACATTAACTAGGGACTTGAGCGCAGAAGCTAAAGGGCCACTAGGGGCCATCCAGAGCCTTGCAATGCAAACCTTAGCCAAGGCACATACATTACGAGCATATAAATCCACCGGACCAGTCTCAGAAGTAGAGCATCCCATCCCCAAAATACAGAATTGTGGGGTAAGCAATCCGCCAGTCACTCCCGTACTCTCCAGAATAGACCTAACCCCCGACCAGAACACCCGCAGTCTCGGGCAGTCCCACACTAGATGCCAAAATGTTCCCATATCCACCCCGCACTTAGGGCAAAGGCCAGATCTGCCAGTCCCAAAAGTGGCCATTCTAGCTGGAGTCATATATGTTCTATGTAGAATAAAAAATTTAATTTGTTGATACCTGAGGGACTTGGTAACTGTAGCAGGATATTCCAGAGCAAGGGCCCAGTCCTCCTCATTTATTAGACCCAAGTCCTCCTCCCATTTTCCACGGAGACGCGTCAAAGGGTCCGCATGGAGTTTGGCAAGAAGATATCCATATGCAAGGGAGACCATCTTAGCTCGACCCAATGTAGTCACAAAGGTCTTGATGGGAAATGGGAGGATTCGTGGGGGGGACTCAGCAAACTGGGACCGGAGGGCATGTCGAAGTTTGCATTCCAGAAATACAAATCTTCCATACGGGTCAGTTTTGACCGATATTAACTCAAATTGCACCGATTTTTTAATCAGAACAGACACACCCCTGGAGAAGGAGGAATGAGAGGCATGGTAGGCCCATCCCACCCAGGCCCGTCGTAGAGATAACAACCGATTTCCCTCTAAGTGGGTCTCGCTGAGGCATGCAATATCCGGGTCAAATTTCTTAATCATATTTAGGACTAAAGAGCGTTTGATTTTGTTATTCAAACCTCGGACATTCCATGCCAGGAATTTCAGATTAATCACGACCCCAGGTATACGCCATGTGCCACACGGATAGACATCTCACAGAATATATCTGAGAATCAGCACTATTAGCCACAGCAACATATATCTCATGCAAGCCCTGCGTTGTAAGCCATAACATCCAGTATATCAAACATCCTAGTTTCAGAAAAAACATAGATATGAAAAATAACAAACTAAAGAAAGAAAACCAAAAACAACAAGAGGAGCCGCAACTAGCAGCTTCCCAACCATCCTTCCCCTCCCCGTACACCACCCCGAACACTGGCATATTTATATCCCAAACAACCAACCCCAACTACCAAATGCCAATAAGGCCTAGATTCTCAACTTAACCCAAACCTCCTTAACCAGTAGCACTTAAGCGTGAAAAGTCTTGAGCCACCAATGCAAAGGGGGGGCTTCCCGAACTGTGGTCGTCTCCTCCGGTAGTCAAGATCCCAGCATCTTCTACGCAGGGAATCAGTCCGGAGCCAGCTGACGAGCACCCGGCGCAAATCTGTCCAGCCACTGGGCCACCTCTCTAGGAGAATTAAAAAACTTTGTCTCCCCATCCGCCACTACCCGGAGCCGAGAGGGAAACAACATGGAGTATGAGAGGTTGAGGTCCCGCAGACGTCGTTTAATAGGCATAAACTGGGCTCGGTCCTTCTGGACGTCTGCGGCAAAATCCGGGAAGGCCGACACCCTGACTCCATTACGGACCAACGGGCCCTTCGTACGACCCAGGCGGAGAACCGAGTCACGATCCTTATAGTGCAGGAACTTGGCGATGAAGGTGCGAGGAGGGGCACCAGGAGGTAGCGGCCGAGATGGTATCCTATGTGCACGCTCCACCGTGAATTGGGCCGTAAAGGACTCAGCGCCGTATATCTCTTTAAGCCAGGATTCGAGGAAGTCCTCCGGCTGTGAGCCCTCCTCTCTCTCAGGCAGACCCACAAATCGTACATTATTCCTGCGCAGCCGACCCTCCATGTCTAGAAGCTTGGTCTGGAGGGATGAGACCTGCTGGGTCACTGCGGACATGGATTGTTTGAGGGGGCCACACACATCCTCCAAGTTGGAGACACGCGTCTCCGCCTCACCCACTCTCTCATGGATACGCTGAACATCTTGTCGGAGTAAGGAGAGGTCGCACTACACCTTTTCCATCTTATCGGAGAGACGCTGCTCACTGCCGGCTATAGCCTCCAACACCTGCTGAATAGACGGCGCCTCCGCTGCCGTTGGGGAGTTGGCAACAGACGCAGAAGGGGAGCTTGAGTGTGTTGGAGAGGCACTCTGAGGTGGAGTCGATGACCCCCTGGGGTTAGGCTGTCTAACAAATCTCTCTCGTTTGGGGGCGTGGCCTAATACAGGGGGCGTGGTCAGTTACGCCCCCTGTACATTGCTAGCGCCGCTTGAATGCTGAGCGGTGCGCGATGACGTCATCGCGCACCGCACAGCAAAAGGTCCTCTCCACGAAGGGAAACTAGACGCTATGCGTCTAGTTCCCTTCGTGGAGAGGACCTTTGCTGTGCAGTGCGCGATGACGTCATCGCGCACCGCTCAGCAAAGTTACTCTCCACGAAGGGAAACTAGACGCATAGCGTCTAGTTCCCTTCACAGGAGGCGGACGGCAGCGGGCAGCGGGGGCGGACGGGGGACACAGCGGGCAGCAGTGGCGGATCTTGCCACGGTGCGGCACCCTCCGAATGGCGCCAGCGCCCTCCAGAAGGCGGCGCCCCGGGCAAAAGTCCTGCTTGCCCGTGGCAAGATCCGCTACTGGTGAGGTATTAGTGTAGCACAACAGCACAGTGAGTTCCAAGGTACATGCAGCCCTTGCAGGGTAGACTGGGAGAGCTGTGTAATGAGGCTGAATATGGAGCTGCACCCAAAATGGCCCCCGGGTTTATAGGCACTTCTCCCCTTTCCCCAGAGTACTTTTCTTAATTGTCCAGCCAGCAGTCCCAGGCCCCATCCAACCAGGTGCAGGAGGGTCAATGTCCTCTGTGGTGTCTCCTGTGGTGTCTCCTGTGGTCAGACAGCGCCGCCTGCCCGTCAATGAGGCCCCGGGAGTCGCGCGGCCGGGAGCGCCAAACTCGAGGCCGGGGATCCGGAGGAGTCACAGGCCGCAGTGCCGGAAGTCGTCCGCCGTGGTCAGCCAGCCCGCGGAGATCACGGACAAAGGTGCCCGCCGCTGCCCGGAGGTAAGGGGGGACCAGCACTGGGGGTAGACACTCCGGAGGGACTCAGGGTGGGTTCAGGAGTTGTTAAAACGGGGAGCTCCCTGGATCCGCTGCCTACTCCTTCACCGCCGTGGCCACACCCCCCAGCTGTAGAGTATTTTAAATGTAACATTTCGGTGTTGGTTAGGAAGAGATTGTTCGCTCCTGCATATAGTTATGTTTAAAAGTAGTTTCTAGACATTTACTGTATTTACTGTTCATTATCCATGCGGCGGGAATCCTGAGGATACCTCCCACCTGAGCAGTTGGAAACAGACACAGACCACTTGTTCGAACCCACCTATGACCTTTTGTTATAATGCAGAGACACATTCCTGTGTCCAATGAACAATAAGATTGTAGGGCCCATTGTATTGTACTGTATGATGTGTATATAAAGGCCACCCTAGCCGGACCAGCACTCTCTCATCAACATTTATCTACCTGATAATTGGAGGACTGGATCCAGGTTGCGCAAGCGAATCATTCCCACGTGTGTAAGTTTCTCTGTAGCCATTGTGGTAGCCATTGTATTATTCATTTTGTTATTCTTTATGTACGCCATTCGTTCTCATTTTGTTATCCTTTATGTGTTTGCCATTTTATTCTCTTTGTGTTTATTCTGTTTGCTATCGTTTGCCATTGTTCACATTTATTTCTTGTTATTCTGTTTAGGTATTGATGTTAGGTCTGTAGTGTATAAGCTGTAACTGTTTTTCCCCTTTTTATACTAAAGTATCTTCTACGAAGGTGTTGGAACCTTACCAGGTCTTGTGTGTTTCACCAGTTATTGTAAAGGGTTTCTGAGCGTCTCAATCGCTCAAACAGCTTTCATATAATCAAGGTCAATAAGCGTTACATTGTGGTAATATTACAGTACTAAGGTTTACAGTATAAGCATACCCTTACAGTGTGTTGTTAAAACAAGGTTTACAGTGTGTCATTCAGTGAGCGTCAGCGCCGCTCGTGTCTCATTCTCACGGCACAGCGTCCGCTACGCCAACAGCGTAGCAGTACGGTACTCGGACCGCCTTTAGCGTGCTCGATACCAAGTGTAAGCCCGACAGCGTACGTGCCGCTCGTGCGTCACGCCCACGGTTAAGCGTCTGCTACGCTAAGTGCGTACCCTTACGGTACTCCGTGCGTCGATTGCGTACTAGTCCATAATAAGTATATAGCTTATGTTCAAAGGTAAATATTTGACTCTATCAACATCAATATCCTGGAACTAAGGGCCATATACAACGCCCTAAGTCAAGCGGAGCCTCTGCTTCGCAACCAACCGGTGCTGATTCATTCAGACAACATCACCGCAGTGGCTCATGTAAACCGCCAAGGCGGCACAAGGAGCAGGGTGACGATGGCGGAAGCCACCAGAATTCTTCGCTGGGCGGAGAATCACGTAAAAGCACTGTCAGCAGTGTTCATTCTGGGAGTGGACAACTGGGAAGCAGACTTCCTCAGCAGGCACGACCTCCACCCGGGAGAGTGGGGACTTCATCAAGAAGTCTTCACACAGATTACAAGTCATTGGGAACTGCCACAGGTGGACATGATGGCATCCCGCCTCAACAAAAAGCTACAAATGTATTGCGCCAGGTCAAGAGACCCTCAGGCGATAGCTGTGGACGCACTAGTGACACCGTGGGTGTTCCAGTCGGTTTATGTGTTTCCTCCTCTTCCTCTCATACACAAGGTGCTGAGAATCGTAAGAAAAAGAGGAGTGAGAACAATACTCATTGTTCCGGATTGGCCAAGAAGGACTTGGTATCCGGAACTGCAAGAAATGCTCACAGAGGACCCATGGCCTCTGCCTCTCAGACAGGATCTTTTGCAACAGGGGCCCTGTCTGTTCCAAGACTTACCGCGGCTGCGTTTGACGGCATGGCGGTTGAACGCCGGATCCTAGCAGGAAAAGGCATTCCGGATGAGGTTATTCCTACGCTTATAAAGGCTAGGAAGGACGTGACGGCTAAACATTATCATCGTATATGGCGAAAATATGTTGCTTGGTGTGAGGCCAGGAATGCCCCTACAGAGGAATTCCAGCTGGGCCGTTTCCTTCACTTCCTACAGTCGGGATTGACTTTGGGCCTAACATTGGGGTCAATTAAGGTCCAGATTTCGGCCCTATCCATTTTCTTTCAAAAAGAACTGGCTTCTCTTCCTGGAGTTCAGACGTTTGTAAAGGGAGTGCTGCATATTCAGCCCCCGTTTGTGCCTCCAGTGGCACCTTGGGATCTTAACGTGGTGTTGAGTTTCTTGAAATCACACTGGTTTGAGCCACTTAAAACCGTGGAGTTAAAATATCTCACGTGGAAGGTGGTCATGCTATTGGCCTTGGCTTCGGCTAGGCGTGTGTCAGAATTGGCGGCTTTGTCACATAAAAGCCCCTATCTGGTTTTCCATATGGACAGGGCAGAATTGTGGACTCGTCCGCAATTTCTGCCAAAAGTGGTGTCATCTTTTCATATGAACCAACCTATTGTGGTGCCTGTGGCTACTCGTGACTTGGAGGATTCCGAGTTACTAGATGTAGTCAGGGCTTTGAAGGTTTATGTAGCCAGAACGGCTAGAGTCAGGAAAACTGAGTCGCTGTTTGTCCTGTATGCATCCAACAAGCTGGGTGCTCCTGCTTCAAAGCAAACTATTGCTCACTGGATCTGTAACACGATTCAGCAGGCTCATTCTGCGGCTGGATTGTCGCTTCCAAAATCAGTAAAAGCCCACTCCACAAGGAAGGTGGGCTCTTCTTGGGCGGCTGCCCGAGGGGTCTCGGCATTACAGCTATGCCGAGTGGCTACTTGGTCAGGTTCAAACACTTTTGCAAAGTTCTACAAGTTTGATACCCTGGCTGAGGAGGAACTTGTGTTTGCTCATTCGGTGCTGCAGAGTCATCCGCACTCTCCCGCCCGTTTGGGAGCTTTGGTATAATCCCCATGGTCCTTACGGAGTCCCCAGCATCCACTAGGACGTTAGAGAAAATAAGATTTAACTTACCGGTAAATCTATTTCTCGTAGTCCGTAGTGGATGCTGGGCGCCCGTCCCAAGTGCGGACTACTTCTGCAATACTTGTATATAGTTATTGCTTAAATAAGGGTTATGTTATGGTTGCATCAGGTTTATCTGATGCTATGTTGTTGTTCATACTGTTAACTGGGTAAGTTTATCACGAGTTATACGGTGTGATTGTTGTGGCTGGTATGAGTCTTACCCTGGATTCCAAAATCCTTTCCTTGGACTGTCAGCTCTTCCGGGCACAGTTTCTCTAACTGAGGTCTGGAGGAGGGACATAGAGGGAGGAGCCAGTGCACACCAGTATTCCTAATTCTTTCTTAGAGTGCCCTGTCTCCTGCGGAGCCTGTCTATTCCCCATGGTCCTTACGGAGTCCCCAGCATCCACTACGGACCAGGGACGTGCAGTCAGGGGAGGCAGGGGAGGCAGTGCCTCCCCTGTCATTAATGATTAAGATAATACAAAGAAGATGCATATGACACATATTCTGTGTCATATGTATCTTCTTAATATTATTCTTTACATTGCTGTTTTCTTTATGTGTTTGGGAGGCGCCGATCGTGGTGCCTCCCGTTGTCACTGGGGAAAGTATGGGGAGCGGGGGGCGGGCACGGGCGGGGACTAGCCATGGGCTGTAAAAGCCCATTGAAAATATATGGGAAAGCGGCACCATTAACCTATGAAAGCACGTCCCTGTCAGTGAGGCCCCAGTGATTGGCCAGCGGATCCGTCACTGGATCCGCTGTCAATCACTGTGTGGGCGACGCTGGCGGAGGAGGTGCGGGCGGCTGGATGCTGCGATCGTGCGGGTGGCGGGATGCGGCGGTGGTGCGGGCGGCGGTGGAGCAGGCGGCGGGAAATTACCTTGATCCTGCAGAGTTTGGCAGCGGAGCGGTTCCAGTTTAAAAAATGGCGCCTCAGCGTCATTTTTTAAATTCAAGATGGCCGCCGCAAGCCAATCACGGCTCGCCGCGTCATCGCCCCGCCCCCTCCGGCTGACTTATATAAGTCAGCGCGAGGCGGAGGAGAGTCAGTCCGACGGCAGAGGAGGAGCAGTGAAGAGCTCCTGAAGAAAGAAGACGGCCGGAAGTCCTGGTTGGGCGGCGGCTATGCAAAAGAGCTTAGCAGCCGCCGCCCACCAGGTGAAGACGCTGGAAGCCCTGGGGGGGATGGCGCCCCCCAGGTGAAGACGCCGGAAGCCCTGGGAAGGCGGCGGCCACGCAAAAGAGCTTAAAGGCCGCCGCCCCCAGGTGAAGACCCAGTTTAATAAAGCTTATTTTCAAGACGTGTGGCGTTTTATTTTAATATTTTCTTTACAGGTGGACTACAGGTGCCAGCAGGCCCTTTATGTCCGGGCATGCTGGCACTTGTGGTTCTCCAAGTGCCAGCATGCTGGGGCAGGCTTGCTGGGACCTGTAGGCCACCTGTAAAGAACAATATTAACACAATGAACCCCGCACCCACCGCCACCAGGGGTGCGGGGCATAGCACTGGGCTATCAGCCCAGTGCTGGTTATTGCTCGGGAGGGGGGACCCCATTTTTATTTTTTGGGGTTCCCACTTTCCGAGGAATTCCAACCCTGGGCTGACTGGCTGGGGGGGAAAGATTAATGTTATGGCAGGGGGACCCCATACTGAGTGTCTCCCCTGCTATGGCATTACTCCCCCTGGCTGGTTCTGCCTAGTGCTGGTTTTCCTGATGTGTTGGGGGACCACACTTTTTTTTTTCCGTGGGGGGGGGGGCTTGTTAGCTGCCAGTGCCTCCCCAACCAGTGACCTCACCGCACGTCACTGCTACGGACTACGAGAAATAGATTTACCGGTTAGTAAAATCTTATTTTAACCAACACGAACACTCAGTCCGGCACAGGACAAATCACTGAGAGAGTGGAGACAGTGTTATGGTGAGAAGTTGCTTATGTTTCGATTCCATTACAGATCGCATAGGATGCTCCTTGGCAAGTACCGCTGACTACTGATACAGCTGTTGCAAAGGCTGCAGAAGAAGGACACCTAGATCCATGAGCTCGCATTGGAATGAAAAGGTCAGAGACCGGAGCTTAAAGGAACCTAAAACTAAAAACAATTGTATGGAGATACAGAGACTTTTACTACTGTTACTACCACAGAGTTGTATTTAAATGAACCCTTCAATCGAGATGGAGATGATTATGATCATTGATAATAGACTATGTGCTTATAAGCTAATATCCTACAGAACTTTTAACATTTTTGAAAGTATATGGGAGCAAGGTTATTTATAACAGCATTAGGACTTGATTTCTTTTTCTTTGAAGAGAGAGCGAGCAGACGTGTGGTGTAGGCATGAGTAGTCATCCATTATTGTGGATAGGAATTATTTCAATAAGACCCTTCCTTCACCTTTTCTAAGCAGGAAATCCAGAGAGATTTATGACCGGTGTAAAGATCACCCTCTGAAAAACGTGGTTGTGAGTATTATACTCCACTTGAAGAGAGATGTATAGATTAATGTATGGATAATTTAATAATTTAGGATATTATTCTGAGGAGTATCCAGTCCAGCAATACCATTAATTGTTGGAAAGATTTTGGGTAATGCTGCTATATAAATGTTATTGCTAATTATTATTATTATAATTGTTAGATATGTATACAAAGACACTAGCATTGTATAGTAACAGACCAAAGTTCTCTATGTAAGTTACATTTGATGCGATTACCAAAACTTTATAGAGTTGTGATAATAGTGAAACAGGTACATGTGTATAGATACAACAGTATCTCAAGATAGAACTACTAGTGATAATATCAGCTACACATATGGAGTGTATTTCATTTAGTGTAAATAAAATAGGTCAATAATACAGGAAAAATTAACTTATGCATATAGAAAAGGTTGATTTAAGGAATTGTGAAAGGATTGTTACCATATACAAACGTAATGTTTCTAGATGTGCTAGATATAATGAGTTAGGTATATAAAAAGTAATGGTTACATAGGATGTTCATTAAAGTTTATGATTTAGTAAATGTACTTTACCAGGAGTAGATTCAAAGGCTAAAGGAGATATCATACATAAAGGAGAATGTTAGTTGTCACTATGTCCTTATGATATACAATTGGTTACCTATTAATTCTGAAGATGTTTGTTATTTAAGAAGATTAATGTTAGGCGCCGGGGTCCGCTCGTCGGTGCGGCCCGGCGCCTAGCAACCAGGGACGCCGTGCGCGTACAGCCGCCGGCTCCCTGGCAACGCTGGACGCCGGGCGCACGGAGCCGCACGGACCCTAGCAACGGGGACGCCACTGACGGACCGCGTTCCCCGTTGCTGGGTCCATTTTAATTAATAGGACACCTGTTTCCTGGCCATGCAGCTAGGCAGCTGTATGGCATCTAATCCAATCAGCCTCTAAACAGCTGATTGGAGGACTCCCTGTTAAATACACTTCCTGGGCTTCTCACAGACGCCGGTAATAGCTTCTTGCATGCTGTATCTGTTTGCTGAGAGTGTTTCCAGTCCTGCTGTATCCGGTCGTTCCTGTTCTCAGTTGTCCTGTACTCGGAAGTCGTCATCTGTTCCTGGAGTCCTGACTGAGCACCTTTGAACATCCAGTGGTGTTCGTGAGTCACGGCGTAGCCGTGTGTTGCGGCTTGGCCGCCTTATCATTTATTATTTATTATTTGTGTTTCGGAGCTTTTGCGGAGGATTCCGCTCCCACAGATCCACTCTGGTATCCAGCGGTGCTGGGTAGGAGTAACGGACTAGTGGATTTTGGTTGTCCTTTTCCCTGGCGGGTTTCCGCACATACCTCAGCTTTTGTCAGTTAGCTTGTAGCCCCTGGCCTGGTTGTTTAGTCAGAGGGCCCCTTGTTATCACCCTGTCTCGGATTTCCCTTTGTCTCCCATTAAGACCTGAGGGGGCATCGGAGTTGGGCAGACATAATCCGCCCTTCAAACGCGGCTGCCATGGGCTCAAGCAACCATAGTCTCGCAGGAGATTTCTGACAGCACGGGCGAGACAACGGAGTTAGGGCGCCAGGGGCTACTTTCTATTCCCGCTTCCTTCCCCAGCATTACGTTCCAGTGCTCCGGTCCTTGCAATAGGACCTCCTCAGACCAGAGTGCTGGAATCATAACATTATTACCGGCCACACCCAAACTTAAAATTAAACAGGGTTTGATTTTTTCCTTATTCAGTTTTGTAAGATTTATCGGCCTCATGAATCCCACTGGTTTAGGGCCAAATCCTGGCCAGCTCCTAGTTAGCCAGATTCAAGAACTTACTCAGATGGTTCAGGATCTTTCCCTTCGGGTGAAGTCGCAGGAAGATCTTTTACGAACTTCCCCGAGGGTAGTCCCTGAACCAAAAATGCACTTGCCTGACCGCTTTTCTGGTGATAGGAAGGAGTTTTTTAATTTTAAAGAGTCCTGTAAACTTTATTTTCGTTTAAGACCAATCTCCTCAGGTACTGAATCTCAGCGGGTCGGAATTATTATTTCTTTGCTCCAGGGGGATCCTCAGACCTGGGCTTTTGGTTTAAAAGCAGAGGATCCGGCATTGTTGTCAGTAGACGCCTTTCTGGGGTCTTTCGGGCTTTTGTATGATGACCCTGATAGAGAGGCATCCGCTGAGAGTCAGTTACGCGCTCTCAGACAGGGTAGAAATCCTGCAGAGGTTTATTCTACGGAGTTTCGCCGTTGGTCGAACGACTGTGGCTGGAATGACCCAGCCCTGCGCAGTCAGTTTCGCCTCGGCTTATCTGAGTCTATAAAAGACAGTCTCCTTCAGTATCCCGCTCCTGAGACTCTCGATAAACTCATGGAGCTTTCTATTAAGATTGAACGTCGTCTCAGAGAGCGGAGGGCTGAAAAAGGAGCACCTGTCAGGTCTACTCCATGTGTATTTTCCATTCCTGAGGACATAGAGGAGCCCATGCAGATGGGTCTCTCCCGGCTGTCTCCAGAAGAAAGAGCCAGAAGGCAAAACTCTGGTCTTTGTTTGTACTGTGGGGGTAAGGGACATTTTGCCCGTAATTGTCCGAATAAGTCGGGAAACGCCTCGACCAAGTGAATTGTGAGGGGGTTCACTTTGGTCTGCAGCTTATCTCCTCGAATAACTCCCTTTTAGTCCCAGCTAAAGTTTCCTTTGGCAGCCTCAGTTCTTCGGTGTCGGCTTTTGTTGACAGTGGAGCTGCAGGGAACTTTATGGACTTAACGTGGGCCAAGGCCTTGGGTATTCCTCAGTTAGCTTTGGGTAGGTGTATCACCATGCATGGTTTAGATGGGAGTCCCTTGTCCAATGGGGTTATTTCCCTCTGTACACCCCCTGTACTACTTACGGTAGGAGCTCTTCATTCCGAAAAAATTGAGTTTTTCCTTACCCATTGCCCAGCAGTTCCAGTGGTTCTGGGTCACCCTTGGCTGGCCTTTCATAATCCCATCATTGATTGGCAGTCGGGGGAGATCTCACAATGGGGTACCATCTGTAATAAGGAATATATTACATTTCCCGTCAGAATAGCTGCTGCCATTCCCGAGCCCATTCCCGTGGAATACCAGGACTTTGTTGATGTATTTTCCAAGGGCAATGCGGACATTCTGCCTCCCCATCGGCCTTATGATTGTGCTATTGAGCTAATTCCTGGTGCCACATTGCCAAAGGGAAGGTTATATGCATTGTCCGGGCCAGAAACTGCGGCCATGAATGAGTATGTTAAGGAGAGCCTAGGGAAAGGATTTATCAGGCCATCTAAATCCCCTTTAAGTGCAGGCTTCTCCTTTGTGGAGAAGAAAGATGGATCACTCAGACCTTGCATTGACTTTAGAGCCCTGAATAAGATCTCAGTTAAAAATATTTACCCTCTGCCACTGATTTCTGTCCTCTTTGATCAGCTGCGTTCGGCTGTGATTTTTTCTAAAATTGACCTGAGGGGAGCGTATAACCTCATCCGAATCAAGTCGGGAGATGAATGGAAGATGGCGTTCAGTACTCAGTCGGGTCACTACGAGTATCTGGTGATGCCGTTCGGCTTGTCTAATGCTCCGGCAGTTTTCCAGGATCTCATTAACGATGTGCTCCGTGATTTTCTAGGAAGATTCGTGGTCGTTTACTTAGACGACATCCTGATCTATTCTGACTCTATTGAACAACATGTTACCCAGGTGCGTCAGGTTCTTCAAAAATTACGTGAAAATCACCTATATGCCAAGCTGGAGAAGTGTGAGTTTCATGTCACGGAGGTATCCTTTTTAGGGTACATTATTTCCCCTCGGGGATTCTGTATGGAACCTAAGAAGCTCCAAGCCATCCTTAGTTGGGCGCAACCCACCAACTTAAAAGCAATTCAGCGCTTTTTAGGGTTTGCGAATTATTATAGAAGATTTATTCATGCTTTTTCCGACCTGGTTGCTCCCATTGTGGCACTGACTAAGAAGGGAGCGGATCCTACCAACTGGTCACGTGAAGCTGAGTTATCCTTTCAGGCCTTGAAACAAGCTTTTGTCTCAGCCCCAGTCCTCAGACATCCCAACCCTGAATTGCCCTTCATTGTTGAGGTTGATGCCTCGGAGGTTGGAGTGGGGGCTATCCTATCTCAGAAGGATCCGGACTCTCTAGAACTACATCCTTGTGCCTTTATGTCCAGGAAATTCTCATCCGCGGAATCCAACTACGATGTTGGTAACCGGGAGTTACTGGCTATTAAATGGGCTTTCGAGGAGTGGAGGCATTGGCTTGAGGGAGCAACACATACCATTTCAGTATTGACTGACCACAAAAATCTTCAGTACATCGAATCAGCTAAGCGGCTGAATGCCCGGCAGGCTCGTTGGGCTTTATTTTTTACTCGTTTCAAGTTTATTATCACCTTTAGGCCAGGTTCCAAGAATACCAAGGTGGATGCCCTGTCACCCAGTTTTCTTCCAGTTCATAATAACAGTCCTGTTACTCCCATACTTCCGTCTTCAGTCATTTGGGCAGGCCTCACACAAGATTTATTTACCCAGTTAAAGCAGCTTCAACATCAAGCTCCTGGAAATACTCCTGCTGGTCGTCTTTACGTCCCTGAGTTTTTGAGAGCTACTGTTTTGACTGAGTTTCATGATAGCAAAGTTGCCGGGCATCCGGGGATCTCTAAGACTTTGGAATTAGTCTCCCGCTCAGTATGGTGGCCTGGTCTTTCTAAAGACATTAAGGAGTTTGTTTTTTCTTGTCAGGTCTGTGCACAGCATAAGGTTCCCCGTTCCTTGCCTATCGGGCAACTTATGCCCTTAAATGTTCCTCTCAGGCCATGGTCTCATATTTCCATGGATTTTGTGGTAGACCTCCCTCTGTCAGCCGGATTCCAAGTCATATGGGTGGTAGTGGACCGTTTTAGCAAGATGGCCCATTTCATTGCTCTTCCCCGACTGCCATCTGCCCAGGGATTGGCAGTTTTGTTTCTCCGCCATGTTTTCAGACTTCATGGGTTGCCCACTGATATTGTTTCTGATCGGGGTCCACAATTCATTGCACAATTCTGGAAGTCTTTTTGTGCCTCATTAAAGATGAAATTGTCTTTGACATCCGGCTACCATCCCCAATCCAACGGGCAGACCGAGCGAGTTAATCAATCATTAAAACAGTATTTGCGTTTGTACTCAGCCAAACTCCAGAATGATTGGTCCGAGTTTCTTCCTTTGGCGGAGTTTGCTTACAACAATTCTTGTCATTCCTCCACTAATGTGTCTCCATTCTTTTCAGTTTTTGGTTTTCACCCCAGAGCTAATTCTTTTTTTCAACATTCCTCTGTTTCCTCGCTAACCTTAACCTCTCATCTCAGAGTCATTTGGAAAAAAGTGCACCTTGCTCTCAGAAAAGCGGCATTTCGAGAGAAAAAAATTTCTGACAGGCTCCGGCGTCCTTGCACTTTTAAGGTGGGAGATAGGGTATGGTTGTCGACTCGTAACATTAAACTTCGACAAACCTCAGCTAGATTGGGCCCCAAATTTATTGGACCATTTCATATTATTAAAAAAATCAATCCAGTTGCTTTCCGGTTACGTTTACCAAGAGCTCTCCGGATCGGAAATACGTTCCATTGCTCCCTGTTGAAACCATACGTTTCTTCCAGTAGATTTCCTCGGAAGATCTCTCAGGGGAAATCACCAGTAGATGTACAGGGTCATCAGGAGTTCTTGGTGGAGAAGGTTCTCGATTCCAAATTGTCCCGGGGTCGGCTTTATTTTCTGGTGCACTGGAGAGGCTATGGTCCAGAGGAAAGGTCTTGGGTCCTGGATAAGGATCTCCATGCCCCGAGGCTCAAGAGGGCATTTTTTCGAGAATTTCCTCGGAAACCTGGCTTTAGGGGTTCCTTGACCCCTCCTCAAGGGGGGGGTACTGTTAGGCGCCGGGGTCCGCTCGTCGGTGCGGCCCGGCGCCTAGCAACCAGGGACGCCGTGCGCGTACAGCCGCCGGCTCCCTGGCAACGCTGGACGCCGGGCGCACGGAGCCGCACGGACCCTAGCAACGGGGACGCCACTGACGGACCGCGTTCCCCGTTGCTGGGTCCATTTTAATTAATAGGACACCTGTTTCCTGGCCATGCAGCTAGGCAGCTGTATGGCATCTAATCCAATCAGCCTCTAAACAGCTGATTGGAGGACTCCCTGTTAAATACACTTCCTAGGCTTCTCACAGATGCCGGTAATAGCTTCTTGCATGCTGTATCTGTTTGCTGAGAGTGTTTCCAGTCCTGCTGTATCCGGTCGTTCCTGTTCTCAGTTGTCCTGTACTCGGAAGTCGTCATCTGTTCCTGGAGTCCTGACTGAGCACCTTTGAACATCCAGTGGTGTTCGTGAGTCACGGCGTAGCCGTGTGTTGCGGCTTGGCCGCCTTATCATTTATTATTTATTATTTGTGTTTCGGAGCTTTTGCGGAGGATTCCGCTCCCACAGATCCACTCTGGTATCCAGCGGTGCTGGGTAGGAGTAACGGACTAGTGGATTTTGGTTGTCCTTTTCCCTGGCGGGTTTCCGCACATACCTCAGCTTTTGTCAGTTAGCTTGTAGCCCCTGGCCTGGTTGTTTAGTCAGAGGGCCCCTTGTTATCACCCTGTCTCGGATTTCCCTTTGTCTCCCATTAAGACCTGAGGGGGCATCGGAGTTGGGCAGACATAATCCGCCCTTCAAACGCGGCTGCCATGGGCTCAAGCAACCATAGTCTCGCAGGGGATTTCTGACAGCACGGGCGAGACAACGGAGTTAGGGCGCCAGGGGCTACTTTCTATTCCCGCTTCCTTCCCCAGCATTACGTTCCAGTGCTCCGGTCCTTGCAATAGGACCTCCTCAGACCAGAGTGCTGGAATCATAACAATTAATTTAGCATTTTTATACAAAAACACATAACTTGAGAAAAGTTTTCTTGCAGGATGAACTATTCCTAAAAGAGTGATTGACTCAGTAATCAGGAAACATGTTCCTGTCACCAGAGCATCAATAAAACCTTAAATTGGTGGAGGTGCCGCTATTAAGTTCTCCTATGGCTAATGGAGTTTTATGATTAATCAACTGGGAGTTGACTTTTATATAATCTAAAGTTATTGATAACATGACTGAACTTTATGATAAGACATTCCAGGACATTGGACATGAACTATTACGATACCACATTGTTCTACATTCTTTAATACCACAAATTGGAGGATATTGATATTTCCTGAACAGCACTTTGAGTTCACTGCTATACTTATTTGACCAATGACATTACAGATTTGTGTATTGCCAAGTATATAAATGAGGCCCAAGATATAAAAGAAGAACTTTAACAAATACATTATGATATGGACTGGAAAGAATAAATGTTTAAATCCTAGTATTCAATTTTCAGGATTAGGAAAATGTTTTTTAAGTATATTGTATGTGATGATGTATTCTGTGATGAGGTTTATTCTTGTGATCATTATAGCCATTCTTTTGATGAACACTGTCTACAGGTGTGGCCTATGCTGTATTTAGAAGGCTACTGCCAGACGCAGAACAGCAATACAACATGAAATGATTATTAGCAAACTATACGTTCCCAGAAATTCCCCTGAGATGACAGGGCACATGGATAATGTCCCTGATTAGAGGGTGGAACTGTCAAATACTGTGATAGAGGCAACATTCTAAAGGCGTAACAGCTATATATATGTACTACGGGATAGTACGTATAGTATGTATACACATAATAATCACAATATCAAAGGTGACCTCATATTCACCATTGTAGTCCAAAAGCATAAGAGAATCCATTTTGTTTCTAGCTAAATGAGAAAGCATATTCATATGAACTTTATACAGACTAAGAGACTAGTATTAAGTCCACGTACGCACATCCAAAGTCCAGTTTAATTCCTAATAAGGAATACCCCCACACACACTTTAAACAATGGAAATTTAGGAAAATTGTATACTTTATTATAATCAAGGACACATGGTTAAAAGCACGAGTCAGCCTCATCACGAGGATGTATTGGCTAAATATCTCTTGGTTGTCTTTGCCAATTGTCCTAATATTGCATAACACTGTACTCAAGATGCATGAAATCATATGGGAGGGTTATAAGAATGGGGCGTAACTATGTTATAAAAATCATTGTATTGACATGTTTCTGGGTTGATTAATTTTGACCCAGGGAGAGAGAATGTGGTCTCTCAACCTGTATATGGGCGTGGTCCTTAAAAATTTTAATTCACTTGCTTTTCTAAATCTGACTTCCATACAGTCATTTACTTAACATTAACTCAAACAACAACAACAACATGGTTAAAATAGTATTTATCACGTGCGTCCGGTATCCACCGTTAGTTCACAGGGACTTAGAGAATTGCTTGAGGTAGTGTGTCCCCGGTACTAAATACCATCTAGGTTCCACTTCTCTAGGCAGGTGATACTGAGACTGTACACAGACGTCAGAAAGTGTCCTAAAAAATGCAGTTGTACCCACTGTCCACTTAACCACGGACATGTGGACAAGTGGAGCAGGGCAGACTAAGGACTATATGACTGTGACAGCCCACTGGGTAGATGTATTGCCTCCAGCAGCAACAACAGCGGCGGCACCAGTAGCAGCATCTCGCAAACGCCAACTCGTTCCTAGGCAGGCTACGCTTTGAATCACCGCTTTCCATAAGAGGCACACAGCTGACAATCTCTTACAGAAACTGAGGAACATCATCGCAGAATGGCTTACCCCAATTGGACTCTCCTGGGGATTTGTGATATCAAACAACGCCAGCAATATTGTGCGTGCATTACATGTGGGCAAATTCCAGCACGTCCCATGTTTTGCACATACAATTAATTTGGTGGTGCATCATTTTTTGAAAAACGACAGGGGCGTGCAGGAGATGCTGTCGGTGGCCTGAAAAATTGCGGGCCACTTTCAGCATTCAGCCCCCGCGTGCCGAAGACTGGAGTGCCAGCAAACACTCCTGAATATGCCCTGCCATAAGCTGAAGCAAGAGGTGGTAATGAGGTGGAATTCAACCCTCTATATGCTTCAGAGGATGGAGGAGCAGCAAAAGGCCATTCAAGCATATACATCTGCCTACGATATAGGCAAAGGAGGGGGAATGCACCTGACTCAAGTGCAGTGGAGAATGATTTCCATGTTGTGCAAGGTTCTCCAACCCTTTGAACTTGCCACATGTGAAGTCAGTTCAGACACTGCCAGCCTAAGTCAGGTCATTCCCCTCATCAGGCTTTTGCATAAGCAGCTGGATAGATTGAAGGAGGAGCTAAAATGAGCGATTCCGCTAGGCATATGGGACTTGTGGATGGAGCCCTTCATTCGCTTAACCAGGATTCACGGGTGGTCAATCTGTTGAAATCAGAGCACTACATTATGGCCACGGTGCTCGATCCTAGGTTTAAAGCCTACGTTGTATCTCTCTTTCCGGCAGACACAAGTCTGCAGATGTTCAAAGACCTGCTGGTGAGACAATTGTCAAGTCAAGCGGAACGTGACCCGAAAACAGCTCCTCCTTCATTTTCTACCGCCACTGGAGCTGCAAGGAAAAGGATAACATTTCCAAAACCACCCGCAGGCGGGGATGCAGGGCAGTCAGGAGCAAGTATTGACATCTGGTCTGGACTGAAGGACCTGCCAATGATTACTGACATGTCTACTGTCACTGCATATGATTCTGTCACCATTGAAAGAATGGTGGAGGATTATATGAGTGACAGCATCCAAGTAGGCATGTCAGACAGTCCGTACATATACTGGCAGGAATAAGAGGCAATTTGGAGGCCCTTGCACAAACTGGCTTTATTTTACCTAAGTTGCCCCCCTCCAGTGTGTACTCTGAAAGAGTGTTTAGTTCAGCCGGTCACCTTGTCAGCGATTGGCATAGGAGGTTACTTCCAGAAAATGTGGAGAAGATGATGTTCATCAAAATGAATTATAAATTCCTCTGTGAGAGACATTTACCAGCAATTGCCTCCAGAAAGTACACAGGGACCTGTGATGGTGGATTCCAGTGGGGACGAATTAATACTCTGTGAGGAGGAGGATGTACACAGTGAAAGGAGTGAGGAATCGGACGATGAGGATGAGGTGGACATCTTGCCTCTGTAGAGCCAGTTTGTGCAAGGAGAGACTGATTGCTTCTTTTTTGGTGGGGGCCCAAACCAACCAGTCATTTCAGCCACAGTCGTGTGGTAGACCCTGTCGCTGAAATTATTGGTTTGTTAAAGTGTGCATGTCCTGTTTATACAACATAAGGGTGGCTGGGAGGGCCAAAGGACAATTCCATCTTGCACCTCTTTTTTATTTATCTTTGCATCATGTGCTGTTTGGGGACTATTTTTTTAAGTGCCATCATGTCTGACACTGCAGTGCCACTCCTAGATGGGCCAGGTGTTTGTGCCGCCCACTTGGGTCGCTTAGCTTAGTCATCCAGCGACCTCAGTGCAAATTTTAGGACTAAAAATAATATTGTGAGGTGTGAGGTCTTCAGAATATACTGGAAATGAGTGGAAATTATGGTTATTGAGCTTAATAATAATATAGGATCAAAATTACCCACAAATTCTATGATTTTAGCTGTTTTTGAGTTAAAAAAAAAAATCACCCGAATCCAAAACGCATCCGAATCCAAAACCCGAAAGGGTGGTTTTGCCAAAACGCGTCCGAATCCAAAACACGACCGCGGACCCAAATCCAAAACCAAAACACGAAAAATACCCGCTGCACATCTCTAGTATATATATATATAGCAAGCGTGGAGACTGCGGCACTCAAGTTTGAATGAATACTTTACTTTACTGAAGCATATTGAATAATCACAGGATGCCTTAACAAGGCCGACGTTTCGGTGCTGCAAGCACCGTTTTCAAGGCAGGCATGGATGCAGAATGAAAATGTTAACAAGACAAACAAACATAGATTTCTCACCTAAATAGGGAATAGCCATCACGCCGCAGGAGAGCCGGGACCGGCGTCCGCTTCCGCCCGCTGCAGCTGCGTATGCGTCACATCCGGTAACGTCACATGGCTTCCGCTCTGGTAACCATGGCGACGCGTCCCGTAGGCATGGCAACGCGTCTAAGAGCCTGGCTGCCTGTGTGGAGCCGCTGACTGATCTCCCCGGCCCTCCACGCGGCGCTCTGCAAGAAAATCACATAGGGATGGGTCACAATGTGCAGTAGAAGTGTAAATCTTCAACATATACATGACAGGCAATACATAAATCTAGGTGGTGGGCATGGCTGGTGCTTAATGCGCCAGTACTACAAAAAGCCTAATTAGTGTTACCTGACTGCCACCCCTGGCAAAATACACAAAAAGGGAAGAGAGAAGGAAGGAAAAGGGGAATGGGGAAAAAAGGGGGAGAAAAATGAAAATAAAACACAATGTGACCATCATAGTGCAACACCACAGCAAACAGCACATTGTTAGTGCAGTAAAGGCAATGTTACTGCTAGACTCTACATCACTGTCCACTGTAAAGCCCATCAATAAGGGACGGGATTGTAAAGACTTCAACTTGCACAGTGCTGGGTTAATGTCCTCCAAAGACGTTCCAATTGAGGCGATCGTTCATTCCATTAGGGGATACCGTGTTGAGAACGTGAATCCACCTACTTTCAATTCTAAGTAGCTGGCCGTCGCGGTCCCGCCCTCGTATTGAAGTGGGGATATGGTCGCTCAGGATGTGTTTGAGTTGAGCCAATGAGTGACCCTCTGCAAGGAAGTGGTGAGCCACCGGTTGATCGGCAACCTTGGACTTGAGGGCTTTGTTGATCGCTGAACGGTGTAGAGCCATACGTTCCCGGACCGTCCGTGTGGTCTTCCCCACGTAGTACATGTTGCAGGGACAGATGATGATGTACACCACATGCGTTGATAAACATGATAATGTATGTTTGATCTTGAAGCTACGGTCCGTATGTGGGTGTTTAAACGAGCTGCCCGTGATCATGTGGGTGCAGGTGGTGCACCTGGGGCACTTATAGCAGCCAGCTGGTTTGGTTATAAAGTGGGGCTGCACTTGAGTTTGTTTAAAGCCCGTGATATCCGTGTGGACCACCATATCTCTAATGTTCTTGCCCCTGGTGAAACAGGGCATGGGTCGTTTTTGTCTAAAGCAGTTTGTTTCCTTATCCGTCGCTACTATAGGCCATAGAGCACGGCTTGCTCTTTGAACGACTTGGCTGGAGGTGGTGAAGGCCATTTTCCACGGAATGACTGCTTCATTGGTGCGAGCTTTAGGAAGAAGTAGCTCGCTATGACTCATGGACAATACTTCATCCTTTTGTTGTTTCAAAAGGTTCAAGCTGTAGCCTCTAGCTAGGAACCTGTCGATCGTTACATCAATGCCTTTGACAGCGGTGGCAGAGTCGTCAGCAATTCTTGCAACCCTCATCATCTGAGATTTAGGCAGACCTCGTTTGAGGGACTTCGGATGGTAGCTTGATGCTAACAGGAGAGTGTTCCTGTCGGTTGGCTTGGAGTACACCTCGGTGTGTAGCTGGCCAGACTCAAGCGTGACAAGTACATCCAAATAGTGAATGGCAGAGCAACTGTACTGATGAGTGACCTTGATGGTGGAGTCACATTGGTTAATGTCCTCAATCATCTGACCCAGCAGTTCTTCACCCCCTGTCCATAAGATGAACAAGTCATCAATGTAACGCATGTAGGTTATGATGTGTCGTTTGTACTCATCGGGGTATATTTACTAAGGTCCCGATTTTGACCGAGATGCCGTTTTTTCTTCAAAGTGTCATCTCGGTAATTTACTAAGCAATAATCACGGCAGTGATGAGGGCATTCGGATTTTTTGGGAAGTCCAAGAAAATAATTACGAATGAATACACCATCGGTCAAAACGCGGCTGTTTAAGTATGAATCTCGGTCATTTACTAAGAAGTGCAAAGCAAAAAAAAATAAAACACTGCCGTGAAAAATTACAACTCGTAAAAAAGTGCTAAAAAAAAAACAGACCTGCTTTTTTGATCCGTGATTGTATAGGCATGCAGGGATCCATGAGATCCGTGCATGTATATCAGTGGGAAGGGGTGGGAAAGTGGTTATTTTCTAAAAAAAAATTGCGTGGGGTCCCCCCTCCTAAGCATAACCAGCCTCGGGCTCTTTGAGCCGATCCTGGTTGCAGAAATATGGGGAAAAAATTGACAGGGGTTCCCGCATATTTAAGCAACCAGCATCGGGCTCTGCGCCTGGTCCTGGTTCCAAAAATACGGGGGACAAAAAGAGTAGGGGTCCCCCGTATTTTGAAAACCAGCACCGGGCTCCACTAGCTGGACAGATAATGCCACAGCCGGGGGTCACTTTTATATAGTGCCCTGCGGCCGTGGCATCAAATATCCAACTAGTCACCCCTGGCCGGGGTACCCTGGGGGAGTGGGGACCCCTTCAATCAAGGGGTCGTCCCCCCCAGCCACCCAAGGGCCAGGGGTGAAGCCCGAGGCTGTCCCCCCCATCCAATGGGCTGCGGATGGGGGGCTGATAGCCTTTGTTGAAAATGTAAAGATATTGTTTTTAGTAGCAGTACTACAAGTCCCAGCAAGCCTCCCCCGCATGCTGGTACTTGGAGAACCACAAGTACCAGCATGCGGCGGAAAAACGGGCCCGCTGGTACCTGTAGTACTAATACTAAAAAAATACCTAAAAAAAGACAAGACACACACACCTTGAAAGTAAAGATTTATTACATACATCCACACAAACATACATACATACTTACCTTATGTTCACACGCAGGTCGGTCCTCTTCTCCAGTAGAATCCATGGGGTACCTGTTGAATAAATTATACTCACCAGATCCAGGGTACCAGGCTCCTTGGCGAATCCATTTGTAATCCACGTACTTGATTAAAATAAAAAAACGGAGACCCGAGCCACGCACTGAAAGGGGCCCCATGTTTTCACATGGGTCCCCTTTCCCCGAATGCCAGAAACCCACTCTGACTGATGTCTAAGTGGGTTTCTTCAGCCAATCAGGGAGCGCCACGTTGTGGCACCCTCCTGATCGGCTGTGTGCTCCTGTACTGTCTGACAGGCGGCACACGGCAGTGTTACAATGTAGCGCCTATGCGCTCCATTGTAACCAATGGTGGGAACTTTCTGCTCAGCGGTGAGGTCACTTTCGGTCAACCGCTGAGCAGAAAGTTCCCACCATTGGTTACAATGGAGCGCATAGGCGCTACATTGTAACACTGCCGTGTGCTGCCTGTCAGTCAGTACAGGAGCACACAGCCGATCAGGAGGGTGCCACAACGTGGCGCTCCCTGATTGGCTGAAGAAACCCACTTAGACAGAAGTCAGAGTGGGTTTCTGGCATTCGGGGAAAGGGGGCCCATGTGAAAACATGGGGCCCCTTTCAGTGCGTGGCTTGGGTCTCCGTTTTTTTATTTTAATCAAGTACATGGATTACAAATGGATTCGCCAAGGAGCCTGGTACCCTGGATCTGGTGAGTATAATTTATTCAACTGGTACCCCATGGATTCTACTGGAGAAGAGGACCGACCTGCGTGTGAACATAAGGTAAGTATGTATGTATGTTTGTGTGGATGTATGTAATAAATCTTTACTTTCAAGGTGTGTGTGTCTTGTCTTTTTTTAGGTATTTTTTTAGTATTAGTACTACAGGTACCAGCGGGCCCGTTTTTCCGACGCATGCTGGTACTTGTGGTTCTCCAAGTACCAGCATGCGGGGGAGGCTTGCTGGGACTTGTAGTACTGCTACTAAAAACAATATCTTTACATTTTCAACAAAGGCTATCAGCCCCCCATCCGCAGCCCATTGGATGGGGGGGACAGCCTCGGGCTTCACCCCTGGCCCTTGGGTGGCTGGGGGGGGGGACCCCTTGATTGAAAGGGTCCCGACTCCCCCAGGGTACCCCGGCCAGGGGTGACTAGTTGGATATTTGATGCCACGGCCGCAGGGCACTATATAAAAGTGACCCCCGGCTGTGGCATTATCTGTCCAGCTAGTGGAGCCCGTTGCTGGTTTTAAAAATACGGGGGACCCCTACTCTTTTTGTCCCCCGTATTTTTGGAACCAGGACCAGGCGCAGAGCCCGATGCTGGTTGCTTAAATATAGGGGAACCCCTGTCAATTTTTTCCTCATATTTCTGCAACCAGGATCGCCTCAAAGAGCCCGAGGCTGGTTATGCTTAGGAGGGGGACCCCACGCATTTTTTTTGTGTGATTTTACAGTGTTTATTTAAAAAAAAAAATGAACCCCAGCACGGATCACACAGATCCGGCCGAGATTCATTGTGATAAAGTCGGCAGTGTTTTGCTAATCACTGCCGTAAAAAACGGGAAAAAAACACGAATGACATCGACATCGGAACAAATGAAAATGCAGAATACGACAGCTTAGTAAATTAGTCGTAATAAATTCAAAAAGTTGCAAGTTTACACTTTCGATGTCATTCGTGATTGAACTTTGACCTTTTTCCGAAAATTACGAATGTTAGTAAATATACCCCATCATTGTTAAAAAAACATCAGGGATTCTTCTTGGAACATGAAAATGTTTGCATAGCTGGGTGCCACGTGGCTTCCCATAGCACAACCGGACAGTTGTCTATAGAAGCGTCCGTTGTAGATGAAGTAGTTTCTCGTTAAAGTTAGTTCCAACAGCTGCATAAACAGATCAATGTCCAGATCGGCGATCTGTTGAGATTCATAAAATAACTTGGTTGCCGCCAGACCCCGTGAGTGTGGAATGGATGTATATAGACTATTTATGTCCAATGTACACAATATGCTTCCATCGGGAATGTTGCCAATTGCTGATAGTTGCTGCAAAAAATCAGTTGTATCCTTAATAAGAGTTGGTTGGCTGATAACTAGTGATGAGCGGGTTCGGTTTCTCGGAAACCGAACCCCCCCGAACTTCACCCTTTTTACACGGGTCCGAGACATACTCGGATTCTCCCGTATGGCTCGGGTAACACGAGCGCGCCCGAACGTCATCATCCCGCTGTCGGTTTCTCGCGAGATTCGGATTCTATATAAGCAGCCGCGCATCGCCGCCATTTTCACACGTGCATTGAGATTGATAGGGAGAGGACGTGGCTGGCGTCCTCTCCGTTTATAATTGTAGAAGAGACAGTTGATTGCTTGTTTTATTACTAATTGTGGGGAGGATTGGGGAGCAGCTGTTAGGACTTGGAGTAGAGTGCAGAGTTTTGCTGATAGTGACCACCAGTTTTTTTTTATCCGTTCTCTGCCTGATAAAAACGCTCCATACCATATCTGTGCTCAGTGTGCTGCATGATATATCTGTGCTGAGTGCTCACACTGCTTAATTGTGGGGACTGGGGAGCAGCTATAGCAGGAGTACAGTGCACAGTTTTGCTGACAGTGACCACCAGTATACGTTTGTCTGCCTGAAAAACACTCCTGTGGTGGCTTTTTTTTATACTAGTTTAGCAGTCTGCTGACAGTGTCCTCCAGGTCCATTATACTGTATATAGCAGTACGGTAGGCCACTGCTGTACCTACCTCTGTGTCGTCACTCGTCGTCCATAAGTATACTATCCATCCATCTACATTGTATACCTGTGGTGGCTTTTTTTCTTTATACTAGTAGTACTAGTTAAGCAGTGTGCTGACAGTGTCCACCAGGTCCATTATACTGTATACAGCAGTACGGTAGGCCACTGCTGTACCTACCTCTGTGTCGTCACTCATCGTCCATAAGTATACTATCCATCCATCTACATTGTATACCTGTGGTGGCTTTTTTCTTCATACTAGTAGTACTAGTTTAGCAGTCTGCTGACAGTGTCCACCAGGTCCATTATACTGTATATAGCAGTACGGTAGGCCACTGCTGTACCTACCTCTGTGTCGTCACTCGTCGTCCATAAGTATACTATCCATCCATCTACATTGTATACCTGTGGTGGCTTTTTTTCTTTATACTAGTTTAGCAGTTTGCTGACAGTGTCCACCAGGTCCATTTATTATACTGTATATAGCAGTACGGTAGGCCACTGCTGTACCTACCTCTGTGTCGTCACTCGTCATCCATAAGTATACTATCCATCCATCTACATTGTATACCTGTGGTGCCTTTTAGTTGTGCGCATTAAAATATGGAGAACAAAAATGTGGAGGTTAAAAAAATAGGGAAAGATCAAGATCCACTTCCACCTCGTGCTGAAGCTGCTGCCACTAGTCATGGCCGAGACGATAAAATGCCATCAACGTCGTTTGCCAAGGCCGATGCCCAATGTCATAGTACAGAGCATGTAAAATCCAAAACACAAAAGATCAGTAAAATGACCCAAAAATCAAAATTAAAAGCGTCTGAGGAGAAGCGTAAACTTGCCAATATGCCATTTACGACACGGAGTGGCAAGGAACGACTGAGGCCCTGGCCTATGTTCATGGCTAGTGGTTCAGCTTCACATGAGGATGGAAGCACTCATCCTCTCGCTAGAAAAAAGAAAAGACTTAAGCTGGCAAAAGCACAGCAAAGAACTGTGCGTTCTTCGAAATCACAAATCCCCAAGGAGAGTCCAATTGTGTCGGTTGCGATGCCTGACCTTCCTCTTTTTTCTTTCATTTTTCTTTGCATCATGTGCTGTTTGGGGAGTAATTTTTTGAAGGGCCATCTTGCGTGACACTGCAGTGCCACTCCTAGATGGGCCAGATGTTTGTGTCGGCCACTTGGGTCGCTTAGCTTAGTCACACAGCTACCTCATTGCGCCTCTTTTTTTCTTTGCATCATGTGCTGTTTGGGGACAATTTTTTTGAAGGGCCATCCTGTCTGACACTGCAGTGCCACTCCTAGATGGGCCAGGTGTTTGTGTCGGCCACTAGGGTCGCTTAGCTTAGCCATCCAGCGACCTCGGTGCAAATTTTAGGACTAAAAATAATATTGTGAGATGTGAGGTGTTCAGAATAGACTGAAAATGAGTGGAAATTATGGTTATTGAGGTTAATAATACTATGGGATCAAAATTACCCCCAAATTCTATGATTTAAGCTGTTTTTTAGGGTTTTTTAAAAAAAACACCCGAATCCAAAACACACCCGAATCCGACAAAAAAATTTCGGTGAGGTTTTGCCAAAACGCGTCCGAACCCAAAACACGGCCGCGGAACCGAATCCAAAACCAAAACACAAAACCCGAAAAATTTCCGGTCCGCATCACTACTGATAAGATGAGGTTGCAAGATACAGTCTAAGTACATGGAAATGGGATGATAAAGTGAATTGCGCACCGAAATAATCGGACGGCCGCGTGGATGAATTAAGCTCTAGTGAATTTTTGGGACGGTATATAGAATAGGGCTGGTTGGAAAAGGTTGCTGTAGAGCCTTAAGGAGTTTAGGCTCCAAGATGCCCGGCAGCTGTGCTGCCTTTAAGATCTCCTTTAGTTCCGTCTGATACTGGATAGTAGGATCTCGTGCCAGTAGTTGATACACGTCCCCATCAGCAAGTTGTCTGTCAATCTCGGCCATGTAGTCCTCTAAATTCTGAATGACGATGGCGCCCCCCTTGTCGGCGGGGCGCACAATGATGTCCCGGTAGTCAGACAGGTTGCGTAAGGCCTGGTATTCTTGCCGGCTTAGATTGTAGTGTGGTTTTGGTTGCGCTTGAACAAACTTCTGAACGGAGTCATCCATCAGTCGCGTGAAGGTTTTGATGGAGCTGTTGGAGGATGCCGGGTCGAATGTAGAAGTACTACGTTTGGACAGGAAAACTTGATTAGGTGTGTTTTGCTGCAGTGGTTCAGAGTTCTGGAAAAATTCTTGTAATCTGAGTTTTCTTGAAAATTGATGCAGTTCAATGTTCCAATTAAGGTCGTTGTGCATGTTAGTTGGAACAAAGGATAGACCTTTGTTTAGGACTCACTCCTCGATGTCAGTGAGCTCTCTAGAAGTTGTAGATTATTTTTTCTTGTTCTTTTGAGAGCTGCTTACGCCTTTGCCTCTGGTTTTGGCCCCCACGACGGGTGGCTTGGTACTTGAATTTGATTCTAGTTGGGTCTTGGTGTTTATGGCTAAAGGGACCGAAGGTCCTTCCAAAGGGTCGTCAGATTCACGGGTTGCAAATTCGCTGTCACTGTTTGAGGTGGGGGCATCGCGCCCCCTAAGCTCTCTTCTTCTGCACCAGCCTTGCTTCGAGCCTGGCCCAGCTGCCCTTGCTGGTCGACCATCTCCTCCCATCAGCCAGTGATAGACTCGGTTAGAATCATAATCATTCTGAACCATTTCAAGTTTTTTGGTTTTAAATTTCACTAGTTCCTGTTGGTACAGATCAATTTTTGTTTTAATTGACGAGCATAAGTCGGCGTTGGAGGCACTCTTCAGAATAGTACTGTTAGAGATTTCCAGCCTGGAGATTTTGTCACGTGCTGACTTTAATTCCTGCTCGGATTCTTGTATTACCAGAAGCATTAGATCAAAACTGCATCTGTTGACAACCCCAATCCATTTCTGACAAAAGTCAGGATTGTAACGGCCAATAGTAGGCGCATTCCGGACTCGGAACCCTCGTGGAATCATTTGCTGTCTGTAGTATTTGGTTAATGATATCCCATGCATCAGATAATCTGTCTCACGCTTCTTCAATTTAATGAGTTGTTCACAGATCTCCTCCGCTGATTGTGATAAGTCCTTGTGGGGCCAATCATCCTTAAATAAAATGTCCTCCACCTCTTCATCAGTGAAACGGTGTATATAGCCCTTGGTAACTGGCATGCCCTTACATACCGCCGGGAATGGGGTGCTGGCCATGGTGTGTAGCTGTGCTGCTGTGGTGCTGGTCATGTCCATCCTATGTGCATAAGCAGATGAATGGATGGCTGATGAATGTGAATAAACCAGTGCTGTGTGAACCACAGTACTGGACTCTCTGCAATGGGTGCTCGGTTCCGTGTGGGGGCTGTTGCTCCCAAAAATGCAGTGCTAGTACGAACCGTCACTCCGTGCTGGAAAAGTTATTGTCTGGTGCCTTCAGTGGAAAGGATAGTAGCAAGCGTGGAGACTGCGGCACTCAAGTTTGAATGAATACTTTACTGAAGCATATTGAATAATCACAGGATGCCTTAACAAGGCCGACGTTTCGGTGCTGCAAGCACCGTTTTCAAGGCAGGCATGGATGCAGAATGAAAATGTTAACAAGACAAACAAACATAGATTTCTCACCTAAATAGGGAACAGCCATCACGCCGCAGGAGAGCCGGGACCGGCGTCCGCTTCCCCCCGCCGCAGCTGCGTATGCGTCACATCCGGTAACGTCATACGGCTTCCGCTCTGGTAACCATGGCGACGCGTCCTGTAGGCATGGCAACGCGTCAAAGAGCCTGGCTGCCTGTGTGGAGCCGCTGACTGATCTCCCCGGCCCTCCACGCGGCGCTCTGCAAGAAAGTCACATTCCCCTCATCAGGCTTTTGCAGAAGCAGCTGGATAGATTGAAGGAGGAGCTAAAATGAGCGATTCCGCTAGGCATATGGGACTTGTGGATGGAGCCCTTCATTCGCTTAACCAGGATTCACGGGTGGTCAATCTGTTGAAATCAGAGCACTACATTATGGCCACGGTGCTCGATCCTAGGTTTAAAGCCTATGTTGTATCTCTCTTTCCGGCAGACACAAGTCTGCAGATGTTCAAAGACCTGCTGGTGAGACAATTGTCAAGTCAAGTGGAACGTGACCCGCCAACAGCTCCTCCTTCATTTTCTACCGCCACTGTAGCTGCCAGGAAAAGGATAACATTTCCAAAACCACCCGCAGGCGGGGATGCAGGGCAGTCAGGAGCAAGTGTTGACATCTGGTCTGGGCTGAAGGACCTGCCAATGATTACTGACATGTCTACTGTCACTGCATATGATTCTGTCACCATTGAAAGAATGGTGGAGGATTAAATGAGTGACAGCATCCAAGTAGGCATGTCAGACAGTCCGTACATATACTGGCAGGAATAAGAGGCAATTTGGAGGCCCTTGCACAAACTGGCTTTATTTTACCTAAGTTGCCCCCCTCCAGTGTGTACTCTGAAAGAGTGTTTAGTTCAGCCAGTCACCTTGTCAGCGATTGGCATAGGAGGTTACTTCCAGAAAATGTGGAGAAGATGATGTTCATAAAAATGAATTATAAATTCCTCCGTGAGAGACATTTACCAGCAATTGCCTCCAGAAAGTACACAGGGACCTGTGATCGTGGATTCCAGTGGGGACAAATTAATACTCTGTGAGGAGGAGGATGTACACAGTGAATGGGGTGAGGAATCGGACGATGAGGATGAGGTGGACATCTTGCCTCTGTAGAGCCAGTTTGTGCAAGGAGAGACTGATTGCTTCTTTTTTGGTGGGGGCCCAAACCAACCAGTCATTTCAGCCACAGTCGTGTGGTAGACCCTGTCGCTGAAATGATTGGTTTGTTAAAGTGTGCATGTCCTGTTTATACAACATAAGGGAGGCTGGGAGGGCCAAAGAACAATTCCATCTTGCACCTCTTTTTTATTTATCTTTGCATCATGTGCTGTTTGGGGACTATTTTTTTAAGTGCCATCATGTCTGACACTGCAGTGCCACTCCTAGATGGGCCAGGTGTTTGTGCCGCCCACTTGGGTCGCTTAGCTTAGTCATTCAGCTACCTCGGTGCAAATTTTAGGACTAAAAATAATATTGTGAGGTGTGAGGTCTTCAGAATAGACTGGAAATGAGTGGAAATTATGGTTATTGAGCTTAATAATACTATAGGATCAAAATTACCCACAAATTCTTTGAATTTAGCTGTTTTTGAGTTTTTAAAAAAAATCACCCGAATCCAAAACGCATCCAAATCCAAAACCCGAAAGGGTGGTTTTGCCAAAACGCGTCCGAATCCAAAACACGACCGCGGACCCGAATCCAAAACCAAAACACGAAAAATACCCGCTGCACATCTCTAGTATATATATATATATATATATATATATATGGAAAAGAAGGGGGGAATAGGGGTACCAGCGACTTGCAGTGTCTACCAAATTAATATAACTATGAAGAATATAGCAGGATACGGTTTTTAAAAAAGGGGTAACAATATATTTATTTATACAATTTATAAAATAATGATGGGATAAAAAAGTAGGTAAAAACTTGATATGCAAAAAAAATTAAAACATAAAAGGATATAATAGATAAAAAAGTGTATAATTTACCTGGAATCCAAAATCACGTAAAATCAGTAAAAACAATTTTATACTGATAAAGAGTATTTTAGGATGGTGAAAATGATGCTTATCTTTGAAGATGGAGAGTCAGTGGAGGTACACTCAACGCGTTTCGTCCTCAGACTTAATGAAGTCTGAAGACGAAACGCGTTGGTTGTACCTCCACTGACTCTCCATCTTCAAAGATAAGCATCATTTTCACCATCCTAAAATACTCTTTCAGTATAAAATTGTTTTTACTGATTTTACGTGATTTTGGATTCTAGCTAAATTATACACTTTTTTATCTATTATATCCTTTTATGTTTTAAAATTTTTTGCATATCAAGTTTTTACCTACTTTTTTATCCCATCATTATGTTATAAATTGTATAAATAAATATATTGTTACCCTTTTTTTAAAAACCGTATCCTGTTATATTCTTCATAGTTATATTAATTTGGTAGACACTGCAAGTCGCTGGTACCCCTATTCCCCCCTTCTTTTCCACATTTTAAAGGCAGCTTATCACTGCTGATTATTTAGGGGTTAGCTGACACCTTACATTCTCAAAAGGAGTGTCTGTAACTAATATATTATATATTGTTTTAATAAGTATCTACTCACACACACCTGTGGCGCCATACCCCCACTACCCAATATATATATATATATATATATATGCAAAACGAATTAAGGCGGCACTCAGAGACTTAGTAGAATGGTGAAGCAGGCATCCGAGCAGGGATGCTGTTTTTAATCGTGTTACGTTTCGGGGACGTATCCCCTTCCTCCCCGTCCCCGAAACGTAACACGATTAAAAACAGCATCCCTGCTCGGATGCCTGCTTCACCATTCTACTAAGTCTCTGAGTGCCGCCTTAATTCGTTTTGCATGTCTAGGTGGGCTGGTCCCACAGGGAAGGAACCTTAGCAGGTTATTGTGTACTGGAGTGCCGGAGTCGAGAGTTTGTATATATATATATATATATATATATATATATATATTCCCAAGTGGCAGCTGTGAGTCGTTCAAGCATTGGTGCAAGAAAGTCATTACTTTCGTTTTTGCCTCAGATTTCTACATCCTCATTTGCAGTGGTGAAACTTGAGAATGGTGGGCAGAGATTGAGGTCCCGGGCCTGGACAGAGAGGTGGGCCCGGGACTTTAGTATTTATTTGTCTCTTATCGTGAAGAACCCAGGGGCATGGGTCGTGGTGGGGGACTGAGCCACTGACCGGGCTCAGCCATGGAAGAGTTAGAGCTTGAAGCATTTCCCCGCCCTTCCCCCAGTTCAGGATGCTGTTTGGGAAATCCACTGCAGATGCTGCTCAACAATACAGCCAACAGTAGAGGAGAGCACGCAGCATGAGTGGGCCCAGTGCAGAGAAGAGACACTCATCAAACAGCCTGGGAGCCGGGACAATGAGTGGTTGAAGCTGCTCCTCTCCAGCCTCCGCCGCTTGTCGCCTGGCCCATTACTGAGTAACTTGTGGAACGGAGACTAAGGAGTTGTCGGTAAGATGGGGCATTGTTGCGGGGGCAATACAGGCTGTGCAGAAAGAATAGTGGATTTGGTGCAACAAGGCTTCCAGATGATATGTTGACAGTCAATAAGTTAATAGGTCGACCCCATATGGTTGACAGGTACAATAGGCTGACATAATCAAAAGATCATCATGTAAAAGGTCGATAGTGCTAAAGGTCAACAGGTTCAAATGGTCGACAGTTTATTAAACTTTTTCATACTTTACTATCGACGTATAGTACCACGTATAGTAACCTGAAGTGTAGCATGCAAATTGAGCCTGCGAGGGTACACGTTTCCACTAATTTGGTTAATAAATGGATCAATATACAGAATGACACCCCCAAAAAAAACCTGTGTCGACCATTTTTGTGCCATTTCCATGTCAACCTTTTCACAATGTTGACCCTTTGTATCTGTCAACCTTTTCAGGCGTACCTTTTACATGTTGACCTTGTCAACCATGTGCATGTCGACCATATGGGGTAAATAAAAGAAAACTTAGACTGTTTGCACTAATTATCCCAATTGCCAAAATGTATACACAGACCAGAAACACTTGTAAATCTGCTCAGTGTCTCTCCTATCCCTCATCCTCCTGCCTGTTGCTGATAGCTGCCAAAGCTGGAGCTGTGACCGCTGCTGTGCACACTGTGAGTCGGGACTGGATAACATCACCCGCCTTACTGGTGTATCCCGTCTCTGATTGCTAGAGACTCCACGGGCAGTTTCAGGTGAGAGTCACCGGTGTCTGCGTGCTGCTAACGTCCGCAGCTCACGTCAAAAGATTGTGTGTTAAAAGTCACGGTTTGGTCTCCTAATAGATATGTCCTTTCAAAAAATGAGAAGGAGCTGTTTCCTCTAATGCATATTGCACCCTTGGGTGCTTTTTCAAAGACCATATGAGGTCAACCTAGTGACTGTCGACCTAATATTGGTCGGTCTAATGATCCACACCCAGTAGAATAGGGTATGAAAGTGTGGCAAGTATCAGAGATCTGTGCTATGCTGGATAACAGGGCCACAGATGTGTTTTAGTTTTATTGATACACCAGGTTGTAAGGGATGTATGCTTTTTGTTTTGTGGTTACCAAGTTGGTCCTCCTCATTGCATGGGAATTTGCTGTAATCATGTGTCAGCCCTTTCAGCATAAAATGATGGGCTAGATGTAATACAGTAGGTTGCAATTTGTGATGTGTGCTAAAAATCGCATAAAATTTAGTGATGTGCACCTGAAATTTTTCGGGTTTTGTGTTTTGGTTTTGGGTTCGGTTCCGTAGCCGTGTTTTGGGTTCAAACGCGTTTTGGCAAAACCTCACCGAATTTTTTTTGTCGGATTCGGGTGTGTTTTGGATTCGGGTGTTTTTTTCAAAAGACCCTAAAAAACAGCTTAAATCATAGAATTTGGGGGTCATTTTGATCCCATAGTATTATTAACCTCAATAACCATTATTTCCACTAATTTTCAGTCTATTCCGAACACCTCACACCTCACAATATTATTTTTAGTCCTAAAATTTGCACCGAGGTCGCTGGATGGCTAAGCTAAGCGACCCTAGTGGCCGACACAAACACCTGGCCCATCTAGGAGTGGCACTGCAGTGTCACGCAGGATGGCCCTTCAAAAAAATACTCCCCAAACAGCACATGACGCAAAGAAAAAAAGAGGCGCAATGAGGTAGCTGTGTGACTAAGCTAAGCGACCCTAGTGGCCGACACAAACACCTGGCCCATCTAGGAGTGGCACTGCAGTGTCACGCAGGATGGCCCTTCAAAAAAATACTCCACAAACAGCACATGACGCAAAGAAAAATTAAAGAAAAAAGAGGTGCAAGATGGAATTGTCCTTGGGCCCTCCCACCCACCCTTATGTTGTAAAAACAGGACATGCACACTTTAACGAACCCATCATTTCAGCGACAGGGTCTGCCACACGACTGTGACTGAAATGACTGGTTGGTTTGGGCCCCCACCAAAAAAGAAGCAATCAATCTCTCCTTGCACAAACTGGCTCTACGGAGGCAAGATGTCCACCTCATCATCATCGTCCGATTCATCACCCCTTTCACTGTGTACATCCCCCTCCTCACAGATTATTAATTCGTCCCCACTGGAATCCACCATCTCAGGTCCTCGTGTACTTTATGGAGGCAATTGCTGCTGGTGAATGTCTCCATGGAGGAATTGATTATAATTCATTTTAATGAACATCATCTTCTCCACATTTTCTGGAAGTAACCTCGTACGCCGATTGCTGACAAGGTGAGCGGCGGCACTAAACACTCTTTCGGAGTACACACTGGAGGGAGGGCAACTTAGGTAGAATAAAGCCAGTTTGTGCAAGGGCCTCCAAATTGCCTCTTTTTCCTGCCAGTATACGTACGGACTGTCTGACGTGCCTACTTGGATGCGGTCACTCATATAATCCTCCACCATTCTTTCAATGGTGAGAGAATCATATGCAGTGACAGTAGACGACTTGTTAGTAATCGTTGGCAGGTCCTTCAGTCCGGACCAGATGTCAGCATCAGCAGTCGCTCCAGACTGCCCTGCATCACCGCCAGCGGGTGGGCTCGGATTTCGTAGCCTTTTACTCGCACCCCCAGTTGCGGGAGAATGTGGAGGAGATGTTGACGGGTCGCGTTCCGCTTGACTTGACAATTTTGTCACCAGCAGGTCTTTGAACCTCTGCAGACTTGTGTCTGCCGTAAAGAGAGATCCAAGGTAGGTTTTAAATCTAGGATCGAGCACGGTGGCCAAAATGTAGTGCTCTGATTTCAACAGATTGGACACACGTGAATCCTGGTTAAGCGAATGAAGGGCTCCATCCACAAGTCCCACATGCCTAGCGGAATCGCTCTGTTTTAGCTCCTCCTTCAATGCCTCCAGCTTCTTCTGCAAAAGCCTGATGAGGGGAATGACCTGACTCAGGCTGGCAGTGTCTGAACTGACTTCACGTGTGGCAAGTTCAAAAGGTTGCAGAACCTTGCACAACGTTGAAATCATTCTGCACTGCGCTTGAGACAGGTGCATTCCACCTCCTTTGCCTATATCATGGCCAGATGTATAGGCTTGAATGGCCTTTTGCTGCTCCTCCATCCTCTGAAGCATATAGAGGGTTGAATTCCACCTCGTTACCACCTCTTGCTTCAGATGATGGCAGGGCAGGTTCAGGTGTTTTTGGTGGTGCTCCAGTCTTCTGTACGCGGTGCCTGTACGCCGAAAGTGGCCCGCAATTCTTCTGGCCACCGACAGCATCTCTTGCACGCCCCTGTCGTTTTTTAAATAATTCTGCACCACCAAATTCAAGGTATGTGCAAAACATGGGACGTGCTGGAATTTGCCCAGATGTAATGCACTCACAATATTGCTGGCATTGTCCGATGTCACAAATCCCCAGGAGAGTCCAATTGGGGTAAGCCATTCTGCGATGATCTTTCTCAGTTGCCGTAAGAGGTTTCAGCTGTGTGCCTATTCTGGAAAGCGGTGATACAAAGCGTAGCCTGCCTAGGAACGAGTTGGCGTTTGCGAGATGCTGCTACTGGTGCCGCCGCTGCTGTTCTTGCAGCGGGAGGCAATACATCTACCCAGTGGGCTGTCACAGTCATGTAGTCCTGAGTCTGCCCTGCTCCACTTGTCCACATGTCCGTGGTTAAGTGGACATTGGGTACAACTGCATTTTTTAGGACACTGGTGAGTCTTTTTCTGACGTCCGTGTACATTCTCGGTATCGCCTGCCTAGAGAAGTGGAACCTAGATGGTATTTGGTAACGGGGGCACACTACCTCAAGAAATTGTCTAGTTCCCTGTGAACTAACGGCGGATACCGGACGCACGTCTAACACCAACATAGTTGTCAAGGCCTCAGTTATCCGCTTTGCAACAGGATGACTGCTGTGATATTTCATCTTCCTCGCAAAGGACTGTTGGACAGTCAATTGCTTACTGGAAGTAGTACAAGTGGTCTTCCGACTTCCCCTCTGGGATGACGATCGACTCCCAGCAGCAACAACAGCAGCGCCAGCAGCAGTAGGCGTTACACTCAAGGATGCATCGGAGGAATCCCAGGCAGGAGAGGACTCGTCAGACTTGCCAGTGACATGGCCTGCAGGACTATTGGCTTTCCTGGGTAAGGAGGAAATTGACACTGAGGGAGTTGGTGGTGTGGTTTGCGCGAGCTTGGATACAAGAGGAAGGGATTTACTGGTCAGTTGACTGCTTCCGCTGTCGCCCATAGTTTTTGAACTTGTCACTGACTTATTATGAATGCGCTGCAGGTGACGTATAAGGGAGGATGTTCCGAGGTGGTTAACGTCCTTACCCCTACTTATTACAGCTTGACAAAGGCAACACACGGCTTGACACCTGTTGTCCGCATTTCTGTTGAAATACTTCCACACTGAAGAGCTGATTTTTTTTGTATTTTCACCAGGCATGTCAATGGCCATATTCCTCCCACGGACAACAGGTGTCTCCCCGGGTGCCTGACTTAAACAAACCACCTCACCATCAGAATCCTCCTTGTCAATTTCCTCCCCAGCGCCAGCAACACCCATATCCTCATCCTGGTGTACTTCAACACTGACATCTTCAATTTCACTATCAGGAACTGGACTGCGGGTGCTCCTTTCAACACTTGCAGGGGGCGTGCAAATGGTGGAAGGCGCAAGCTCTTCCCGTCCAGTGTTGGGAAGGTCAGGCATCGCAACCGACACAATTGGACTCTCCTTTGGGATTTGTGATTTCGAAGAACGCACAGTTCTTTGCTGTGCTTTTGCCGCAAGTCTTTTCTTTTTTCTAGCGAGAGGATGAGTGCTTCCATCTTCATGTGAAGCTGAACCACTAGCCATGAACATAGGCCAGGGCCTCAGCCGTTCCTTGCCACTCCGTGTCGTAAATGGCATATTGGCAAGTTTACGCTTCTCCTCAGACGCTGTTAGGATTCTGTTCAGTATGTATATGGTGTCAGCTGATCCATATGTGTTCTGTTCCTTGGCTCTGTGTACATGCAGCTCAGCAGGTGCACAGGGTTTGTAATTACTAGTGAACACTCCCAGCCTGGCTTTGTTCATTGGTTAGTGTGGCTGTTAAAGGCCAGCTAGCTGAGTTCTCAGACGCCGGTGATATTATACTACTTTCCTGCCTGAACTACCTGCATTGCCTGGTGTCTTCGTCCTAGCTCCTGTTCATGCCGAGAAGCCTGGTTTTCCAGTTCATGTAATCCTGCCACAACCATTCTTGCCAGCTCATGTTCATGCCAGAACTATTTAGTTAAGTATCATGGACTTTCACTGTGCTCTGTGGATTCTCTAGTATTCACTACTCGTGTTACATGTTACTATGGACTTCCTCTATGCCTGCATGCTGTTATGCTTTATTATACAAATCCTGCAATCAGTTCCGTGGATTATATTACTCTGATTCTTTATTCAACTGTCTCATTACTCTGCTGCAATTCTCAGTCTGCAAACCCATTTACTCTTAGCTCATATTGTACCCTGGATTGTTACTGTGATTCCTCTGCCATACCTCATTATACCACTGCTATAATAAATACTTAGTATTCCTGCACTTCTGTGGACATTCATTTCCTGCAACAGTGATTGTTATACATTCTAGTCCTGTAATCAAGTCCTGGCTCTTAGCTGTTATATTACTCACCTGCTGTCCATAATCAGTGTAAGTGTGCTGCTGCACATTTCAGTATTAAAGGGAGAGTCCATAGTCTGCTAACCTTTAATTCTGCTACAACGTGCTCAAGTTATTACTGTATTCCCCAGTCAAGTCTGGTTAACCATTTCTATGTCACACTGCATCTGCCTGCACCTCCAGTAGTAATTCTCTCCTTGTAATTCACCTGCCAAACATTAGAGGCAGGTGAATCGTAACAGACGCCTTTAATTTTGATTTTTGGGTCATTTTTTTTACTGATCTTGTGTGTTTTGGATTTTACATGCTCTGTACTATGACATTGGGCATCGGCCTTGGCAGACGACGTTGATGGCATTTCATCGTCTCGGCCATGACTAGTGGCAGCAGCTTCAGCACGAGGTGGAAGTGGATCTTGATCTTTCCCTATTTTTTTAACCTCCACATTTTTGTTCTCCATATTTTGCGCACAACTAAAAGCCACCACAGGTATACAATGTAGATGGATGGATAGTATGGTATTACTTATACTTATGGACGACGAGTGACGACACAGAGGTAGGTACAGCCGTGGCCTACCGTACTGCTGCTTAGTGCTTATATATAAATATAATATACTGTATGACGGACCTGGTGGACAGTGTCAGCAGCAGACTGCTAAACTAGTATGAAGAAAGAAAAAAAAAACACCACAGGTATACAATGTAGATGGATGGATAGTATAGTATTACTTATACTTATGGACGACGAGTGACGACACAGAGGTAGGTACAGCCGTGGCCTACCGTACTGCTGCTTAGTGCTTATATATAAATATAATATACTGTATAACGGACCTGGTGGACAGTGTCAGCAGCAGACTGCTAAACTAGTATGAAGAAAGAAAAAAAAAACACCACAGGTATACAATGTAGATGGATGGATAGTATAGTATTACTTATACTTATGGACGACACAGAGGTAGGTACAGCCGTGGCCTACCGTACTGCTGCTTAGTGCTTATATATAAATATAATATACTGTATAACGGACCTGGTGGACAGTGTCAGCAGCAGACTGCTAAACTAGTATGAAGAAAGAAAAAAAAAACACCACAGGTATACAATGTAGATGGATGGATAGTATAGTATTACTTATACTTATGGACGACACAGAGGTAGGTACAGCCGTGGCCTACCGTACTGCTGCTTAGTGCTTATATATAAATATAATATACTGTATAACGGACCTGGTGGACAGTGTCAGCAGCAGACTGCTAAACTAGTATGAAGAAAGAAAAAAAAAAACACCACAGGTATACAATGTAGATGGATGGATAGTATAGTATTACTTATACTTATGGACGACGAGTGCACTGACGACACAGAGGTAGGTACAGCCGTGGCCTACCGTACTGCTGCTTAGTGCTTATATATAAATATAATATACTGTATTACGGACCTGGTGGACAGTGTCAGCAGACTGCTAAACTAGTATGAAGAAAGAAAAAAAACCCACCACAGGTATACAATGTAGATGGATGGATAGTATAGTATTACTTATACTTATGGACGACGAGTGCACTGACGACACAGAGGTAGGTACAGCCATGGCCAACCGTACTGCTGCTTAGTGCTTATATATAAATATAATATACTGTGTGTATAACGGACCTGGTGGACAGCGTCAGCAGACTGCTAAACTAGTATGAAGAAAGAAAAAAAAAACACCACAGGTATACAATGTAGATGGATGGATAGTATAGTATTACTTATACTTATGGACGAGTGACGACACAGAGGTAGGTACAGCCGTGGCCTACCGTGCTGCTGCTTAGTGCTTATATATAAATATAATATACTGTATAACGGACCTGGTGGACAGTGTCAGCAGCAGACTGCTAAACTAGTATGAAGAAAGAAAAAAAAAACACCACAGGTATACAATGTAGATGGATGGATAGTATTACTTATACTTATGGACGACGAGTGACGAGTCGACACAGAGGTAGGTACAGCCGTGGCCTACCGTACTGCTGCTTAGTGCTTAATTATATATATAATATACTGTATAACGGACCTGATGGACACTGCAGTGTCAGCAGACTGCTAAACAAACTAGCATGAAGAAAGAAAAAAAAAAAACACCACAGTGTTTTTCAGGCAGACAAACGTATACTGGACTGGTGGTCACTGTCAGCAAAACTGTGCACTGTACTACTGCTATAACTGCTCCCCAGTCCCCACAATTAGGCAGTGTGAGCAGTGCACTCAGCACAGATATATCATGCAGCAGTGCAGCACACTGAGTGAGCACAGATATGGTGGAGCGTTTTTTTTCAGGCAGAGAAACAACGGATTAAACTCAAAACCCTGCACTGTACTCCCTAACAGCTGCTCCCCGTCCCCAATCCTCCCCACAATTATAACTAACTAAGTTCTAATATAATACAACGGACTCGGAGAGGACGCCAGCCACGTCCTCTTCCTATCAATCTCAATGCACGTGTGAAAATGGCGGCGACACGCGGCTCCTTATATAAAATACGAATCTCGCGAGAATCCGACAGCGGGATGATGACGTTCGGGCGCGCTCGGGTTAACCGAGCAAGGCGGGAGGATCCGAGTCGCTCGGACCCGTGTAAAAAAAAGGTGAAGTTCGGGCGGGTCGGATTCCGAGGATCCGAACCCGCTCATCACTAATAAAATTGCATTTTTAAAACTTACAATTTTTTGCAGAAAATCGTAAATTTAATAGGTTCCGATTTTTAAG
The DNA here is from genome assembly GCF_028390025.1 of Pseudophryne corroboree. Classification (NCBI taxonomy): domain Eukaryota; kingdom Metazoa; phylum Chordata; class Amphibia; order Anura; family Myobatrachidae; genus Pseudophryne; species Pseudophryne corroboree. The sequence continues at coordinate 246,617,409 of NC_086450.1, read as the reverse complement.
GGTGAAACGTAAATCATATGCGATTTTTTGGAGATTTTTAGTAAAGGAAAGATTTGATTTTTAGTGGTGTTTCATTACATTGTGTTGCTTAGGGCCTAATTCAGACCTGATCGCAAAAGCTAATTTTTTGTCTAATGGGCAAAACCATGGGGGTCATTCCGAGTTGTTCGCTCGTTATTTTTTTCTCGCAACGGAGCGATTAGTCGCTAATGCGCATGCGCAATGTCCGCAGTGCGACTGCGCCAAGTAAATTTGCTATGCAGTTAGGTATTTTACTCACGGCATTACAAGGTTTTTTCTTCGTTCTGGTGATCGTAATGTGATTGACAGGAAGTGGGTGTTTCTGGGCGGAAACTGGCCATTTTATGGGAGTGTTGGAGAAAACGCTACCGTTTCTGGGAAAAACGCGGGAGTGGCTGGAGAAACGGGGGAGTGCCTGGGCGAACGCTGGGTGTGTTTGTGATGTCAAACCAGGAACGACAAGCACTGAACTGATCGCACTGGCAGAGTAAGTGTCGAGCTACTCAGAAACTGCACAGAGAAGTCTTTTCGCAATTTTGAGAACCTTTCGTTCGCAATTTTGATAAGCTAAGATTCACTCCCAGTAGGCGGCGGCTTAGCGTGTGCAAAGCTGCTAAAAGCGGCTTGTGAGCGAACAACTCGGAATGAGGGCCCATGTGTATTGCAGGTGGGACAGATATAACATGTGCAGAGAGAGTTAGATTTGGGGGGGTTATATTGTTTCTGTGCAGGGTAAATACTGGCTGCTTTATTTTTACACAGCAATTTAGATTTCGGCTTCAACACACCCCACCCAAATCTAACTCTGCACATGATATATCTGCCCCCCTGCACTGCACATGGTTTTGCCCATTAGAGAAAAAGTTTGCTGTTGTGATCAGGTCTGAATTAGCGGGGTAATTCAGACCTGATTGTAGCAGCAAATTTGTTAGCAGTTGGGCAAAACCATGTTGGTCATTCCGAGTTGATCGCAGTCAGCAACTTTTTGCTGCTGCTGCGATCAACTAGCCCACGCCTATGGGGGAGTGTATTTTATTTTAACAGGGCTGCGATCGCTTGTGCAGCCCTGTTAAGCTAAAAGAATTTCACACAAAACAAGACTAGGCCTATACCTACTTACCCTGTGCGATGGATCCAGCGATGATGGGCTCGGCTTTGACGTCACTCCTCCGCCCTCCGTTCTCCTAGGTATGCCTGCGTTTTACTCACCACTCCCCGAAAACGTCTCCAAACGGTCCACATCTGCCCTGCACCGCCCTCTTCCTGTCAATCTTCTTTGCGGCCCGTCCTGCGATTGCTTTCTTCTTAAGGTGCGACGTAACCCGGCGAACCCCGCCGGGCAACGTCGCACACGCGCACTGCGGCCGCTGTGCATGCGCATTCCGCACCCGATCGCACCGCAGCGATAAACCACACTGCAGGTGAGGCAGATATAACATTTGTTATATTTGGGTGGGTTATTTTGTTTGTGTGCAGAGTAAATACTGCCTGCTTTATTTTTATACTGCAAATTAGATTTTAGTTTGAACACACCTCACCCAAATCTACTCTCTCTGCACATGTTATATCTGCCCCCCCCCCCCTGCAGTGTACATGGTTTTGCCCAACTGCTAACAAATTTGCGGCTACGATCAGGTCTGAATTACCCCCTAAGTCAGAAGCATGCAAAGATCAATGAGATCCATGCATGATTCTGTCTGTAAAAGTAAAGAAAGAGTTAAAAAAAAGAGATGTGCAAGTCCTCCTTCCAAAGCATAACCATACCCGGGCTCTTTGAGCCAGTCCTGGATTCTAAAAACAGAAAAAAAATGTACTAGGGTTTCCCCATATTTTGACTACAAGCACTGGGCTCTTGGACCGGTCCTGGTTCCAAAAATCCGGGGGGTGAAAGACATAGGGGTCTCCCGTGTTTTTTAAACCAGCACCAAGCTCCAATAGCCAGGGACACATTTATATTGGTCCCTGCGGTTTCAGCGTCACCCCCGAACTAGTCAGCCCTGGCTGTGGTTCCATGGGGGAGTGGGGATCGCCCCAATAATGGGGTGTCCCCCTTCCAGGCAACCAAGGGCTGTCCCTAGCACTCCTGGGCGGTGGGTTCCGTGCTGATAGCCATTAAGTGTAAAATGAGAAACAAATATTGTCTTTTACAGTGGAACTATAGGTCCCAGCAAGAGTCCCACGCATGCTGGTACTTGGACAACAAGTACCAGCATGTGGAATATTAAAGGGCCCACTGGTACCTGTAGTTCTACTGTAAAAAGAAGATTTATGGTAAGAACTTACCTTTGTTAAATCTCTTTCTGCGAGGTACACTGGATTCCACAGGGAATAACATCGGGGTGTAGAGTTGGAAGCACCAACAGGCAAAATCTTGGACTGTTCCCAGGATGCATAGCGCCGCCTCCTCTATATATCCCCTCCTCCAGGCACTGGAGCTCAGTTTTGTTAACCAGTCCAATGCAGTAGCAGGTAAGAGAGACAACAACAGTTAGTAGCCACATACACTACATTCTCATGACAGGAGAAGCTACCAGCGGCTAATGCCATACAAACCCAAAGAAGCTAAGTGCATCAGGGTGGGCACCCTGTGGAATCCAGTGTACCTCGCAGAAAGAGATTTAACAAAGGTAAGTTCTTACCATAAATCTACTTTTCTGCAGCGGGGTACACTGTGATTCCACAGGGAATAACATCGGGGATGTCCTAAAGCAGTTCCTACACACTGTAGCGGGAACAAGAACCCGGCATCAAAAGGAGGCATCCTGGGAGGCGGAAGTATCGAAGGCATAGAACCTTATGAACGTGTTCACTGAGGACCATGGAGCCGCCTTGCACAATTGTTCAAGGGTTGCACCACGGCGGGCCACCCAAGAAGGTCCAACAGACTGAGTAGAATGGGCTTTGATGGTAGCAGGAGCTGGGAGGCCAGCCTGTACATAAGCATGTGCAGTCGCCATTCTAATCCATCTGGCCAAGGTCTGCTTATTAGCAGGTCAGCCACATTTGTGAAAACCAAAAAGAACAAAGAGAGAATCGGATCTCCTAAGCGAAGCAGTTCTCTTCACATAAAAAAGGAGAGCCCGTACCACATCTAAAGACCGCTCTTTGGAGGATAAACCTGGAGAGGTAAAGGCTGGAACCACAATCTCTTGGTTAAGGTGGAACGGCGACAACACCTTAGGCAAATAACCAGGACGAGTTCTAAGAACTGCCAGGTCACGGTGAAAAATCAGAAAGGGTGACCGACAAGGACAAGGCACCCAAGTCTGAAACCCGTCGAGCAGAGGCAATAGCCAGCAGAAACAAGACCTTAAGAGTAAGCCACTTAAGGTCTACAGACTCAAGAGGTTCAAACGGAGACTCTTGTAAGGCATCCAGAACAACTGACAAATTCCAAGGAGCAACAGGAGGGACATAGGGAGGTTGAATCCGTAAAACACCCTGAGTGAATGTATGAACATCAGGCAGAGTCGCAATTTTTCTCTGAAACCATATCGACGAGGCAGAAATATAAACCTTGAGGGAGGCCAGACGAAGGCCTAAGTCCAGGCCCTGTTGCAGGAAAGTCAAAAGTTTGGCAGTACTGAACTTGTATGCATCATAATTCTTAGTCGTACACCAGGCGAAGTAAGAATTCCAGACCCTATGATAAATCCGAGCAGAAGCCGGTTTACGGGTTTTCAACATAGTTTGAATGACCGCCTCAGAAAAAACTTTGGCCCTCAGTACTAAAGCTTCAAGAGCCACGCCATCAAAGCCAGCCAGGCCAAATCCTGGTAGACACAAGGGCCCTGAACGAGGAGGTCTGGGCGTTGTGGAAGTAGAAGAGGACGCTCTAACGAGAAACCCTGTAGGTCTGAGAACCAATGCCATCTGGGTCACGCTGGAACGATCAGAAGTAGTATTCCTTCTTCTTGCTTGAACTTCCGTATTACCCGGGGCAGAAGTGACACCGGAGGGAACACGTAAGGCAACTGAAATTTCCATGGAATTGCCAGTGCGTCCACGAACGCTGCTTGAGGACCCCTTGTCCTTGCTTCAAAGCCCGGAACCTTGTGATTGTGTAGAGACGCCATCAGGTCTACTTCTGGTAGGCCCCACTTGTCCACTAGGAGTTGAAAGACTTCCGTATGAAGGCTCCACTCTCTCCGTGGTGTACGTTCTTACAACTGAGGAAGTCCCCTTCCCAGTTGAGGACTCCCGGAATGAACACTGCTGATATGGCTGGCAAATGGCGTTCCGCCCATTGAAGGATTTTTCACACTTCCAACATTGCCATGCGGCTTCGAGTGCCGCCCTGATGATTTATGTACGCCACTGTGGTGGCGTTGTCTGACTGTGTTTGAACAGGCCTGTTCTGTACCAGAGGCAGGGCTAGTGTCAACACTGCCCGCAATTCCAGAATGTTTATCGGGAGGAGAGACTCCTCCCTGGTCCACCGACCTTGAAGAGAGTGCTGCTCCAACACCGCGCCCCAACCCCGCAGACTGGCATCCGTCATTAGAAGGACCCAGTTAGAGATCCAGAAGGGATGACCCCTGTTCAGTTGTTGGTCCTGTAGCCACCATCTCAGTGACAGGCGGACCTACGGAGTCAAGGAGATCATGTGAGTCCTGATCCGGTGAGGCAGACTGTCCCGTGACGGCGTATCCGTGAGCGACGACTTCCCTTACACAGGCGCCCAAAGTGGTCTGTAACCATACCTGGGCAAACTGCAGAAGTCGGCCTCCCACCCTAGGTTCCCCCAGGGGAAGGCCCGCCCCGTCATGCAGCAGGCTTGTCTGTTTTGGAAGCAGGCTGATGGGCAGCCCAGGCACGTTTAGGTTTGGGCTTAGTGGATTTGGAAGTGCGAACCCGTTTCCGGTACGCCTGACCCTTTGCTTTACCTGGAGGTCGAAAGGAACGAAAAGAAGTACTCTTAGTCTTCGGAGCCGAAGGAGCAGTACTAGGCAGACATGCAGTCTTAGCGGATGCTAAGTCAGCAGCAATCTTATTGAGGTCTTCCCAAAAAAGTATGTTTCCCTTAAAAGGGATCACCTCCAATGTCTTTTTAGAGTCCAGATCTACAGACCAGGACCGCAACCAGAAAAACCTGCGAGCCAGAATGGACATAGTAGACGATTTGGCCGCCAGGACACCAGCATCAGATGCTGCCTATCAGCGTCCGGGGTCTTACCGGCACGCCAGGGCCTCGGGGTTTGCTGTGCAGGCGGCTTGTGGGCAGCGGCGGAGGAGGGCTGCCACACCGGGTCCGTGTGTAGTGGTAGGCGGCGGTGGGGGGTCCGCTTGTGGCGGCGGGAGAGGAGACCAGGGGCAGGGAGCTGTGTGGTGTATACGGAAAGGTCTGCATTACTGGGAGCCGCCATGTTGGAGACCAAATTCTGAAGCATGCTGCAGGCTTCCTGTTTTTTCCAGCCAATCCAGGGAGAGTTCTCCTTATAAAAGGGGGCTGGTTTATGACAGGGACACCAGAGGAGACGAATTTGAGATTCACAAGATCCTCGACTCCTGCAGACAATATGGTCGCCTCCAGTATCTCGTTGATTATAAGGGATATGGACCTGAGGAAAGGTCTTGGGTAGGAGCAGAAGATGTCCATGCTCCACGACTTCTTCGGGCATTTCATGCAAGTTTCCAGCAAAACCATATAGGTGTCCGGAGTCCACCCTCAAAAGGGGGGGTACTGTCAGCATTCGGGGTCTTACCGGCATGCCGTGGCCGCGGGGTTTGCTGTGCAGGCGGCTTGTGGGCAGCGGCGGAGGAGGGCTGCCGCACCGGGTCCGTGTGCAGCGGTAGGCGGCGGTGGGGGGTCCGCTCGTGGCTGCGGGACGCCGCTGCAGCGGTCTCTCTCACTTAGGCGATTGCTAGGAGACCAGTGGCAGGGAGCTGTGTGGTGTATACAGAAAGGTCTGCATTACTGGGAGCCGCCATGTTGGAGACCAAATTCTGAAGCATACTGCAGGCTTCCTGTTTTTCCAGCCAAACCAGGGAGAGTTCTCCTTATAAAAGGGGGCTGGTTTATGACAGGGACGCCAGTGCTTCAAGTTACAACCCAGTTGTAGGTGCTTCAGCCTGTGCTCCCAAGATTCTTGCCGGGTCCTGGTTACTCCTGATGTTGCTTAGCCGTTTCTAATTTGCTGCTGCAGTCCTGCCACTTCTAACCTACTGCCGCCTGTGGAAGCGCTCCTGGAAACCCCGGTCCAGTAAGAGCCCTTGGGCGCGGATGGTCCCGGGCTACAGCCTCGTTTTTTAAGCCACAGTCCGCAGTTCTTTATCTTCAGCCACGTCTTCAAAACCACCATTCACAGTCCACAGATCATTATCTACAGCTTTGTTTTTCAAGCCACAGTCCGCAGTTCTTTATCTTCAGCCACGTCTTCAAAACCACCATTCACAGTCCACAGATCATTATTAGTGATGTGTTTTGGTTTTGGATTCGGTTCCGCGGCCGTGTTTTGGATTCGGACGCGTTTTGGCAAAACCTCCCTAAAAAAATTTCTCGGATTCGGGTGTGTTTTGGATTCGGGTGTTTATTTACAAAAACCCCTCAAAAACAGCTTAAATCATAGAATTTGGGGGTCATTTTGATCCCATAGTATTATTAACCTCAATAACCATAATTTCCACTCATTTTCAGTCTATTCTGAACACCTCACACCTCACAATATTATTTTTAGTCCTAAAATTTGCACTGAGGTCGCTGGATGACTAAGCTAAGCGACCCAAGTGGCCGACACAAACACCTGGCCCATCTAGGAGTGGCACTGCAGTGTCAGACAGGATGGCAGATTTAAAAAATAGTCCCCAAACAGCACATGATGCAAAGAAAAAAAGAGGTGCACCAAGGTCGCTGGATGGCTAAGCTAAGCGACCCAAGTGGCCGACACAAACACCTGGCCCATCTAGGAGTGGCACTGCAGTGTCAGACAGGATGGCAGATTTAAAAAATAGTCCCCAAACAGCACATGATGCAAAGAAAAAAAGAGGTGCAAGATGGAAGCTGTGTGACTAAGCTAAGCGACCCAAGTGGCCGACATAAACACCTGGCCCATCTAGGAGTGGCACTGCAGTGACAGACAGGATGGCACTTCAAAAAAATAGTCCCCAAACAACACATGATGCAAAGAAAAAAAGAGGCGCAATGAGGTAGCTGTGTGACTAAGCTATGCGACCCAAGTGGCCGACACAAACACCTGGCCCATCTAGGAGTGGCACTGCAGTGTCAGACAGGATGGCACTTCAAAAAAATAGTCCCCAAACAGCACATGATGCAAAGAAAAAAAGAGGCGCAATGAGGTAGCTGTGTGACTAAGCTAAGCGACACAAGTGGCCGACACAAACACCTGGCCCATCTAGGAGTGGCACTGCAGTGTCAGACAGGATGGCACTTCAAAAAAATAGTCCACAAACAGCACATGATGCAAAGAAAAAAAGAGGAGCAATGAGGTAGCTGTGTGACTAAGCTAAGCGACACAAGTGGCCGACACAAACACCTGGCCCATCTAGGAGTGGCACTGCAGTGTCAGACAGGATGGCACTTTAAAAAAATAGTCCCCAAACAGCACATGATGCAAAGAAAAAAAGAGGCGCAATGAGGTAGCTGTGTGACTAAGCTAAGCGACCCAAGTGGCCGACACAAACACCTGGCCCATCTAGGAGTGGCACTGCAGTGTCAGACAGGATAGCACTTCCAAAAATAGTCCCCAAATAGCACATGATGCAAAGAAAAATGAAAGAAAAAAGAGGTGCAGGCATCGCAACCGACACAATTGGACTCTCCTTGGATATTTGTGATTTAGAAGAACGCACAGTTCTTTGCTGTGTTTTTGCCATCTTAACTCTTTTAAGTTTTCTAGCAGGAGGATGAGTGCTTCCATCCTCATGTGAAGCTGAACCACTAGCCTTGAACATAGGCCAGGCCCTCAGCCGTTCCTTGCCACTCCGTGTCGTAAATGGCACATTGGCAAGTTTACGCTTCTCCTCAGACGATTTTGATTTCGATTTTTGGGTCATTTTACTGAGCTTTATTTTTTTGGATTTTACATGCTCTCTACTATGACATTGGGCATCGGCCTTGGCAGACGACGTTGATGGCATTTCATTGTCTCGGCCATGACTAGTGGCAGCAGCTTCAGCACGAGGTGGAAGTGGATCTTGATCTTTCCCTATTTTACCCTCCACATTTTTGTTCTCCATTTTTTAATGTGTGGAATTATATGCCAGTAATATATCAATAGCAATGGCCTACTACTATATATACTGCGCACAACTGAAATGCACCACAGGTATGGATGGATAGTATACTTGACGACACAGAGGTAGGTAGAGCAGTGGCCTACTGTACCGTACTGCTATATATTATATACTGGTGGTCAGCAAACTGTGCAAAACTGAAATGCACCACAGGTATGGATGGATAGTATATTTGACGACACAGAGGTAGGTAGAGCAGTGGCCTACTGTACCGTACTGCTATATATTATATACTGGTGGTCAGCAAACTGTGCAAAACTGAAATGCACCACAGGTATGGATGGATAGTATACCTGACGACACAGAGGAAGGTAGAGCAGTGGCCTTCTGTACCGTACTGCTATATAGTATATACTGGTGGTCAGCAAACTGTGCAAAACTGAAATGCACCACAGGTATGGATGGATAGTATACTTGGCGACACAGAGGTAGGTAGAGCAGTGGACTACTGTACCGTACTGCTATATATATAGTTATACTGGTGGTCAGCAAACTGTGCAAAACTGAAATGCACCACAGGTATGGATGGATAGTACACTTGACGACACAGAGGTAGGTAGAGCAGTGGCCTTCTGTACCGTACTGCTATATAGTATATACTGGTGGTCAGCAAACTGTGCAAAACTGTAATGCACCACAGGTATGGATGGATAGTATACTTGAAGACACAGAGGTAGGTAGAGCAGTGGACTACTGTACCGTACTGCTATATACTGTATATATAGTTATACTGGTGGTCAGCAAAATTCTGCACTGTCCTCCTACTATATACTACAATGCAGCACAGATATGGAGCGTTTTTCAGGCAGAGAACGTATAATACTGGTGGTCACTGTTCACTCCTCAGCAAAACTCTGCACTGTCCTCCTACTATATAATACTGCTGGTCCCCAGTCCCCACAATACAGCAATTAGCACACTGAGCACAGATATTTGTAGCACACTGAGCACAGTCAGATATGGAGCGTTTTTCAGGCAGAGAACGTAGATATTTGCACTTGCAGCACACTGAGCACAGATATTTGCAGCACACTGAGCACAGATATTTGCAGCATAATTTGCAGCCCACTGAAAATAGAAACTGAGAGGACGCCAGCCACGTCCTCTCATGATCATCTCCAATGCACGAGTGAAAAATGGCGGCAACGCGCGGCTCCTTATATAGAATACGAATCTCTCGAGAATCCGACCGCGGGATTATGACGTTCGGGCGTGCTCGGGTTAACCGAGCAAGGCGGGAGGATCCGAGTTTGCCTCGGACCCGTGTAAAATGGGTGAAGTTCGGGGGGGTTCAGATCCCGAGGATCCGAACCCGCTCATCACTAATCATTATCTACAGCCTTGTTTTTCAAGCCACAGTTTGCAGTTCCTTATCTCCAGCCACGTCTTTAAACCACCATTCACAGTCCGCAGTTCATTATCTACAGCCTCGTCTTTCAAGCCACAGTCCACAGTTCTTTGTCTTCAAACTTCATCTTTAAGTCATCATTCACAAGCCACAGTTCTTTTCCCTCAACCTCATTCTCAAGAACTACTACTCACTGACTCATAGCTCCGCCTACGTTATCCTTTGATCCCTCGTTCCATGAGAAGGAACTATATCCAGCCTCCACGTCTTCTTCATCCGCAGTCAACTACTTCCTTGGGCAAGACTCAGCTGTTGAATCCTCAAATCCAGCCAAGTGTGACACCGCCTCCTGAATATAATGAGAGGCTGTAATAAAATGAAAGACACTGTCTAGCATTAGCACTTAGCAGTACCGCTTCAACTTCCTGAACCAAGGCCTCTATAGCTTTAGCAGCCCAAGAGGCCACAATAGTGGGCCTATGCACAGCTCCAGCAAGAGTGTAAATAGACTTCAAGCAACCCTGCAGACGCTTATCCATCGGTTCCTTCAGAGAGGTGATGGTAGTGACAGGCAGAGCAGATGACACCACCAGACGCGCAACTTGTGAGTCCACTGGCGGCAGTGTTTCCCAATTTTTACTTAACTCTGCAGTGAGGGGATAACGAGCCAGCATCTTTTTAGAAAGGGAGAATTTCTTTCCTGGATACTCCCAGGATTCCTGACGTATGTCAACTAAGTGGTCAGAATGGGGTAAAACTAATTTAGTAACCTTCTGACGCTTAAACTTATCTGGTTTCTTAGAGGTAGCTGGAGGTTCTTCGTCATCATCAGTTTGAAGAATCAGCCTGATAGCCTCCAAGAGGTCAGGAACATCCACTAGTGTCATAGATTCCCCATCAGAAGCGTCTGCATCAGTGTCTGAGGGGTCAGTATATGCACCATCTTCGTCGGATGAAGTATCTGAAACATGTTTGGATTGTGAGGAAGTAATGGCCCACTTAGATGACCCCTTGGTCTTAGGCGGGCGAGGGTTAGGATTTTGCTTAGCCAAAGACTGATTTCATTGCTGTAACTGAGAGGACAGAGTATCTGCCCATGGCGAATTAACTGCAGGGACAATATGTGGCTGTAATGGCACAGGAGGTCCAATAGGGGGCGCAAATCTAGTTACTAGTGTAGTCAGTAAATTAGAGAAGGTAGCCCATGGTGGGTCTTGATTTGCCCCCGTTGCGGCAGACTGACTGAGGGGTATAAAACCCCCATTACCTGATCCCTCAGCTACAATATTTTCCCCAGAGAAATCCATGGCATTAGCGCTGCATGGTGCAGGATCAGCCATGGAACTATCACCCTATTTAGCTGACATTATAAGAAAGCGTAACCGTAGGGTGAAAAAGTACAATATAGGCAGACAAATGACCTGACAAAAAAACCCTGTATAGTGTGACTGCAAGTAGAGCACAAACAGAGGATTTAAGAGGTATGTGGTGACTGTAATACACAGAGAAAAATACTAAAATAGTATATCCTGTGAAACACTATATTATATGAGAACCCTGATGCACTTAGCCCCCCTCAGGGTACAGAATATATGGATAGCAATATGTGTGAAATACACGGAATGGAGATCACACAGCAGCTATTGGCACACACACACAGTCACATGTATAATGCAGAAATTATTACAAACAACAATAAAACTGCACTGGACTAGCAATACTAAGTAACTGCACTACTAAGAAAAGCTATGTAGATATATAGATATAACAATGCACAGTAAAAACTGGATGTATATCACAGGGTACTTGTACTAAATAACCCTGAATGTATGCACTCGTACTTAACTAACACTGTCTAAATGACATGTAGAATACTTAAGTGTCCTGTAAATGCACAGCGCTGATGAGGCAGGCGGCTTTAGAGGACACATTGCTCAGCAGTCCCAGAGTCAGCTCAGCATGTGTGTAATGGCACCCAAACGCTGACAGGGAGTGAGGGAGACAGAGAGATGCAGCTCCAGGGCAGGAGCATTTGCAGTAAATGGTGCCTGGGGCTGGGGGAGGGGCTACAGGTCAGAGCTTTATCCCATTGCTGGACTTCACCAGAGGGTACTGTGGACCTTAGCAAAATGGATTTTTATGGAATCCGACCTGTGCCCTTGCCCTGGTGGTCTAGTGGGGTCCCTGAATGGCCACAGTGTCTAGGCCAAAGCGTGCGGTCCGTCTCCTAGAGACCGCGCCGGATCGTGATTTCCCGCAGGCCCCGTCTGGGAGACTCCTTACCTCCTCCCTTGATGCGGCCACGCGATCCTGGAGAGCAGCGGCAAGTGGGTGTGCTCTAAAGAAAACCGGAGCCCTCCGCTGTAAGTACCCGACAACCAGGGAGCGGGAGTATACAGCGCCGCCGGGGGAGGTGAGGGAGCCGCAGCATGATATGTCAGAAAGACATAGCACTTGTAAGTGCCTATGTTGCGGCCCTTGAAGTCTTCTATCTTCTTATAAAAGCTCTTTTCAGGGCTGCCCATCGCAGCACTTCCTGTTAGCTGCCTGCACCGCAGGCACCAGCGTACAAACTGAGCTCCAGTGCCTGGAGGCGAGGATATAGAGGAGGCGGCGCTATGCATCCTGGGAACAGTCAAAGCTTTTAGCCTGTTGGTGCCTTGGATCAAGATCCAACTCTACACCCCGATGTTATTCCCTGTGGAATACCAGTGTATCCCACTGCAGATATAAATATTCCAATAAAGACAACACACACACACACACACAAGCACTGTAAACCTTTAATAAAACATACACACTCACAATCACATATACTTACCTACATCATACATAGAGAATCGGTCCCCTTGTCCACGTAGACTCCATAGTTCACCTGTGCGCTAATTAAAAAAATATAAATAACCAATTCCCCTTTAACCACAAGGTTAATTGGGACGACCCGTGTGGTTTTTCTAATTAATTGGTTCCCACCAGGAATGAATTGATCCGAGCATCTCCATTCACTCCTATGGGCAAACCGCGATTGGATGAGCCCTGGGAGAGCAAAGCCAATCAGGAAGCTGTTGCAATGGCAGCGGCTCTTGATTGGCTGGCGGGTCCCTTTAGTGACATTAGTCACTTAGAGGGCCCGCATTCACGTAGTAGAAGTGTATGTTTAAATGGGTTGGGTAGGAGTTACTGGCGCTGGGGATCTCGGCGGTCAGTATACTGACCGCAGGTTCCTAACAGCAGAATGCTGGCAGGAAGGGGGGGTGAGCGCAGCAAAGCACCTTGCTGGCCTGCTGGGTTCGCCACATGTTCTATTCCCACTCTATGGGTGTCATGAACACCACGAGTGGGAATAGTCCCTGCTAGTCGGCATGCTGTCTGTTTAAAACGGGCGGGATGCAGGGGTCAGTATTGTGACCGGCGGGCTTCTGACTGCCGGACAGGTAACTACATCCCGTGTAAACATACACTTCTGCTAGTCCGTTATGGTCTGGGTTTCTTTTGGTTTATTATTTTCAATCCCGTGGATGCCTACATTGACAGAAGAGGACTGATCTACACTGGAATTAGGTGATTATGGATTCTTCGTGGAGATGGGGACAGATTCACTACTTGGGTTACGAGTCGCTCTGGTAGCTCAGTGCTTGTCTCAGTCATTGCTAGGCGACTGGGATGTCATAGCGCTTCTGTGCAGCAGCATCCCTGGTGGTTGCCCAGGCAACGGGGATGTAGAGTGGCCGCAGGGAGTTGTGGGTAAGCAGCGAGTGCGTGCAGTGTTCCAGCTGCACAGGAAAACTAATCAGAGGGGGTTTGTCCCAGTGGGCTTCCGGGTTGGTCCTCATGTCCTATATCTCGCAGACACCCCTGTATCATCTTGCTGGATATAGTCCTAAATTACTGCAGGAGCCCTTGTTGCTCAGTATTGTTATTTGAAATTTCTAGCCCATCTGTCTTCCACAGTTATCCTGTAAACCTTGTCTGTCAATCATACCCTGCAAGTCCACGTTCAGTTAATCTTGCAACCCCAATCTATCAGCCATATCCTGCAAATCTGCAAACAGCTATCTGCAAATTTGTGACTGACTGAACCGTCAGTGATATCCTACAAATCCGCAAACAGTTATCTTGCAACCCTGGTAAATCAATCATATTCTGCAGACTCACGTTCAGCAAACTCCAGCAACCCTGGTCTGTCAGTCATTTCCTACAAATCCGCAGTTATCCTGCAAACCTGGTGTGTCAACGGGTAAGCTGCAAGCCTTCGCTTAGACTGTCTGGCACACCAAGTCAGTTTGCTAATATCTCTGCAGGCCAAGCCTTGCCCATCCTTCACACCTGGCCTGCTAGCTGATGATTTGCAAAGTCAAGTAATCTCTGTACTAACGTTCCTAGCTAAACAGCTGTTACCCTTTATGGCGGAGCTGCAGGTATTCCTAACAGACTTTCTGACTATATTCAATAATGTCCAACTTTGCATCCGTGAGGTCCGTACTGCAGGAGGATCACGTGGACCCAGTGGTTCCAAGGTCTCGTCAAGTTGTGTCATAACCAAGACACTGTTGAACCTCTCTTTCCAGTCTGGATCCTGATTTATTGGGATCACTGGTGCATTGGGTGAGGTCCTACTGCTGAGGAATCAAGTCCAGGGACACCCTAAGTACCAGTGTGCACAACCAGCACTAAGGGAACAGCGGGGGTTGCTATTGGTGAAACGTCTCTTGAGGGCTCCAGGAGTCATCCTCATGGAATTGGTCCTTTCCCACCCAATTTCTCGGGTGGTCTGCTGGGCAAAACTTCTTTGTCATCTGGCACTTTGACGCAGCCAAAAGTTGTGCTGCACTGATGTTTTTATATAGCATCAGACTGGAGGGCAGCATCTGACGGAGGGCAGAGCAGATCCCTCCCCTAATGTAAAATGAAGGACACAGTGTTGCCATCAGGAACAGATGCTGGTGAACAGTGAAGACGGTGGACTGGCTGCATACACTCCCTGCATTTTAGTGGTCATGTGTTGTTATTTACTGGGCTTTCTGTGTAGCCAAGCAAGTGTTGCAGTAGTCGGGCTGGCTATCAGTCCAGCCAGCAAGTGGTGCAGTACTCGGGCTGGCTATCAGTCAATCCAGCAAGTGTGGCAGTACTGTATCTGGGCTGGATATCAGTCCAGCCAGCAAGTTTGGCAGTATCTGGACTTGCTATCAGTCCAGCCAGCAAGTTTGGCAGTATCTGTACTTGCTATCAGTCCAGTCAACAAGTGTGGCAGCATCTGGTCTGGCTATTAGTCCAGCCAGCATGTGTGGAGGGATCTGGGCAGCACTGCCATCTGTGTCCAGCCAGCAAGTGGGGCTGGCTATCTGTGTTCAGAAAGAAAATGGGGCAGTTTCTGTGCGCTGCTAAAAATGTATTTGTGTCCAAAAATAAAATGCTGAACTGTCATGCTCTTGATGGGCAGAGGGTAATGGGCAGAGACAGATGGTAACTAACAGAGAATGAAGGGCAGAAAATTATGGGGAGAGGCAGTGGGTGACGGTTAGAGGCAAGGGGTAATGGGCAGGGGGTGACGGTGAGAAGGTGATGGACAGAGGCAAAGGGTGACAGGTAGGGTGTGACAGGGAGAAGCAGAGGGCAATGGGCAGTGGCAGAGGATGATAGGCAGAGAGCAATGGGGCAGAGGCAAATGGTGACAGCCAAAGGCTGGGTGACAAACAGAATAGCAGTGGTTAAACAAAGTCAGGTTGGAAAGTGAAGAAGGAATGGTGTGTAATCAGATAATAGATATCTCGTGTAGTGGGTCCAGGCACATACCAATGTGTATGAAGGGATATAACTTATGGCCCTGCAGTAACCATGGGGGTAGTAATCCCGGCAGGCCACCAGGCACCGTACCCAGAGTAGTTTGTTTAGCTTGGCTCTAGTGCCCCTGACAAATGTGCGTCCAGCATATGGAGGACTCAGTTCACCATGCATTAGCGGCCGGGTGTACTGCCAACAGGGTGGTATTCATGTCACCGGCGGTAAGGAGGCCGACAGTCACATGACCTCCTCCAACATCCCGCCCTCTCACTATCCCAACAGTCGGCATGCCGACCAACAGGGACTATATCCACTCTGAGCCCACAGCGTGGCGAGCGCGAGCCCGCAAGGGGCTTGCTGCACTTTCTCCTCGGTCATACACTGTACCCAGAGCCCGGCCTGCTGCTGCATGTGTGACCCACAGTGAGAACATGAACACAGCCTGCTGCTGTGACTGGGGGCAAAGTGGGTCTCTCTTCTGGGGCTGCACTTAAGGTGCGTCTGCAGGACGGGTATGATTTACTTACTTTTGGGGCTTGGCTGGCTCAGTCTGTACACACTAACCTTCCCGGGTGCATTCTGTCCTGTTTGTCCCATGGTTCCAGCACCCATCAGGGACGGACTCGAAATCTCAGGAGTGTCGTCACCACTGCCTGCGGTGACTCGCAACCACGCCGCCGGCCGGCAATGCTGCCGTCAGTGCTCTGCACGCTGACTTTCCTGCCAGGTCCATCCATGGGAGCAGCCATGATGCATTGATCAGCTGACCAGACTGCATACCAGTCAGAACTCTATCTGCAATCATGTGACATATCCGCCTAATCCACAGTCAAACTAGGGTATAAAGTTGGGGAGTTGAAGTCTCTCCAGTGCTAGTGCTTTGTTGTCCTTGCAGGTCTGCTACTCGCTTCCTCAGGAGAGTTCCCAGCTGAGATTTGCTCAGAAACCCTGGTGCAATCAGTATCTCTTGCATAACCTGACTCTCAGCTATCCAGCTACCCTGCTCTGCAGTGACTCTGTGCTCAAGCATTCAGCCATGTCCCAGCTACCCTGCTCTGCAGTGCACCTGTGCTCAAGCATTCAGCCATGTCCCAGCTTTACAGCTACCCTGTTCTGTGGTGCACCTGTGCTCAAGCATTCAGCCATGTCCTGGCTATCCCGGCTATCCAGCAACCCTGCTCTTCAGTGCACCTGTGCTCAATAATTCAGCCATGTCTCAGCTATCCCAGCTATCCTGCTCTGCAGTGCAGTGCATGCTCTGGCTGATCTGGCTATCCAGCTCTACAGTACACCTGTGTTCAAGCATCAGGCCATGCTCCAGCTAATCCAGCTCTACAGTGCACCTGTGTTCAAGCATCTAGCCGTGCTCCTGCTAATCCAGCTGTACAGTGCACCTGTGTTCAAGCATCAAACTGTGTACCGGCTAATCCAGCTACCCTGCTCTACAGTGCACCTGTGTTCAGGCATCAAGGTGTGTCCTGCTTATCCCATCTACCCTGCTCTGCAGTGCACCTGTGCTCCAGCATTCAACCGTGTCCCGGCTATCCAGCTACCCTGCCCTGCAGTGCACCTATGTTCAAGTATCAAGCCGTGCTCCGGCTATCCTGCTCTTGCTCTACATGCACCTGTATTCAAGCATCAAGCCATGCTCCGGCTTCACCAGTTATCTAGCTGGTTTGCTTCATTGTGCACCATTGTTCAAGCATGACATCCGTGAACAAGCATCCAGCCGTGTTTCTCACTAACCCATGGTTATGAACTCTATGCAATTTATCTAACAGTATTATTGTTTATCTTCTGCCATATCATGTATGCGAAAAAGTTACATTAAACCACCTTGCTTTACTCCAAGGCTTCAGCGTTCATTCCCTGGTACAAACCCTAGTCCAGGTCCAACAGATTAGGGATGGCCATCGACCATCGATGATTTGGAATCATCAATGGTCTATGACCGATGTTAACTACTTTAACCATCAATGAGGAAGAAACAGATGGTTTCCCGCCATCATTGTTAGAGTTATCAAATATTCTTTATTTTTATCTTTCAGAGTGTCAGGGACACAAAGCATAGCTCCGCCCCTCCCCACCCCCGACACCATGCCCCCAGGTCCTGATTGGTCCACAACTAACTCAATATAAAATTAAGGGTGACCATCGATGATCAAAACCATCAATTGTTCCCTTATAGATGGTTTCCGATGGTACCATCAATGGTAACCATCGATGATAACCCACCGATGGCCATCCCTACAACAGATTCTCAAAGTCTGACAGTAAGCACTGACCCAATGGCTTTGCTAGGGAAACCAGGGATGCAGACGATGTGACCCAGACGATGGCAGCTAAATTAGGATGCCTGGAGGAAACCCAGCGGCAGATGATGCAAAGTCTGCATTTACTATCCAAAGGTCACGATATACTACAGTCTAAAGGGGTGTACACATGGAGTGATTTTTGCTTCATTTCTAAGCAATCTGACTAGAATGCTTAGAAAAGACGCATACATCGCTCCGTGTGTATGCCCCATAAGGATAGAGCATTAGGGAGGCTTGTGTCCATTAATTCAAAGGACATTATTCAATGGATAACTACAATTTTAAACATAATTTCAACGTTACATCAACGTTATTAGATATATTGGTCACATCCTTAATGGATATTGATTGTGAAGTGATTCGTCCTTCTTTTCAACAGGTCATTTCATCTACTACACTCCTGCAGAACATTTCAACCAAATGACTGCTTGTGAATATATACTTGCTTAGGTAATTCCATTTACTACCCTCCTGCAGAACATTTCAACCAAATGATTGCTTGTGAATATATACTTAGGTATATTGACAATGAGAGCTGCAGATTATCACTACTAATTGCACTGAAATACTAGTTAGCAAATTGGGTGATAAGAATTATAGCATTGCTATAGGCATAAGGCATCTGCTTTTGTATTTGATTGCTTATGCACATGATGGGTTGCTATTGATAAATTGGAATATTATTATAGGCATGAGGGCATGACTCTGTTTAATCTTAGTTGGTTGGTATGTTAGCTTGTTTTCTTTAAACTGTTTTATTACTAGCCATTGCTGGGTAAGGCTTAATTTGAGCTTGGGTGTAATCAGCGTATTCACATGCTTGGCCCATTACTTAAAGAGCATTAGGGAGGCTTGTGTCCATTAATTCAAAGGACATTATTCAAAGGATAACTACAAGTTTAACTATAATTTCGATGTTACACCGACGTTAAACCGAAGGAAAACAGAGGGACAAAAATCAACCCACAATCTGGACCACTAAAGAACAGCTTTCAAACAAAAGTGAGTCCACTTCCTCTACACTTCAAACTAATCTAGTCTGAGTAACCCGGACACTTATAACTTACATCTGTGTTAGGAAAGCTGCAAGACCTTTCCAATTCATCTGGAACTACAGCATACTTACCTACTTTGTATTTCTCCTCTCCGGGAGAAGCCCGGAGAGGAGACACTGCAGGTTTCTTCGGGGGCGGGGGCGGACTGTGACATCACTAAGCCCCGCCCCCGCATCGGGAAATGCCGCGATTCGCGGGTCCGCGGGAAGGGGGCGGGGCTAAAATGACGCAATTTGCGTCATTTTAACCCCTTCTCCACCCGACGGACCCGCGAATGCGGGAGGTTATCTCTCCATCTTGCCCGCATCACTAGGGTGCGAGCAGGATGCGGGAGACCTGCCCACTCTTCCGGGGGTGCGGGGGGCTACCCCAAAAAACGGGAGCCTCCCGCAGCTTCCGGGAGAGTAGGTAAGTATGAACTACAGTACTCACATTTATGTTTATAGCTTACCAAAATCATCTGAATTCTCACCTGTACCAATGTAATTTTGCTGTAACATGTTCTTGTAAATCCTGTCTGAATTACCATTGCTTTCTCCCTACTCTCACAACCACTCTCAATTTTAGCAGTCTTTTTTAAAACTGAACTAATGCAATCTTATAATCTTCACTGTAAGTTTCAGAATGGGCTAGATAAATTCCTAATGGATAAGGATATTGTTACAGGTGGGTTAAGTTCGAGGAGACCCAGATGGGTGGATTCCCAGAAAAGTACTTCAACAAATAACTTGAATATATAAATATGAATTTATTGTATACTTAACTAAGGTTATTGATCAATTCAGCAGATGTTCAATACAGCAATCACATCAGCATACTCAGGAGCCTCGCCCTCTTCGTTTAGAGGCTGAGTTATATTCAGATCATCCTGGTTCATCCAGGCTATCTAGGCTGCTTTAACATTGAAAATTTCTATCTTATACAGGCTGCAGAACTCCTGAGTAAGGCTATTTCATATGTACAAAGTTCATATTACAACATATACATAAATGCTAAGAAACAGTAGGGGGCACGGTTGCCTCAATTTTGAGTGTTAGAAATAACATAAACATACCAATGTGTAACATGAATTATATAGATTAACACACAAGGTGAAACACCGTTGTCTCAATATGAAGACGCAAACATTCCAATGTTGACATATGTCCAACTCCAAACACTTGTCTTGTTTTTGTCTGTCTCCTATAACCAGACAATGGACATTGCCCTTGCTTGTAAAATATACCTGTGTCAGGAATACTGACACACACAGAACATATCCGTTTGTAATAAATATATATATATATTTCCCTTGTATTGTATTATAATAAGATTTTAATAACCTACCGGTAAATCCTTTTCTCCTAGTCCGTAGAGGATGCTGGGGATGACATCAAGACCATGGGTTATAGATGAGATCCGCAGGAGACATGGACACTCTAAAGACTTTTCATTGGGTGTGAACTGGCTCCTCCCTCTATGCCCCTCCTCCAGACCTCAGTTGTAGGAACTGTGCCCAGGGAGACTGACATTTAGAGGAAAGGAATTACTTAACTAGTGGTGAGATATCTACCAACTCACACCCTCAACCATGCCGCACACATGGCATTCAACATAACACATGCCAACAGGCATGAACTAATTGCAGCAACATGCTGAAACCAAGATAACACAACTTGTGTAACTGTAATAACTAAACTGCAGGTAAAGTACGCACTGGGACGGGCGCCCATCATCCTCTACGGACTAGGAGAAAAGGATTTACCGGTAGGTTATCAAAATCCTATTTTCTCATACGTCCTAGAGGATGCTGGGGATGACATCAAGACCATGGGGTCTATACCAAAGCTCCAGTACGGGCGGGAGAGTGCAGATGACCCTGCAGCACCGATTGACTAAACTTTAGGTCCTCATCGGCCAAGGTGTCAAACTTGTAGAAGTTAACAAATGTGTTTGACCCTGACCATGTAGCTGCTCGGCAAAGTTGTAATGCCGAGACCCCCCTAGGCAGCCACCCAGGATGAGCCCACCTTCCTAGTGGAGTGGGCCTTTACCGACGTTGGTAAGGGCAATCCAGCCGTAGTATGAGCTTGCTGAATCGTATTCCTAATCCAATGTGCAATAGTCTGCTTGGAAGCATGACAGCCAATCTTGTTGTGATCACACAGGACAAACAGAGCCTCTGTTTTCCGTATACGAGCTGTTCTAGCAACATAGATTTTCAAAGCTCTAACCACATCTAGAGACTTTGAATCAGTGAATGTGTCAGTAACTACTGGCACCACAATAGGTTGGTTTATGTGAAAAGCAAAACCACCTTTGGAAGAAAATGTTGGCGAGTTCGCAACTCTGCCCTGTCTTCATGGAAAATCAGGTAAGGGCTCTTGTGAGACAAGGCCCCCAAATCAGACACCCACCTTGCGGATGCCAATGCCAAAAGCATCACCACTTTCCAAGTGAGAAACTTCAACTCTATCTTTTGTAGAGGCTCAAACCAATCCGATTGAAGGAACTGCAATACCACGTTAAGGTCCCATGGTGCCACTGGAGGCACAAATGGAGGCTGGATGGGCAGAACCCCTTTCAGGAAGGTCTGAACCTCTGGAAGAGAGGCCAATTATTTTTGGAAGAACATTGACAAGGCCGAAATCTGGACCTTGATTGATCCCAATCGTAGGCCTGCCTCCACACCATCTTGCAAAAAATGGAGAAAACGTCCTAAGTGAAACTCTTCCGTAGGAGCTTTCTTGGATTCACACCAAGACACATATTTTCTCTAAATACGGTGGTAATGTTTCAACGTTACTCCTTCTCTGGCCTGAATAAGGGTGGGGATGACTTCCTTGGGAATACCCTTCCTGGCTAGGATCCGGCGTTCAACAGCCATGCCGTCAAATGTAGCCACGGTAAGTCCTGGTACACGCATGGCCCCTGCTGCAGCAGGTCCTCTCGAGGAGGGAGAGGCAGAGGATCTTCTATGAGCAACTGCTGAAGATCTGGGTACCAAGCCCTCCTTGGCCAGTCTGGGGCAATGAAGATTGCTCGAACCCTTGTTTTTCTTATGATCCTGGGTACTTTTGGGATCAATGGAAGTGGAGGGAAGACATACACTGACGGGAAAACCAACTGGGTCACCAGTGCATCCACTGCTACTACTTGAGAGTCTCTCGACCTGGAACAGTATCTCTGAAGCTTTTTGTTGAGGCGAGACACCATCATGTCTATTTTGAGGAACTCCCCAAAGACATGTCACTTCTGCGAAGATTTCTTGGTGGAGGCCCACTCTCCTGGATGGAGATCGTGTCTGCTGAGGAAGTCTGCTTCCCAGTTGTCTACTCCCGGAATGAATATTGCCGACAGAGCTTGTAGATGTTTTTTCTGCCCAGCGGAGGATTTTTGTTGCCTCTGCCATTGCCGCTCTGCTTTTCGTTCCACCCTGCCTGTTTATGTATGCGACTGCTGTTACATTGTCTGCCTGGATCTGCACGGGACGTCTTGAAGAAGATGTACCGCTTGTTGAAGGCCGTTGTAAATGGCTCTTAGCTCCAGAACGTTTATGTGAAGGCAGGCTTCCTGTTGTGACCAACGTCCCTGGAAGTTTTCTCCCTGAGAGACTGCTCCCCAGCCTCGGAGACTTGCATCCGTGGTTACTAGGACCCAGTCCTGAATCCCGAACCTGCGTCCCTCTAGCAGGTGAGAGCTGTGCAACCACCACAGGAGCAAAATCCTGGTTTTTGACGACAGGATTATCTTTCTGTGCATGTGTAGGTGTGACCCCGACCACTTGTCCAACAGGTCCCACTGGAATACTCTGGCATGGAACCTGCCAAACTGTATGGCCTCATAGGCCGCCACCATCTTCCCCAACAACCGAATGTACTGATGGATCGACACACTTGATGGTTTCAATATCTGTTTTACCATTTTCTGGATTTCCAGAGCCTTTTCCAGCGGAAGAAATACTCTCTGAACTTCTGTATCCAGAATCATCCCGAGGAAAGACAACCTTGTCGTCGGTTCCAACTGTGACTTTGGGTAATTTATGATCCACCCGTGTTGTTGGAGTATTGACAGGGAGAGGGATATGTTTTGTAATAACTGCTCCCTGGATCTCGCCTTTATCAGGAGATCATCCAGATAAGGGATTATATTGACTCCTTTCTGACGAAGGAGGACCATCATCTCCGCCATCACCTTGGTGAATACCCTCGGCACCGTGGAGAGACCAAAAGGTAACGTCTGGAATTGGTAATGGCAATCCTAAACCGCGAATCTCAGATAAGCCTGGTGAGGAGGATAAAGGGGAACATGCAGGTAAGCATCCTTTATGTCCACCGACACTAAGTAGTCCCACTCCTCCAGACTGGCAATCACCCCCCGAAGTGATTCCATCTTGAACTTGAACCTTTTATGGAAGAAATTCAGATCTTTTAGATTTAGGATCGGTCTGACTGAGCCGTCCGGCTTCGGAACAACAAAGAGGCTTGAATAAAAACCCCGCCCTTGTTGTGACAACGGTACCAGGACTATAACCTGGTCTTTACATAATTTTTGGATTGCCGCTGTTACTGCTTCTCTCTCTGGCGGAGAAGCTGGCAAGGTCGATTTGAAAAAATCGGCATGGGGGAACGTCTTGAACCTCTAGTTTGTATCCCTGGGATACTATTTTCAACACCCAGGGATCCAGGCCAGACAGAATCCAATCCTGGCTGAAGAGCTTGAGACATGCCCCCACCCGAGCGGCCTCCCACAAGGGAGTTCCAGCGTCATGCTGGGGATTTGGCGGAATTAGGGGTAGACTTCTGCTCTTGGGAACCTGGAGCTGGTGTGGGCTTCTTTCCCCTTCCCCTACCTGCAAAGAAGGGGGAACCTCTCGCCTTTTTGTATTTATTGGGCCGAAAAGACTGCATTTGCGGATGATAGGTCTTTTTTGCCGGTGCAGGCGCAGAGGGCAAAAATGTTTACTCACCTGCGGTAGCCGCCGAATCTAACGCATCCAGGCCATCGCCAAATAAGGCCTCACCTTTATATGGGAGAGCCTCCATGTTTCTTTTGGAATCTGCATCCGCATTCCAGTGACGAATCCATAACGCCCACCTAGCCGATACTGCCATGGTAGCGGCTTGTGAACTCAAAAGTCCAATATCCTTCATTGCTTCCAGCATGTAGGCGTCAGCATCCTTCATATTCCCTAACTTAAGGAGTATCTCAACTTTATCAATCGTGTCAGTTTCTGATGACATGCTTTCTGACCATTTTTCAATAGCGCGACTCACCCATGTGTAGCAATAGTGGGCCTGAGCAGTGTACCATTGGTAACATAAATGGATTTCAATGACGTTTCCAATTTGCGGTCTGCTGGCTCTTTAAGAGAAGCCGTGCCAGGAGCAGGGAGAATTACATTCTTTGTCAACCTGGAAAGTGCACTGTCTAACACAGGGGGTAACTCCCATTTTTTCCTGTCTTCAACCGGGAAAGGATAAGCTATGTGAATCCTTTTGGGATTCACCCACATCCCTTCAAACAGAGCATTTAGTTTGTGTGAAGGAGGGAACGTGACTTTGGATTTCTTTTCCTTACATAAATAAGCTTTCTCCTGAGGTACAGGAGTGCTTTCTGTAACCTCCAACACGTCCCTTATAGCCACAATCATATATTTTTTGCCAATTTATGATCTATCTCTCTGGATTCACAATTGTCGACACAAGAATCATAATCCGTGTCGGTATCAGTGTTTACAGCATTTGCAAATGGTCTGTTATGTGACCCAGAGGGGCCGCCCGCATAAGGAATAACCGCATCCTGAAATATCACATCTTCCACAGATTTTCTCCAGCATGCAGCCTTAGAGTCAGACTTATCCAATCTATAGTTAATCAGATGCATACTGTCACGTAGCTCTTTCACCCATGCAGGCTCTTGGTGTGCCGGTAGCGCCACCACATTACAACTCTGTGTCCCTAAAATGGCTTCCTCCGGGGAGGAACTCCCTGCCTCAAACATACCTCACACGTGTACACCACACTCACAGACACACTGGGACTTATTTTGGGGACAGACCCACAGTAAAATTTGTCAGAGGGACACAGGATAGGAGCAGCCAGTTCACAAACCCAGCGCCAGTATTGCCTGTGAACACAGTATGTCCACAGCCCAAAAGCGCTTTTAAATAGTAATATACACTATCAAATGCATCACAATTGCTTTGTGCCCCCCCTTTATAGCACCCTGTACTTGTCAGAAGTGGAGGAGAGGACCAGCGTGTTCTCTGCAGCCTGAGGAGAGAGAGAAAATGGTGCTGAGTAGTGTGCTAGCTGCCTGAGGAAGAAGCTCCGCCCCTCAGTATCCATGACAATATTTATACTGGCGTGGGTAGAGCTGTGCCAGCGGCATCTTATGCCCCCTTTTAGCCAGTTTGAGGTATTTTTCTTGCTGCCCAGGGCACCTCCCACCGTGCCCTGCACCCTGCAGTGCCTGTGTATGTGGGCAGCAATGGCGCACTGCGCTCCGGCCAGCCGCGCCGCACCTCAGCCGTCACTTACTTGATTGAAGATCATTCTTCTCATACTCACCTGTCTTCTGACTTCTGGCTCTGTGAGGGGGGTGACGGCGTGCTGTGGGAGTGAGCATCTAGACACGGCTAGCGTTCAGTTCCCTTCAGGAGCTAATGGTGTCCTGTCAGCCAGAAGCAGAGCCATGAAACTCTGAGGAAGTTGGTTCTGCTTCTGCCCCTCAGTCCTACGAAGCAGGGAGTCTGATGCCAGCAGATCTCCCTGAAAATAAAAAACCTAACATAAGTCTTTTCAGAGAAACTCAGTAGAGCTCCTCAGAGTGCATCCAGTCTACCTGGGCACATTTCTTAAACTGAGGTCTGAAGGAGGGGCATAGAGGGGAGGAGCCAGTTCACACCCAATGAAAAGTCTTTAGAGTGTCCATGTCTCCTGCGGATCCCGTCTATACCCCATGGTCTTGATGTCATCCCCAGCATTCTCTAGGACGTATGAGAAATATATATATATATATATATATATATATATATTTCCCCCTTCTTGTCCTATTAAAAACACTATATTATATTCATAACAAACACCAACCATCTTTCGAAAGATATAAAATAAAGCACTCATATAATAATCAAATGATGTTAAAAACCTTACTTGTATATAGTCTGTATGCAACCTGATATGTAATGGGTAACTAGTCCTATCTTCAATATGTTTGCTCATTCTGTTCTTTGTATTTGGTGCTAAAAAACACATGAGAGCACGAGATTAAGAATAGTGAAACTTATATTTTTGTATCACTCCGCTTACACTTATACAGGGTTATAGTGGGTAAAATCATGCACTATAGTAATAAAAATAGGATTTTTTCTCGTAGTCCATAAGGAATACTGGGATTCACTTAGTACGATGGATATAGACGGGGTCCAAAGGACCCGGTGCACTTTAAATTTCTTCAACTGGGTGTGCTGGCTCCTACCCTCTATGCCCCCACCCACAGGCAGTTATAGGTAAACTAGTGCCCAAAGGAGAATGGACATACTTGAGAGAAAGAACATAACAAAAATGAGTGGTGAGATTCACACACTAGCACACCACAACATAAACTGACCAGCAACGGCTGGCAACCAAACAGCAACAGCTGAACAGGTAAACTTATATAGAAGAAACAACCTGCAGAAAAGTCAATGCGGGCACCCAGTATCCCTTATGGACTACGAGAAAAGGATTTACCAGTAGAGATTTCAAATCCTATTTTCTCTAGCATCCATTAGGGATACTGGGGTTCACTTAGTACGATGGGGACGTCCCAAAACTTCCAGAACAGACGGGAATGTGCGGAGACGTCTGCAGCACCGCCTGCCCAAAACGGATATCCTCTTTGGCCAGGGTATTAAACTTGTAGAACTTCACAAAGGTGTTCTTCCCCGACCATGTAGCAGCTCGGCATAGTTGTAAGGCCCAGACTCCACGAGCAGCCGCCCAGGAAGAACCCACTGATTTTGTAGAGTGGGCCTTCAGAGAATGTGGAACAGGTAAGGCTGCCAACACAGAGGCCTGTTGGATAGCCAACTTAAGCCAACGAGCAATGGACTGCTTGGAAGCAGGGCAACCCATTTTCTGTGCATCATATAGCACAAATAGGGAATCCGTCTTTCTGATCCGAGCAGTGCTCTTGACGTAGATCTTCAAGGCTAGCACAGCATCCAAAGCCTCCGGAGGAGCAAAAGAGCCAGAACTAGACTAAACCACAATAGGTTGATTTAAATGGAATGCACAGACAACTTTTGGCAGGAACTGCTGCTGAGTCCTGAGCTCTGCTTTGTCCTCGTAAAAGACCAAGTAAGGACTTTTACATGGTAAGGCCACCAATTCAGAGACACGTCTGAACCTCTGGCAACATAGCCAACTTCTTCTGGAAGAAAACAGAGAGGGCTGAAATCTGGACCTTAAGGGAGCCCAGATGTAAGCCCATATCCACACCAGTCCGCAGGACACGTAAGAAACATCCCAGGCTGAATTCCGCAGGACTATATGTGCGCTCCTCGCACACCAAGAGACATATCATTTCCAGATATGATGATAGTGTTTTGACGTCACAGGCTTTCTGGCCTGAACCATAGTTGCAATAACCTTTTTGGAAAGGCCCTTGTGAGCTATGATGTTCCGTTCAACCTCTGTGCCGTCAAACGAAGTCTCCGTGGGTCCGGGTAGACGAACGGTCCTTGTTGAAGAAGATCTCTTCTCATTGGCAGAGGCCAAGGGTCTTTTACGGACATGTCCAGAAGGTCCGCGTACCACGCCCTTCAAGGCCAATCTGGGGTAATCAGAATTGCCTGAACTTTTGATTCCTGATTCGCTTTAGCACCCTTGGGAGCAGAGGAATCTGAGGAAACAGGTAGACCAGCCGGTAAGGCCAAGGTGTCGTCAGTACATCTTCTGCCCTCGCCTGAGGGTCCCTGGTTCTCGAACAATACCATGGAAGCTTCTTGTTGAGTCGAGATACCATCATGTCTGTCTGTGGACATCCCCACAGATTGATGATCTGTTGAAACACCTGCTGGTGTAGGCCCCACTCCCCCGGGTGGAGATCATGATGACTGGGGAAGTCCACCTGCCAAACCACTGGGACAGTTATTCCTCCAGCGTTGTCTTCAACACAAAATTCGGCCCGGGGATTGTGCTACAACCCCAGGATAAGGGACATCTGAATGTGCGGATCCTACAGGGACATTCCATCAAGCAGCATATGAATTACAATCCATGTATGGTGACTATAAATTCATCAGTGCAGTGAGATATTCATTTTATATGTTTCTATGTGATTTTATATTGCTTAATTAGTAATAAATACTGTATATCATTTTTACAATTCATT
This sequence comes from Pseudophryne corroboree, assembly GCF_028390025.1. Taxonomy (NCBI): domain Eukaryota; kingdom Metazoa; phylum Chordata; class Amphibia; order Anura; family Myobatrachidae; genus Pseudophryne; species Pseudophryne corroboree. Next base: position 246,589,276 of record NC_086450.1, on the reverse strand, counting down.
TCAGTCAGCGCTGTCTTATCTTTGCTTGGCTAATTCTGTTGTGTAATATTATAGGTGTGACTACCCTATACAGACAGCTGCTATTAATTAATAATTAATTATAAATTGGAGCCACAGCTTAAGCGCCCCTTCCAAATCAATTTGGTTATTCCCATGTTGTGACAGAAGCTGAATAGTGTGGTCTATACTGAGCAATAGAAAGCTCCCGTGATCTTGCTTTTATCAGGAGATCATCCAGGTAAGGGATAATGTTTACCCCCTGGACTCAGAACTGGAACATCATTTCCGCCATTACTTTCGTGAAGGCCCTCGGAGCTGTGGACAGTCCGAAGGGTAGCGCCTGGAACTGGTAGTGATCATTTAGCAGGGCAAACCGCAGGTAAGCCTGGTTTGGCGGCCAAACTGGAATATGGAGATAAGCGTCCTTTATATCCAGCGAGACCATGAACTCCTGTTCTTCCAGACCTACAATCACTGCTCGCAAGGATTCCATCTTAAACTTGAAAACCTTTAGGTAAGGGTTCAAGGATTTTATATTCAAAATGAAACCGTCCAGTTTCTTTACCACAAACTGGTTGGAGTAGTGGCACTGGCACAATGACTTGGGACTGGACCAACTTTTGGATGGCCTGTTTCAGCGTAACTCGTGAATCCTCCAAAACTGGTAAGTGTCACTGACCTGGGTTGGGAGTGTTGAGAACTCGGGGGTTCTTCTGGTGATCGGGAAGAGGAACCACAGCTGGGCCGGAGTAGAGATGGCCGAATATAGGTCTTCCTCATCCAGAACTTAGCAGCAACCAAAGTTTGTGATTGATGCTGGAGATTCACAGAGAGACAAGGACTTGAGAGCGATGCTGAAGAACACTGTGAGCTGAGCGATGCTGAAGAGCACTGTGAGACAAAGGACTTGTGAGTGATGCTGAAGAGCACTGAGTGACAAGGACTTGTGAGCGTTGCTGAAGAACACTGTGGGACAAGGACTTGTGAGCGGCACTGGAGTTTGTTCAGCTGGGAGACATGCTGAACACTGAAAGCTGTGGGGGTTGTTCAGCTGTAAGTCACGCTGAACGCTGAGAGCACTGGAGTCTGTATGCAGGGAGATCCACTGGATGCTGGGAACACTGGAGACTGTACAGCAGAAAGGCACGCTGAATGCTGGAAGCACAGTAGACTGTACAGCAGAAAGGCACACTGAATACTGGGAGCACAGGATTCCAAACAGCAGAGAGGTACACTGCAACAGGAGCACTGGAGTTCACTTCTGATAGAGAGACGATACTCAGGCGCCAGACTCTGTCCGGCGTCTGCCTTTGAATTCCCCGCCTTCCTCTGATTGGCGGAGGGGAGCCGGTGACGTCACCCACCCACTACACCCACGTGAACGCTGGGTGTAATGGTGGCGCCCACACTCCGGGGAACCGCCGGGAGCAGCTCCAGCCAGACACCGTGACCCGGCGACCACCGGAGGCAGGGACCGCCAGGAGGACCAGCGGACACGCAGAGGTAAGCGCGGCGGCCGCTGCCCCTGGCGTGTGCCAGTAAGCTTGATTTGAAAAATCGTTGGGGAGGAGCACCATCAAACTCCAGCTTGTAGCCCTGAGAAATTAGGTCTCTTACCCAGGCATCCTGGCAGGAGCTTTCCCAGACTTGGTTGAAGTTACGCAGTCGAGCTCCCACCTCATGCTGAGGCCTTAGTGGAAGCTGAACTGGTGCTTTGTTCCTGAGAACCTGTGGTGGCTGGTTTTCTTGACCCCGAAGAGCCAATCCCCTGAAAAATGAAGAGACTCTACACAGCGCTTGGACTCTGCATCCGCTATCCACTGACGCAGCCACAAAGCTCTGCATGACGGTGTTTCTAGTGGTTCTAGCATTAACATTGTCACGATCCGGGTATCTGGACGCCATTACTTACCCTTCAGATGCCTCCTAAGGCTGGCTCAGCGTTCCAGGACCGGATCCCATCTGTTATACTGATATCCACATTCCTGCCTCCTCTCCTGTCACTCTGAGACGCGGTCACCGCGGCACCATGTTACATCCGGAATGGCGTCTCCCGCGGCCTCCGCCGCTGTCCCTGAGTTTCTGCATGCAGAGTGTCAGAGTGGCGATTACGTCAGCCGCGGCCTCCGCTGTGCCCGCGTGGTTTAGATGTGCACTTATCAGTCTGGCGTCTCCTGTCTCCTGTGGCCGGCGCCGCCATTGCTGTTTTAATTCCCACATGGATTACAAACCAAACTTCCCTCCAAGTGTCTGCATGGGCGCAGCCATCTTGGATTCTGTCATCTGTTCATTTCCATCAATCTGCTGTCTGCATTGTTAATCTGCATAATTGCCTAGCCAATCCCTTCCTTGCTGCAGGTATAAATATTCTGTGCCTGAGCAAGGAAGGCGTCAGTGCTTTGGTTGTCAAACCTAGTTCCAGTTTGTCTCTCTCCTGTGGTTGTTTTCCAGGTTCCAGTTCCTATCTCCACACTTCCACTAAAGAGACCCGCACCAGCATTCCACCTGCGGTGTAGCCTGACTCTCCTATCCATTTGGATTCATCTGCTTCCAGCTACTGATCCACCTGCTTTCAGCATCCAGCTTCCAGCAGAGGTCAGCTCTTCTTAAAGTGCCGGTACCCTTTTCTGCAGATTATCATTTATCACCGGCATTATAATTTCATCGCTCTCAAGCTCCAAACATCACTTCATATTTCATCGCTCTCAAACTACATTTATTATTTAACTGGTTCCAGCCAGTATCCACTCCGTGCCAACATCAGTCTGGTTCCAGCCAGTACCCACAGCAGCTGTTTTATCCACAGCAGCCCAGCTTTTCCTGGAACACCAGCTGGTACGATCCTGGGCTATCTCCATTGCTACAGTCGGGCCTGGTAAGGACTTTCCAACTAGAAGATGATAAGAACTGTCTCACACTACCAGAGCCCTGTGGCCCTTGCCACCCTGTAGTACCCAGGAACTGTATTTATCCTCTGCTGATTTTTATGTTTTCTTTTACTGCTGCTGTGTTACGGAGTTTGTCATAAATAAACATCATTGACTTTTACCCTGGTTGTCGTGGTCACGCCTTCGGGCAGTTCTTCTACATGTTACTTACATGTCTAGGGGTCTGATACAACCTCCCAGGTTCCGTTACATCTCAGCCCCTACAACTGAGGCTGCCTCCCGTCAGCTCAGGCCCTCAGTTGTGACAGTAAGCACTGACCATATGAATCCAGCCGGAGACCAGGATCAAGCGGCCAGGCCGATGCAAGAACTGGCAGCCCGACTTGAACATCAGGAGGCTGCACAGGGCCACATCATCCGCTGTCTCCAGGATCTCTCTACTCGGCTGGATGGGATTCAGACAACCCTCCGTGGATCAGACGCGTCCGGTGCGTCAACCACAGTGACTCCAGCTATAACCCCACCCACCTTACCCATTTCTGCTCCACGTCTTCATCTTCCAACGCCAGCAAAATTTGACGGATCTCCAAGATTCTGCAGGGGATTTCTCAACCAGTGTGAGATTCAGTTTGAGCTACAACCTGGCAATTTTCCCAGTGACCGTACAAAAATTGCCTACATTATCTCTCTTCTCAGTGGCTCAGCCCTTGATTGGGCATCACCGTTATGGGAGAGGTCCAACACCCTGCTATCCTCCTACACTGCATTTGTGTCAACATTCAGGCGTATCTTCGACGAGCCAGGCCGGGTAACTTCAGCTTCATCTGAGATTCTCCGTTTACGCCAGGGATCACGTACTGTAGGACAATATCTTATACAGTTCCAGATCCTGGCATCCGAACTGGCATGGAACGACGAGGCCCTGTATGCTGCATTTTGGCATGGCTTATCTGAGCGTATAAAAGATGAGTTAGCTACCAGAGACTTACCTTCCAAGTTAGATGAGCTAATCTCACTCTGCACGAAAGTTGATTTACGTTTCAGAGAGAGAGCAACTGAGCGTGGAAGATCATCTGCTCCAAAATCTTCTGCTCCTCCTCCTCGCCAACGGTCACCATCTAAAGACGAGCCCATGCAAATTGGCCGTTCCCGTTTAACTCCTGCTGAGCGCCGAAGACGTCTCTCTGAGTCTCTTTGTCTTTACTGTGCAGCTCCGTCTCACACCATCAATGCCTGTCCCGAACGTCCGGGAAAACTCCAAACCCTAGCTCGCCCAGGAGAGGGCCGGCTAGGAGTAATGATCTCCTCTCCATCTCCTCATGATTGTAATCTCCCAGTGTCGCTCCAAATTGCTCAACGTTACCGGAACGTCATTGCCCTCCTTGATTCCGGAGCAGCTGGGAACTTTATTACCGAAGCCTATGTTAAACGGTGGTCCCTACCCACCGAGGGACTTCCTTCGTCCATTTCCTTAACTGCCGTGGATGGCAGCAAGATTTTTGATGCAGTTATTTCTCTAAGGACTCTACCAGTTCGTCTGAGAGTGGGAGTTCTTCATTCTGAATTGATTTCTTTTTTAGTGATTCCAAGAGCCACACATCCTGTGGTCCTGGGCCTTCCATGGCTCCGTCTTCGCAATCCATCTATTGATTGGACGACTACGCAGATTCTGGCATGGGGTCCCTCCTGTGCTGAGACATGTTTGTTTAAAGTATTGCCTGTCTGTTCTTCCTCCCCCAGGTCGTCTGATGTTCCACCTCCTCCATATCAAGATTTCACGGATGTGTTCAGTAAAGCCTCTGCTGATATCCTTCCTCCTCATAGAGAATGGGACTGCCCGATTGATCTCGTTCCAGGGAAGGTTCCACCTCGAGGCCGAACTTACCCGTTGTCTCTGCCTGAGACGCATTCCATGGAGGAATACATTAAAGAGAACCTAGCAAAGGGGTTCATTCGACCTTCCTCTTCTCCAGCCGGCGCAGGCTTCTTTTTCGTAAAGAAAAAAGATGGTGGTCTGCGGCCGTGCATTGACTACAGAGGTCTGAACGACATTACCATCAAGAACCGCTATCCACTACCCCTGATTACTGAGCTCTTTGATAGAGTCAGCGGAGCTACCATCTTTACAAAGCTGGACTTGAGAGGTGCATACAATCTCATCCGGATCCGTGAGGGTGACGAGTGGAAGACCGCCTTTAACACCCGTGACGGACATTACGAGTACCTCGTCATGCCCTTCGGATTGAGCAATGCTCCAGCTGTCTTCCAGCATTTTGTCAATGAGATCTTCAGAGACATTTTATACCGTCATGTCGTGGTCTATCTAGATGATATCCTCATATTTGCCAACAATTTAGAGGAACATCGTTTTTGGGTAAAAGAGGTTCTGTCCCGTCTCTGTGTCAATCATCTCTATTGCAAATTAGAGAAATGCGTCTTTGAAGTCAAGTTCATTCCGTTTCTAGGTTACATTGTGTCCGGTTCCGGACTAGAGATGGATCCTGAGAAACTACAAGCAATCCAGAATTGGCCGATACCCTTAACACTCAAAGGGGTCCAGAGGTTCTTGGGGTTCGCCAATTATTACAGAAAGTTTATACGAGACTTTTCCACCATTGTGGCGCCTATTACTGCTTTAACTAAGAAGGGTGCTAACCCGTCCAAGTGGTCTGAAGAAGCTACGCAAGCTTTTCATCTCTTAAAACAACGGTTCATCTCTGCACCAGTTCTGAAACAGCCCGACATCGACTCTCCTTTCATCTTAGAGGTGGATGCCTCCTCCGTTGGAGTAGGAGCGGTGTTATCTCAGAGGGCTAAAGATGGCCATTTACATCCTTGCAGTTTCTTCTCTCGGAAGTTCTCCCTAGCGGAGAGCAACTATGCCATTGGCGACCAGGAGTTGCTAGCCATCAAGCTCGCTCTAGAGGAGTGGAGATATCTGTTGGAGGCAGCTTCTCATTCAATCACCATACTTACAGACCACAAGAACCTTTTATATCTGAAAGGCGCACAATGTCTCAACCCTCGTCAGGCCAGATGGGCACTTTTCTTTTCCAGGTTCGACTTTAAACTCCAGTTCTGTCCGGGCTCTCAGAATCGCAAGGCCGATGCCCTTTCCCGCTCATGGGAGCAAGAAAATGAGTCAGAGTCTTCAGACAAGCATCCTATTATCAATCCGTTGGCATTCTCCACGGTAGGGATGGACTCTACGCCCCCACTAGGGAAAAGTTTTGTGAAGCCGGTACTGAGGAAGAAGCTCATGCATTGGGCCCATGCTTCCCGTTTTGCCGGACATACAGGTATCCAAAAAACCCTGGAGTTTATCTCTAGATCATATTGGTGGCCAACTCTGAGAAAGGACGTCATGGAGTTTATTGCATCTTGCCCAAAGTGTGCCCAACATAAAGTCTCCCGCCAGTCGCCTGCGGGGCAACTGGTTCCACTATCCGTTCCCCGTCGACCATGGACCCATTTGTCGATGGATTTCATTACAGACTTACCCATGTGCAACAAGTTCAATACCATCTGGGTGGTAGTTGACCGGTTCACCAAGATGGCACACTTCATTCCTCTCACCGGTCTTCCGTCAGCTTCCAAGTTGGCTCAAGTGTTCATACAAGAGATCTTCCGACTCCACGGTCTGCCTGAAGAAATTATCTCAGATCGAGGAGTTCAATTCACAGCCAAATTCTGGCGAAGTTTATGTCAAGTCCTCCAAGTCAAACTAAAGTTTTCCACGGCTTACCATCCTCAGACCAATGGTCAAACTGAGAGGGTGAATCAGGACTTGGAGGCCTTCCTCCGCATCTATGTGTCTTCCTCTCAAGATGACTGGGTTCAGTTACTTCCCTGGGCCGAGTTCTGTCATAACAATCAGTATCATTCCTCATTTTCTTCAACACCATTCTTCACCAACTTTGGATTCCACCCTAAAGTCCCTGAATTCCAACCGCTCCCAGCAACTTCTGTTCCAGCAGTGGATATCACCTTGCATCAGTTTGCAAACAACTGGAAGAGTGTACGAGCAGCTCTGCTCAAGGCATCGTTCAGGTATAAGAAGTTTGCGGACAAGAAGCGTAGAGCGGTTCCTGCTCTCAAGGTGGGTGATCGGGTATGGTTATCCACGAAGAATTTGAGGTTAAGAGTCCCCAGTATGAAGTTTGCACCTCGCTACATTGGTCCTTTCAAAATTGAGCAAGTCATCAATCCTGTTGCTTACAGACTTCAGTTACCTCCCTTCTTAAAAATACCCAGGACATTCCATGTTTCCCTGTTGAAACCGCTGATCCTGAATCGGTTTCATTCCTCACTTCCTCCAACTCCGAAAGTCCAAACTCAACGAGGTGTTGAGTATGAAGTGGCCAAGATCCTGGACTCACGTCACCGTTTCGGTCAACTACAGTATCTTATTGACTGGAAGGGTTACGGCCCTGAGGAACGCTCATGGACCAATGCTTCTGATGTCCATGCTCCTGCCTTGGTCCGGAGATTCCATTCCAAGTTTCCTCAAAAGCCAAAGAAGTGTCCTGGGCCACTCCTAAAGGGGGGGGTGCTGTCACGATCCGGGTATCTGGACGCCATTACTTACCCTTCAGATGCCTCCTAAGGCTGGCTCAGCGTTCCAGGACCGGATCCCATCTGTTATACTGATATCCACATTCCTGCCTCCTCTCCGGTCATGTTACATCCGGAATGGCGTCTCCCGCGGCCTCCGCCGCTGTCCCTGAGTTTCTGCATGCAGAGTGTCAGAGTGGCGATTACGTCAGCCGCGGCCTCCGCTGTGCCCGCGTGGTTTAGATGTGCACTTATCAGTCTGGCGTCTCCTGTCTCCTGTGGCCGGCGCCGCCATTGCTGTTTTAATTCCCACATGGATTACAAACCAAACTTCCCTCCAAGTGTCTGCATGGGCGCAGCCATCTTGGATTCTGTCATCTGTTCATTTCCACCAATCTGCTGTCTGCATTGTTAATCTGCATAATTGCCTAGCCAATCCCTTCCTTGCTGCAGGTATAAATATTCTGTGCCTGAGCAAGGAAGGCGTCAGTGCTTTGGTTGTCAAACCTAGTTCCAGTTTGTCTCTCTCCTGTGGTTGTTTTCCAGGTTCCAGTTCCTATCTCCACACTTCCACTAAAGAGACCCGCACCAGCATTCCACCTGCGGTGTAGCCTGACTCTCCTATCCATTTGGATTCATCTGCTTCCAGCTACTGATCCACCTGCTTTCAGCATCCAGCTTCCAGCAGAGGTCAGGTCTTCTTAAAGTGCCGGTACCCTTTTCTGCAGATTATCATTTATCACCGGCATTATAATTTCATCGCTCTCAAGCTCCAAACATCACTTCATATTTCATCGCTCTCAAACTACATTTATTATTTAACTGGTTCCAGCCAGTATCCACTCCGTGCCAACATCAGTCTGGTTCTAGCCAGTACCCACAGCAGCCGTTTTATCCACAGCAGCCCAGCTTTTCCTGGAACACCAGCTGGTACGATCCTGGGCTATCTCCATTGCTACAGTCGGGCCTGGTAAGGACTTTCCAACTAGAAGATGATAAGAACTGTCTCACACTACCAGAGCCCTGTGGCCCTTGCCACCCTGTAGTACCCAGGAACTGTATTTATCCTCTGCTGATTTTTATGTTTTCTTTTACTGCTGCTGTGTTACGGAGTTTGTCATAAATAAACATCATTGACTTTTACCCTAGTTGTCGTGGTCACGCCTTCGGGCAGTTCTTCTACATGTTACTTACATGTCTAGGGGTCTGATACAACCTCCCAGGTTCCGTTACATCTCAGCCCCTACAACTGAGGCTGCCTCCCGTCAGCTCAGGCCCTCAGTTGTGACAAACATTGCCTATCTCCTTGAGAGAGTCACACAGGATGCATGCAGTGTCTTGAATGTGTTATAGGAGAGTCACCGTAGTGACCAGGGACATATCCCCCTTGAATTTGAGTAGCCACATATAAATGGCATGCGTCATCCACAACCCGCTATGACCGGTCTTTGTGATATACCAGCCGCTGTGTAAATAGACTTTAGATGGGTGAGAAACTGATACGTTTACGGCCGCGGGTTCTTCCCATATTTTCCTGCCTTCAGGAGCAAATGGGAAAGTGTGCAAAAATCGTTTTGTCACTTGGTATTTCTTATCTGGATTTTCGCAGGCTAACTTAAACAGGTCATCCAGTTCTGCAGAATCAGGGAAAGTGACACTGTGTATCTCCTCATCAGATTCTGAGCGTAAAGCAGGTAACCCACATTTTAGTGGCCCTGATCTAGAGGGGAGGGGGGGTGTCGGGGGCTGTTGCTGTGCTGCAGCGTCCTCTAGAGGGAGTTTTAACACTGCCCATATAGCAAGAATGAGGGGCTCAATACCCTGTTTGAACATCTGCCTTTGCAGCTAGGTCTGCAACAGCCTGCTGCAGTTGTTGAGTCTTTTGAGTATTAGCAGTGAGCTGAGATGTCATATGTGACATCATGGATTTTATGGCACCAAGCCAGCAAGGCTCTCGACCATACTTGCCTACTTTTGAAAACTAATTTCAGGGAGATTGTAGGTGCAAGCAGAATGCAGCATGTCATGCTCCACCCAAAGGGTGTGTCTAGCTCCACCTATGGGAGTATCTATTGCCACCAAGGGGCGTGTCCTTCAGTGTCAGGTACTCACTCTAGTGACTAAAGGGGAATTAATGTTTTGATAGTTTTGTCTCACCCAAAACGGCCTCCTCCATATGGGAGACAATATCCTTAAATCATGGATTTTTACGAGACAGCATTTAAATCTAGCTTTTACAACAAGTATACTCTCCCAATGCTTGTGTGGGTTTCATCAGGGTACTCCGGCTTCCTCCCACAATCCGAAAATATACTGGTAGCACGTTTTAATTAGGCGTCCAATAAAATTAACTCTAGCGTTAATGTTTGTGTGTGTGTGTACACGTGGTAGGGAGTATACATAGAGTGTAAGCTCTAATGGGGCAGGGACTAATTTGAAAGGCCAAATATTCTCTATAAAGAGCTGCGTAATATGTGTGCGCTATATAAAAAAACTGGTAATAAATAATAATTGAGAGAAAAAAAAACAGCATTTAAAATGTAAACATCATGTCAGCCTACACAATCATTGAAAAGCAATTTGATATAAAATGGATGCAAGGGGCCACATAACAAGCCATGTTAGGGATATCCATGCTTGAAAACAGACTGTGACATCACATTTGCTCCCAAAAAAAAATTGTTATGGATTTCCAGGGGACAGCATTTAAATCTAGCTTTTACAACAGACCTACTAACACATCCTAACTCTCACCCTAGTACCCTAACCTAACCGTAAACATTAACCCCAATACCCTTTCCCTGGTCCTAATAGCCTAACAACACCAAACCAACTGTTATTCCTAACCTCTGCCTCACCATAACCCCTAACCTTAATATCTAAACCCAAACCGCTAAACCGACCCTAATATCCTATCCCTAAATACCCTAACAACTAACACTAACTAACCCTAATACCCCATACCCTATACTAACCCGAATACCCTAACCCAAACCACTAAACTAACCATAATACTCTAACCCTAAAGGGCAGAGTGGATGGGCCATTTGGTTCTTATCAGCCATCAAATTCTATTTTTCTATGAAATCTATAGTTTAAAGAGCTGCATACCACAGAGCATGTTTGTGTATGGGCAGCATAATACTAGAGGAAACGATAACACTGACCCTATCCCTATAACACTGACCCTGTCTCTGTAATACAACACTGACCATATTGCTGTAACACTGACCCTATCCCTATAACCCTATCCCTCTTACACTGATCCTGTCCATAAAACACTGACCCTGTCCCTATAACGCTGAGAGTGTCCCTATAAAGCTGACCCTATACTATAACACTGACCCTATGCTCTAACACTGATCATATCCCTGTAACTCTGACCCTATCCCTATAACCCTGAACCTATACTGCTGACCTTATACTAGAATACAGACCCTGACCCTATAATGCTGATCTTATACTAGAAAACGACCCTATCTCTATGACACTAACACTGTCCCTGTAACACTGTCCCTATAACACTGACACTATCCCTATAACTCTGATCCTGTCCCTAAAACACTGAAACCTGTCTGTATAACACTGACCCTGTCCCTATAACGCTAACACTATCCCTATAACACTGACCCTATGCCTGTAATGCTGACCCTATCCCTGTAACTCTTACCCTATACTATAACTGTGACATGATCCCTGTAACACTGACCCAATACTATAACAATAACCCTATCCCTATAATGCTGACCTTATACTATAACACTGACCCTATCCCTGTAATGCTGACCCTATACTATAACACTGACCCTATCCCTATAACGCCGACCGTATATTATAACACTGACCCTATACTATAACATTGACCCTATTCCTCTAACACTGACCCTATCCCTCTAACGCTGACCCTATACTATAACACTGACCCTATCCCTGTAATGCTGACCCTATACTATAAAACTGACCCTATACTATTACACTGACCCTATCCCTCTAATGCTGACCCTATATTATAACGCTGACCCTATACTATAACATTTACCCTATCCTTGTAACGCTGACCCTATACTATAACACTGACCCTATTCCTGTAATGCTGACCCTATCCCTGTAACGCTGACCCTAACCCTGTAACACTGACCCTATGCCTGTAATGCTGACCCCATAGTATAACACAGACCCTATCCCTGTAACGCTGACCCTGTACTATAATACTGACCATATTCCTCTAACACTGACCCTATACTATAGCACTGACCCTATTCCTGTAATGCTGACCCTATATTATAACACTGACCCTAGCCGTGTAATGCTGACCCTATACTATAACACTGACCCTATACTATAATACTGACCCTATTCCTGTAATGCTGACTCTATACTATAACACTGACCCTATCCCCCTAATGCTGACCATATACTATAACACTGACCCTATCCCTGTAATGCTGACCCTATACTATAACACTGACCCTATTCCTGTAATGTTGACTCTATACTATAACACTTACCCTATCCCTCTAACGCAGACCCTATCCCTTTAATACCGTCAGCGCTCCCCATAGGATGAGTGTAGCTTGGGCTTGCAAGTCTTTGTGCAGTAGTAATAACAAATAATCACTCTACTGCTCACACTGAGCAGACTCTCAGCACCCACATTGTTACTTTCAGCTCTGTCCTCTTCTCCCCACCCCAGCCACATGCTTATTTGGTTGGTTTCCTTACATTTTAGCAGCTGCTGCCGTGCTGCTGCTGCTGATGGGGTCTCCGCCGTTGCTGCCTACTGCCTCCTCCGCCATGCAGACAGCCTCTCCTCTCCTGCCACTGCTAGGCGGCCACCAGTATCCATATCCCCGCAGTGGCCGGCAATTAAGCGACATGACGTCACGCGCCGTGACGATACCCATCCAGGCCCCGCCCCCAGCACATTGGGACTGGCGCATGCGCAGTCCGTGTATTGTCACAGCATTAGTAAAAAACCGGGAGAACTCGGAAGATCTGCGGGGCAGCGGGAGGCTGAGGTAAAAACCGGGAGCCTCCCGCTGAATGCGGGAGGGTAGGCAAGTCTGCTCTTGACCCTCCCCCCCAGCCCCTTCACTGAGTTGTGAGGACTGGCTGCATTGTTCACATGATATGTAACCAGATGTAGAGGGAGAGAATCTGGTGTGACATACACTGCATAATTGTTGTTTTACCATGTTTACAGTAGACAACACTTATATACACATACACACAGACAAGTAATATCAAAGCAAGCCTGCCCTTACTGCATGTGAGAGGGAGACACAGAGGAAAGGACAGCACACCCAAGCTAAGCAGCCCCAGTGAGACTGCAAGCTGTTTTATCACGGTGTAACACCGGAGTTTTTGTCCTTTTCAGGACACAGATTGTGTACAATAGCGGCTCCCCGCCTTTGCTACACCCCTGTACCAGTTTTCCTGCGTATCCTGAGTGTCTGGAGGAGCTGTGTGTGCCTGCTGCTGCAGCTGTAAACAGGGGAAGGCGCCAAAACGCCGCTAGTCTCGCTCTGAAAGAAGCTCCACCCCCTGTACTGGCGCCGGAGCTGTGTAGATTTTTATACTGGCAATGTCTCCCACAGAGTGTAAAACTAAGAAAAGATACCTATTTTCACTACCGCTGGCCAGTGTACACAGGGGGCTATAGTGGATCCCCCCAGGGAGGGTTCCGCATGCTGCCCCTGCGTTTGCACCACACCATGAACCAGGGGACCCCTCTAGCGGGGCCCCCAGTTTATACTCACCACTCCTCACCTTCAGGCATTTGTTAGGGGTGTGCAGAGTGCTGAGATTGCGACAGCTAAGGCGCAGTGCCCCGCTGTACAACAACCTCTCAGGACGGTGGTCCTGCAGCGGGGAAGCGGCTCTGACGCCTGAAGAGACCGGTAACCATCCCCCCCTAACTCCCATGGTGCAGGTATGCTGTTGCCCAAACAGCAAACCGAAAAAAGTAGTTTTAAAATAAACTGAAGAAAACTCTCTGGAGCTGCAGAGATGTGCATCCTCTCCTGAGGGCACTTCTTTCTAAACTGCCTGTGAGAGTGGGTATACAGGGGAGGAGCCAGCACACCCAGAAATTTAAAGTGTACCAGCTCCTTTGGACCCCGTCTATACCCATCGTACTAAGTGGACCCCAGTATCCCTTATGGATGCTAGAGAAATAAATAAATAAAAAATAAAATAAAAAGAGTATTTGACATAACGGCTAAACCATACCTCCCAACTGTCCTGATTTTCGCGGGACAGTCCCGTTTTTTGGGGTCTGTCCCGCTGTCCCACCCGCGGGCCGTAGTGTCCCGCGGTGGGGGGGAGCAGTTGGGAGGCTCAGTCTCTCGCTGCCCTGCTTAGCAGAGCAGCGGTGAATAGACGCTGTGCGCATGCGCACAGCGTATATTCATTGTAGACAGAGGGAGAGGGGGCATGCCAGCGGCTCACGGAGCGCTGGGCATGCCCCCTCAGTGATTAAATTGGGGGCGTGGCTCGCGATCGTGGGTCTTCCCGCAAAGCCATGCCCCCTTTTCATAGGCCACGCCCCTTTCTCGGGAGCGCGCGCGGCTTCGCCGCGCGTGTGTCCCTCTTTCAAGGCGGCCAAAGTTGGGAGGTATGGCTAAACATTCACCACAGTTAAAATTAGTCTTAAAAATATTACAATGTAGGAGAGCACTAACAGGTGGAAATCGATGGACAATTGTCTTTTTTCAACCTCAGAAACTATGTTAATATGTTACTATGATCCCAACAGCCAGTCACCTGATCCAAACCCGTAGATATTATAGGGCCCCTTGCAATTCCCAGTAGTTCAGGGAAGTAATACATTTTTAAGGTTGCCCAAAGGCTGTGGCCCTCTCATCAATTAGGGCGGACAAGGTAGTGGATGCCTTTATTACCATACTCTCTCGGGTAGGGATCCCGAAGGAGATGCTGACGGACCAGGGTCCGCAGTTCATGTCCACCTTCATGCAGAGTCTCTGCAACAGGATGCACGAAGATCACCTGATCACCTCTTCTTATCATCTTCTTATCATCCCTTGGGGAATGGACTGGTAGAGAAATTTAATGCCACCCTGAAACAAATGCTCCATACATTTGTGGAGTCCCAGGGAAGAGACTGGGAGTGAGTCCTGTCGCACCTCCTCTTTGCATACAGTGATGTCCCGCAAGAATCCTCCAGCTACTCACCCTTTGAACTCTAGTACAGGCGCAGGGTGCGCGGTCCCTTGGATCTGATCCCAGAGGACTGGGAAGGAAAGCTAGCCACCCTTGAGACTTCTGTGGTGCACTGTAATGCAGTTCAGGCACAGGATGCAGACATTGATGGGGTTGGCTCAGAGCAACCTTAAAGCTGCGCAAACCAGGCAGTAGTGTTGGTATGACCAGATTGCCCGGGAAGGCAGATTTGAAGTGGGGCAGAAGGTTCTGGTACTAATTCCAATTAGGCAAAACAAGCTGCATGGGAAGGCCCATACATGGTAGTCCAGTGCATTAATGATGTGAACTATGTCATTGGTAGAGAGGAAGGCAGAAAGAGACATAGGGGTAAATTTACTAAGATTCGTATTTTTCCGTTTGATGTCAAAGTTCAATCACGAATGACATCGAAAGTGTAAATATGCAACTTTTTGAATTGATTACGACTAATTTACTAAGCTGTCGTATTTGTATTTTTAGTGTTGTCCGATGTCGATGTCATTCGTGTTTTTTTTGTTTAAAACGCGGCCGATTTTGTGGTTTTACGGCCGTGTTATTAATTTTTTCTTACATCTGCGTCACATGTCTGTTACGACAGTGTTTGTCCGTGCACGGCCACGTTTTTTTCCTAAGTTTCGTTTTTGTCACTCGTCCGTGATTGGTTGTATTCGTGATGGAGGAGTGTCTGTGCACATTACTATAAAAACGCCCCAAACCGTCCGCACCTCGTGGGTTTAGCTAGTGGTGAGGAGAGAGGAAGGTGTATTAGGAGTTGGTGAGTTTGGTGGAGTTTTTGGTGGTTTTGGAGCGGAGTTTTGCGATTGTTGAGTGCTGTACTGTGTGTGTAAGTAGTCTTGTCATACTTGTTGTGTAGTTTTTTCAAAGTTTGTATACTTTTTTGTCCTTGTTTTTTTTTTCAAGTCTATTGTCATTGTGAGTGAGTGAGTGAGTGTGTCTGTGTTGGGTGTGTGGTGGTAGTGGAGGAGTGTGTTATCTGTTTTTTTTCCTCTGTGTTTTTTGTAGTTATGTCTCAGTCAGAGGTCAGTGTGGTGGAGGAGGTTAGTGAGAGGGAGGAGGTGAGTGAGGTGGAGGAGGTGAGTGAGGTGGAGGAGGTGAGTGAGAGGGAGGAGGTGAGTGAGGTGGAGGAGGTTAGTGAGAGGGAGGAGGTGAGTGAGGTGGAGGAGGTTAGTGAGGAGGAGGGGGTGCCTGTTCTTGCATTTTCCAGTGATAGTGAAGGTGCTGTGGCTCCGCAGCCACGCACCACTACCAAGACTGGGCGCAATGTTAAGTTCAGCTATGCAGAAAACATGGCTTTGGTGCGGGAGCTGATGAGGCATCATCGCTAATTGTTTGGGCAGGATGCTGCCAAGGTGTCCTCACGTAGGAAGTCGGTCCTGTGGGCTAAAGTTATAGCGGCAGTTAATAGTGAGGGTGTGGTGAGGCGGACTGAGGACACGTGCCGTAAAAGATTTTATGATATAAAGCGCCGTGTCAAGGCTAAGATGGCCAAGGAGGCCAAATCAGTCCGCCAAACCGGGGGTGGACACCCCTTCAGGGCGACTTATCGTGATTGGGAGGAGCCTGTGCGGACCCTTATTCCTGCCGAAGTGGTGTCTGCGACTCATGTCCGGGATCCGGACCGCCCACGGATGGATGGTGAGTTTGTTTAAATTATGTGTTGTATATTGCATTTTTATAACAGTTAATGTTGCTAATTTTTACTGTGTTTTTAAATATTGAAACATTGTGTTGGTGATGTCGTGCAGGCCTGTGCAACCTGTAGCTGTAAATGTGTTTCAAAACTACAAGTCCCATCATGCATTGGCTGAGTTTTGTTATTAGTGAATGTTAAATCTGTTGCAGTGCATGCTGGTATGTGTAGTTCTATTACATAATCTGAGATCTTGCTTGTCCCTGTTTGTGAGAATAGCATTTTTTAAATATTGTTTGTTTTTTGGTTAATGATGTTTGTGTTGTTTTTTTATACTCACAAAATTTGTTTGTGTCAATTATGGCTTTCAAATTTACTGCAATATCTTGTGCAGAATTAATCTATATTTATGGCTTAATTATTGCAACACCATCTTAATTTCCGAATACACACCCAATTAAGTAATCCAGAATTGCTTAAACATAAAATAGTTTACTTAACATTAGGTTCAAGATGTTTACATCACAATAAGGAGCTTCATATAACAATGAATATTCAACGTATGGTAATAATGTTGTTTCAAATTTTACAACAGTACACCAGCGAAGCGCCACAGACAGGCCACAGCCAACTGATGGAGATGGTGGGAATGCAGGTAAGAATTCACTGTAGTCATATATTCTGCAAACACATAGAAGCACAAAATATTAATGTTTACATTTTCACATAGGCTCGTCTTCTGCAAGCCGACCTCCTTTAAGGCGGCCATCACAGGGCTCTGTGAGTTTACCTAGGAGGCCCAGTAAGACGCGTCGTGTGGAGTCTGATTCTGCGGCTCCATCTTCACCACCCAGGCGGCGCATATCCGCAGTGCTGGCCCAGCCACCACAGGCAATTTTGGCTAGTGCCCAAAGTGATGAGCCACGATCACCTCAGCTGTCTGGTGAGTAAAAACATTTTTTTTTTTAAATTTAAAAAAAAAAAACACAGTACATTTACTAAGATGTGAGTTCTATTTGAGTTGACATGTTTTCCCGTAGCAACCATTCTGATTCCAGGTATTCTCTTCTTGAATGTGCAAAATTAAAGAAAAATAAAGTCTTATTGGTTGCTATGGCCAACATCCCATTTTAAAATCAACACCCATCTTAGGAAATCGATCCCACAGGCGTGCACAGAAAATTAATAGCGGCTTTCACACCGGACTTAACACCCCACCCCCTCCACAGCATTATAGTGTTCTCCCACCTCCCCTGTCCTGGATGTAGACTGCTTACCTGATCTGCTCCTCTGGGCCGTCCAGGTGAGCAGTCTATATCCAGGACAGGTGAGAGAACACTATAATGCTGTGGAGGGGGTGAAGTTCGGTGCGGAACCCGCCAGTCAGTCTCTGCGCACGCCTGTGAAGGCACATATGTGTTTGTAAAGGAAAGATTCCTAGTTTTTTAAAACACACCTTTAAAATAAAATTGGCATGAGTATTAAGTAGGGCATGTTTAGGACAAGCAAAGATATTTAAATATAACTAAACAGTGCCTGTTGGTCACCCCATACAGACCCAAACATCATGGCCGAAGACGACCAGCAGGAACCTGACCAACAGCCAACATTTACATTGCACCTTACGCCCGTTGATCCTACCCAGCCAACCCAGCAGCAGGATATGCCCCAAGCCTCAGTAAGGCCACAATTGATCCCTACTCCACCCCAGCAACAAATGTCCGCAGACTTTTGGTCCAGTTGGGCCACACAACAGGCCCAAAACACTGCCTACCTGAACACACACACACACACAACACCTTGCCAGTCTGCCCCATCATCTTCCGCGCATTAGTCGGAACTCGGGAAGACTGATTGTTCAGGTAGGCAGAATTGCGACATCAATGGAGCAAATCAGGGCGGACAACACGCAAATGCTTTCAAATTTGACGCGCATCATTGATGAGCAACAGCGGCAGCAACAAGCCTTAATTCAAGTTATTCAGCACAATCAGGTAGTGAATGAAACTTTGTCTCGGATTGTGGCCAGCAACACTGCCACAAATAATCAGCTGAATGCCAGTATTCATAATTTGAGCCAAAGCATAACTCTGATGGCAGCACAACAAGGCAGCTCCAGCTCAGGCACGACTACCCCTAGCCAGACCCTAGTTACCTCCCCTGTTCGACGATCAAGCAGAACACGGCCCAGCGACCCTGCTCAAACCTATGCACCCAGCACACAAAAGAAAAAAAAATGAAGAATACATGAAATTTGAGATACACAATAAAATTGTTAATATTGTATTCTCAAAAATTCCGGTGTCCGCGTCAATCATTGTAAAACACGCTATGTGTGTTTGTTTTAATGGGGTAATGAGTGACAATGTTTTTTGGAAATTGTTTTTTAAAAATGTACAGACCAGTATAAAGAACAAACACTAACGCACAAAACACACATTCACACCTACAATACATTTAATCAAAGTGGTTAGTCAAGGTGATTTGAATTTAAAAAATACTTACGGCTAAAATACCGCTTAATCACTTCTTGCCTTACCTGCCTCCCTACATCTGTACTCACACTGTCACCAGATGTTTCTAAATCCTCTGCTTGCTGACTGTTTTCTCCATCATCATGTGGCAGATGTTGTTTCAAACACAGATTATGGAGAAAACAGCAGCAGAACACAATCCTAGTCACCTTGGAGGGACTATACAACAAAAGCCCAGCAGATTTATCCAGACACCGAAACCGAGATTTCAGCACACCAAAACATCTTTCTATCACGTTCCGCGTAGACTTATGTGCAGGATTGTAACTGTGTTCAGCAGGAGAATCAGGTTGGGACAATAGAGTAAGTAGCCAAGAGTAGCAGCCATAACCCCCATCACCTGAAAAACAGATATAGGCAACATTAGTACATGTGTATGATAAGTAATTACCCTAAAAAACAATGGAGTTTGAAGTTAGCACACATACATACAACACACTTGGAACATACCCAGCAGCCAGCCATCAGGCATTTGTCCGTCCTCAAATTTATCGAACAGAGATGACTGACTGAGGATGAAGGAGTCATGGCAGCCGCCAGGGTAACCTGCAACCACACTCATAATGTTGAGATTTGCATCACAAACCACCTGGACATTAGTGGATTTGTCCATATGTCGATTAGTATATATATATTGTCGGCCCCTAGGTGGTCTCAGCTCAACGTGTGTGCAATCTATGGCCCCCAGCACATTGGGCATGCCAGCAAGCTCATAGAAAGCTACCCTGACAGCATGCCACTGCGACTCCTGGGTAGGGAAGCAGATAGAGGCATTTATATGTGGCTCCAAGACATCCAAAACCTGAGTGGACATTAATAAATATAAGGTGAGTGTCATGATCTGTATTCAATACAATACTGTCTTCTAAGACCTAACAGAAGCAACACTTAGATATAGACATGTATATATATTTCAACTCACCTGGTTCAAATATTTGGAAAAGGTGGGCTGGGAGATACCGATGACGTCGCCTGTCACAGCCTGGAAGCTCCCAGTAGCCATAAAGTGTAACACAGCCAGGAGTTTGTGCAGGCCTGAGACAGAGCGAGAGCGTGCTGTCTCAGGGTCTAGTCCCAGTTTGACAAGGTCATACAGACGGAAAATGTTATTTCTATTTAGGCGAAACATCTGTATGACCCTATCATCAGACAATGCGTTTAAGTTTAAACGTCCCCTAAAAAATCGTGGCTGGCGCAGCCTCCGCGGCACCTGCTCAACCTGCTGACCATGTTCACTTACCTGGCCCTGATTTATGGACGAGTCATGGATCACTCTCAGGTATCCCCCAGCAAACAAAAAATCGGTAGCACACACCACAGCAGCCATTTCAGAGTGAGAGATATTCAAAATGTGCCTTGGACCCTTTTATAGGGCCAAACATTCAGGTGTGACTAATGGATAATTGAATACACATGTAAACACGCTTCTCAAAAGCAGGTCTACTTTTTTTTAGGACTTTTTTACGATTTGTATTTTTTCACGACCGCAAAAGCATTTTCACGGTAGACATTACAAATACGAATGGTTAGTAAATGACCGTAATTCATACCTAAACAGCCGCGTTTTGACCGATGGTGTATTCATTCGTATTTTTTTACTACAACTTCCAAAATATTACGAATGCCCTCATCACTGCCGTGATTTTTGCTTAGTAAATTACCGAGATGACACTTTGAAGAAAAAACGGCATCTCGGTCAAAATCGGGAGCTTAGTAAATATACCCCATAGAGTATATCACATCAACATGTTCAAGGCCACCAGAGCAGGGACACCTGCGTGCTTTCAATTTGCAGCCTCCCAGAGGAGGACCAGGAATCAGACCCCTTATTGGATCTGACAGCAGTGGCTGTCAGGTGGTACCCTGACAGATGCACAGTATGGAGAGGCGCTAACAGAGGTGCAGCGAAGTCAGCTGTCTGGCACCCTGCACCTCTGCCAGGCCTGCTTCACAGGGAAGCCAGGAAAAATGTACCTAGTCACACGCCACGTAGACACAGGTAACCAAACACCGCTGAGACAGCCAGCATACCGAAGTACATTAGAGGTCTTACAGGCACCCGTAGTGCTGGCACCAAAGAAATGGGGCACCCGGTTATGTGTGGACTATAGGAGGTTAAACAAAGCCACGGTATTTGATGCATACCCCATGCCCAGGGTGGACGACCTGTTAAGTCAGCTGGCCTCAGCGTGCTATGTCACCATTATGGCTCTTAGCTGCGGGAACTGGCAGATCCCATTGTCACCTGAGGCCCGCGAAAGGGCTGCCTTTATTACTCCTTTTGGCTTGTACAAATTTCTTGTCATGCCCTTTGGTATGAAAAAAGTGCCAACTTTGTTCCAGCGTTTGGTTAATTGGAGCATGCTGTTGCGTACTTGGATGACATTGCAGTGTTCAGTCGGACCTGGGAGGATCATTTGATCCATTTGGATGATGTGTTATAGCAGATCACTGTGGCCGGCCTGACCATTAAACCAGAGAAATGCCAGCTAGGCATGGGTGAGGTAAAGAACCTCTAGCACCGAGTAGGTGGGGATACCCTCTGTCCCAAGCCAGGGAAGGTGGAGGCTATTGCTGCCTGGCCTAACCCCAAAATCAAGAAACAGGTCATGTCTTCTATCGCAATTTTGTACCTCAGTACAGCGCAATTGCAAAGCCCCTGACAGATCTCACAAAAAAAGAAGCTTTCCCTAATTGGTACACTGGGTGGAAGCTTGTGAACAAGCCTTCAGACAGCCGTCTGAAGCACTAGTGCTGCAGGCACCTGATTTGAAACGTAGGTTTGACGTGTAAACGGACATATCTAACTTTGGGCTGGGGTCAGTACTCAGTCAGGTTGATGACCAATGGGGAGAACACCCCATTATGTTTTTAAGCCGAAAGCTGCTTCTCCGTGAGTTAGCCTATGGAGCCATTGAGGAGTGCCTTTCAGTAGTCTGTCTGCTGTTTGTTTGTGACCCCTCCCCTTTTCTAGCACCTGATATACTGTATAATTATCTCCAGGATTGATTGAGCAGCTACCACTGTTTGTCTGCATGTGTGAGAAAGCATTGAATGATAGCAGCATTTGTAAGGCATGCTGGTCCTTGTAGTGCCAATCGGAGATCTTAGGGGTGGCTCTCAGGTAAGCTAGCCCTCAGTCTGGTTGCGGTTTTGTATGAGCCTTTATCATGAGACCTTACTGTAGACAAATCACATGGTCCTATGTGGGCACTGCTATTATGTAGTGTTAAGACTGCTGATATTGGAGAAGCCTCATAGGTTTCCTGGTCTGAACCATGGTAGCAATAACCTTTTTGGAAAGGCCTTTGTGAGCTAGGATATTCCGCTCAATCTCCATGCCGTCAAACAAAGTCGCCGTAAGTCGAATGGTCCTTGTTGAAGAAGATCTCTTCTTAGTGGTAGAGGCCAAGGGTCTACGACGGACATGTCCAAAAGATCTGCGTACCACGCCTTCCGAGGCCAATCCGGGGTAATCAGTGTAAATGTTGATTTACTTACAGGACTAAAAGCAACACTTTAAAAAGACATTCAATACACTTTAAATGGAGCCGCAGCGGCCGCTGTAATCAATCCTTAGCCTACGTACTTTTTACCCAGTTTACGTACAAAGCCTCGTACCGTGTACGCACTTTGCATACAAACGCCGCGATGGTCGTACAAAGTACATGCGGTGTGTACACACACAAAGACACACCGTGAGCACTTTGCAGCTACACGTGTGACTAGATTACACTTGTATAACACTAGCAGGGAAAGAAAGACACGACACCAATTCGTATTTCAATGTATGTATGTTGGGATCTGACCCACCAACGGTTCTTTACTAGCAGGGGTTTACAATAACAACAATACAATACAATAAGAAAATGGCTACAGTCAATGGTACATACGTTTTGGTTTCGCCTGCGCTTCCTGGTCCGGTCCTCAATCATCAAGGTTGATGATCTTCATAGATTGAGAGAGTGATCTAGCCTGCAGCTGGCTATTTATGCATTTGTCACAAACCTAACACAATGGGAACTGTAATCTCTTTATCCATTGGACACAGGAATGGTCATTTACAGTACAGGAGAGGTCATAGGTCAGTTTGAATAGGTGGGCGATGTCTGTTCCAGGTGCACTTGCAGATGGTCTCCTCTGGGCTCCCGCCGCATATCACGTGTACAGTAAATACAGTTAATATTTTTATTCTGCTCCTGCGCATAACTATGCGCAGGAGCGTGCGATCTTCTGCAAACTAACACCGGAATATTGCTCTTAAAATACCCTACAGCTGGATACCAAACACCTCCTTATAACCTAGTTCTGTCCACTCCTGTCCTGTAAAGGTGAATCCCTTTGTTCTTACACCATTTAAACATGTGTAACTCACTGGTGTGGTGCAGGGAGACTATGTGTACATTGTGCACTATTTGGATTAAATATGTAATGTGTTTTTATGGCTTTTCCATGCGATTACAAACACTACCGTAATTACTCATACCACGCGCTAATACGCAGGACCGCGGGAGCGACCATATGCAAATTGCAAATATGTGCACGCACGGCAGAGCAAGTACGCGCATGGAGGCCATCTGTGTGTAGTTTGTACGTGATGTGTGTACAGCAATATTTTTCGACTTCGACAGTCCACCCTTTGGCAGTCATCAATAACTGCCACTAACTAATCAATAAACTGAAAAATATTACCTATACAATATATATAGAAGCTTGGATGATCGGGGGAGAGTTGTAGGTGGGAAATGTATGACCTAGTGGGATAGTAAAAAGCATGTATGTATTAATCAATGTCTGAGGGGCATGTATCATCGTGCCGTATATGTTCTAAATAAGCTTCAAGGTATTGCGAAGTATACATTAAATCCTTCTCATCCCGTATTAAGGGTCTATAAATGGGCAAACAAACACTACCAAGCTCTTTTCGGCTTCTTATTCCAACAAATGGGGAGCACATTTAGTTGATGATACACGGAGGGGGAACATATGTGAATGCTACTATATGTGTATAACACCTGTCGACTATGTGTGCCATTAACTGGAGGTTGCAGAGATGAATAGAAGACACATATATAAAAATACATTCACATAAACATTTTGGGTAGGGTTGACGTCTTTTCCGGTTGGATGTATCTGGGCAGAGGGGGAAACAAAGAAAAACGGGTGAAAGAAACAGGCCATGAAATTCATTTTTACAATCCTTATCATATCATGGTTTCTATTGATGGCTCATAAATTAAATCTGCTGCTGTAACAGCGCCCTCGCTCCTTAGACTCATCAAATTTGTGCTGCGCTTGCGCCGCGTTAGAATTCGAACACACCTGAATATCAAACCAATAATTATGATGACTCCCAGGATACAAAGGAGAAACTACCCCACACTCATAATGACATTTTGAGCCCACTCTCCTAACCTTGAGAACCATTTGCGTGGGTTCAACCTTGAGACCCAGCCGGTCAGTTCATTACCCACAGTCGCTAAGGTAAGGTTGTGCTTCCTCCTGAACTCCCACTTCAACTGTAAGATCTCGTCCATCTTCTGATCGATGATCTCCGTGGGGTCGTCAGTGCTATTCGTGATATATGTACAACACTTCACGCCATATTGAGTAGTCAGGGTAACACAGTACCCACCTGTCACGGCTGTAACATAATTAAGGACCATCCTGTGCTGGATCAGTTCCTTCTTGTAGGCATGTAACTCCCTTCCTGTATACCTGAAGGTGTCATCATACATCTCGGTGATATTGTCTATCAAGTTCGCTAGCGCATGGATGTACCTATAATTTATAGTTCCTCTGGCAGTACGGGTGATATCTAATGCAAGAAGGAACTGAATCCCGGTGGATTCATGGATCAAATCAGAGGCTGCGTGCTCTGCCCTATCTATGAGGTGTCTCTTGATGATGTGTTCATAGTGGGTATGAGTCTGAGCACTGCGGTGAACGTCTTTCATTTTATCATGGGTTATGGTCATGACCTCTGGTAGTACCCTTCCAATGTAACACAATCCCTCAGAGCTTGGAGCAAGCCACTTGTACGCTTTCTTTCCACATATGAAATAGGCATCATCTGGGAGAACACAGGGGACAAAATGTAACATCACCATGTTGCAAACTTTCCAGGTAAAGAAACCAATCCCTAGTTCTCTCATTTGCTCAGTACAAGTATCGGGCTGGATGATATGGGCACAATACCCTGACGATACTTTTCCAACCCACATGGTCTTGCTTCCACGTGTATACCAGTACCGAAAATACTTTCCACTGTTGGCTATCTTGCGTACAAGTTCAGAGTCGATAGGAATCCTATCAGCTCTGTGTGAAAAGGTCATTGCCTGGTTATTCCAAGTCACTTCCCAATTTCTTGGTTTTCGGAAATTGGAAATATTGAAACACAACAGGGACCTATCTACGTTGTACTGGTGGAGCTTCAGGCTAGGGGGCCTAGAGATATTGAATTTTTTGTCCACTGGTCTCCCACCCCATAATTCGAGTACCTCATCTATTGCTAAAGGGTATTGTACTAATCCTGACTTACTCTGTCTTTGAGGTACTTGTGGCACACCCAACATTCCGTCTGGTTTAAGACCTTACCCGCTAGTGAATGGTAATCACTCGAAGGATGTCGGTCCATGTCGATATTAATGTTGGACTGACATCTCTGGATGCACCCATCTTCGACTATGTTCTCACCCTTCCTACAAATACAATATTCATCAGACAATAACCCTTCACATTGCCTCCGAGCTCCATGACTACCTGAGCGCTTACTGATACCAGCCTTTACTCGAGTGATGTGCTGCTCCTGCGATCCTACAAATTCGTACTCGCCATCAGAACCCATTCCAGATCCTTGCTCAACCTCTCTGGGACCCTCACCAAAACAAATTGTCCTGATCAAAAACAGAATTACTAGCAGAACCCGAAACGCAGTCTCTTGTGATAGATCCATTTAGTTAGGGAAAGAAGGAAAATAAGGAGGAGAAAAAGAAAGTAGAATGCGGGGGGGGGGGGGGGGGGAGGTGAAAAAAGAAAATGGTGCGACAACCGCCTTGGTCTTGTTGCTCTCCGTGCTCAGGTGCCTTTTAACAGTCCTGCCTCTCAACTTTCCCGGAACAAACACTCTAGTGATACGAGGTTCTCTTCACCTTGCTCTTTGTCACGAGTTCTCTCCGGGTCAGCGACCTTCTTGCAGTGGGACGAGTGGACCCAAGTCTCTCTTTTTTGGCGACCTTTAGTGCTGTCGTGCTGGTTAACAAGACTTGGTACGGTCCTTCCCACCTGTCTATGAGGCAACCTGAGCGTAGAAAATTTTGTATCATCACATAATCCCCAGGCTCAATGTCATGACAATTACTGTTCGGTAGGTCAGGAATCACCAGCTTTAGATTTCTTTGTTGATTTCTCAGCTGCCGGCTCATCCCAACCAAATATTTCACAGTTATTTCATTATTGCATTTCAAATCATCCTGGGGGTCTATCATTACATGAGGTTGTCGACCAAAAAGAATTTCAAAGGGTGATAAGTTAAGCGGAGACCTGGGAGTGGTTCTGATGCTGTACAACACTAGTGGCAAAGCTTCTGGCCACCGCAATCCAGTTTCAGCCATCACTTTGCTCAGCTTGTTCTTAATAGTGCTGTTCACTCCAGGGACGTGCAGTCAGGGGAGGCAGTGCCTCCCCTGTCATTAATGAGTAAAATAATACAAAGAAGATACTTATGACACATAAGTATCTTCTTTATTATTTTACCTATCATTATATGTGTTAAAATCAGTTTGGGAGGCACCGATCGTGGTGCCTCCCGTACTGATTGGGAAAGGTATGGGGAGCGGGGGGCGGGCGCGGGCGGGCCATAGCAATGGGCTGGAAAAGCCCATTGAAATAACATGGGAAAGCGGCACCATTAGTGGTGAGTGAAGCCACAGTGATTGGCCAGTGGATCCGTCACTGGATCCGCTGTCAATCACTGTGTGGGCGTCGGTACCAGCGGAGGTGCGGGCGGCGGAGGTGCGGGATGCGGTGGGCCGGGCGGCGGAGGTGCTGGCAGCGGAGAGGCGGGCGGCGGCGGGACGCGGCTTTCAGGCTCCTTGTGCAGAGTTTGGCAGCGGAAGCGGTACCCACTTATATAAGTCAGCGGGAGGCGGCTGCTAAGCTCTTTTGCATAGCCGCCGCCCATCCAGGACTTCCACGGCGTCTTCAGTCTTTAGGAGCTCTTCTCCGCTCCTCCTCCGCCGTCGGACTGACAGCCGCTGCCTCGCGCCGACGGCGGAGGAGGAGCGGAGAAGAGCTCCTAAAGACTGAAGACGCCGTGGAAGTCCTGGATGGGCGGCGGCTATGCAAAAGAGCTTAGCAGCCGCCGCCCACCAGGTGAAGACGCCGGAGGAAGACCCCAGAAGCCCTGGGGAGGTGGCGCCCCCCCAGGTGAAGACGCCGGAAGCCCTGGGAAGGCGGCGGCCATGCAAAAGAGCTTAAAGGCCGCCGTCCCCAGGTGAAGACCCAGTTTAATAAAGGATTTTTTAAAGAATGTGTCGTGTTTTTTTTTTATATTTTCTTTACAGGTGGACTACAGGTGCCAGCGGTACCTTTATGTCCGGGCATGCTGGCACTTGTGGTTCTCCAAGTGCCAGCATGCTGGGGCAGGCTTGCTGGGACCTGTAGGCCACCTGTAAAGAACAATATTACTATTCTTTGCAGGTGGACTACAGGTGCCAGCGGGCCCTTTATGTCCGGGCATGCTGGCACTTGTGGTTCTCCAAGTGCCAGCATGCTGGGGCAGGCTTGCTGGGACCTGTAGGCCACCTGTAAAGAACAATATTACTATTCTTTGCAGGTGGACTACAGGTGCCAGCGGGCCCTTTATGTCCGGGCATGCTGGCACTTGTGGTTCTCCAAGTGCCAGCATGCTGGGGCAGGCTTGCTGGGACCTGTAGGCCACCTGTAAAGAACAATATTACTATTCTTTGCAGGTGGACTACAGGTGCCAGCGGGCCCTTTATGTCCTGGCATGCTGGCACTTGTGGTTCTCCAAGTGCCAGCATGCTGGGGCAGGCTTGCTGGGACCTGTAGGCCACCTGTAAAGAACAATATTACTATTCTTTGCAGGTGGACTACAGGTGCCAGCGGGCCCTTTATGTTCGGGCATGCTGGCACTTGTGGTTCTCCAAGTGCCAGCATGCTGGGGCAGGCTTGCTGTGATCTGTAGGCCACCTGTAAAGAACAGTATTAGCATACAATGAACCCCGCACCCACCGCCACCAGGGGTGCGGGGCATAGCACTGGGCTATCAGCCCAGTGCTGGTTGTTGCTCGGGAGGGGGGACCCCATTTTGATTTTTTGGGGGCCCCACTTTCCGAGGAATTCCAGCCTTGGGCTGACTGGTTTGGGGGTTGTTTAATGGCATGGCAGGGGGACCCCACACTGAGTGTCTCCCCTGCTATGGCATTATCCCCCCTGGCTGGTTCTGCCTGGTGCTGGTTTTAGTGGTGTGGGGGGGAATGCACTTTTTTTATTTTCGGTGGGGGGGAGGGGGGTGTTTAGCTGCAGTGCCTCCCCAGGCCCTGACCTCACCGCACGTCACTGGTTCACTCTCTCTACCTTTGCACTCGCCTGTGGCCGGTACGGAGTATGCAGCTTGCTATTAATTCCCATCAGTTTGCACATGGGGGTAATTCTAAGTTGATCGCAGCAGCAAGTTTGTTAGCAATTGGGCAGAACCATGTGCACTGCAGGTGGGGCAGATATAACATTTGCAGAGAGCGTTAGATTTGGGTGTGTTATATTGTTTCTGTGCAGGGTAAATACGGCTGCTTTATTTTTACACTGCAATTTAGATTTCAGTTTGAACACACCACACCCAAATCTAACTCTCTCTGCACATGTTATATATGCCTCCCCTGCAGTGCACATGGTTTTGCCCAACTGCTAAAAAAGTTCCTGCTGCGATCAACTTGGAATTAGGCCCATGACCTGAAAGACTTCACCTGTAAAATGGGTACCCCTATCACTTTCAATCATTCTAGGGATACCATATCTACACACAAATTCCTGCACAATTTTCTTTGCAGTGAACATAGCAGTATTTGTGACAGCGGGGAACGCTTCTACCCAGTTGGAAAACACATCGATACATACTAACACATATTTTAAATTGCTACAGGGTGGTAACTGTATGATGTCGATTTGTATTACCTGAAAAAGGTCCGTCTGTCGGAGGGATATGGGATGGCTCTATTGTATTGTCTTACCAACATTCTTCCTCAAGCAAGTAAAACATGTCATTGCTCTCTTAGCTGCATGAGAAGAGAATCCTGGCGCACACCAGTAGGCTCTTACCAGCTTGCACATACCCTCTTTGCCCAGATGAGTCAGACCAAGTGCCGCCTCAGCTAGACTTGGAAGATATGCTCTGGGGGCCACTGACTTTCCGTGTCCACCTGTCCAAAGTCCTGAGGACTCCTGACCAGAACGCCTTTTCCTGTAGGGAACACAAATTTTGCATTTCAATTAGCTGTTGTGTGTTGACCGTTTTAAATGTAATCAGTGACGTGATGTTCATCTGTGTGAGTGTGCACGCTGCTGATTTAGCAGCTTCGTCTGCCCGGCTGTTACCAAGTGAAATTGGGTCTTGGTTGTGTGTGCTTTGCACTTGATAACAGCCACTCTGTCTGGTTCCTGTATTGCTGTCAAAAGCCTTTTGATGTGGGACGCATGCGCTACAGGTGTGCCAGCTGCCGTCATGAAATTTCTGAGGCACCACAGGGCCCCAAAATCATGCACCACTCCAAAGGCGTATCTAGAGTCTGTGTATATATTAGCTGACTTACCCTTGGCCAATTCACATGCTCTGGTTAGGGCGACCAGCTCAGCAACTTGTGCTGAGTGCGGTGGGCCAAGGGGTTCAGCTTCTATGATACCTTAGTCATCTACAACTGCATATCTGGTGCACAAGTCTCCCGATTCCGTCTGTCTGTGGCAACTACCGTCAATGTAGAAGGTAAAGTCTACTCCTTCCAGTGGGCTGTCACTGATGTCAGGTCTCGCAGTGAAAGTTTGGTTCAGGTATTCCTTACAATCATGCATATCAGTATCTGCACTAAATCCTCCTTCACCATCATTCTCATCCTCCACCCTTTGTGCCTGTCCAGGCACACTTGGCAAGTAAGTTGCAGGATTTAGTGAGCTGCATCTCTTAATGGTGATGTTTTCAGGGGCCATCAGTGATAATTCCCACTTTGTAAACCGAGCAGATGAGACATGTCTGGTTTGGGCGGAGTTTAGTAAGGCTGATACTGAATGAGGTGTATGGATGGTCAAGTCGTGTCCTAACACTACGTCCTCGCTTTTACTTACCAGCAAAGCTATCGCTGCAACACTTCGCAAGCAAGTGGGGAGAGACGGCGCTACAGTGTCCAACTGTGCACTGTAGTAGGCTACCGGTCTGCTGGCATCACCATGTCTCTGTGTTAAGACTCCTGCCACGCACCCAGCACTTTCTGTACCGTACAATTCGAAGGGCTTTTCATAATCTGGCATACCTAATGCAGGTGCTTGCGATAGACACAGTTTGAGTCTCTCAAACGCCAGTTCGGACTCATCTGTGTGAGATATCCGTTCCGGTTTGTTCGAAGAGACCAATTCTTGCAAAGGTAAAGCCAGTATAGAGAACTATGGAATCCAGTTTCGACAGTACCCACACATTCCAAGGAAAGTGCGGATCTGTTGCTGAGTTTGTGGCAGAGTCATGTCGCGAATCACCTGTATTCTATCAGTGGTGAGGTGTCTAAGTCCTTGTGTCAAGCAGTGTCCCAAATATTTGACCCTGGTCCGGCACAACTGCAGCTTATCCTTTGAAATCTTGTGTCCTGTATGGGAAAGATGAAACAGAAGCTGTTTCGTATCTTTCAAGGACAATTCGAGTGAGTCAGAACACAACAACAAGTCATCGATATACTGTATTAGCACTGATCCACTCTCAGGTTGAAGGGATTGTAAACAGTCATGTAAGGCCTGGGAGAAAATACTCGGGCTGTCAATGAAACCTTGGGGGAGACGAGTCCAGGTGTACTGTACTCCCCTGTACGTAAAGGCAAAGAGGTATTGGCTGTCAGGGTGAAGAGGGACAGAAAATAAAGCAGAACAGAGGTCAATGACAGTGAAGAATTTTGCTGTAGAGGGAATTTGCATGAGTATGACAGCTGGATTGGGCACTACGGGGAATTGGCTCTCAACTATTTTGTTTATCCCCCTTAGATCCTGCACTAGCCTGTAACCCCTCCCCCCACTCTTTTTCACAGGGAAGATGGGACTATTGGCGGTGCTGGACGTCCTGACTAGGATGCCCTGCTGTAGCAGCCGCTCTATGATGGGGTACACTCCTAATTCTACCTCTGGCTTCAGGGGATGCTGAGGGATTTTTGGAGCTATCCTACCATCTTTTACTTGTACTGCTACTGGAGCTACATTCGCCATCAACCCAGTGTCCTGTCCATCTTTGGTCCAAAGGGAACCTGGTATTTGCGAGATCATTTCCTCTACCTTTGATGGACACGTGTCTAACAGTAGAATGCGACATTAGCCTTTGAGGGGTGTCTAGTATATCTTGCACTTCTTGAGCGTGGTTCTCAGGTATATCCAAGAAGACACCCTCAGGAGTACAGTATATGACACACCGCATTTTACACAATAAGTCTCTGCCGAGTAGATTAGTCGGAGCCGATGCAGCCAGCAGAAAGGAATGTTTTGTCTGCAAGGGCCCTATCGTAATCTCTGCAGGTCTACTCAAAGAGTATTGTTGCACCGTTCCTGTTACTCCCATTGCCGAAATCATTTTACCCGTGTTTTTTACACCTGATGTGGAATTCAACACTGATCTGGCCGCCCCTGTATCTACAAGGAAAGGTAATGGTACACCAGCTACATCAACCATGACCTCAGGTTCACTACTAAGGCTAGCAATCAACTTCACTGGCTGCAGACTACAGGTGTGGCCCAACCCCTATTGTGTAGTGGGACCCTCCCGCAGTGCATTGGCAGCTACAATATGTGAGGGGGTAGCTGTGATTTTTCGGAGGCCTGCCAGTCCCTCCTTGGTGGGTACCTCCTTGTTTCCCCTCTATGTGGCTCATAATCTGTCCTATATGGTCCCTGATCCCAATTATGTGAATTGTAGTATGGCTCGTATTCAGGTCTAGGGGGTCTGTATACGTTATGTGTCCCTTTATTCCTACAGTCCCTTGCAAAATGTCCTTCCTTATTACAATAGAAGCATACTATTGACCGTGACTTACCATCAGGGGTCTCGGGTTTTGGCTGATGGGGTTTTCCTGTAAGAGCCTGTATACTCACCGTCATCAGCTTATCCTCTTGTGACTCCCTGTGCTTACTGATGTCCCGATCGTGCTCGACAGCGGACTCTCAGAACGCAGCCACCAAGATACCTCTCCAATTATGTAGAGAGGTTTGCACCCTTGTTCTCAGTGCCTCCTTTAACCCGTCCATTAATACAGAAACAGCTACCTCCCTGTGATGTGCATTATCCTTAATATCCTCGATCCCAGTGTATCTAGCTATTTCCTGCAGTGCTCGATGGAAATATTCGGATGCCATTTCACCTTCTTTTTGTCTTATGGAGAAGATTTTATTCCATTTAACAATAGTAGGGAAATACACTCCTAATTGCAGGTTGATTTGCCGTACATTCTCCTGATTGTATTCATCAGTGAGAGGTACCTCTGCGTCTAACTTACAATCCGTTATGAATTTCGGGATGTCAATATTTGAGGGTAAACACACCCGTAGCACTGTTCGCCAATCTTTATTTGTGGGCTCGTAGGCGTTACCTAACTCTTTAATGAACCTCTGGCATCCGACTAGATCTTTTCTAGGATCGGGAAATTCTGACATAATTGACCTTAACTCTGCCCGGGACCAGGGACAATGCATGGCAATGTTCCTGATGGGAGTTACCCCCTGAGTGTCAGTTTTCCCATTGGGAACTGCAATCACCCTGACAGGATTTAATTCAACTACATCATTCTGGCTTGACTCTATAATGTGGGGAGCTATTGTCTCTGCATAGTGTATGGTGCCGTACTTACCTGTGGACACGACCTCACTTATCCCTCCGCTAGGGGGCCTTGCTACTCTTGGTGGTTGGGCCGTGCCCACCTGGGTGTCCTGTATGGTGGCTGCTAGAGAGAGTGCCGATATCGTGCTGGGCTCATCTTCCTGCTCACAGTCCTGAGGAAACTTTAGAACGGGATACAACTGGCAAGGGTTAGGGTCAGGGTTAACACATTTATCAATCATTTTCCTATCTTTTACTGATGCACCATTGCTTGTAGCCAATTTCTCCCCATCAACATATGGTGGTGGTGCGCTCGCAATTGCTTTCCTGCTAGATTTGGAACTTGCTGTGCAAGCCAGTTACTTTTGCATCTCCCCCTCTTGCTGCCACAGGTTTAAACAATTAATATGTCTGACCCTTTGTTTTCTGGATTTAATCAGACATACTTTAATCCTTATGTTCTGTAACACCTCTGATTCAAAGCTACCAACTTTTGGGAATGGGGCCCTATCTTCCGCAGTCATACATACCCACTCATTGCAAAAAGCCTCCGTGTGTGAACCATATTTTTCACACATAATAAACCTTGCTGACTCTTTCGGCCGCAATTCTGACCTTCTCGGTCCCAACTCTTCTGCCTGGACCCTAGCTACCAAATGCCCACTGCTTGTGCAATTGGATCCCATCGCGGACTTTTTGCCTATAAACGCAATCCCCAAATGCACAATACAATAGACTGTGAAAGACACCTAACGCTTTCACTCGCTCCTTCTCCACTGACATACCACGACTCACTCCAATAGTGAACACCGCGTACCCAGTGAGGCCCTAACTGGCATCTATTCACTTGAAGTTTTTAGGAGTAACTTACCTCTTCCAGCAAATATCCGCCGCTGAAGATTTTCCTGAGAGAGACCAATGAAAACTTTCCCTTTTTGACTTACACAAATCACGCTTGCGTATGCTCTACACAGCGATAATGATACCGCGATTTTACGCAAAAGCTCGAAAAAGGGGTATCAAGTTGCGCTATGTATCGCACCCACAAACATGCGGTCCAATCGCACAGCGTATAGGTACTTGTTACCTATCCGCCCTACGACCACTGCAATCGAATCACAAGCTGCGAAACCTCAGCCAGAGCGTAATACAAAACCTTTAAATTTTAATTCACAATTTCTATACTTCTGCACAATGCACAATTCTATATCACGCTCCTCTACAAATCACCTCACGATTTGCGTATTATCTCTACCTTTATTGAGTCAGCCGCCTCACGCCACCAAGTCTCCACTCACTTGGTGTACCCACGGGACCCGAATTTCCAGGGTTCAAATCCTCTCACTCCGCTTTCACTCACTCAAATACACCTTGTTTTTCTTTTCTGTACAGAAAATCTTTTACTCCCTTTAGGTCAGTAGCTTTTTTCCAGAGGTGTTCACAGTTTTTAAACTAAATTTTAGAGTAACCTGCTTTTGAAACCGGATAGTTATGTGCGTTATGTGCTATTGTATTAAATGTCTACTATACCACCTTAATTGAACAAATATCGTGTGCTTTGTACTTAGCGTCCGTATTCCTGCGCAACCTTGTGTAAACACGTGACCAGCGTGCCTTTTACACTACGAGCGCTCTCCTGTACTTTGTCCGGACCACGTGTACAAACATGTGTCCGCAATAAAACAGATCACACAATCTCTATAAATGTGAGCAATACAAACTATAATTACTCACTTAATACACCCCACACTTGTTCCGTATAACCCTTTAAGACTGGGCCAGAACTGCGTTTTGTGTTTTCTTATAATTACTCCCTTAAATACATTTCTTTCAAATTTATCTATATAGCAAACAAATGTATCCGATTTCACACAGGTTTAAGAATGATTACTACCCTATGGCAACAATGTATGGGAGAGTCTGCAAACTATTGGTACGCTTTGTGTACGCTCTTGGCTCCAAAATTACACAGACTTTTAAATAGCTTTTTTCCTGTTTACCTCCGGGCTCTATCAGTACCTCTATAGACCAGACAGAGCAGACGCAATCTAATCAGCATACATATAAGGTTTTTAGAACATCCAACAACCAGGAAAAGGTTTAACGTAGATATCTTTCCACCCTTTGCGGATAGATAAAAGTCTGCTATGACCTGCTAGCCTTTGAATATGTGAAAAAACCGGATCGAGCTCCCAATTGTAAATGTTGATTTACTTACAGGACTAAAAGCAACACTTTAAAAAGACATTCAATACACTTTAAATGGAGCCGCTGCGGCTGCTGTAATCAATCCTTAGCCTACGTACTTTTTACCCAGTTTGCGTACAAAGCCTCGTACCGTGTATGCACTTTGCGTACAAACGCCGCGAAGGTCGTACAAAGTACATGCGGTGCGTACACACACAAAGACATGCCGTGAGCACTTTGCAGCTACATGTGTGACTAGATTACACT
Organism: Pseudophryne corroboree; assembly: GCF_028390025.1. Lineage (NCBI taxonomy): Eukaryota > Metazoa > Chordata > Amphibia > Anura > Myobatrachidae > Pseudophryne > Pseudophryne corroboree. The sequence continues at coordinate 246,553,921 of NC_086450.1, read as the reverse complement.
TATATAACACTAGCAGGGAAAGAGAGACACGACACCAATTTGTATTTCAAAGACTATGTTGGGATCTGACCCACCAATGGTTCTTTACTAGCAGGGGGTTACAATAACAACAATACAATACAATAAGAAAATGGCTACAGTCAATGGTACATACGTTTTGGTTTCGCCTGCGCTTCCCAGTCCGGTCCTCAATCATCAAGGTTGATGATCTTCAGAGATTGAGAGAGTGACCTGGCCTGCAGCTGGCTATTTATACATTTGTCCAAAACCTAACAAAATGGGAACTGTAATCTCTTTATCCATTGGACACAGGAATGGTCATTTATAGTACAGGAGAGGTCATAGGTCAGTTTGAATAGGTGGGCGATGTCTGTTCCAGGTGCACTTGCAGATGGTCTCCTCTGGGTTCCCGCCGCATATCACGTGTACAGTAAATACAGTTAATATTTATATTCTGCTCCTGCGCATAACTATTCACAGGATCGTGCAATCTTCTGCAAACTAACACAGGAATATTGCTCTTAAAATACCCTACAGCTGGATACCAAACACCTCCTTATAACCTAGTTCTGTCCCCTCCTGTCCTGTAAAGGTGAATCCCTTTGTTCTTACACCATTTAAACATGTATAACTCACTGGTGTGGTGCAGGGAGACTGTGTACATTATGCACTATTTGGATTAAATATGTAATGTGTTTTTATGGCTTTTCCATGCGATTACAAACACTACCGTAATTACTCATACCACGCGCTAATATGCAGGACCGCGGGAGCGACCATACGCAAATTGCGAATATGCGCACGCACGGCAGAGCAAGTACGCGCACGGAGGCCATCTGTGTGTAGTTTGTATGTGATGTGTGTACTGCAATATTTTTCGACTTAGACATCAGAATTGCCTGGACTCCTTGATTCCTGATTCGCTTGAGCACCCTTGGGAGCAACGGAATCGGAGGAAACAGGTAGACCAGCCGGTATGGCCAAGGCGACGTCAGTGCATCCACTGCCCTCGCCTGAGGGTCCTTGGTTCATGAGCAATACCAGTGAAGCTTCTTGTTGAGTCGAGAACCCATCATGTCTATTTGTGGGCAGCCCCACTGGTGGATGATCTGCGGGAACACCTGATGGTGGAGTCCCCACTTCCCCCGGGTGGAGATCGTGACGACTTAGAAAGTCTGCTTCCAAGTTGTCCACACCCGGAATGAAGACTGCTGACATGGCTCTTGTATTTCTTTCTGCCCAGAGGAGTATCTTTAACATCTCTTGCAAGCAGGATCTGCTTTTTGTCCCTCCTTGTTGATTGATATACTTCACTGCCGTGGCACTGTCCGACTATACTTGTATTGCGTGATCCCCGAGCAGAGGAGAGGCCTGAAGCAGACCATTTTAGATTGCCTGAAGTTCCAGAATGTTGATTGGAAGCAGGCTTTCATGGGCTGACCAAGTGCCCTGGAACTGCGCCCCTTGGGTGATAGCTCCCCATCCTCTCAGACTTGCATCCGTCGTGAGTTGGTCCAATCCGGAATCCCGAAACTCCAACCTTCAAGGAGATTGGAGGACAGTAACCACCACAGGAGAGAAATCCTGGCCTTAGGGGACAGTCGGATTAGCCGGTGCATCTGTAGATGTGAGCAGGACCACTTGCTCAGGAGATCCAATTGAAATGTTCTGGCATGGAACCTCCCATTTTGGATTGCCTTCTATGAGGCGACCATCTTTCCCAGCAATCGTATGCAAAGATGATTGGACACTCGAGTAGGCCTGAGCACCATTCGGACCATCTCCTGAAGTGTTTTCGTCTTGTCCTCTGGTAGGAACACCTTCTGTACCACAATATCCAGCAACATCCCCAGGAACAGGAGCCGCTGAGTTGGCTCAAGGTGGGAGTTCTGTAAATTGAGGATCCACCCATGGTGTGACAGAAGATGGATAGTGCGGTCAATATGGAACAATAAAAGCTCCTTGGATCTTGTTTTTATCAGAAGATCGTCCAGGTAAGGGACCACATTGACCCCCTACCCGGAATTGGAACATCATCTCCACCATCACCTTTGTGAAATCCCTTGGAGCTGTGGTCAGGCCGAAAGGCAGGGACTGGTACTGGTAGTAATCGTCCAGCAGGGCAAACCTCAGGTACGCTTGATGAGGTGGCCAAATTGGAATATGAAGGCCAGGGAGACCATGAATTCCTGTTCCTCGAGGCCCGAAATCACTGCTTGCAAGGATTCCATTTTGAACTTGAAAACCTTCAGGTAAGGGTTCAATGACTTGAAATTCAAAATGGGCCTTAATGAACTGTCCAGTTTCGGTACCTCAAACAGGTTGGAGTAATAACCCTTGCCTCATTGTGGTATAGGTACTGGAACAATGACGTGGGACTGGACCAACTTTTGGATGGCCTGTTGCAACGTAACCTGCATATCCTCCAAAGCTGGTAAGCTTGATTTGAAAAATCGCTGGGGAGAAGCACCGTCGAACTGAAGCGTGTAGCCCTGAGAAATGAGATCCCTGACCAAGGTATCCTGGCAGGAAGCCTCCCAGATGTGACTGAAGTGACGCAGTCGAGCTCCCACCTCGAGATCCCCTCGGGGTGGGTATCGTCATGCTGAGGTCTTAGCGGAAGCAGAACTGGTGGTCTGGTCCTGAGAGCTGGTGCTTGCAGGTTTTCAGGACTTACCTCTGGTGCCTCTATTTGCATTTGAGGCACCTCTGGCCTTAGATCAAAATCTGTTAGACCGAAAGGACTGCATAGACAGCCGCATGTAAGAGCGTCTCGCCGGCAGGGCCCCAGAGAGGAGCAATGTGGATTTCCCAGCCGTTACTTTGGAAATCCACGTATCCAACTCAACCCCAAAGGGCCCTTCCCCCAAAAAGGGGAGGGATTCCACACCGCTTTGATTCTGCGTCCGCAATCCACTCACGCAACCACAAAGCCCTGCGCGCCGACACTGCCATGGCAGAAATCCTAGCATTAATATTCCCCATCTCCTTGAGCGAGTCACACAGGATGCGTGTAGTGTCCTGAATGTGCTTGAGGAGAGTCACCATAGTGACCATGGGCATAGCCCCAGAGAGGCCCTCCTGAATGTGTTATAGGAGAGTCACCGTAGTGACCAGGGACATATCCCCCGAAGGCCCTCTTGAATTTGAGTAGCCCACGTATGAATGGCTTGGGTCATCCAGCATCTAGCTATGACCGGCCTTTGCGATACACCTGCTGCCATGTAAATAATAGATTTAGTGTAGTCTCTATTTTCCGGTTCCCGGCAGCACCGCCTTTTTAGACAGTCGAGAAATGGATACGTCAACCCCTGGGGGTTCCTCCAAAACTTCATACTTGCAGGAGCAAATGGGAGAGTGCGCAAAAACTTTTTTGACACTTTGAATTTTTTGTCTGGATTTTTCCAGGCTAACTTGAATAGGTCATCTAACTCTGCAGAATCAGAGAAAGTGACATTAGGTTTGTTTTGTGTAAAGAAAAACGAGTGCTGTGACGCAGCATCCTCTAGAGGGAGCTTTAACCCGTCCCGTATAGCCAAAATTAGGGGTTCAATACCCTGAGCAGAATCTGAATCCCCACTACCGGGATCCAAGCCCTCCCCATCCTCCTGTATATCCCCATCTGTATCAGATAGCAGATCAGGTAGACCACGCTTTTGTGGACTTGCATGAGAGAGAGGGGGGGGGGGGCTGTGTAACATCTGCCTTAGCAGCTAAGACTGTAACAGCTTGTTGTAGTAGCTGCGTTTTCTGTACATTAGCAGTGAGCTGGGATGACATATCAGACATCATAGTTTTAAGAGACCCTAGCCAGTGCGGCTCTGGACCCTCTCCCCCAGCCCCCTCACTGATTTGCGAAAATTGGCTGCATTGTTCACAAGAAACAGAATCAGATGACAATGGAGAGAATCTGGTGTGGCATACACTGCACAGTTTGTGTGTACCCATGTTTCACAGTAAGCACAATGACATACACACAGACAGTAATACTTTGCAAGCCTGCCCTTACAGTATGTGAGAGGAGACACACAGAGGGAGAGACACCAGCACACCCCTAGCTGCACTGCCCTATTGAGGCTGACAGCTAACTATAACACAGCAAATACTAGTAAATTCTGTCCTGGAGAGGTCACAGACCGTGTACAATAGCAGCTCTCCCCCTTAGCAACACCCTGTACCAGATTTCCAGCGTGTCTTGTGAGGCAGGAAGTGCTGTGTGTGCTGTCCGTGGCTGCATTAAGCAGAGGAAGGTGCCAAAATGCCTCTGGTCCCGCTCTGTGTTAGCTCCGCCCCCTCCAATGGCGCCGGAGCCATAATAATATTTATACTGGCAAAGTCTCCTGTGTGTCTTAAAAACGTCGCACAAGTGCTAGTTTCAAGCTAATATAAGCCAGTCTACACGGGGGGCTCTAGCGGGACCCCCCCAGGAGGGTCCCATATGCCACGCCTGCGTTTAGCTGCACTTTGAACCGGGGCCCCCGGTTTGTACTCACCAGAGATGTCATCTTTAGGCTAGTGTTAGGGGTGTGCGGCGTGCTGCGATTGTGACAGCTGCTGAACAAACAACCTCTCAGGATGGTGGTCCTGCAGCAGGGAAGCGGCTCTGCACCTCGCGCAATGGCCGGTGACCGTCCCCCCCCCCCCCCCCCCCCTAACTCCCACAGTGCAGGTATGCTGTTGCCCAAACAGCATACCGAAAATAATAAAAGTTTAAAATAAGAATTTACTTACCGATAATTCTATTTCTCATAGTCCGTAGTGGATGCTGGGACTCCGTCAGGACCATGGGGAATAGCGGGCTCCGCAGGAGACAGGGCACATCTAAAAAAGCTTTTAGGTCACATGGTGCGTACTGGCTCCTCCCCCTATGACCCTCCTCCAAGCCTCAGTTAGGTACTGTGCCCGGACGAGCGTACACAATAAGGAAGGATCTTGAATCCCGGGTAAGACTCATACCAGCCACACCAATCACACCGTACAACTTGTGATCTGAACCCAGTTAACAGTATGATAACACAAACGAAGTAGCCTCTGAACAGATGGCTCACAACAACAGTAATAACCCGATTTTTGTAACAATAACTATGTACAAGCATTGCAGACAATCCGCACTTGGGATGGGCGCCCAGCATCCACTACGGACTATGAGAAATAGAATTATCGGTAAGTAAATTCTTATTTTCTCTAACGTCCTAGTGGATGCTGGGACTCCGTCAGGACCATGGGGATTATACCAAAGCTCCCAAACGGGCGGGAGAGTGCGGATGACTCTGCAGCACCGAATGAGAGAACTCCAGGTCCTCTTTAGCCAGAGTATCAAATTTGTAAAATTTTACAAACGTGTTCTCCCCTGACCACGTAGCTGCTCGGCAAAGTTGTAATGCCGAGACTCCTCGGCAGCCGCCCAGGATGAGCCCACTTTCCTTGTGGAGTGGGCCTTTACAGATTTAGGCTGTGGCAGGCCTGCCACAGAATGTGCAAGTTGGATTGTACTACATATCCAACGTGCAATCGTCTGTTTAGACGCAGGAGCACCCAACTTGTTGGGTGCATACAATGTAAACAACGAGTCAGATTTTCTGACTCCAGCTGTCCTTGAAATATATATTTTTAATGCTCTGACAACGTCCAGTAACTTGGAGTCCTCCAAGTCGCTAGTAGCCGCAGGCACCACAATAGGCTGGTTCAAGTGAAATGCCGAAACCACCTTAGGGAGAAATTGAGGACGTGTCCTCAATTCTGCCCTGTCCGAATGGAATATCAGATATGGGCTTTTGTATGACAAAGCTGCCAACTCCGAAACTCTCCTGGCTGAAGCCAGGGCCAACAGCATGGTTACCTTCCATGTAAGGTATTTTAAATCTACCGATTTTAAAGGCTCAAACCAATGAGATTTGAGAAAATTTAGAACCACGTTCAAATCCCACGGTGCCACTGGAGGCACTATTGGGGGTTGTATATGTAGTACACCTTTGACAAAAGTTTGTACTTCAGGCACTGACGCCAATTCCTTCTGGAAGAAAATTGATAAGGCCGAAATTTGAACTTTAATGGACCCCAATTTGAGGCCCATAGACAATCCTGCTTGCAGGAAATGTAAGAATCGACCCAATTGAAATTCTTCCGTTGGAGCCTTCTTGGCCTCACACCACGCAACATATTTTCTCCAAATGCGGTGACAATGTTGTGCGGTCACTTCTTTCCTGGCTTTAATTAAAGTAGGAATAACTTCCTCAGGAATGCCCTTCTCTTTTAGAATCCGGCGTTCAACCGCCATGCCGTCAAACGCAGCCGCGGTAAGTCTTGGAACATACAAGGTCCCTGCTGAAGCAGATCCCTTCTTAGAGGTAGAGGCCACGGATCCTCCGTGAGCATCTCTTGAAGTTCCGGATACCAAGTTCTTCTTGGCCAGTCCGGAGCTACCAGTATTGTTCTTACTCCTCTTTTCCGTATAATTCTCAGTACCTTTGGTATGAGAGGCAGAGGAGGGAACACATACACTGACTGGTACACCCACGGTGTTACCAGAGCGTCCACAGCTATTGCCTGAGGGTCTCTTGACCTGGCGCAATACCTGTCCAATTTTTTGTTGAGGCGAGACGCCATCATGTCCACCTTTGGTTTTTCCCAACGGTTCACAATCATGTGGAAAACTTCTGAATGAAGTCCCCACTCTCCCGGGTGAAGGTCGTGTCTGCTGAGGAAATCTGCTTCCCAGTTGTCCACTCCCGGGATGAACACTGCTGACAGTGCTACGACATGATTCTCCGCCCAGCGCAGAATCCTTGCAGCTTCTGCCATTGCACTCCTGCTTCTCGTGCCGCCTTGTCGGTTTACGTGGGCGACTGCCGTGATGTTGTCGGACTGGATCAACACCGGCTGACCCTGAAGCAGCGATTTTGCCAGGCTTAGAGCATTGTAGATCGCTCTTAGCTCCAGTATATTTATGTGAAGAGACGTCTCCAGGTTTGACCACACGCCCTGGAAGTTTCTTCCCTTTGTGACTGCTCCCCAACCTCGTAGGCTGGCATCCGTAGTCACCAGGACCCAGTCCTGTATGCCGAATCTGCGGCCCACTAACAGATGGGCAGTCTGCAACCACCACAGGAGAGACAACCTTGTTCTCGGTGACAGTGTTATCCGCTGATGCATGTGCAGATGCGATCCGGACCATTTGTCCAGCAGATCCCACTGAAATGTTCGTGCATGGAATCTGCCGAATGGAATCGCTTCGTACGAAGCCACCATCTTTCCCAGGACTCTTGTGCATTGATGTACTGACACAGTTCCTGGTTTTAGGAGGTTCTTGACAAGTTCGGATAACTCCCTTGCTTTCTCTTCCGGGAGAAATACCTTTTTCTGAACCGTGTCCAGAATCATGCCCAGGAACAGCAGATGTGTTGTCGGGGTCAATTGAGATTTTGGAAGATTTAGAATCCACCCGTGTTGCTGAAGCACTACTTGTGTTAGCGCTACACCGACTTCCAGCTGTTCTCTGGACTTTGCCCTTATCAGGAGATCGTCCAAGTAAGGGATAATTAATACGCCTTTTCTTCGTAGAAGAACCATCATTTCGGTCATTACCTTGGTAAAGACCCGAGGGGCCGTGGACAACCCAAACGGCAGCGTTTGAAACTGATAATGACAGTCTTGTATCACGAACCTGAGATACCCTTGGTGTGAGGGGTAAATCGGGACATGTAGATAAGCATCTTTTATGTCCAAGGACACCATGAAGTCTCCTTCTTCCAGATTCGCTATCACTGCTCTGAGTGACTCCATCTTGAACTTGAATTTCTTTATGTACAGGTTCAAGGATTTCAGATTTAGAATAGGCCTTACCGAACCGTCCGGTTTCGGTACCACAAATAGTGTGGAATAATACCCCTTTCCCTGTTGTAGGAGGGGTACCTTGACTATCACCTGCTGAGAATACAGCTTGTGAATGGCTTCCAAAACCGACGTCCTTTCTGAGGGAGACGTTGGTAAAGCAGACTTTAGGAACCGGCGAGGGGGAGACCTTTCGAACTCCAGCATGTAACCCTGAGATACTATCTGCAGGACCCACGGGTCCACTTGTGAGTGAACCCATTGATTGCTGAAAATCTTGAGTCGACCCCCCACCGTTCCTGAGTCCGCTTGTAAAGCCCCAGCGTCATGCTGATGGCTTTGTAGAAGCCGGGGCGGGCTTCTGTTCCTGGGCAGGGGCTGCTTGCTGCCCTTTCTTACCCTTTCCTCTGCCTCGCGGCAGATAAGACTGTCCTTTTGGTCGCTTTTTATAGGAGCGAAAGGACTGCGGCTGAAAAGACGGTGTCTTTTTCTGTTGGGAGGGGGTCTGAGGTAAAAAAGTGGATTTGCCGGCAGTTGCCGTGGCCACCAGGTCCGAAAGACCGACCCCAAACAATTCCTCTCCTTTATATGGCAATACTTCCATATGCCTCTTGGAATCCGCATCACCTGACCACTGTCGCGTCCATAAACTTCTTCTGGCAGATATGGACATCGCGCTTACTCTTGATGCTAGAGTACAAACATCCCTCTGAGCATCTCGCATATAAAGGAAAGCATCCTTTAATTGCTCTAGAGTCAATAAAATACTGTCCCTATCCAGGGTATCAATATTTTCAGTCAGAGAATCCAACCACACTACCCCAGCACTGCACATCCAGGCTGAGGCTATTGCCGGTCGTAGTATAACACCAGTATGTGTGTATATACTCTTCAGTGTAGTTTCCAGCCTCCTATCTGCTGGATCCTTGAGGGCGGCCGTATCAGGAGACGGCAACGCCACTTGCTTTGATAAACGTGTGAGCGCCTTATCCACCCTAGGGGGTGTTTCCCAGCGCGCCCTAACCTCTGGTGGGAAAGGGTATAATGCCAATAACTTCTTGGAAATTAGCAGTTTTCTATCGGGGTTAACCCACGCTTCATCACACACGTCATTCAATTCCTCTGATTCTGGAAAAAATACAGGTAGTTTTTTCACCCCCCACATAATACCCCTTTTTGAGGTACCAGCAGTATCAGAGATCTGCAAAGCCTCCTTCATTGCCGTGATCATATAACGTGTGGCCCTATTGGAAAATACGTTTGTTTCTTCACCGTCGACACTAGATTCATCTGTGTCGGTACCCGTGTCGACTGACTGAGGTAAAGGACGTTTTACAGCCCCTGACGGTGTCTGAGACGCCTGAACCGGTACTAACTGGTTTGCCGGGCGTCTTATTTCGTCAACTGACTTTTGTAATGTGCTGACATTATCACGTAATTCCATAACTAAAGCCATCCATTCCGGTGTCGACTCCCTAGGGGGTGACATTACCATCATCGGCAATTGCTCTGCCTCCACACCAACATCGTCCTCATACATGTCGACACACACGTACCGACACACAGCAGCCACACAGGGAATGCTCTAATCGAAGACAGGACCCCCTAGCCCTTTGGGGAGACAGAGGGAGAGTTTGCCAGCACACACCAAAAGCGCTATAAATGTATATAAACAACCCTAGAAGGTGTTGTTTACTATATATGCGCTCTTAATATATAAATATCGCCAATTTATGCCCCCCTTCTCTTTGTTACCCTGTTTCTGTAGTGCAGTGCAGGGGAGAGACCTGGGAGCCTTCCTCACCAGCGGAGCTGAGCAGGAAAATGGCGCTGAGTGCTGAGGAGAATAAGCTCCGCCCCTTTTTCGGCGGGCTTTTCCCCGGTTTTTAAGAAACTGGCCTGGGTTAAAATACATACATATAGCCTTAATGGCTATATGTGATGTATTTATTTTGCCACTAAAGGTAATTATATTGCTGCCCAGGGCGCCCCCAGCAGCGCCCTGCACCCTCCGTGACTGAGTCAGTGAGCCGTGTGACAACAATGGCGCACAGCTGCCGTGCTGTGCGCTACCTTCAAGAAGACTGAGGAGTCTTCTGCCGCCTGCTTTCCGGACCTCCGTTCTGCCGTCTCTTCAGCGTCTGTAAGGGGGATCGGCGGCGCGGCTCCGGGACGAACCCCAGGCTGACCTGTGTTCCGACTCCCTCTGGAGCTAAGTGTCCAGTAGCCTAAGACTCCAATCCATCCTGCACGCAGGTGAGTTGGAAATCTCTCCCCTAAGTCCCTCGATGCAGTGATCCTGTTGCCAGCAGGAATCACTGAGATTGAAACCTAAAAAAAAACTTTTCTAAACAGCTCTTTAGGAGAGCCACCTAGATTGCACCCTCTCGGACGGGCACAAAAACCTAACTAAGGCTTGGAGGAGGGTCATAGGGGGAGGAGCCAGTACGCACCATGTGACCTAAAAGCTTTTTTAGATGTGCCCTGTCTCCTGCGGAGCCCGCTATTCCCCATGGTCCTGACGGAGTCCCAGCATCCACTAGGACGTTAGAGAAAAGAAATTTAAGAAAACGCTCTGGAGCTGCAGAGATGTGCATCCTCTCCTGAGGGCACTTTTTTCTAAACTGCCAGTGGGAGGAAGCATACAGGGGAGGTGCCAGCACACCCAGTGAAGTAATTTAAAGTGCACCTACTCCTTTGGACCCCGTCTATACCCCATCGTACTAGATTCCCCCAATATCCATTATGGATGCTAGAGAAACAGGGTTAGGTAGCGAAGCCATGACCTCTTTTTGGGATAGCACACCAAAGGCACACGAGGGGGGTCGTTTCACAGCACTAAGTGTCACATAGCCTACTGACAACCCTGGAGGAAATCAATTGAGTGCGATAACCATTGAAGTTACCAATTCAAAGGAGATGTTTCTTTCCCATTCAATATCTGGTTTAAAATGGTGGCAACCATCAGATTCCATAGCCATCCAATGTTAAGTTATGTGTTTTTAGCTGTAGACACTCAGAAGCAGTGTCCGCAGCACATCTCCACTTATACATAAAAAATTCCTTTTTCTACTGTGCATGCACGCACAGTTTAACAATCGATGGTTAAACCATCAACTAGTTTCTCTGCTATGGGTACATGCCACAATGCAAATTGACGGCAGTACAAAATTACCATCTTGTATTGACCATCCTTAATACAGAGTATTGTGCTGTGATAAATTTAATCCCTCCCCCTTACTATCTGCACTTTGGATATCCTATTACACTTGATGCTCCATTTTCTGTAAAAAAATACAAGTATCAGCATACATGATTGGTAGAGCATGCAGGGACTTGTGCTTTCAGTCTAGGCTGACTTTATTATCCCTTTAACCTGGGACACTCATGACTTACACAGGTTCTGTGGCTGGCTGACTACAACCCTTAATTTCACCTGCTTTTAAGCAGCCACAAAACCTGTGTAATTCATGAGTGTCCCAGGTTAAAGGGATAATTTGGTCAGTCTACTTTGAAAGTTTCACAGCAAATGGAGAACAGATAATCCATACCTCCCAACTTTGGCTGCCTCGAAAGAGGGACACATGCGCGGCGAAGCCGCGCGCGCTCCCGAAAAAGGGGCGTGACCTATGAAAAGGGGGCGTGGCTTCATGGGAAGACCCCGCGATCGCGAGCCACGCCCCCGATTTCGTCACTGAGGGGGCATGCCCAGCGCTCCGTGAGCCGCTGTCATGCCCCCTCTCCCTCTGTCTACAATGAATAGACGCTGTGCGCATGTGCACAGCGTCTATTCACCGCTGCTCTGCTAAGCAGGGCAGCGAGAGACTGAGCCTCCCAACTGCCCCCCCACCACGGGACACTACGGCCCGCGGGTGGGACAGCGGGACAGACCCCAAAAAACGGGACTGTCCCGCGAAAATCGGGACAGTTGGGAGGTATGGATAATCACCCTGTTTGTAACCCTCCCTTGGTCTAATGGAGGGGAAACTACATATGTGCCTCAATCCAAGCTTTTTATTCTAGCTTAATATTTGCAGAAACAGGGGTGAGCTTGGGATAAACCTATAACAGTTTTGTTTGTTGTTTTACAGGTGTATAAGTCTGCATACCTCTATCCTCCGGATTTTTTCGAACTCCTTCCGTTATACAGGTAAGTAATGCACAATACATACAGATCCACTTGAATAAACAATATTTACTCTTATTTAAAAAAAGTTAAAAATATAGTAATTTAGCATACTTATACATATTCTTGCATATTTAGGTATTGTGAGTACAATTTAGCACATACCATAAAAGAACACAATGTTAATGCAGTAACAACATTGGTTGAACACAGAAATATACAGATTATCTATGACTCCCCACCCTTTCCCTATAGCCCACAGTTCTCCAATAAGTCTTTATGTATATATATATATATATATATATATATATATATACACATAAATATAGCTCTGGTATCCGCTCCAGGTATGATTATTAACTGGCCAATGAATATCTATCTCTATCTCTCTCTCTCTCTCTCTCTCTCTCTCTCTATATACACACACATATCACTTAGAAAAGTAGTGTTCCCTGGAGAATTAGGAATAATTCCGTGGTAACAATTTCCTAGCTGACTTGCTACTTTCTACTACTTGGATACTTGTAACAGTAGTTGTCCTATACTGTGAGTTATTCGTATCAGTTTAGTTTAGATTGTAATCCAAAAGGAGAGTCTAGGCTTAAAGTTGAAGTTCATAAAACCTCCCACTAGATGTCACTGCTATTCCACGTTTTTGTCCATCTGGACTGAGATTAGGGTTATGGGCCCTACACACTGTCAAAGTCAGAAAAATGTCTCAATGCACGTTGCCATATTTGCACCGCACACTGGTCCGCGCTGCGCGTGCATGCGCTCTCCCGTGGATTCGCATACCCGCAATAACGTGCACTCGCAGGCGCGGTATGCGTGTTTACGGTAGAGTTTATGTAGTCGTAGCGTGCGACTCATTCGTTACAAATGTTCACAATTAATGTAGTTTATAGATCATGGTCCCTTTGATAGATTCTGAAAGTTTGGTTAAAATACAATGTCCCAGAGCTGAGGAATCCCTCTTTGTATCGTACAAAGGGTCTAACAGGAATCATACAGCAGTGTTTGGTACCCATCGGAAGAGTATTTAATTAGCAATATTCCGGTGTTGGTTTGGAGCGTATTAATCGCTCGTGCGAATAGTTATGGACATAAGAAGTTTATGTCCATTTCTATTATTTACACATACTCAGGTATGCGGCGGGAAACCCAGTTTCCCACCCACCTGAGCTGTTGGAAATCGTCACAGCCCACCTGTATGAATCACCCTATGACCTTTTGTTATGATACAGGGCCGAATTCCTTCGGCCAATGGACAATGGGATTGTAGGACCAGGAGATTGCATTGTGTGTGGGGCATAAATAGGCAGGCCGACCACATCCAGCTCTCACTCTCTCATCAACGGTTATCTGCTGATAGCCGGGAGCTGGATATCGAGGCGCAGGCGATCATACCCTTTGTGCGTAAGTTTCTCTCCGTAATCATTGTCTTTCTGTGAGCCAATTTCTCTCATCTCATCTCTCTCTCTCTCTCTCTCTCTCTCTCTGGTCTGTTCTCTCATATCTCCCCTAGACTAGGCTAGTATTGTATTGTATTAGATAGTATTGTATTGTATTGCATTTAGGTCAGTGTAGTATTGTCTTTTTGTATTTATTGTTTAGTTCTGTGGTTAGGAAGTCTCTGTTATATTGTAGTGTATCATTTGTACTGTTATCCCCTTTTACAAGTATATTAGATATAATACAGTTAATAGGCTTTGGAACCTAAACCAGCATCTGTGTATTTCCTATAGTGTTAAGTGTTCACTTGAGCGTCGGTGACGCTCAAGCAGCTTTGTAGTTAGTCAGGTTACACAAGGTTGCACTTACACCCTGTACTCACATTAAGGTATTCAGTGTATTTCATTGGTATAAGGTTTTATCATAAAGGTATAGTGTTGTGAGCGTCTGCATCGCTGGTGACCTCCTCGTGGTCTCGAGCGTAAGCTACGCCATAGCGAATCATTACCCTAGACATAACCAATAACGTGTCCTGTGATCGCTGGGCCGTGAGCGAACGTGACGCTTGAGCGTCTCGCCTACGGCTGAGCGATCGTTACGCAACTAGCGTACCATTACGGTACTTCTTAAGTAAACAGCGTACAGTGTTCTTAGCTTCATAAAGGGTTGTTATAAGGCAAAGGAATTTAGAATTGTCAATTGCGGGCTCGTCCTATACTTCTCACATCTGCACTAGGTAGATCAGCAGACATTATCCCTCCAGCAAAGGGTGGGAGGTTGTCTCACAGTGCTGACGGGATAAGCGTCTGCTTCGCTTAGATAAAGAGTGCTGAAGGAACCCGGTAACCGGAAGTAAGAACAAAACGCTTGTGTCTTTTTAAAACTGTTTATTTTTCTTTTGTCTTGCGTACGCATACATACCTGCATTTCTTTTCACTTGTGTATTTCATTTTTCGTATATCACTATTCCTGTTTGCCAAATTTTATAGTTGATAGAAAGTGCTAAAAGGAGATTTGCTGTTATTTAATAGTAGAGGTAATAGTTAAAGTATAGAACAACACACGGTTTGTCTGAAGATACAAGGCAGTCAGTGTGGATTGCGGTAGATGATCAGGGATCACCTACATTGATAAATAAATATATTGTGTTACGGTGGATCCTTTGCATTGCGTACACGTGTCGCTAACAAAGACTAGCGTACGCAATCCAAAAGGCAGACGCACGCAGCGTTCATTACGCAACGTAGCGTCCGGTTACGCTCACGTAGCTCAAGTCACGAAAAAGTTGAATTAGCGCAAAGCGATAATTAGCGCAAGGCGATAAGTAACGCACAGCGGTAGATAACGCGAAGCGGTAAATAACGCAAATCTATTTTTGGAAAATCTGAAATTTAGTTTAACAGATCCTGCTCCTAATTGGTAACACTCTTGGCCTGAAGACAATTTCTGCGCAGAAATAGATATAGAAACAAAAGTGTACTTGTGTTGAGTGAGTGTGTTTTGTATACAAAAGTTTATATAACTTTAAGGTGGAACCAAAAGGAAAGCCGGGTACTCGTCAAGGGACATACGTGTAAGTGACATATACGGTGGCTAGGGAGGCATCTCTGGTTAAATAATATTTGAGCATTAGAGTATAGCGGACCATAAGGTAACAAGACCAGGAGGTCATAAGGAACAGACCAGGAGGTCATAAGGTAACAAAAAGGTCCGCTATAAAAGTCCAGTGGCACAACGCCTGGGGTGTTGGTGCAGAACCCATATAGGCCATACAAGCTCTGGCTGGAGGAATCGCAGCCGGAAACATAGATTCCATTGATCTTTCAGTACATGACAAGTAGTGCTCGTGTACTGAACGATTGGACCGCACGTAATTGTGTGCAGTAGTTAGTAATCTGACCTAATACCATTAGAGTAAAGTGGTCACAAACGCTATTTGTACATTCTGACGTGATTTGTGTAATTTTTTATTTTTGGAAGGGAAGTTCGCTGGTCACTCGGGAACTATCCAACAACCGATACTTACTGGGGACTGGTAGGTCCAGCACGCCCCAGTAAATAAAGGTTCACAGGGGCCCTAAGTTGGGTACAGCAGCTCTGGCTACAGTGATTGCAGCACAGGCCAACGTGGGCGAGAAGTAAGTGGGGTACTTGATAAACCACCACCGCCGGCCTGCCCAAGGACATCTTGGTTTGTTTGTAAGGGTTCGCTGAAAGCCTTGATATTCAAGGAGGAATAGGCAACGCCTGCAGATTATGGGGGCCATTTGTTCAGGTAGGGGGCGATCAACCTCGGTTCGGGTTGATTCAGAGAACCGATCCATCGGGTCGGCACGATATGTGATGTGTAAGAAATATGGAAATCACGCTGAAGTTTTATGTGATGAATGGGAGAGAATGACTGTACAAGACAGGGACAAATTCCCAAGAATAGGTAGCTTCAGTCCAGTAGTGTTACAAAATTTAAGGAGGAGGATAAGTCTCATTGAACCAACGAAGAGACAAAATAAACATTATGAATATTTACAGTTATGGCAACAGGAAAGTGAATTACAAAAAGAGTCTATTGACTTTTCTGACTCTTATCTTGAGAGGAGAGATATGGCAGCAGGAGAGGAGTTGATTGCGGAGAGAAAAGCACAAAGGTTGAACAATAAAAACGCTCTTAGCAACTGTAGTATAGAGTATAAGAATAAGTGTAATAAATGTAACAATGATTATTGTAATACTGTTGAATGTACAACTATTAACCTGTGCAAGCTGCACCCCATGTCAAACCTCCCTCAGGAATACAAACAAGAAAGTGAGCCCAGAACGATGTCGGCACCTCTTCCAGAAGCCATCCTACAAGACATCCAGGTGGACGCGACCAAATTGGTAAAGGCAATAATCGAACCCCCTAACAGAGGGTCAGGTGAGGTCGTGTCCACAGGTACGTACAATGTTTCATATCACGCACAAACAGAGGTACCCCATATTGTAAGACCAACACAAGATGATGTAGCTGAGCTCGATCTGGCCAGGGTGATCTCAGTCCCCAATGGGAAGACTGACGATCAGGGAATCATTCCCGTCAAGGACAGTGCAATGCGCTGTCTCTTGTCCCGGACCGAATTGAGATCAATTATGTCCGAATTTCCTGATCCTGGGAAAAATCTAGCCAAATGCCAAAGGTTTATTAAAGAACTAGGAAACGCCACAGAACCCACCAACAAAGAGTGGCGGACAGTGCTGAGGGCATGTTTGCCCTCCAGGGTTGACCCTGAAAAATTCATTGCTGATTGTAAATTAAACATGGAGGTACCCTGTATGGAGGAACACAATCAGGAATGTATTAGGCAGATTAACCGACAGTTAGGAATATATTTCCCAACCACTGTCAAGTGGAGTGAAATTTTCTCCATAAGGCAAAACGAAAAGGAAAATGTTTCTAATTATTTCAATCGAGCACTGCAAATAATGGCTAGAAACACTGGGATCGCAGACATCAAGACAAATGCACAACATAAAGGAATAGCGGTTAAGGTATTAATGAATGGTTTAAAGGATGAATTAAAAACAAGGGTACAGACCACCAACCCAAACTGGAGAGAGATCTCGGTGGCCGCACTAAGAGAGGCCGTCATTAATCATGATCAGAATAGCACCAGGTACAGAGAGTCACTAAAAGATAAGTTAATGGCAGCAAATATACAGGCCCAAACCACAAGACCACCCCAACAAAAGCCCCACACCCCTGCGAGAAACCCAGATATGGTAGTCTGTTACCATTGTCATAAAAAGGGACACATTGCAAGAGATTGTAGATCAAGAGAAAGACAACGACATAATCATGGTAACCAAAGAATCAGGGAAGTACAGGGGAAACGATTGATGATGATGAGCATCCGAGCGTTTGAGGAGGCATCAAATCAACCAAAACCTCAGGTCATTGACACGTGGAGGGAGCCCAGGATTTGTTACCATTGTAGGAGAGAAGGGCATTATGCTAGCAACTGTAATAACCCACATGAAGTTAGACCCCCTAGACCAAGAAATGAGCAAAATTACAATACACACCATTATAATCAAGGATCACATAGGCAGGAAAGGTGATTATTAGGAATGGAGGCAAGCCTGAGGTAACGGTTAGTAAATTGGGAGGTCATTCACTGAAGACACAGGAATGACCAGGTTAAACGTTGTAAATGTATTTGTGAAAAATGTTTTTTCTTTCTCTCTCTATCCCCATCTCTGACGATTATTGGTAAGAATTCAAACATTGCATATTCGCTTGGTCCTTGCAGAAGTCTACCAAACCCCAGCATGACCTATCCACCACAATGTATTCTGGCCAGATACAGACAGTGGAATAATGCAAGTGCTGGTGGGGAGGGACTGCTCAAGGAAACCATTAGACACGTAGATACGACAGCCAAATAGTCTGACAATGTTTTCTTAATGTTGACAATGTTTAAAAATGCTTTGTTTCTCTTTTCCTATTGATGGTTAATGTCGAGTTATGTAATATATATATGCATATGAATTGTTCTCTATCTCTTTTGTTTTTTTGTTGTCTCTCTCTTCTCACTCATGTTTTCATGGTTTAAAGATGGTATGTCACCCCTCAGTTGGACCAATGGTAATGCCAGATTTTTGCTCCTTACAGAAAGATCGTCGGTTAGGAAGGAATATTGCATCACCAGAATGATCATTTTTGAAGACTGAGAGACAACACCTTTGAGAGGACAGCAGAACAAGAAAAACAACAAGACGAGAGAACTTATTATGGTAACGAGTTCTCTCCCCCTCAAACTGATTTTCTTATACCCCATTTACAAATTTCTTCTTTTCTCCTCCTGTAAGATGGACTTGCCCCAAGAGACTGTGATATGGATTTTCCCGTTAACCATGATGTTGACCAGAGCAGTCTGTTTCGGTGAGAGTACCAGTGAGGTCGAGAAAGGATCCAGAAAGGTCCTGATAACTGAGACGGAGGTGTAAATTTCCAATAGCAACCCAATCACCAAGCAAAGGCGAGTACCGGGCACGATCTAACAACCATGTTATTTGTAAACAACTGTGAAGGAATGTTAGTTCAAAAAGAAAGTTGTATCTGTAGGCTCTGTAACAAAGAAATGCCAATCCAGTTTTAATATCCATATGGACCGGCATCCATTGAGTGACTATCACTCCTTAGTGGGTAATGTGTTAAATAAGACCGATTGTTGGGTATGCTCTCAAGTACCTCAGGGTCACAGCAAATCAGGGCTAGTACCATTTCCTTTAACGTTAGGGGAGGTACTTGAGCTAAGTGGTGGGAGACCGGTGGACCGGAGGTTTAACATCTCCAGCCCTCCTAGTTTGAAGCTCCACCAATACCATGTGGATAGGTCCCTCATATGTTTTAACATCTCCAATCCCAGAAAACCGGGAAATTGGGAAGTGTCATGGAGCAACCTTACCATGACCTTTTCACACAGAGCAGATAGAATGCCTACAGATACAGAGCTCGTACGCCACATAGCCAGTAGAGGAAAATCTTTCCGGTATCGATATACCTTAGGAAATAGGATTACTAGAGTTGGAGAGGTATCACCAGGATACTGTGCACATATCGTACAAACCGATACGTGCATTAAGCAGTTGGAAGAATTAGGGTCAGGAGATTTCACCTGGAAGGTTTGTAACATGGTCATGTCCTTCTCCGTCCCTTATGTTCTCCCCGATGATGCATATTTCATATGCGGGAGAAAGGCGTACAAGTGGCTAGCCCCAAACTCTGAAGGATTGTGTTATATTGGAAAAGTATTGCCTGAAGTGATGACTGTTACACATGACAAAATGAAGGACATACACCGTGGTGCCCAAGCTCCTTATACTCACACTCACTACGAGCACCGGGTTAAAAGACAACTGTCAGAAAGGTTAGAGCATCCGGCCTCTGATCTTATCCATGAATCCACCGGGATTCAGGTTCTGGTAGCGTTAGATTTCACTCGTACCGCTCGGGGAGTGATGAATTATAGATACATTTCCGCACTCGCCAATTTGTTAGATAATATCACTGAAATGTATGATGACACGTTTAGATACACTGGAAGAGAACTTCAAGCTTATAAAACAGAACTAGTTCAGCATAGGATGGTTCTTAATTATCTTACAGCAGTAACAGGCGGATATTGTGTTACATTGGCAACACAGTACGGCATAAAGTGTTGCACGTATATCACAAATAGCACCGAGGATCCGGTAGAGGTCATAGACCAAAAGATGGACGATATTCTCCAACTAAAATGGGAATTTCGTCGAAAACACAATCTCACCCTTGCTGCTGTAGGTAATGAGCTGACTGGTTGGGTGTCATGGTTGAACCCGCGAAATTGGTTCTCCGGTTTAGGAGATTGGGCTCAAGGAGTCATAATGGATGTTGGAAAGTTTCTACTATGTATCTTGGGTGTCGTTATATCGATTGGATTGATATTTAGATGCGGGCAGGCTTTAATGAGGTGCAAACAAAGTACAAAAGTGATGAGCTTGAGGAGCGAGGAAACTGTAATTAACCTGGATTTGATTTATGACCCAATGATAGAAACCAGAATGTGATGAAAATGCGATTATACGGTCCGTTTCTTTCACCTGTTTTTCTGCTTTTCTCCCAGATACAAAGACCCCCTTGGACGAGGAAGCTGACGAGACGAGATGTATACAGACAACAGACAAGCACCAAAGAAGAAGATTTGACAACTTTAAATATGGACACTTGATGAACTTTGCCATGGATCCCCAGTTTCCCTAGTATCTTTAAACTCACGCTAGCCCAACATTTTTGTAAATCTGATGGCACTGACAAAGCTTGTTGCTCATGCCTAAGGAGCAAAACAGCGCAAAGAAGACGACTCTCAACAGATACCGAACACAACTTCGACGACAGATGTACATTTCCCTGACATAGAATATCATTGCATTTTTCGTAAGTGTTCTTTATCTTCATCTCTACAACCCTCAGGTAACGACACACATAGACGATAGGGAATACAGGCACAGATATCAGCAACCACATACCTCCCCCATTCATGTATCATCAACTAAAATGTGCATCCCCATTTTGTTACAACCACAGCCGAAATGAGCTCGGTAAAGTTTGACAGCCCATCCACAGACCTGTACCACAGGATAAGAAGGAATTCAAATGTATACTTCGCAATACCTCGAAGCTTGATTTACCACACGTACGGCACGATGATACATGACCCTCCAAACATGGACTCATACACACATGCTTCTGCTTTCTCACTAGGTCATACCCTCTTCACACCTTCTCCTCTCTCCTCCCCTACCCAACCATGGAAATCAATTAACCCCTGACTTACATTTTTCTCCTTAAATGTTTTATGGCAGTTATTATTGACTGCCAAAGGGTGGACTGTCAAAGTCAGAAAAATGTCTCAATGCACGTTGCCATATTTGCACCGCACACTGGTCCGCGCTGCGCGTGCATGCGCTCTCCCGTGGATTCGCATACCCGCAATAACGTGCACTCGCAGGCGCGGTATGCGTGTTTACGGTAGAGTTTATGTAGTCGTAGCGTGCGACTCATTCGTTACAAATGTTCACAATTAATGTAGTTTATAGATCATGGTCCCTTTGATAGATTCTGAAAGTTTGGTTAAAATACAATGTCCCAGAGCTGAGGAATCCCTCTTTGTATCGTACAAAGGGTCTAACAGGAATCATACAGCAGTGTTTGGTACCCATCGGAAGAGTATTTAATTAGCAATATTCCGGTG
The DNA here is from genome assembly GCF_028390025.1 of Pseudophryne corroboree. Taxonomy (NCBI): domain Eukaryota; kingdom Metazoa; phylum Chordata; class Amphibia; order Anura; family Myobatrachidae; genus Pseudophryne; species Pseudophryne corroboree. Next base: position 246,532,744 of record NC_086450.1, on the reverse strand, counting down.
TTGGTTTGGAGCGTATTAATCGCTCGTGCGAATAGTTATGGACATAAGAAGTTTATGTCCATTTCTATTATTTACACATACTCAGGTATGCGGCGGGAAACCCAGTTTCCCACCCACCTGAGCTGTTGGAAATCGTCACAGCCCACCTGTATGAATCACCCTATGACCTTTTGTTATGATACAGGGCCGAATTCCTTCGGCCAATGGACAATGGGATTGTAGGACCAGGAGATTGCATTGTGTGTGGGGCATAAATAGGCAGGCCGACCACATCCAGCTCTCACTCTCTCATCAACGGTTATCTGCTGATAGCCGGGAGCTGGATATCGAGGCGCAGGCGATCATACCCTTTGTGCGTAAGTTTCTCTCCGTAATCATTGTCTTTCTGTGAGCCAATTTCTCTCATCTCATCTCATCTCTCTCTCTCTCTCTCTCTCTCTCTGGTCTGTTCTCTCATATCTCCCCTAGACTAGGCTAGTATTGTATTGTATTAGATAGTATTGTATTGTATTGCATTTAGGTCAGTGTAGTATTGTCTTTTTGTATTTATTGTTTAGTTCTGTGGTTAGGAAGTCTCTGTTATATTGTAGTGTATCATTTGTACTGTTATCCCCTTTTACAAGTATATTAGATATAATACAGTTAATAGGCTTTGGAACCTAAACCAGCATCTGTGTATTTCCTATAGTGTTAAGTGTTCACTTGAGCGTCGGTGACGCTCAAGCAGCTTTGTAGTTAGTCAGGTTACACAAGGTTGCACTTACACCCTGTACTCACATTAAGGTATTCAGTGTATTTCATTGGTATAAGGTTTTATCATAAAGGTATAGTGTTGTGAGCGTCTGCATCGCTGGTGACCTCCTCGTGGTCTCGAGCGTAAGCTACGCCATAGCGAATCATTACCCTAGACATAACCAATAACGTGTCCTGTGATCGCTGGGCCGTGAGCGAACGTGACGCTTGAGCGTCTCGCCTACGGCTGAGCGATCGTTACGCAACTAGCGTACCATTACGGTACTTCTTAAGTAAACAGCGTACAGTGTTCTTAGCTTCATAAAGGGTTGTTATAAGGCAAAGGAATTTAGAATTGTCAACACTTATAGATTTCACTAAACGATATGAATGTACTCGTTCATATTGTTCAGTGTGTAGGTACCAACGATGCTTGGCCCCACACTCGTTCATCATTGGTGCCCCGTCGCTTATGCATGCAGGCCAATATGGACAGTCTCGTCCATATTAGCATGCACTGCTATGGAGCCGGGTTGAGTGAAGAAACTTCACTCCCCCGTCACCTTTCCCCCACTGCCGGGTCGCCAGCCGGCTGTATCGGCAGTCGGGCAGCTCGGCGGCGGGTCGGGTAATGTGTAGGGCCCATTAGGTATAACGGACTATTTGACTACTGAATTTACTATACTCTTGGGTAGAGCCCTGTATAAGTTACCAGAGTCTTATGGGCCCTACACACTGGCCGATATTTTGAAAGATATGAACGATCTCGTTCATAAATGAACGAGATCTCGTTCATATCTTTCAGTGTGGAGACTTAAGCGATGAACGATGCGCGTCCCCGCGCTCGTTCATCGCTGGTCTCCTGTCGGCTGTGCATGCAGGCCAATATGGACGATCTCGTCCATATTTGCCTGCACGTCTATGGAGCCGGGTGACGGGGGGAGTGAAGAAGCTTCACTCCCCCCGTCACTGCCCCCCCCGCCGCCGGGTCGCTCGTCGGCCGTATCGGCCGTCGGGCACCTCGGCCAGTGAGTAGGGCCCATTATTCATGTCTATTCCTTTCTTTTATAACAGTCTTGCAGTATTACAGATGAATATCACTTTATCCCCTTCTTTGGTGAGTATACTATAAACTATGGGCTCATTTAGTTCTCAGCTGTATATAATTAAGTAGCCAGTATTTATATTTATATACAGTATATAGAGCTCCTTTGTTGGGAGTAAATGCATAGAAGTACTCTTAGCCTCCCTTAACAGTACATATGTATACACAATGCTTTTCTACCTTCTTTTTAGCACTATGATAAATCCTTACTTGGAACTGCAACTATAGGTCACTCTGACTACTTTGACATGTTATGCTCCTCCCGCTTAGTAGCTGTTATTGCTGCCTTAGCTCTGGTGTCCTTAGTCTCAATATGAAATTGACTAAGGGGGTTATTCCGACCCGTTCACACGCAGCAGTTGTTCGCAGCGGTGTGATTGTCCCGGAACTGCGCATGCACGGCGTACGCATTGCGCACACGCGTCGTTGCCAGGCGACTAGAGTCGCCGGGCAACGAAGCTCACAACTAAAAAAGAAGACACAGCGCCGAACGCAGGAAGATTGACAGCGGAGAGGCGTTCCGGGGCGGATACTCACCGTTGGATGTCGTTTTCGGGGAGTGGTCGTCTGAACGCAGGCGTGTCCAGGCAAACGGAGGGAGGATGTCTGACGTCAAAGCCGGGAGGAACGTCGCTGGATCCGTTGCACAGTGTAAGTAGATCCAGCCTTACTCATAGGTTGCTGGAAACTTTTTTAGCTTAGCAGGGCTGAACAAGCAAACGCAACCCTGCTAAGCTAAAATACACTCCCCCATAGGCAAAAAGTTGCTGGCTGCAATCAACTCGGAATGACCCCCTAAATGTATAATAGTCACCTATGGCTTGCTGTACTTAGTGTCAGTGTAATGTGAATGGTTGGATTTATACACTCACACTTCTGGGATCGGGACGTGCTGCTGCCAGATGCTCCCCCGACTCCTCCTCCTGTCTAAGGATGAGATGATAGGCAGGGCTGAGGTCTCTTATTGTTGTAGGCTGGCGCTGTCACTGCTCCGCCTCCGTCAACCAGATCAGCTTCTCTGGTTGCTAAGGAGCTGTCACTTCCGCCGGCCCTCCTCTGCTCCAGTCAACTACAAGGATCTCCGTACTCGCCGCCTCCCGGATCCCTCCGGCGCCGCTGACAGTTGTGGCGATCATCAGCATCGAGGAACTTTCTTTAAATCTACTGGGGCTGAACCTCTGCCTCCCTGTCAGCCTCTGGAGCCCCAGCATTTTGCCGTCTCACGGGTCACTCCGGCGCCGCTGTCAGTAGCGGTGGGTATCAGTGCAGACCCCTGCCTACCGCTTCTCCGCACCTCGCAGCCTGCCCTGCTCCGGTCTCACTACTTGGACTCCAGGCGCCACCGCAATGTCCACAGCCCAGCTCTTTCAGCGGCGCTGGAGATCCAAGTGTGCGCACTCACAGGGGGAATAGCAGTCTGAACTACGCTGGCGGGAGCGACTTTTATATGCTCCCGTCTATTGGCGCGCGGACCCCCTCCTTTGCACACGGCCCTGTTTTACAGGCTAGTGGGTTACCTCTGGTTGCACACGTCCCTGTTTTACCGGCTCGTGGGCTCCTTTCTCTGCACACGGCTCTAAATTAAGAGCGCATGGGCCCCCCTTTATCAACAACAGCTGCAGCTTACACAATGATTCCAAAGCCACCACCATATGGATACACACTCCTCACTGAGTCCTATTACAATGCCCTTGTGCCCTCTCCTTCTATTCTATATACACAGCTCCAATATATACATACATACATATAACTATGGTGGTCATTCCGAGTTGATCGTTAGCTGCATTCGTTCGCTATGCAGCGATGAGGCAAAAAAAATCGGCACTTCTGCGCATAAGGTGCAATGCGCACGCGCGACATACTATTACAACAAACTATGTAGTATCACACAGAGTCTAGCGAAGCTTTTCAGTCGCACTGCTGGCCGCAGAGTGATTGACATGAAGTGGGCGTTTCTGGGTGCCAACTGACCGTTTTCAGGGAGTGTTGAAAAAAACGCAGGCATGCCAGGAAAAACACAGGCGTGGCTGGCCGTACACAGGGCGTGTTTGTGACGTCAAAACAGGAACTGAACAGTCTGAAGTGATCGCAAGCGCTGAGTAGGTTTTGAGCTACTCTAAAACTACACAAAAAAACTTTGTAGCCACTCTGCGATCCTTTCATTCGCACTTCTGCTAAGCTAAAATACACTCCCTGTGGGAGGCGGCATGCGTTTGCACGGCTGCTAAAAACAGCTAGCGAGCGATCAACTCGGAATGACCACCTATATACACACTTATACATGCTATTTCACATACATGCATTTCATTGATCTATACACATAACTATATATATATACTTCACCAGAATATAAACATATCAATTTATACCCTCCATATCGGTATTTACATATTTACAGCTTTAACCTGACATTAGGTTACATGCTCTAAGGCAGAGGTTCTCAAACTCGGTCCTCGGGAGCCCACACAGTGCATGTTTTGCAGGTAACCCAGCAGGTGCACCATACTTGCCTACCTGACCCTCTCCATGAGGGAGAAAATGCTCTGTTCCTGGACTTTCCTGGTAATGTATGATTGCCATCACCTGTGGTGAGCTAGTTAATTGATAAGAAAGGCGTTTCACCACAGGTGATGGCAATCATACATTACCAGGAAAGTCCAGGAACAGAGCATTTTCTCCCTCATGGAGAGGGTCAGGTAGGCAAGTATGAGGTGCACAGGTGTATTAATTACTCACTGACACATTTTAAAAGGTCCACAGGTGGAGCTAATTATTTCACTTGCGATTCTGTGAGGAGACCTGCAAAACATGCACTGTGTGGGCCCCCCGAGGACCGAGTTTGAGAACCTCTGCTCTAAGGGCAGGCTTACCATACCATAGGCCCAGATTTATCAAGCCTTGTGGAATGATAAATTGCACAGTGATAAAGTAGCAACAAACCAGCTCCTAACTGCCATGTTACAGGCTGTGTTTGAAAAATGAGAGCTATGAGCTGATTGGCTGGTGAATGATAAATCTGGGCCTGTACCTTTAAGCTGTGACACTCATGAATTACACAGGTTCTCTGATTAAAACCAGGTGAAATGCAGGATTAGAGTCAGCCAGCCACAGAACCTGTGTAATTCATGAGTGGAGTGTCCCAGTTTTACAGTTTAAAGGGTATGTAAAGCCTATGTAATGGACCTGTAAGAAATTACACAGGTACATGCCCAGAACCAGACCCAGAGTGTTAGATCACACACCTATAATATGCAGCGCTAAGTATTGCTAAAATCATAATGTGGAAATCTGAAATAGTAATTTTAGCACACCACAAAGGGGACAATCTGCTCTGAAAACATATGGGCGCCGCAAAACCTGGCCATTTCCTAATGGTAGAGTCTAGTTTCCCTTGTGGAGTTGAAGCTAGATCCAAGTGGCCTAAGCGACCTTTTCCTTCAGGGGGGAGAAGCTAGGCCAGCGGGATAGTTCCTCTAGTATCCACGCCACCAACTATTACCTTTAGTAATTAGGTGGCAAGCGGAGCGAGCCACCGAGCCCGAAGCGTGGCGAGCGTACTTTTCGGGTTCCCTGGGGCAGATTTATTAAGCTCGGTGAAGTGATAAAGTGGAAGGTGATAAAGGACCAGCCAATCAGATCCTAACTACCATGTCACAGGCTGGGTTTGAAAAATGACAATTAGGAGCTGACTGGCTGGTCCTTTATCACCTTCCACTTTATCACTTCACCGAGCTCAGGGGGTAATTCTGAGTTGATCGCAGCAGGATTTTTGTTAGCAGTTGGGCAAAACCATGTGCACTGCAGGGGAGGCAGAGATAACATGTGCAGAGAGAGTTAGATTTGGGTGTGGTGACTTCAATCTGCAATCTAAATTGCAGTGTAAAAATAAAGCAGCCAGTATTTACCCTGCACAGCAACAAAATAACCCACCCAAATCTAACTCTTTCTGCAAATGTTATATCTGCCCCCCCCTGCAGTGCACATGGTTCTGCCCAACTGCTAAAAAATTTCCTGCTGCGATCAACTTGGAATTACCCCCTTAATAAATCTGCCCCCCTGTTCGGCCGTAGCTCCTCCCCCTGGTGACGACAGCAGGTCCCTTCTCCCACTCTGATTTAGAACCCCTTTGTGGAGAGGACCTTTCTTTTCCTAATATACTAATAAATGAACAGCATTTCCCGCCCCTTCCCGCCGCATCACTGTTTCCGGCAGTCTGTTGGTTACCAAGGCAACTTCGATTGACTGCTCCTGAGTCTAAAGCCAAATTCAGTCGGAGAGTGACAGAGTAATGGCGAGAGCTGGCGAAAGGGTGAGGGGGAGACGGGGATGCAGGCAGAGAGACAGTTGGAAATAGAGAGCTGCAGACTTGTGGGACAGCGAGTGCTGAGCG